>NC_088916.1:83165392-83791050 GCF_963576675.1 Euphorbia lathyris
TCATTAATTTCCATTCTAATCATTAATAAAAGTGGGACCAACCAAAATTCAATTACTAAAATGCCCGTTCTTTATTGTGTTCTTCCTAAATCCTTTCTCTCTCCATTATTTATTATTTACAGATCCTTTCTCTCTATTTTCCACTTCTCTCTAACTTCTCTCTCATCAGAGATTATAAGATTAGGATCCCATGGATGATTTTGCTCCACTGCAAAGAACAGATGAAAAGAAACATCCTAAAATCAATTACCTGTATTTGAAGACAAGATAATTCAAATTTTAGGTCCCTTAAACACATTTGCTATTATGAAAAATCTTCAATCACAGAACTTACGACATCATGTGCTATAAGCACATGGATCTCCAAAGGTTATTTTATTTTACATAAGCACTTGTATCTCTATATTTATAACCTTCCATCAACCATTGGGCAAATAAAGGATTACCCGAATATCACAATATAATCTATTAATAAAAAAATTTGGGGCAAATTCAATTTATCTCAAAAATAATCAACAATTCTCTCTCATTGAAGATTAAGCAGCCAAAATTTACAGAAACAGCCGATCCAGAAGCTAATGTATATTGTGATATTGCAAAATTTACAGAAACAGCCGATCCTCTCCGTCGTCTTCCTTCTGGTAGCTGTAGTGGTTGCCGTCGCAGTCG
This sequence comes from Euphorbia lathyris, assembly GCF_963576675.1. Taxonomy (NCBI): domain Eukaryota; kingdom Viridiplantae; phylum Streptophyta; class Magnoliopsida; order Malpighiales; family Euphorbiaceae; genus Euphorbia; species Euphorbia lathyris. Next base: position 83,166,062 of record NC_088916.1, read on the forward strand.
GAGTCAACAACGGCGATAAAAAAGCCATGCCCAAACTTCATAAACCGATGGCCCAGTAATTTCAACCTCAACAAAATCAATTGAAGCAATTTATCAACCGATAATCAAAGCTAAGTAATAACCTAAATCGATCTCGTCTCCCCCGATCGGTGCCTCGATCTACTCTCGTCTCATATGCAGTTCCAGAAATGTCAATGAGACTAACTTGGATTTCTGTTATAGACACAAAAGATGGGTGAAATCCTGCAAATTTTGAGCCTTTGAGTTTGATGAGAGAGAAGTTAGACAGAAATGGAAGGATGGAGAGAAATGTCTGTAGATAATAAGCGATTGAGAGATAAATGATTTAGGAAGAAACTCAATGAAGGGTATTTTAGTAATTGAACTTTGGTGGTCCCACTTTTATTAGTGAATAGAATAAAAATTGATGATGTGGCGAGTTGACTTTTCGTTGACCGGTCATTTTAACCGGCCATACACCAAAGTGGGAGGTCATCTATAAGTTCGTACATATTAGTAAGACAAATTGTAGGTTGTACACCAAAGTGTGAAATAGGGCAAAGGTTGTACACCATTGGTGAAATTTACCCATAAATAGTGTTATAAAAAACTATTAAGTTAATTACAAAATCAACTTTATTTATTCAATATATAATTGAATAATTAAAATTTAAAATTTGATAATTAATACTGAAATTACAATTTGATTTCTCAATTTGAATTGAAATTACAATTTGAATTCTCAATTTGAATTTTAAGTTCAGAGAATCCCAAATCTTTTAAAATCAATTAGGTCCTCAACCTATATTTTAAAAATTAATTAGATCCTTCATTTTGTAAAATCATAAATTAGATCCTAACTATGCTGAAGTGTTAATTAATCGCTTCTGTAATTGGAAACACAAATCGGTTTAGTTTTTATATATTTTCAGTTCGGTTATGATCGGTATTCTAGAGAAATTTATACAACTGCCCAATGAATAAATCTATTTACATATTTCGACCTATTTAAACATAGACTACTAAACTAAACTTTTCTAATACATTATCAATAATACTCTTATTTCCAATGTAGGATTCAAAGTTAAAACCTTATGAAACCTTTGAAAAGAAAAAGAGGAAATTGGATCTGAAAGCAGGAATTGTAGGTAAAAAAGGATGAAACAGAGACCAAAAAGTGCAGTGGGAAATTGATGAAATGGGTTCAAAGAAAAACTGGATTTTGTGGGTTTTGACTTATTTTATGATATTTTCAGTTATTGGTTCAGTTTTAGTAATCAATTAAACCTAATCAATTATATACACATGTTAAAAAATGTTTTGATGTAATATTGATTTTGTTCGATTTAAACTGAACCGATAATCAAAATAAAAAATATTATAAAATACTAATCTCATTTGAACTGAAAATATTAAACAGTTTTGATCTAAAAATTATTTCCATTATGAGATGGATTTAATTAACAGTTTTAGCATACATTAAGAACCTAAATGGTAATTTTAAAAAGTTAGACACCTAATTAACTTTTAAATTAGCATAGATTTTTAAGCTATAATTTAGAGGGATATAATTAGACCTTAAACCTCTTTTTCTGTATTTAATTGAGTGGTTTTGAAACATATGAATTTACACTAATTAAATTTGGCTCGAGTGGTTAAAGCCTTTGTGTTTCAGTCTTAGTTTGACGAGTGTCAAATCGAGAAAGTAGACAAACACTAAACCGAATATCTTTTCAGATGACGATTCAAAACGGTCGTCTCGCAAGATATAAAATTGTCATGGCCTCGCTGCCGTCTCATGGTGCATCAGACGACAATGGTGTTCTGTCATCTCTAGCAGCATCACTTGACATACGCTCACTTGCGCTCTGTCATCTTTTCATTGTTACGATGACGTTATTATTATTAGGAACCGACAATTAGATGTATTCTAACCATAAATTTTTTATATAGTCTGTCACTGGAGTGAGTGAAACTCAAAAACTTTTATGTATAATATGACAGAGGTTATGTTCGTATCTGTCATTGTAGTTTAATTATGACAACTGTTTTTTTTAACTTTGTCATAGTAAGGTCATTGAGATAACAATGTATTTAGTTATACGTGGCTAATACAGCTCATGAAGGATCTCCATCAGTCAATCGATTACTTGGTACAGTTATACTGTGACAATCAGCCAGCTATCCACTTAACCGACAATCCAATGTTTCATACAAGAACTAAACATGTGGAAGTACATTATCACTTCATACGAGAGAAGGTCTTACATGGGGACATTAAGATGCAGTATGTGAAGACCCATGACCAAGTTGCTGACATCTTTACAAAAGGACTAAAAGGTGCAAAATTTGAAAAATTTAGAAAGCAACTTGGAATGACAAACTTTAATTTTTATTCATGTTAATCTCTAATTTAGTAACTTTTTCTTTAATTTTAATCTTCATTCTAATAACTTTCCTTTTTATTCATTTTAACCTTTAATTTAATACTTTTTATTTTACACATTTTAGTCCTTAATTTGGAACTTTCATTTTATTCATTTTAGTCCCTATTTTCGAACTTTATATTTTATTCACTTTAGTTCCTGATTTGGAACTTTCATTTTATTCATTTGTTCAATTTGTTACCCAAATAAACTTTTCAGTTTATTCATTATAGTCCTTTGTCCAAATTTTAATTAATTGTATAACTGTATTATTTGTTTCTAACTTTTTATTTTGATTGATAAAAATACGCGAGAAAATTGTTTTGGTGCCGATTGAAGTCTCGGTAATGTCTACATTAGGCTTTGACCGTTGGTCCATTTCCAACTTCACACCAAACTCTAAATTGATGCGTGTTCCTACACGGATCATTTTGGAACAATTTGATCGCAAATTAAACATTCAAAAGTCAAACCAAATTTCATTTGGATTAATGGCTTCCCTCCAAAGGATTGAATTCAAACGGAGCTTTAAATTATTTCCACAAATGACGTTGTGTCAAACTAGGATTTAGGGACATAATGTCCTAAAAGTGTATTATGAAATTAAAATTAATGGTTGAAAGTTATTAATTAGGTCAAACAGAAAAAAAAAACATAAAAAATTACATTAAAAAGGTGTGAAAACTATAAAATTGCATTTAGAGGCCCTAAAAGATGGAATTCGGCCAAAAGAGGACGGGTCCCTGAAACCCTAATTTGACATGTGTTCCTAGTGATCATTGAATGCATATGGATGGAACCATCTAAGTTTTTTTTTTTTTTTTTTGTGTATGATCCTCAAGACCCATTTAGGCCAAATTGAAACTAAGGTAACAAGTCAAAGAACTTTAGCAAAGAAAAGGGCAATCTCAGAAGTAGAATCCACAACATAAGAGCAATAATAGGATTCAAGCATTTCACTCATAATCTAAAATTCATCAGCATATAAACTTATCAAGAGACGGAACAAAGAAGCATTATCAACAACTAGACAAAAAGGCAATTACATATTCTTATTCCAATAATACATACACAATCAGCTAACCGCTTAAGTAGCAAAGAAGCAACCAATTTCCCTTTCCATCTCAATCAATAGCTTTAGTGGTTAATGGTGAAACAGAAAAGAAGACTACAATTCCACTTCTTTCTTCATAATACTAAATCTTAGAGAGTTATTAATTAATGCGCATTTAATTTTATTTGTTCATTGATTTTAGACAAAAACTTTATTTAAATTAGTAATTTAAAATTTATTTTTAAAAAAAATTCAAATCACTCTATAAATTAATAATTATTAATTTATCGATTAATTAATAACTCTCTAAATTAATAAAATTCCATGGTCCCAACATTATTAATTTATAGAGGTTTTACTATAATATTGAATCTAAAAATGCATAGTGTTCCTAAATTTGGGCTTTCATTTATGAAACACAATTGCTAGTTAACAATCCTCTTAGATCAATATAACCAATATAAAGAGGTCATGGTCAAATTAAAAATGGTAACGGTTTCATTTATGAAACGCAATTGCTAGTTCTCTAAATCTAGCGATCCAAATCCAGGAACAGAAAGAACCAACAATTATCCCCGACAAGAAAAATAGAGAGCAAGAAGGTGAAATGAAGTCTGGAAGGTGTTGGCCCAAAATAAAATAAATTTTATTTTATGTATATACAATACTTGGGTTTCGATTTTTGGATATAGTTTATATTTTGTCTAGAAAATAATAAATGATAAAATAAAAATGAAAATACATTCGTAAACTCACCTCAAACACGCGAGGCGTGCCTTCCTATACGCGAAGCGTAACCAGCCATCCAAAGACGTTCCGCTTCAGAGACTCCTTTACGCGGGGCGTGCCTTCCTATACGCAACGCGTAAAACGCATCAACAAGGCGCTCCAGGATCAGAAACACAAACACGCGGGGCGTACCTTCCTATACGCGGAGCGTATATCATGCACCCGGAGAAGTTATACTTCAACAGCTCAACCACGCGGGGCGCAAGACCAGAGACGCCTTGTGTAAACATCATCGACAAGACGCACCAAGTTCAGGAGCCGCACTACGCAGGGCGTAGCCAGACTTACGCGGGGCGTGTTCTTTCTCTCGGCGAACTAGAGGTTAGTTCTCGCCCGGAGCTCGTTGTCGATCACCGATTTCTCAAAACGCATCCGGACACAGCCACGGGCTAGCCTACAAGCTTAGCCCCATCCCCACATCTAGGTCCAAACCTTAAGATCTTCTCTAACCACAAGGTAGTGGGGTGATGTGGCATGGAAGTTAGTGGTAGTTGGAGGAAGTTGAGGAAGTTGATGATGTGGCAAGGTAGTGGGCAAGGTTAGAGAGAAAAATAAGGGGTAGTTGACCAATAATTACCAAAATACTACCAAATAATTACCAAAACGCCACTCTAAAAAACTATAAATAGACCCCTCCCCTTCATAAAAAATCACTCATTCAACACACAAAACCCCCTCTCAAAGCTCCAATGCTTAGTCTCTAGTTTCTTTTGTTCTTAGTTCTTCAAGTTCTTCAAGTTCTTCCTTTCGTTCTTCATTTTTCTTAGCTTCGATTCCTTCTTTAGCTCCCCTTTAGCCTTAACTCAGTTCCAATAGCCTCTTTTCAAGTCTTTTCAATTCACTTTAGCATTCCCAGGCTCTTAATTTGTTCAATTCTTAGCTAGAACTCTGTTTCCAAATTAATTTTCCAGATTCGTCCATTTATTTTCAAAGCCTAATTCCGTCCATTTAAAGTCATTTTTTGCTTCCAATCCCTTCAACAAAGTTGTTCCCGACTTCCTGAAGTTCGATCTAGTATATTTAGTTTCCTAATTCCGTATTTAGAAACTCTATTTACAAACCGATCTTTCACTACAACAAATCATCACTTGCGCCACGGTTCGAATCGTGGCACAAGTATAATATTTCCGTGGCTATACTACTTAGCCACGAAAATTCAAGTTGGATACTCTCGTGGCGCAAGTGATCGTGGCTAGGTAGTTGCCACGGGAAAACAATGGTCGTGGCATAAATTCATTTTTGTGCCACGGGAAAATCCGTGGCTAATCATATCCATTTGCCACGGATAAAATCATGGCAAGAGTAAAATACATGTGGCAAGAAATAACAGTCTGTGGCAATCGACCCCATTTAGCCACGAGCATAACCATGGTAAAAAAGAACAATGTTTATTAAAAACCTTACTTAGCCACAAGCATAACCGTGACAAAAGTAGGAAACTTGTGACTAGAAATCTTATTAACCACGATAAACTTTATCAAATTTTGATAAATATTCTTAATTTCTTTTGTTATTATTATTATATGAACTTTTGGATTGAAGGGAAGAATATTAAAATCAGTAACAAAAAAAAACAACTTTATTTGATCAAACAAGAATTTTATTTAAGTAATTGAAGGCAAATAATTTCGTGGTCAGCAGACCTAGGACCACAACAATTTTAATAAGACACTAATAACTTGTTCGAGTTGATAACACAATTTTACATTCCACAAAGAAGCCTATTACTTGTATTTTCAAACCATCAAGTTGACAATCTAGAAGTTCCTCGGAGGTAAAGTCTACAAGTGGCAGCAACCACAATCCACTCGTCATCAAAACGAATAGAAATGGCAAGCATATGTCCCTATCACCCATAGCACAAACATTTTCCTCTCCATTTTGTATTCCCATCTACAAAAAAAAAAAAAAGATTCAATATGTTGCATCACATCTCCTTAATTAAGAAAAATGTTTAGACCTTCATAATGAAATAAATTTCTTCTTACAATTTCCATGGATTCGTTGTCCAAGGCACAAAACCTACATGGTGTGGATCATTGACAACTGGAAATGCCACAATTATTTCAAGGCCAGGCACATCATGCATATTCAAGAAGTGTTGAGTTGAAAAAAGTTCATAGAATAATAACATTTGCAAACAAAAAGTAGATTTTGTTGGAAAACATAAGAAAAATAAGTATAACAAACCTTATAATTCTGACCATCTTCCATATTAGATAGTACGGTCCAGCAACCAGTGAAGTACGACATGACCTATAGAAGAAAGAACAAAGGAGCAAGCTCATATTTCAATTGCTTTCAAAAAAATTCATATTTCAATTTTTAAAAGTATTAATTCTAATAAAAAGACCGATAAGAATTTTCCTTTAGCATATGAAAGAATGGTGAACAAAATCTAAATCCAAAAAATACCCTCAAACAATCAAACATAATTCAAACTAATTTAGCACATTTTTCCAACATAATTACACGGCAAACACAACTTAGGTTCAATAAAGAAATAAAACAATAGTTCATTTGAATCAATTTTTGTGAAACTACTAATACAACATACCTCAACAAATTAATTCAGACAGAAAGCAACAGATCTTGAAACCTTTATAAACAAGTCCCTTCTAAAAAAGCTGAGCAAAAACTCAACAAACACTCTCCGTAAACTTCAAGTCCATGGTCTTGTAATTATTCTAGAAATCAATCTAACTCATGAAATTTATTGTATAGATAAGCTGACAAATACAAAATTAATAGACCAATGAAAATCACAAAGCATGCAACTCTATGCCAAACACTATCCCTAGCGGCCTTTGAATAAAATAGAAATAGGCAATTCTCAAAATGGTTAAAGTGTAAACAGATAAACAATAGTACATAGCTTATTGAATCCCATTTTATGATATCCTTTCTAATTGTCCATCAGAACTGGTATTTTATATTTTCAATTCAAGGCCTTGTGCAAATTCTTTCAAATGTTCACTTGTCATCATAGTTACACAACCATAATTCACATACACTACATATTAAATTACACGCCATTTGGAATTTACATCTAATTAAGCATCTAATCAATCTTAAGATGGTGTAGAAGTAAGTTTCAAAAATAGGACAAACCAATGACCATGTCTAATTGACACCATAGCACATAAGCATAGCACTGTGATTGAATAACTTACCATGGGATCTTTGAATAAGGGTATATCATTTGCAACATGACCCTTTTGTTTAGAAAAATTTCCTGAACTAGTAATTTAACCAGAGTTTCTCCTTATAGAAGGATCAATTGAAGACCAACCTAGTATACCCTCTTCCCCCCTATAATTAACTACATAATCACACATTAACTATATCTTTTACCTGTGCAAAGACGAATAAAAATATAAAACTTGAGTTTAAAGAATAAGCAGAATTACCTTACTGCTTGTCAACATCAGCACTAAGAGGTATACCAGAACTTGGTCGGGTGTCAGGGCCCTTTGGAAATATTAGGACATCAAGGTATAAATACTACAAGTCAGAGAAAATAAATTGATGAAAATGAGAAGATGAGTGTTCATTCTACCATATCTCATTGTTCCAATCAAATTTTTATTTTCTCTGCAGTATAAATATGAAAATGAGGTTGAAAGTGATCATTTACATATATAATTTGAGCCAAGTAACATGTTAATTGGAAATTGCATAAAATTAGTCACTAAAGAAAGCATTGGAAATAAAAGCTAATCACTAAATGGATGAGGAGGATTTTAAGATTTTTTCTTAATAAGAGTTGTGGAAGTTTAGTAGCCTTCCTTTGAAAGTTTATAAAGTGGGTGGAAGAGATTATATGGATTGGTGGCTGATGGTTTTTGACCGAACAGATCAGGAGGATTTTAAGCTTTTGTGCTATTGTTTGGCTTTTGTGATATAAAAGAAATCATAAGAAAATCCATCCATGCCACTCGATTGGATCCCATGCAAAGAAAATCAATTTTGGCAGCTTTCAATTCCAATAAAATGTAACAGAAAAATAGTTTTTTGCAGCTCCAATTTTATCCAGCATGCTTTTCGCATTTAGGAAGGGCCCTTCTTCGCTTGTGAAGTTCAATTGTGATGCCACTTTCCTGCTAAATGGCCTGAAATGCACAATTGGGGTGGTAGCTCGAGACTATTTGGTCCGTTATGATTAGCGCTACTCTCTGGATGATTAACTGTGTCAATCCAGAATATGCAGAGTTGTTAGCATTCTATAATGCATTGCTATAGATTGTTTCTTGAAGGATGTGGTAATCTCCTTTAATTCACTCTTAGTGATTCAAGGGGATAAGGTATCAAAATAAGCCTATTGGTACCATTTTTTAAACGTTAAGCCTATATTAGTGCTATTTTTTGTATGTGGATCCTAAATTGATATTTCCCCAAAAACCATAGCCCTATTTTGGTACCTTATCCCCTCAATGTTCAGTTTGATCCTAGTTTTCTAATGACTGATTTTACTGATGAAATAAAGTCTCTTGTATCTCTTTTGAAATCTTTAATATTCGTACATGAAGGCAGAGAAGTCAGTTCCGCTGCTCATTCTATGGCTAAATGGGGATATGCATGCTGGCTTCCAAAAGCTAGAGAGAACTAATGTGATGATAAGATATAACATTCAAGACTCAAGAACAATAAAGATTAAATAAATCAGTCTAAATCTAGTTCAAAAATAATTAACTTGTAAGGAATATGATGATGTGTGAAGTGTCTCTGTAGTCCGCATGACCGAAGTCAATAATATAGACATGTACAAAGTACATGAGCAGATGCCCAGTAATTTACCAAAATCAAGAAACAAACAAATGGTAAGTAATAGGAATCAGCAACAAACTCTGACCTGATTTGCACATAACCTATTATCTTGCTTGATATCTTAGTATGATTGGGGATAAAACGACAGCATCACAATTCGTTCTATTCCGTTCCGTTAACTTTGCCTCTAAGCTGAAGCTGCAAAATGCCTAAAGAATCTGATGCAGTTTGATGCCCATAAACCCTAATTAATTAACTAGTTGATGAAAATGTATGTAAATACCTCAACACTCATTCAATTATGCAGCTTTACCAAAAATATATCAAGAATAGTGTCACATACATTGTAAACTCTCTCTAATTTAACACATCAAGATCCAACAATCTGCACAACCTCTTATAGGATACATGAACATTCCCCTAACATCACAATTGCTCAAGCATTATCGAAACGCTTTCTCATTCAAGACATTTCTATTCATAAAATTTAAGAAAAGCACACATTTAATTATGAGATTAAATTAAACATATAACAGAACAACAATTCATTATGACTTGGAAAAAAACATTAATAATGAATTGAGTAGGGTCTCAATTATATATACGCACCTGAATTGAACCATACGAGAAGTCGGAGTTCTCTCCATTTGATATGACCAATCCACATCTGACTTGACCCGTTTTCAATTTTAGCCTATCCCATAGCCGCTGCACTAGCGGTTGCAACCCTTATATCAATTGCTAAAGTCGATTTAGGATTTAGGTATCGTGAATGATAAACAGGTACCCTAGAAGTTAAGAGGTTTTCTTTTACATCGTCTTTTCCTGTTAATGTCACAGAAAGAACAAGAACAGTTCTAGGGTGGGAAGAAGATATGGGTTCGCGGTGTTTTTTTCTTTTCAACTTTTTAGTACTTTTGTTTTGGAGGGAATACATAGCGCTAAAAATAATTGTAAACCCACGAAAATCTGAAATTAATTTTAAATTTTTTCTTTTCAAATTTTTAGTATTTTTTATTTTCAATGTAATTTTAAAAAATTGAAAGTCCCAAATTAATTCTATTGATATTTTAATAATAATAGTTGTATTTTTATAGTTAGTAATGATTATTTTTTGTTTTATAATGATTTTATGCTACGAGTAAATTATTTCCGTGGCATAAGTAGATTTAGCCACGAAAAAAATTATTGTGGCAAAATTCGTGGCATGAGTGTATGTTTGCCACGAAAAAACATCATCCGTAGCATAAATAAATCATGTGATCCTAAGTTTCTACTAGAATCTATTTTTCCCGTGGCTAAATGAAAATATGCCACGAATTTTGAATTTTTGTGGCATGATTCGTGGCGCAAGTGATGATTTGTTGTAGTGTTTCCAGCTCAAATTCTTTTAGATACTCTGTTTCCAGAATTTTCTAGATTCGTCCGGTTGTTTTCAACTCTCAATTTAGCCCTTTTAAAGTGCGTTTTAGCCTTAGACCCCTTATAAAAGTTTGTTCCTGACATTCCGAAGTTCAATTTAGACTATTTACTCATCCGATTCCGTGTTTCTAAGCATCCAAACGAGCCTCCCAAAGTTAAAGATTAAATCTATCCCATTTGCCTACCACACGTTTCGACATCGCCAAAGATCACATACCGTACGGGCCCGACCGGCTGCAGCTCTCCGAGGACCTCGCACCAACACCAAAATTCAACATCAATCCGAGATAGCTATTGTGGCTCCGAGTTTGTTGTTGAATTTCAATTTATTTTATCGCATTTCAATTCTTTATATTGATTTGTTTATTCTAATTCAATTGATTACCTATATGTTTAATATAGAGATTTCTCAATTGTAATTCATTTCATTTTAATGCTTACTTTGAACACATGTACTCAAACACTCATTCATATCAATAAATACCATTTTTTCCAAACTCTCGTGTCAATTTCGCACTTTAATTTCCTTTATCTTTCCGTCTTTAATTTATCCATATTAGCTTAAATAAAAATAATATATCTCGCAAAGTTTCTATAACGGCGCGAGAGACCCAAGAGGGACTTTTTCAATCCTTGCGTCCCTCGCCAATCGCCTCGTTTAGATTTCAAGTTTTGGCGCACAAATTCCATAAACTTAACCATTTTAATTGAGAAATAATCTTCGCTGGCACGCCCTCACCCTAACCACACGTGACAAGGTTGAAATTAGCATATTTCGAAAATATCGCTAACAATTTTTGGCACGCCCAGTGGGACATTTATTTAAGCTTTGCCAAAAATTTCAATACCCTTTTGCATATAAACACGACTCATTTTTTTTTCTCGCCCCACTTTACCTTACCAAAATTTATTAGCTAACGCTAACAATTTTTGGCACGCCCAGTGGGACCTTTGTTTTTTTTTTTTACCAAAAATTTTAAAAGCCCGTTTCTTTTCATACCACGTATGTATTTTTCATTCAGTTTTTAAACTACTTGTTTTTCATGCTTTGCTTTTATTCCATCAATAAGTGTTTATTTATTTTCTTGTTCTTTCTTTCTCAACACTAGATTACTAACTCGATTTCATCATTTTTATCTATAAGTACTCACGAAGGATGCCTCCTAGGAAGAACACCGGGAAAGATCCAATTCCATCGGACTCCGAAGAGAGTCAAAATCAAAACCAAGACCGTAACAATGAGTCCGGAATGCCCGAAGGCTTTGTGGCCGAGACTGTGAGTCATAGTCGCGATACAAACCAACAACCACCTCAAGGCCCGCCCATATTCAACTTGGCACCATTTATAGCAAATATGGAGAAGCAAATCAACCAATTTCTACATGGGTTTTCACAATCCATGAGATAGAATCATGAGGCTATATACAGAGCAATGCAAGCTAGCAACGAGGCCATGTTCAAAGCTAACAGCGAGACGATAAACGATTCCAACAAGGTTCCGGCCCTCGAGGAGAGGATTGTCGATTTAACCGGAGAAATCGGCAAAATCCCAGAAAAATGTGCCGAGCTTTTCTGACAAAAGTCAAGATCCCAAGGACCGACAAGCAATGGAAAAGGAATGTCGATCTCAGGTGCCAGTGAAAGGTATACCCCTCCACCAATCCGAGAAGAAAACCTCAGGTTCAATGAGCGCGGTGATAGGATCAGCCCAGAACCCGTTCAAGTCCCACCACCTCAACAACAGTTTAGGTCTCATACTGGGCCTAGTAACCATGCCGAACATTACGAGGAGAGCTATACTCGTAACTCGGGGGGCAATGGGAGAGGAAGCAGCTTTCACCCGAAGATTCAGACAAAACCGAGCTTGGATGGAACTGAACAAGATTTGGCGAACAAATACAAAGGTAAAAGGCTTTATTATTGAGAAAGTAAAAGGAGGGGAAAGGCAAGTACGAACCACCTCTTTCTCTTTATCTTCTGTAAGGTAAGAAGGCAAGTACTAAGACTAACGGGGAAGCAAGGAAGCTAAAAGGTAAGGAGGAAGGTGTCTACGAGTCAGGCTAAGCCTGCCAGCAAGTCAGTCAGAGCTAGATTTTACCTTGGATCAAAGCAAAGATCGAAGGGGAAAGGTTCGGAGATCTCGACAACGGACGACGCACACATGCGTGGAACCCACCAACAACGTAGGAGAGGCCCAGCGCATAAAGAACATCGTCCAAGAGATTTATGGGCCAGCCGTGAGGGAGGTGTACCGACCCGAATTCCAAAAACCGTACCCACGGCAGTATGACCAACTCTATCCCTTACCTCACAATTTTAGAGTCCCTGATTTCACTTTATTTTCAGGAGAGGAAGGGCAATCCACCATAGAACATATGGCACGCTTCACCTTTCAGTGCAGTGGTTTGAGCATGGATACGAACTTCGACATGTTGCGCCTGCGACTATTCCCAGGATCATTAACGGGACCGGCGTTCTCCTGGTATGCCACTTTGCCATCAGGGTCCATTCACGTATGGGAGCAAATGGAAAGGCTCTTCCACAACCAATTCTACCAGACGGAGCCCGAAGTTTATGTGGCGGAACTGTCCCGAATGACGCAGCGATATGGGGAACCGGTTGAAAATTTTATCAACCGATTCAAAAAGATGCGACATCGATGTCGAATCAATATCCCCGAGGTCGAATTCGTAAAGATTGCCCAACGTGGACTAGAATTCGAGAACCGGAAGAAATTTCAGGGGATTGATTTTCACGACTATTATGAGTTGGTGGCCAAGGTTTCGGAGTATGAGGAACATGGAACTAGACAGGACGGTGGCTGAGAATGCTGAGGGTGAAAAGGTGCAGGATTATGGACCATGGATGATGGTGCCAAAAAGACGCTATACACCATGAGCCCAAGGGGTGGGGGTGAGGGATGCAACACCACAAACCAAAATGAAAGCTCCTGATACTATTCAAACTAATTTCGGAGCTGACCCTCCTTTTGTCACTACAGCGAAACAGTCGGATATAGGGAAACAGATGGAGATGTCAGGTTCTAAGGTGTTCTCAGCGAAAGCTAGCACATCAAAGAATCACCCCCTTAGCTTAGGCCGACATGGAAAGAAATCGTCAGGAGTTAGTATTACTAGTACTCTCAGGGACTTCACCAACAAAAAGAAATTTGCTAGTCTTCAATTTGGTGTAGCTAATCCATCTGTGGATTTGGAAGCCAATGATAGGAATACAAACCGCACAAAGAGGAGTCGTGCTGATAGCATGGGAGGGTAGGAGAAATCCCCTGCGAATGGGCGTGGTCTACGTATAATAGAGAAGGGCGGTGCAATGGTGAATTCTTCGCAGGAATCCCACGGGTTTTGATACGACTCAATTGACACTCGATCCAAAAGTGACTAGCCTTGATAAGGCTAAGGTGAACGGGGCTAACCAAGCTCCGCGTTGATTCTAGGTGTTGCCTAGTCCGTTCTTGTTATTCATTTTTATGATGAGTATTATTTCTTGGAATTGCTTTGGTGCTGGGGGCACTGAATTCCTAAGAAGCTGTAAGCATTTACTTAGAGTTCATCATCCTGATATCTTTGTTCTTCTGGAGACTAGGCTCCCTGGGTCACGAGCCACGGCCCTTGCTCGGCAGCTCCAGTTTGATAATTTTGCTATTGTGGAAACTGAGGGGTTTAGTGGAGGCATCTGGGTGTTTTGGCTTAGTCATCGGGTTAGCATTACGATCTTACGGGAGAATAGGCAATTTTTACACACCAAGGTTAGTATGATGGATGAAGTTTCTTGGGGGAGATGTTTTGATGCTACGTTTGTATATGTGCGTCCCCAAATGAGCTTCAAAAGATTGTTCATTGATGAGATGGTGAATCTCAAAGAGGAACTAACTGGGCCATGGGTGATACTAGGAGACTTCAACTGTATTAAAATGGCAGAAGAGAAGCAAGGTGGCTCTAGACGACTCTTAGACAGATGTTCTTTCTTTTCTGATTGGATTAACCGTATGGATCTCATTGACCTCGAGTTCCAGGGCCCGCGTTTCACTTGGTATAAAGGGTCTTCCCCCAGAACCAGGGTGGCTTGCAGACTTGACTGTGCGTTATATAACTCTAGCTGGAAATTCTTGTTCCCCGAGGCTACAGTTCGCCATTTACCTCGGAACAAGTCTGACCATTGTCCGATCCTTATCTCTTGCTATACTACTCTAATCACTAATGTGCAGAGGCCCTTCCGGTTCCAAGCTGCCTGGCTGACGCATGAAAGCTTCTCTAAAATTCTTATGTCTGATTGGAAGCCCGAGAGCGACATCTGTGAAGAACTGAAACGTTTGACTCCGAGGCTGATGGATTGGAATCAGAACATTTTTGGCCACATTGCCACCCGCAAAAAACGGGCTTTTGGTCGTCTAGCTGGCGTTCAGAAGGCTCTAGCTGATCGAGTTACAGGAGGCTTGTTAAAATTGGAACGACAACTTCAGGAGGAGATTGATGTAATTCTACAGCAGGAGGAAATTTTTGGTACCAGAAGTCTAGAGTCAAGTGGCTGGTATTCGAAGATCGTAACACCTCTTTCTTTCATCTTTCAACGCTCATTAGACGCCGTCGAAATAAAGTGGCAGGGCTTCGGGATGAGAATGGGGTGTGGACGTGGAATGCTGCAACGATTAAAGAGTTGGTCCATACCTATTTTAGCCGTCTTTACTCTGAAGAGGATGACCAAAGACCGGAACTTCACACGCTGACCTCCTTTCCGGATGTTGCGATAGAGGATCTGGATAGGCTGGCTTTGAATTTTGATACCTTTGAGATTAAAAAGGAGCTTTTTGAGATGGCTCCGTTCAAAGCACCTGGACCTGATGGCTACCAAGCTAGAGTTTTTCAGAAAATGTGGCATTTCATGGGTCAACAGGTGTGTTCTGTGGCCATACTTGCCTTAAACTCGGGGTTCCTGAAGCCAGAGCTGAATGAAACCTTAATTACGGTTATCCCCAAGGTGCAATGCCCGAAGTATATTTTCCAATTCCGCCCAATAAGTTTATGCAATGTCCTCTATAAGATTGTTACAAAATGCATTGTTAACAGATTAAAGCCCCTTCTGAGCAGTGTTGTCAGCCCAACCCAAAGCAGCTTTATTCCGGGGAGGAACATTACTGATAATGTGATCCTTGTTCAAGAGGCTATCCATTCCTGGAGACAGAAAAAAGGCCGCATTGGAGGTATGATTCTTAAACTTGATCTCGAAAAAGCCTATGACAGAATTAGTTGGGATTTTCTCCGTCAAACTCTTGAACTTCTGGGGTTAGGAGAGAATTGGGTTACCCTTATCATGAACTGCGTTGCTACAACCTCAATGAGGGTTGTTTGGAATGGGGAAGAACTTCCCAGCTTTACTCCGACTCGTGGGCTCCGGCAAGGAGACCCGCTGTCACCTTACTTGTTCGTTCTGTGTTTAGAGCGTTTGAATCATATGATTGAGGATGCGATCACTTGTCAAAATTGGAAGACATTGAGGTTATCGAGAGCTGGGCCTACCTTATCCCATGTTTTCTTCGTTGATGATATCATCTTGTGCGCTGAGGCTTCTATTTCCCAGGCTGTGACAATCAAGAACATTGTGAATTTCTTTGCCGATTGCTCTGGTCAAAAGGTCAGCCTTTCTAAATCGCGAGTCTTCTTTTCGCCTAATGTTTCAAACGTGGTGAGTCGTGGCATTTGTGACATTCTCGGGTTTGAACGAACCGAGAATCTTGGAACTTATCTTGGAATGCCCCTTATCCATTCGAGAGTTAATAGGGAAACTTATAAGCACATTGTAGATAAAGTGATGCTCAGGTTGTCAGGGTGGAAGTCGAAGAATCTTTCCTTTGCAGCAAGAATCACTTTGATCAAATCGGTAACTAACGCAATTCCGGCCTATTCTATGCAATCAAAATTACTTCCTACCAGCATCTGCTCCAGGCTTGATTCTGAAAACAGGAAATTTCTATAGGGGTCATCTTCGAGTAGTAAGAAAATCCACCTTATTTCTTGACGGCATGCCTGCCTAAGAAGCGAGGGGGGCTCGGAATGAGAAATTCCAGGGAGTTTAATGTGGCTTTGCTAGGAAAGCTCTCATGGAAGATGCTAATAAGGACTGATCTTTTTTGGGTTAAAATTCTACGGAAAAAATATTGTGCTTCTCAGAATGATATGTCTATGTTCATGAGCAGGGCTTCTCAATCAATTACCTGGAAGGGTATTGTTGCTGGAGCTGCTCTTCTCAAGGAAGGTTTAGGGAGGGTTATCTTTGATGGTAAGACCACTAGCTTTTGGACGGATATCTGGTGCGGTTCTGAACCATTAATTAATTCTACCGTCAACCCAATCCCTGCGAGTTGGATGAATCTGAAAGTTGCTGACTTTTGGCAAGGGTCTTCTTGGGACTGGCATAGCCTCCAACCGTATTTGCCTAACACAAGTCAGCTTGAGCTCGCTTCACTAGTCATTATTCCTGAGCAAACAGATGGAGATGACTGGTATTGGCTGTTTTCAATGTCTGGATCGTATACGGTGGCGTAGGGACTGCGATGCTTACAACGGTGCAGATCTGAGCCGGAGGAAAGCAAAGACTAGAAACTCATTTGGAATCTCGCTGCCCCGGAAAGAGTGCATGAGTTTTTCTGGTTAGTGGCTCATCGACGAATTCTCTGTAACGAGCTCCGTTGGAAACGACACTTGGCGGCTTCTCCGGCGTGTCTGGTTTGCGGGGAGGTAGAGACCCAGATCCATGTTTTATGTGACTGTATGGAAGCAAAGGCTGTCTGGTACGAGCTGGTCCCAAGTCGAAGCCTTTACTTGTTCTTCCAAATTAGTGAGGCGGATTGGCTGCAAACCAATCTGAACCAGGAGACGGTTATCAAGGGAGCACCGTGGTCGAGTATCTTTGCTCAAGGAGTTTGGTGGATCTGGAAATGGAGGAATGAGAAAATATTTTCGAACAAGAGACCCCCGGATAACAAGGCTTTGTTCATTGTCGACCGAGCTGTGGAGCTCAAACAGGCGCAAGCTTTGCTTACTGTTAAAGGCGGGTCAGGTAAGAGCCTAATCTGGATAAGTTGGCTTCCCCCTGAACCTGGATGGGTGAAGATTAATTCTGATGGTGCTAGCAAAGGAAATCCCGGGTATGCCTCAGCAGGAGGCCTGATCCGTGATCATCAGGGAGATTGGAAAGGTGGTTTCTTGGTTAATCTTGGTGTCTGTACGGCCACGCTTGCTGAACTTTGGGGCATTTACTTAGGCATGAAGCTGGCTTGGAATAAGGGGTATAGGAAAATTATTATGGAAATGGACTCAAAAGCCCTCCTTGATGTCATACTAGGGTTGAGCGGAGTGCACCATCCGTACGCCTGGTTAATTAAGAAGTGTCAGGAGCTTCGTTTGAGGTGTTGGGAGGTTAGGTTGGTTCATGTGTTTAGAGAAGGTAATAAAGCCGCTGACTGGATGGCGAATTTCCCAGGATCTTGTTCTTTGGGTCATCACGAGTGTGATGTGCCTCCTGTAGGCCTCCAGGATATTCTGAGTGCGGATCGGCTTAGACGTTCCACACGCCGGAATATCAACTTTTAGTTTTCTTTCTGTTTGCTTTGGGCTCGGCCCTCCTTTATTACCAAAAAAAAAATATAACCAATATAAAGAGGTCATGGTCAAATTAAAAATGGTATCGGTTTCATTTATGAAACACAATTGCTAGTTCTCTAAATCTAGCGATCCAAATCCAGGGACAGAAAGAACCAACAATTATCCCCGACAAGAAAAATAGAGAGCAAGAAGGTGAAATGAAGTCTGGAAGGATATCACAACTACAGCTAAAACGGAAGAAAATAAAACATAATTAAATTTCTGGTCATTTCATCTCTTGGCATTCATATTCCTGACAAGGCACCGACACAAAAACATAGCTATTAACAAGTAAGATTGAATATTAGGAGAAGTTAGGGTTTCCAGGTAGAAAACAATACGAACACCCAAAAACCAGTCAAAAGAAAAGGCGATAATCTGAGCAGACAAAAGCAAAATTAAGAAGAATAGAGATGAAGAGAGAGGAATAGCTTACAGCCCGGCCGCGACCACCGAGAGAGATATTGTTGAAGAGGTGACCATCAGTCATCTTTTCGGCGGGAGATTGAAATGAATTATCAACTTCTGCGCTTCTTCCATGCTCTTTTTATACATGAACAGCTCTTTGTAGTGGTAAGTCGGTTCGGTTAGAAACTGTAAGCGAGGGTAAATTACACCCATGGCCACTGAAGTTTACTCATTTTAACACTGTGGCCGGTTAACTTCAATTCTTAACGGTATGGCCACTGAATGTTACAATTTTTTATTTCAATGATCACTCAACGCCTTAAAATCACCCTTGAAGACGCGAAATAAAAAATTCAAAAAGTTAATGATATTATAAATCATTTAGGTGTTGTTTGGTTAGAAGAAGGAGTGAAATTTTTAGAGAAAGAAAGCTCCAATAAAGCTGATTTTGGAAAATAAAAAATATTGTTTCATGGTAAATGTTGTTCTGAAAAACTATAATTCTTAAACTCCCAAATTGGAGAGACATTGTGATACATATGTTTTTCTTCCAAAATTATAATTTTTTATTTTATTTAGGGTTAAGGTACAAAAATACCCCTAACGTGTAAAATGGTGCAATTTTATCCTAACGTTGATAATTTGGGTCAATTTCAGACACTATTATAAAACACATATATTTTTATTCCTTATTCTGCACCAATTTCATATCAATTCGTTCTAAAAAAATGATTTCATGTTTTTTATAATTTAATAATTGAATTAGAGATTAGTATTTATAAATTCAGTGAATTTTTTGAAATTTTTTGTCCAATTTTTACAAGATACAGTATATTTTTTTATTGGGCCGTGAGCCTTCCTATTCTACCAAAAAAAAGTATATTTTTTATTTTTTTATATTTTTTCATATCCCAACATATGTTTGTGATTTGTTACTGATAAAATGACGCACGTGTGAAATATAGATGATAAGATTCATGATCGAGAAGACAGTTTGATGAATTATTTCTCAAATTAATCCAAATTTTTAATGTTAGGGGTAAAATGACTCTTGGTTTCCAACGCTAGTGGTAAAATTGCACCAATTTTTACGTTAGGGGTAAAATTGCTCCTGACCCAAAATGTTAGGGGTATTTTTGCACCTTAACCCTTTTATTTATACAAATGAGATGATAAGTAATTTTATATATAATTACATTATTAAACCACCACTTACCTTACCTTTCATCAAAACACAACAAGTTATTTCATATAACTCACTTACTTCCCCTGAATTTTATAAGTTTTTCACCAGCTCCATAAAATTGCTTATTTGGTAACAACTAAATACAAAGATCATAATATTAACTTTCAATTCTTATCCATTCGATCTCTTAAACCTGCAAAACTAACTATTATAATAAGTTGAAAGATATGAGAAGAGAAAAAATTACCTCTTGCATAGATGGAGATGTATTTTTAGAATTTAGGTTTAAGAGATTTTTGTATTTAGTTGTTACAAAATAAATAAGTTTAGGGAGTTGGTGAGACACTTATAAAGTTCAATGAGCTAATATACGTTTATGGACAACTTCAAAAAGTTGGTGATGCGAAATAATCAAGTTCAATAAACTGGTGATACACTTGCAAAGTTTAGAGAGTCAATCTACAATTATGGACAAATTCTAGGCCAATATTTTTCTTTCATTAAGTTCTATATCGCTAAATTAAATATTTATAACTAAATTATGACTATGTTGGAAAATAAAAACATAGATGTTTTATTTTTATAAAATAGGATAAAGATTTGTCACTTCAAATTTAATGTAATCTATTTTAACTATTAATTTTAAAGAATTGATAGAAACAAAAACTTATTATGAAAGAACTTGTAAAACTCAGTCAATACAAAAAAGTCAGTTAAAAACACTGATTATGAAGATGTTAAGAGTCCAAAAGTGTAACGACCCGGTCCGAAGTGGGTGGCGCCGGGGTAGAAGACCTGAGCAAGGAGCGGCCCTAAGGGATGACGATGGGGACAGGAATGAACTGAATCCCACATTGGAAATGGAGAGAGAGTGACTGGGGCTTATTAGTGAGATGAGAATCCAATACATGCAGACGCGTTTTAAAGCCGTGAGGCCCAATGGATTTGGGCTACAGCGGACAATATCTACATGATATTGGACCAGGGTGTTACAATTGGAATCAGAGCCGACTCTCCACGTACGATGTGTGGTTCGGGGACGAACCAGGCGGAAGCTGGTGGGCCTGTAACGACCTGGTCCGGAGTGGGTGGCGCCGGGGTAGAAGACTTGAGCAAGGACCCCTAAGGGATGACGATAGGGACAGGAATGAACTGAATCCCACATCGGAAATGGAGAGAGAGTGACTAGGGCTTATTAGTGAGATGAGAATCCAATACATGCAGACGCGTTTTAAAGCCGTGAGGCCCAATGTGTTGGATTTGGGCTAGAGCGGACAATATCTACATGATATTGGACCAGGGTGTTACAAAAAGTTACTAAATTTACCCAGTGCTACTCCTAATGGTTAAAAACTAAAAGGAAAAAAAATGGCAGATTTGATACTCCTAATACGAACCGGTCCTTACTGCACACCACATATCGAAAAGGATGGTTTTCAAACCATTGACTTCACAAAACCAATTGCTCCTGATAACTGAATAAGCTGCCCTTTTCACGAAAAGAAATTCGTACCCCATTCATAAACAATAACGGAATAGAAGACTTTTTCGAGTTGTTATCCTAATAAGGATTTGATCCCCCCCTTCTAATATCATATATGGTTGAACCTATCTTGTCCTGCCTGCCTGCATCTAAAGCGAGAGCAAATGCTGTTGAATTCTGCAAAATACAACTCCAATCTAACTCAATTAAGATGTGTTCAGGGCAATACCTGAGCTGTGTATGCAGAGGTTTGTGCGAGAACCTTAACAAACTCTTCCTTCTTTCTCTCAAAATTGAATCTTGCAGAATTCAACAGCATTTGATCTCGCTTTAAATCCTCTGTCAACTTCTCCATTTCACATGTCTTCTGCTTGAGCTGATTCTCAGTTTCCATGCAGCTATCAGGTGGAGTTGCTGACATGGAAGGTTTTGGAAATCTTACATCAACATCAGTCCTGCGAAACAAAATAAAATCCAGAAAGAAGAGATACCAAATGAAAAATACACATACAACAGGCACTCACACACACATGCAACTCTAAACATAGGGTATGCATGTCAAAATATGTTATTTAATAGCCGGATGCATCGCATAAAACATAAAGGACGGTCCGGTGCACTATGCATCCCCACTAAGCGAGGGTCCGGGGAGGGATCCCACCACAAGGGTCTACTAGGGGCAACCCTTCCCTTGCAAATTTTATTGGCAAGAGGCCGCTCCTAAGATTTGAACCTGCGACCTCTCTTTCACACAAGAACAACGTTTACCGTTGCGCCAAGCCTCACCCTATGAATCGACCATTCTAGACAAAATACGTACTTCTTTTCTTTTGTATGATAGTTGTACAAAAATTGGCGGAAGAAAAATCCATGCACCAAATATCATGAGTTGAATTTGGAAGGTCAGAGGCTAATGCTATGAACCCTATAGTGTTGGTGTTTAGTGTCCTATAGACAATTGTTCTAGGATACAAACTTAATGTAAATGAAGTGTTCTTTATATCATTTGTTTTAATGAGATATATGTTTTATAACTATATAAAGGTAATCCCTTTTAAGCACTAAATACAGTCTAATAAAAGGAAATCCGTAAGTTTGTTTAAAGTGATCATAAAGTGTTCATACAAGCATGAAGTGAGACTAAACTTTATGATAAACTAATAAACTTAAAACCACCCCAAGTCAAGTGATATGCCCAGGATTGACATATCACTGTTGAGACTTGCATGTAACAATGTCTTCTGTCCGACAGAAAGCTGATCTCACAAGCTTCATATATACAGATATCTGGACAGTTACGTGGATCCAATGAAAGGGAGTTCATTAGGATTGGGGATCCGATTTGAGATAACAGGATGGGTAGATTCATCCTTGTCACCTGTTCATCTCATTGGTATTAATAGGTATAACTAATCCTCAGACTCAAAGGAATATTAATTGGTATTCTGGATTACGGAATGTGACGCTTTGACTCTGGTGTAACACGATCCTTAACAGAGATGACTCTGGGGTGTGAACAGTAGATGTTGGGTATCACAGGAAGTGATTGCGGGATCGTTATATATTGGATTGAGCATTTATCACTCCCGATAAATGGGAGATACATCCAAGGATCGCCTGTGGAAGACTCGACTCTAAATCCTTGCAAGGTGATAGCTTAAGACTTGAAATACAGATTTCACTTAACCTATCTATTTGAGTTGACTCGGCCTGTACAAGTAAAACGAACGTCTCGCTATATGTGACTTGACATCATCCATAGTCATAAGATTCAGTTCAAGGATGTAGTTGATAAGGGATCGAATTATACTGTAACTAATACGGAAAGGTTAACGATAGAATCAACCTGTCTTCTCATGGCTCTGGGGGAATGATTATGGACTTGCTAATCACATACTCTGTACATCATTCCGTTATGCAAAGATTAAATATAATTCTTTGAAAATTAATTTAATAGTTGCATACGGCCAGTAGTAATAGGAACCTAATGGGTCACACATAAGACTTGGAACCGAAAAGAGAGATAGATGTTAATTAATTGATGGAAGCCCAATTGAGCCCAATAAGGCTCATGCACCAAAGGGGGGGGGTCGAAATTCATGTAGTATGTACATGAATAATTGATTTGATTTTTATCAATCCTAATTAGATTAGGATTATGAATTAAATTAATTAAGAGATAAATAAGTTAAGAGTTTTAATTAGATTATAATACTCCTATTATTATCCAATAAGGTTATTATTATTATCCTTAATATGTTAGATATATAATGAGATAATAATTAGGAATTCTATTCCGAATTGAATTCCTATTCAGTAACCTAATTCTATCTAACTAGGGATTAGATACAAGAGATTATAAATACTCCCACTATGTGATTTTCGAATCACTAAAACCCTAATCCAAGGCTAGTGATTTTCGAAACCTACCCTAAAGAAAGAAAGAGAATTTTCGACCCCCAGTTCGAGGACGAGATTTTCTACGGCTTCCTTCCGATCAATTGATTTCATCTATTTCTTTTATCCTTGATCTTGTGTTGATTAATTAGAGGCAATCTATTTTGGTTGCTATTCAACGGTTGATTCTAACTTAATCTTCCCATGTTTTATTTCGTGCTTGGGAACTCGGAGAAGAGTTGTGGGCACTTCATTAACAACGGTAGATTGATCATTAAAAGGTAATTCTTCTTATCCCTCTTTATATGAAATAACGATTAACGGATCCTAGGGTTAATGGAAATAGGTTAAAAATTTTATATTTCCGCTGCTATACCTTAGACTAATTTCCAACAGTGGTATCAGAGCCATCGTTAAATCCGTTATTTCATATATGAAAATTTAGAAGTTTTTCAATAGGATTGAATAAATATTTATAGTTAGGATTAATTAACAAATTGTTTTGATTAATTAATTCTAAAGATAAATAAGTTTTAATTAATTGTTAATTAAAATAGATTATGCGTATGTTCCTAATTATTTTGGTTGATAATCATCATAACAAAATATATTAGTTTTATAGTTAGATTGATAAAATCAGTTTTATTAATTCTAAAGATAAAACGAAAATCTATAGTAGTTTTTCCTATTTCCTGAAAATCGTTTTAAAACCGTTTTAGAACTGATATATATATATATTTAAAATTATTATATAAAAAAAAATTTGCGACAGCAGCTCGAGTAGTTTTTCCTATTTCCTAGGGCTGCTGCCAATCGACAGCAGCCCACCCTCGGGCCCGGCCCGAGACCCACTTGAATTTGAAATTGTTTAAAATCGGTTTTTATATATATTTGAATATATATGTTTCATAAATTGATAGTTTTCTGTTTTGATTGTCGAATGAAAATTTGTTTAAAAGTTTGTTTTACCAATTTATAAATCAAAATGTTAGATGAATTGAAATCAAAATAATTGGGACGTGCATAATTGACGTTTTGTATAGTTATATTAATCTAAGGATTAATATAAAGATACGAAACTATTAGAAGTAAAATTGGATGAAAGTTAATTTAATAAGTTAATGTGATTAACCTAAATATTACATAAAATAGTTATGTAATCAACCAATTAAATTTATTTAATTGAGTCTATGCATGTTTGGAGTTATGGACATATTTGGACCCTCTTTTAGTCTTTTGGTATTTTTGAAATAGGGCCTGCGAGTCATGCCTTTCTACTATCTATTGTAATTTCTCCTCTCATCTAATTCCCTTCAATTCAATTGAAGTTTTCTTTAGTAGTATAGAAATTAATATGTAATTTCAAGGCGCCATGGAGAAGACGGAGGACCTAAAGAGAAATATGTAATAGTTAGTATTTCCTTAGGTTTGCCCTTTTATTCCGTCTCTGGCTCGACGGAATAATTTAGATGATATGTCCATAACGCCAATGTATGTGAATGTATGTGTCTGATGTATGCTAAAGCAAATCAAGACTAAGTTAGATTATGAGACCTAAAATAAAATCCCTCATTAAAAAGTTAAGTAAATAAACAAGTTATTAAAATCGATTGCCCCTCCCTAATATTATAATTCAGCCGGCAGTACTGGGGGCCTTTTGGTTGTTGAGCAAACTCAAGCTCGGGGTCTTTCGGTAACACCTGAATTATCGAAAATTACTTTTCATGAATATGGGGTAATACTTAAATTAGATTATGATAACTGGATGAGCAAACTCATGTTGTCATAAACTAATGGACAATATGGTTGGGATTAATGTGAATAGCATATTAGTTACTAATGTGGTTAGTAACCCAATAACCTAGGAATCACATTAAAGATGTGATTGATTACATGAATCTACCTAACGAATGAGACTAGCTTGTTGAGCAAACTCAAGGCGAAATCTCAGGAGTTAGGATCCTAGCTCACTAAAGGATTTGTGAAATTCTTCGAATTAATATGGAGGGCTATTAATTTGGCAAAATAGTGGGAGCAATCTAAAATAAACTAAAAGGCCTATAATTTTAGATTGATATACTTTAAGCAAATGAATGACATACGTTTACTCTTTCTCACTCTCAGGTTTAATTAAACACACTCTTAAAATCATGACTAAAACCAATCTGCAAAACATTCTTACCTATAACAAATTGAATGGTTCAAACTTCACCGACTGATTTCGTAACCTCAAAATCGTTTTGAAGTTCGATAAAATAGGGTATGTACTTGATACATCGATACCCCCTCTCCCTGCTGATGATGCTCCCATTGAGGAAATTGATGCTTACCAGAAGCATAAGGCTGATGATGATCATGCCGGATGCATCATACTTGCATCGATGACATCGGAATTACAAAGGCAACATGAGGAAATGGATGCCTATTCCATCATCATGCACCTAAAGGAATTGTTTGGGAAACAGACCAGGTGCGAACGCTACGAGATATCCAAGTTGCTATATCATTGCAGGATGCAAGAGGGCACATCTATCATGACACATTGTGTCAAGATGATTGGCTACATTACCAAACTTTCTAGTATTGGATTTGCGATGGATAACGAATTAAGCATAGACTTAATTCTTCAATCCCTCCTAGAGAGTTATTCACAGTTCATTATGAACTATCAGATGAATGACTTGCAAACCTCTCTTGAAGAGCTTGCAAATATGCTCAAGTCAGTTGAGCCCAATATGAAGAAAGACAAAGCCATACCGGCTCTTGTCATAGAGGGATCAAAGAAGAGGAAAGAGAATTCTCCCAATCCTAAACATCCCAAGAAAGGTAAGAAAGTCGTGCCCAGCAAAACTAAGGGAAAGGAAGTGAAGAAGCCCAAAGGAGAGTGCCACTTCTGTGGTAAAGACGGGCATTGGAAGAGGAACTGCAAGGAGTACCTAGCCTCCCTCAAGAAGGGAAATGGCGGTGCTTCAACATCTGGTATGTTTTATATTGAAATAAATACAGTTTCACACTCTGAACCTTGGGTACTTGATACCCGATGTGGATCTCATATTTGTAAAAATATGCAGGAGCTAAAACAGACTAAGGAACTAAAGAAAGGAAGCATAAACTTGCAAGTGGGAAATGGAGCAAGAGTTGCCGCCCTCGCAATTGGAGATTATGTTTTGAACTTGCCCTCTGGGCTTGTAATAGAATTAAGGAACTGTTTGTATGTTCCACAAATGTCTCGCAACATTATTTCTATTAGCCGTCTTGTTGACGACGGTTTTCATATTTCAATAAAAGACAAACATTGCGATTTTTATAAAGATTCGATCTTTTATTTTTCAGGAATATCACAAAATGGGATTTATGTGTTAGATGACAAGATTTTTGTTTTCGCAATTGATACCAAAAGACATAAGCTAGATAATTCAACTTACTTGTGGCATTGTCGTTTAGGCCATATAAACAAGAGACGCATACTAAAGCTACATTCAGATGGGCTTATAGATCCAATCGATCCCGAATCATTGGAAACATGCGAATCATGTTTAAAAGGTAAAATGACAAAGACACCCTTTAGCAATAAAGGTGAGCGTGTATCAGACACTCTAGGACTCATTCATTCAGATGTATGCGGTCATATGTCAGTCCAAGCAAGAAGAGGATTCAGATTCTTCATAAGCTTCATAGATGACCATACCCGATATGGTTACATCTACTTGATGAAGCACAAATCAGAAGCTTTTGAGAAATTCAAATGCTTCAAGAATGAAGTAGAAAATCAATTAGGAAAGAAAATAAAGACGTTTCGATCTGATCGAGGTGGCGAATATCTTTCAGATGATTTTCTGAATTATCTAACTGAATGTGGGATATGCTCACAATGGACACCTCCCTATACACCACAACACAATGGTGTATCCGAGAGGAGAAACCGTACCCTACTAGATATGGTAAGATCTATGATGAGCATGGCCTTACTTCCAAAGCTGGGGCTATGCCTTAGAAACTGCCCTCTTCACCCTAAACCGAGTACCAACTAAATCCGCTAGTTCCACACCATATGAATTGTTCGTTTGGTAGGAAACCTGTATTTTCATTTATGAGAGTATGGGGTTGTTCAGCATTTGTCAAACGCATTGTGTCCGACAAACTAGATTCGAAATCTGATAAATGTTTCTTCATTGGATACCCTAAGGAAACTAAGGGATATTACTTCTATCATCTAGATGATCAGAAAGTAATAGTATCCAGGCACGCAACCTTCTTAGAGAAAGAGTTTCTCGAAGAAACACAAAAGGGAAGCATGATTGAACTTGACGAAGTTCAAGAAGAAGAAACACCGACTGAAACAACGGAGGCGGTTGAGGTACCCGAAGTAGTCCCATTAGATGAGACTCCAGTGCCACCTATTCGTAGATCACAAAGAGTTCGTGAACTCCCAGTTAGATATGGTTTTCTAGTGGGAGATGATAATGAGGTTCCCGTGTTAGACGATGAACCCGAAAACTACGAAGAGGCTCTTACTAGTCCAGATTCTAAAGCATGGCTTGAGGCCATGGATTCTGAAATGGATTCCATGTATACTAACCAAGTGTGGACTTTGGTTGATCCACCCGAAGGGATAAAACCCATTGGGTGCAAGTGGATCTTCAAAAAGAAGACTGACGTGGATGGAAAGGTTAGCACCTACAAAGCTAGGTTAGTAGCGAAAGGATATCGTCAGAAGCAAAGAATTGATTATGACGAAACTTTCTCTCCTGTGACTATGTCCAAATCAATCAGAATCATGTTTGTTATTGCCGCTCACTACGATTATGAGATTTGGCAAATGGATGTGAAAACAGCTTTCCTAAACGGAAACCTGCTTGAGGATGTATATATGATGCAGCCTGAAGGTTTCATATCGAAGGATGCAAACAAAGTTTGCAAACTTCAAAGATCCATTTATGGACTCAAGCAAGCATCGAGAAGCTAGAATAAGCGTTTTGACGAAACCATAAAACAATTTGGTTTCGAACAAAATTGCGAAGAAGCTTGCATTTACAAGAAAGCAAGTGGGAGCTCTATAGCATTTCTCATACTATATGTGGACGATATATTATTAATGGGAAATGACATTGCTCTACTACAGTCGATAAAAGTATGGTTATCTGGTAACTTCTCAATGAAAGACCTTGGTGAAGCAGCTTATATACTTGGCATAAAGATCTACAGAGATAGATCGAGAAGACTGCTTGGTCTTTCACAGGCTACATACATTGAAAAGGTGCTAAATCGGTTTAGCATGCTTGAATCGAAATGAGGTAACTTACCCATGCTACATGGAGTAAAGTTAAATAATCATCAATGTCCTAAAACCGATGATGACAAAAGACGCATGGCTGTAGTCCCGTACGCCAGCGCAATCGGTTCGATTATGTATGCTATGCTATGTATTAGACCTGACGTAGCGTTCGCGTTGTCTATAACGAGTCGTTACCAAGGAAATCCGGGAGACGAGCATTGGATTGTCGTCAAGAACATTCTTAAGTACTTGAGAAGAACTAAAGATACGTTTCTAGTGTACGGAGAAGGTGATCTGAAAATAGAAGGATTTTCAGACGCAAGTCATCTCACAGATGAGAATGATTTTAAATCCCAATCAGGATACCTGTTTATCTTGAATGGGGGTGCGGTCAATTGGAAGAGTTCCAAGCAGGGAAGCGTAGCTTTCTCTACGACCGAGTTAGAGTATATCGCAACTGCGGAAGCAGCAAAGGAAGCGGTTTGGATTAGAAAGTTCATTACAGAACTTAGTGTGGTGCCTGACATTGTAAATCCCATTACACTGTATTGTGATAACAATGGAGCCATTGCGCAAGCAAAGGAACCACGGTCTCATAATGCATCCAAGCATTACCTAAAGCGATACCACATCATAAGAGAGATTGTGGCTAGAGGAGATGTGAGAATAGAAAGAGTACCCACAGAGGACAACGTTGCAGATCCGTTAACAAAGCCCTTAACCCAGAGAGTACATGATCGTCATCTAACTTCTACTGGGATAAGTTTTAGAAACAATTGGCTTTAGTCCAAGTGGGAGTATGTTGGGGTTTAGTGTCCTATAGACAATTGTTCTAGGATACAAACTTAATGTAAATGAAGTGTTCTTTATATCATTTGTTTTAATGAGATATATGTTTTATAACTATATAAAGGCAATCCCTTTTAAGCACTAAATAAAGTCTAATAAAAGGAAATCCGTAAGTTTGTTTAAAGTGATCATAAAGTGTTCATACAAGCATGAAGTGAGACTAAACTTTATGATAAACTAATAAACTTAAAACCACCCCAAGTCAAGTTATATGCCCAGGATTGACATATCACTGTTGAGACTTGCATGTAACAATGTCTTCTGTCCGACAGAAAGCTGATCTCACAAGCTTCATATATACAGATATCTGGACAGTTACGTGGATCCAATGAAAGGGAGTTCATTAGGATTGGGGATCCGATTTGAGATAACAGGATGGGTAGATTCATCCTTGTCACCTGTTCATCTCATTGGT
This sequence comes from Euphorbia lathyris, assembly GCF_963576675.1. Classification (NCBI taxonomy): domain Eukaryota; kingdom Viridiplantae; phylum Streptophyta; class Magnoliopsida; order Malpighiales; family Euphorbiaceae; genus Euphorbia; species Euphorbia lathyris. The sequence goes on from NC_088916.1 coordinate 83,196,191, forward strand.
ATTAATAGGTATAACTAATCCTCAGACTCAAAGGAATACTAATTGGTATTCTGGATTACGGAATGTGACGCTTTGACTCTGGTGTAACACGATCCTTAACAGAGATGACTCTGGGGTGTGAACAGTAGACGTTGGGTATCACAGGAAGTGATTGCGGGATCGTTATATATTGGATTGAGCATTTATCACTCCCGATAAATGGGAGATACATCCAAGGATCGCTTGTGGAAGACTCGACTCTAAATCCTTGCAAGGTGATAGCTTAAGACTTGAAATACAGATTTCACTTAACCTATCTATTTGAGTTGACTCGGCCTGTACAAGTAAAACGAACGTCTCGCTATATGTGACTTGACATCATCCATAGTCATAAGATTCAGTTCAAGGATGTAGTTGATAAGGGATCGAATTATACTGTAACTAATACGGAAAGATTAACGATAGAATCAACCTGTCTTCTTATGGCTCTGGGGGAATGATTACGGACTTGCTAATCACATACTCTGTACATCATTCCGTTATGCAAAGATTAAATATAATTCTTTGAAAATTAATTTAATAGTTACATACGGCCAGTAGTAATAGGAACCTAATAAGTCACACATAAGACTTGGAACCGAAAAGAGAGATAGATGTTAATTAATTGATGGAAGCCCAATTGAGCCCAATAAGGCCCATGGACCAAAGGGGGGGGGGGGTCGAAATTCATGTAGTATGTACATGAATAATTGATTTGATTTTTATCAATCCTAATTAGATTAGGATTATGAATTAAATTAATTAAGAGATAAATAAGTTAAGAGTTTTAATTAGATTATAATACTCCTATTATTATCCAATAAGGTTATTATTATTATCCTTAATATGTTAGATATATAATGAGATAATAATTAAGAATTCTATTCCGAATTGAATTCCTATTCAGTAACCTAATTCTATCTAACTAGGAATTAGATACAAGAGATTATAAATACCCCCCACTATGTGATTTTCGAATCACTAAAACCCTAATCCAAGGCTAGTGATTTTCGAAACCTACCCTAAAGAAAGAAAGAGAATTTTCGACCCCCAGTTCGAGGACGAGATTTTCTACTGCTTCCTTCCGATCAATTGATTTCATCTATTTCTTTTATCCTTGATCTCATATTGATTAATTAGAGGCAATCTATTTTGGTTGCTATTCAACGGTTGATTCTAACTTAATCTTCCCATGTTTTATTTCGTGCTTGGGAACTCGGTGAAGAGTTGTGGGCACTTCATTAACAACGGTAGATTGATCATCAAAAGGTAATTGTTCTTATCCCTCTTTATATGAAATAACGATTAAAGGATCCTAGGGTTAATGGAAATAGGTTAAATTTTTTATATTTCCGCTGCTATACCTTAGCCTAATTTCCAACAGTGGTATCAGAGCCATCGTTAAATCCGTTATTTCATATATGAAAATTTAGAAGTTTTTCAATAGGATTGAATAAATATTTATAGTTAGGATTAATTAACAAATTGTTTTGATTAATTAATTCTAAAGATAAATAAGTTTTAATTAATTGTTAATTAAAATAGATTATGCGTATGTTCCTAATTATTTTGGTTGATAATCATCATAACAAAATCTATTAGTTTTATAGTTAGATTGATAAAATCAGTTTGATTTTTTAAAAAAATTTGCGCACAATGCGCTTACATTAAAGAAGAAAGAAAAATCCCCACCAGACCCGGATGTGATTCGAACTCATGACCTCCCAAGGCATAGGTAAGCTCTCAACCACTAGGCTAAGAGCTTCACCACAAAAGATATAAGTTAAAATTGTATGTGAAAAAGAAAATTCCCCACCAGACCCGGATGTGATTCGAACCCATGACCTCCCAAGGCATAGGTAAGCTCTCAACCACTAGGCTAAGAGCTTCACCACTATAAAATCAGTTTTATTAATTCTAAAGATAAAACGGAAATCTATAGTAGTTTTGCCTATTTTCTGAAAATCGTTTAAAACCGTTTTAGAACTGATATATATATATTTAAAATTATTATAAAAAAAATTGCGACAGCAGCTCGAGTCACGCCTCGCGGCGAGACTGGCCGCTGTCGCGCGGCTACTGTCGTGCGGCTGCTGGCCGCCGCTGCCACAAGGCAGCGGCAGTTCAACTATCCTAGGGCTGCTGCCAATCGGCAGCAGCCCACCCTCGGGCCCGGCCCAAGACCCACTTGAATTTTAAATTGTTTAAAATCGGTTTTATATATATTTGAATATATATGTTTCAGAAATTGATAGTTTTCTGTTTTGATTGTCGAATGAAAATTTGTTTAAAAGTTTGTTTTACCAATTTGTAAATCAAAATGTTAAATGAATGGAAATCAAAATAATTGGGACGTGCATAATTGACGTTTTGTATAGTTATATTAATCTAAGGATTAATATAAAGATACGAAACTATTAGGAGTAAAATTGGATGAAAGTTAATTTAATAAGTTAATGTGATTAACCTAAATATTACATAAAATAGTTATGTAATCAACCAATTAAATTTATTTAATTGAGTCTATGCATGTTTGGAGTTATGGACATATTTGGACCCTCTTTTAGTCTTTTGGTATTTTTGAAATAGGGCCTGCGAGTCCTGCCTTTCTACTATCTATTGTAATTTCTCCTCTCATCTAATTCCCTTCAATTCAATTGAAGTTTTCTTTAGTAGTATAGAAATTAATATGTAATTTCAAGTCGCCATGGAGAAGACGGAGGACCTAAAGAGAAATATGTAATAGTTAGTATTTCCTTAGGTTTTCCCTTTTATTCCGTCTCTGGCTCGACGGAATAATTTAGATGATATGTCCATAACGCCAATGTATGTGAATGTATGTGTCTGATGTATGCTAAAGCAAATCAAGACTAAGTTAGATTATGAGACTTAAAATAAAATCCCTCATTAAAAAGTTAAGTAAATAAACAAGTTATTAAAATCGGTTGCCCCTGCCTAATATTATAATTCAGCCGGCAGTACTGGGGGCCTTTGGGTTGTTGAGCAAACTCAAGCTCGGGGTCTTTCAGTAACACCTGAATTATCGAAAATTACTTTTCATGAATATGGGGTGATAACTTGCCGGATTTGATTTGATGATCCTCGTCGTAGTTACCTGCAAAACAAAACCGGAGACAGGATCTCCGGGAAAACTCTCCGATGATCAAGTCAGTTTTATGTGGAATTCTAGTAGATTGATAATCGTATTGACGAAAAATGTGAACTTACCCCTCTTTTGGCTTTCTTATCTCTTTTATAAGCCTTTCTAGGTAACCGCCGAGGGCGGTTACTCTTTCTGTGCCACGTCCTCTACGTGGCCACAAACGTGGTCTCGTTTGTTTGAGTGGGTGGTTTAGTGCCTTATTAGGATTTCGGGGCGGTTAGCCTCCTCCTTTATTAGGAGCCCATTTGATCTTGAACCGTGGGCTTAGGTTTAGGTTGGGCCCGTGTTTATGATTCGGCCCGGTTGGCTTCGCGGATCATCACATGCCTCCCCCCTAGTTTGATAAGAGCCCTTTAGGGTCTTTTCATATGTTTTAGGCAACTCTTCATCTTTGTCTGGGTATTCAAAATTCGAAAGTGGTCTTTTCGTTTTCTGTCATTTCCTCTCCGGAATCAACCCTTTTGCGTTCGTTTTTCTCTGCATTCTTTCTCACATGTAAGTTTCCCTTTCTGTAACTTGTAACTCGTTCAACTATTTTCTTTCTGTTCGTTCCTCTTACCGATATGTCGAACCCTGAGCTTGATTTCACCCCCTTCGACGAAAATTACAATCGCGAGGTGTCTCATGAGGTTGATGAGATGACTCATGAAGTTTCAACTAGCTCTCCCAGGTCTGATTCTCATCCCGTCGAGTTTCTCCATCTGGCGAATACGACTGATGAGGGCCTAGGTTTCGACCCTAGGAAGTTGATTCCACCACCTATCCCAACTTTTCGCTTATTACCGAAGAAGGATAGGTCGGGAAGCTTAGTTTGCCACGAGACGATTGACCACTTGCGGGAGCAGTATCCCTGGCTTCAAGGCCTGGAAACAAGCATTCCCGGGGAAAATAGAGGTCCCGGCGACTTCCCAAAGGGGTATTTTACCATTTTTGTCGCCCAAATTATCTGCGGTTTCACGTATCCACTGGCGGATGAGATTGCTTCTATCCTTGGTGGTTATGGAATCGCACCTGGACAACTGCACCCCAATGGATGGGCCGACTTGACCCTGGATAAATTTTTGGCAGATTGTCTAGAGGTCCCCTTCTCGCTCAAGATCTTCTCCAAGCTTCACCACTTCAAAAGTTCGGGGGAGTATTTTACCTTCATCCGACAGAGCGGTTACTACGGCTTTGACGAGAAGTCGAACAAAATCCGCGAGTGGGATAAGTCTTATTTCTTCATCAAGTTTAATGAAGAGAATCCAAGTTGTCTTCGCCGCTGGGGTCGACCTAATGTAAAGAGTTTGAACTTTTGTTATCCGAGCAAGGAAGAATCCGCCGTTATAAAATTCTTGAAGAACACTCCCCCTTTCATATGGACGTATGATCAGGCATTCCATATGTTAAGGAGCCGAGTGGCGATTGCCTATCGCGAGGGAGATCATGTTGTCTATATCCCTTATCGCGTTTTCGTACAAGGTATTGTTAGTTTATTTCCCTTTTGATGAATTCTTTTAACCCTTTGCAGGGGTGACCCTTTATCCCAACTCGCTGCAGATCGAGAGGCGAAAGCTTTGGCGAGGAGGAAGAGACGGCTGGCGGAAGCGACCTCTTCCGCAGGGGCGAATCCATCTGTGGGGGCGTCTCCTTCTGTCGAGGCGACTTGTACTGCCATTGTTTCCGTGCCACCGGACCCCGTTTCTGAGGACCTTACATTAAATCGGAAACGGAAGAACAATGCGGATGTAGAGTCTTCCCGCCCTAAGAAGAAAAACACTTCAGTGATCTTGCCTGTTGGAGGTACGCCCGTATCCTCCCCATCAAAGGAAAAGAACTGCATTCCCATCCACGAGGTATTATAGTTTTGCCTTCTTTATTTTCCCGTTTCTTGGTTTCTTTACTTTTCGCCTCATCGTATTCTCCTGACCCTTTTCCTTACGCATTCGCAGCCGATCCCCGATATGAGCGGATGGTGGACTAGAACCTTTGGTAAGACTGTGAGCTTTTCTTGTAAGGACATTGTTTCTTCTATAGGCAATGTACTTGGACGACTCCCATCTGCCTCTCGCATCCGCGAAAAGGTGCCGCTTCCAACTGCCATGGAGGGAATTGAGAAGCGTGCCATAGAGGTATACTGTTTTTCACTCATGTTCTATCTTTCAAATATACGCCTCTTTTTGCTCTTTCATTCATGTATTGCCTAATGTGCAGATTATCAATTTCGCTGAGGGTGCCCTCTGTAGGGATGCTGAAAGGGCGAGAGAGCTGGAACATCTTGGTACCGAATTGGTGACTCAGAAGTCGCTTCTCGATGACGCTCAAAACCAAGTGAAGACTCTCGAGGGTGCCTGTCAAAAGGCCGTCGGCGAGAGGGAGGAAGCTCTTAAATTACTTCAGGCGAAATCCAATGAGCTTCAGAAGGTAATTGATGACCTGAATTCGTCCAAGGAAGCCTTGGAGATGCAAAAGAAGAAGACGGAGGAGACCATATCTGAAGATAGCTCCCGTATCTACTGGTATGGAGAGCGAATCCATGCAGCTTATGAACATGGGAATCCAGAGCTAGTACAAGTTGGAGGCGGAGGATGCTGACATGGATGAGGTACTTCTCCTTGACTGGCAGAGTCCCAATGACTCTCCAACCAGCCGCGAGATCCCAAATCAGAACGTAGAAGAAGGGGCACCACAAGATGTTTCTCACGTTGTACAAGAGGTACCTCGCTCTGATGCGGTTACTGATCTGATTGTTGGGGATTCGCTTGAAGCAGATCACCCCACTGGAGAAGATGAAGGAGCCGCTGAAGGCGAAGGGCACCCCACTGGAGAAGATGAAGGACCCGCTGAAGGCGAAAGGGGCAATAGAGGCGAAGGAGAAGGAACTGTAGTATAATTTTATTTATATCTGAACTGTTGTATGTAACAAACTGCCAGTATATATATCAATCGAGCGACTTTGCTTTCTTCACCTGCCACTTTTCATATATGTGCAATTGCTGTTTTATTCTTTGTTGCCTTAGTGCCGGTTATTTTCGTATGCGACCCTTGCCTTTTGCCGACTTCATACTTGTAATTTTTCGTAGTTAGTTTTGTTTTTATTAGGGTGGCCAGACCCTTTTTGCAATTTTTGAGTACTCGTTTATTCGCTTAATTTTATGCTTTATAATTTTTCTTTCAAATAATCATAAGATTAACCATAAGGTTTTGCGAATGATGCGTAATCATGCATCCGCCTTTCTTTTGTAGGCAACACATTTATGTGTTTAAGATTAACCATAGGGTTTTGCGAATGATGCATAATGCATCCGCCTTTCTGTTGTAGACAACACATTTATGTGTTTAAGTTTATCAGTTTCAAAAGGACCTGCATTCAATTGTAACATATTGAATAATTGTAACCGTTATAATGTCTTTATTTTGCTATTGAAGAAAAAAGACTTTTCATTACATGGATACCTAAACTGTGTGGGATCCAAGCCTCATTAAAACCTTTTATCAGAAAACCCAGTGGAAAAAAACTCATAAAAGGAAAAAGAGTACTCGTCATTTCCCTGAACTACTTGGCCTGTTTATATAGGCGTAGATTCTCTAGATTCCAGGTGCGCGGGAGCTTTTTGCCGCTCATTTCTTCTATTTCAAAAGTTGATGGTCCCAACTTCTTGGATACCCTGTAAGGTCTGATCCAGTTGACGCCTAATTTGCCTTTGCCTTCTCTGGACTGTATTTTATCTGCTTTTTTCAAGACCAAGTCGCTTCTCATTGATTATCACCCTTCGCACCCTTCTGTCATGATACTTCTTGATTCTATTGCGATATACTGCCATTCGCATGTAAGCTTTTTCTCTTCGTTCTTCAATAGAATCCAATGCATCTTTAATGTTGATAGGATTTTGGGTGTCGCAGTAATAAATTACCCGATCCGTAGGCGAATTGATTTCAACAGGTAGGACTGCTTCGGCTCCATAAACCAGCGAGAAAGGTGTTTCGCCTGTTGCTGCCTTTACAGAAGTTCTGTATGCCCATAACATATGAGGTATCTCATCCGCCCAACCTGTTTTCTTATCACCTAGTCGCTTCTTGATTCCCTGAATCATGGCCCTGTTGGTAACCTCTGTCATACCATTCGATTGGGGATGATTTACGGAGGAAAAATGATTCTTGATCCCCATGCTTTCGCAATATGCTTTGAATTTGACACAGTTGAACTGGGTACCGTTGTCAGTTATAAGCGTTTGTGGGATTCCAAACCGCATGATAATGTTCTCTCGTAAGAACTCGATCATTCGCTCAGGTGTTTGAGCGGTTACTGCCTCTGCTTCTACCCATTTGCTGAAGTGGTCAACTGCGACTACCAAGTACTTCCTCTTCCTTGTTGTTTCTGGGAATGGCCCCACTATATCAATCCCCCATGTTGCGAATGGCCACGCCGTCATTATAGTTACTTGTTCGGCTCCTGGGACATGCTTTTCATTAGCATGGATTTGACAGCTGTGACATTCCGCTACCATTTTCTGGGAATCTTCCACCACCTTCGGCCAATAATATCCCATCAACTTGACTTTTCTTGCCAACGCCGCGGATGCTTCATGCGCGCCACAAATTCCTTCATGAAGATCTCTCAGCACGTAATCTCCTTCATTGCGGCTAATACATTTTAACCATGGACATGTATATGACTTCCTGTATAAAGTCCCATCCCGAATTGAGTATCTCGCTGACTGCCCGATTAGCTTTCTGGCTAAACTTTTATCAACCGGCAAATCTCCGTGTTCCAGATATTGGCGGATGGGCATCCGCCAATCTTCATCATCTTCTAGCTCTTCGATGACCATAATCTGATCGGCTTCGAATGCTGGTGACGACCTTATTTCCAAATTACATGCTTTTTGACTCCATGGGTCTCTACTCGCCGCTGCTTTTGCCAACTCATCAGCCTTTGTGTTCTGGCCTCTTGGAACATGCACCATCTCCCAGACGATTCCTTTATGTGTTAACTCCTGCGTCAATCTACCGACAACCTGATGGTATTTGACCAGATCTTCCTGTTTCACCAGATAATTTTTTATGATCTGATTTATCATGAGTTTAGAGTCGGTGTAGATTACCACTCTTTCTGGCATAAGTTCATTAAGCAACTTCAATCCGCATATCATTGCTTCATATTCCGCGGCATTGTTGGTAGTTTTGAATGTTAACTTTGCCGCATAGTACAGGCGAATAACATCCGGACCCTTGATGACGACTCCCAGTCCAGCTCCATCTGTGGATAATGCCCCATCTGTGAACATACTCCATTCTTCTTTTTGTGCTTTTGGACATTCGTCTTCATCCCACGTGAACTCATTCACGAAATCGGCAAGTACTTGACTTTTCAGAGTTGGTCTTCCTTCGTAACGAATATCGAACTCTCCCAAGCGAATTGACCATTCCATCAATCGCCCGGATGCGTCAGGTTTCTGCAGTACCTTTTGCATTGGAATTCCAGTTCTCACAATGATAGTATGCGCCTGGAAGTATGGCTTCAACCTAGCCGCCGTGGTTATCACCGCGAGGGCCATTTTATCTAACCTCGAATATCGAAGTTCTGCATCCTTTAAGACTTTACTCACGTAGTACACCGGATATTGTTGCCCTTCTTCTTCCCGCACCATTACAGTGCATATCGCCGTGCTGGTGACGGATACATAAAGAAATAAATCTTCTCCATCCTCTGGCCTGCTCATTAAGGGCGGATAACATAGTAATCGCTTTATCCCCTCGAATGCTTCTTGACAATCTGGTGTCCATTCAAAGGACTTAGATTTTTTGATGGCATTGTAGAAAGGTAGACATCTCCTAGCTGAGCATGATATGAATCGCCCTAATGCCACCAACCGCCCATTGAGTCTCTGTACTTCTCTTATGCTCCTTGGCGTCTTCATCTCCATCACTGCTTTAACCTTCTCAGGATTCGCCTCAACTCCTTTGCCACTAACAATGAAACCCAGGAACTTCCCTGCTCTCGCTCCAAACGTCCATTTCTCCGGGTTCAATTTGAGGCCATATTTGATCAGCACTTCTAGGATTTCTTTAATATCCTGCGGATGGTCTTGCATCTTCTTGCTTTTAATGATCAAGTCGTCTACATAGATCGAGAAGTTCTCGCCTGATTTGTCTGAAAATATCTTGTTCATCATCCGTTGATATGTTGCTCCCGCATTTTTCAGTCCAAAGGGCATCACCTTGAAGCAATAAGTTGCCTGATGAGTTATGAATGACGTCTTGATCTCGTCCGCCTTCTCCATTGGTATCTGGTGGTAACTGGATTTCACATCGGTGAATGATAAAGCTTCAAATCCCGCAGTCCCATCTACCAATATGTCAATGTTAGGTAGCGGATACATATCCTTCGGACAAGCTTTATTCAGATCTTTGAAGTCTACGCACATTCTGTACGTTCCATTCGGCTTTTTGACTAGCACCATATTGGCTAGCCATTCCGGATAAGTGACCTCTCGAATTGCATCTGATTTTAGCAAATCCGCCACCGCTTTTTCAATCGCCTTCTGCCGCTCTGGAGCATGTCCTCTCTTTTTCTGTCGCACTGGGTTGCACTTTTGTCCACATTCAAACGATGTGTTGCTATTTCTGGACTTATCCCTTTCAGCACTTCATCTGGAGCGGCGAATGCCGACTCGCATTGGATCAACACCTCGGTAATGGCTTTCTTCGTTTCCTCTGGAAGTCCTGCCGCTATCCTTACTTTCTTGTCATTTGAAATGGCGAATAGTTATGTTTCTCCTAACGCTTCAGTCGGCAACTTCTCATCAACTTTATCTTCTTCATCTGGCTTTGTTTCAAGTGACAATGTATAAGCTTGTTGAGATATAAGTTGATCACCCTCAACAATGACTCGCCCTTGGTGTGTTGGCAAATGCAATGTCAAATGCTTCATTGAAATGAGCGACTCCATTTCCGATAGGAACGGACGCCCCAGAATTATATTATAGGCCAATGGGAGATCAACGATTGCGAATTCTAGATCACCTCTCCATTTTAGATTCTTATCGCCCATTTCTGTCTCCAACACCACCTGTCCACTTGTTTGAGATGATTGACCTCCAAAACCAGTTACATCCATGAACGTATGTTCTACTCGCTCGTCGTTAATTCCCAACTGGTTGAATGCAGTTCGAGTAATACCATTGCAAGAACTGCCTGTATCAATAAGGACCCGCTTGACGTCCCATCCTTCAATGGCCACCGTAATCACCAACGCATCCGCATGCGGCTCCGTGATTCGCGCAAATGAATAATTGAGGGCATCCCCCCTACTCGTGTTGCTTTTTCGCTGTTCACGGTGAGCCCTTTTTGTTGGAGGCTCATAGATCCCGCCTGCTATTACGTTAATCACTCCTTTTTTCTGCTTCTTTTCTGGTCTTGCTTCTATCTCACGTGGGAGTGTTGCTTTTTCATCAATCGTTTCTTTTCTAACGAATTGACTCAGTTTTCCTCTCTCAATCAGCTTTTCAATCTCCCTCTTCAATTCGTAGCAATCATTCGTGTCATGGCCGTTCAATCTGTGGAACCTGCAGTATTTGTTAGGATATCGCCCCAAACTGGTTCGACCTTTCGCCTCAGGAAACTGCACATCCTTCTTCAGGTTTTTTTTTTCAATCCAAAGTAACACCTCATGGCGAGTCGCGTTCAATGGTGTTTGATATCCCCTCCCCCTTTGAAAGGAGCGATCGCCTTTCCGAACAAAATTACCCTTAGATTGGGTTTGATTTTGATGGCGCCGATTGTCCGAAGTGGATCTAGCCGCATCTCGTTCTCGCCGGGTTTGAGCTCTATGTTCCCTGTTAACATCATCCACTTCCATGAATTCCTTTGCTATCTTCATGAGTTCGGCCACTGTGCGTGGCTTGTTGCGGATGATTTCCTCCCGCATGCTCCAATCTGTGGTTCCATCCGCCATTATGTTGCGAATGCTCACGATATCTGGGTTCTGCAACCGCACCAGAATATCATTGAATGCTACAACAAATTCCCTTAGGGAATTATAATTTCTCTGTTTGATCTCTTTCAGCTGCCTATCCGTCACATCTGCCGCTTTACAGCCCACGAACTTTGCACAGAAATCACGACTGTACTGAGTCCAGTTGTGAATAGATTCAGTAGGTAGAGACCGAAACCAATCGGATGCTGCTCCACCCAAAGTGGTCGAGAACAATCGACAAATTATGCTTTCGCTTGCTCCTGCAACATCCATTAACTCTCTATAGTTCCTGACATGCGCCTCAGGGTCAGAATTTGGATCCCCATAGTATTTAGGTATCGCCGGTGCTTTTATTCTGTGATCTGGAATAAATTCCCGCAACGATGGGGCAAAAGGCGAATCACTCTGCACCACTGCTCTCGCCCTAGGGGAGTACCCCATTCGCTCCATCATGCTTCGCAGTTGATCTTCCAATTCCGTATTGGGTTCCCGCCGAACTTCTTCCATCCGCTGCTGGTGAATTCTGGGTGATATCCACCTGCCATACTGTGTCGACACTTGTTCTCGCTGTGGGTCCAACCGCTGTCTAGTCATAGGATCAAAATTCCAAGTGTGCTCTCGCCCAGACACATTCGCTCCAGATGTCATCAACTCTGAATGTCTGTGGACAAAGGGCTCCGTTTGTTTTAGCGGAAAAATTCCTTGCATTCCTGACATCGGTTGGGATGTTTGCCAGGTCGGATGGACCGTCATATTAGGATCTTGGTGCGAGTAGTTGTCTGGATGGCTATGTGGTGTCATGCGACTACTCTGACCCATCCGATTCGTCTCTCGAGATGACTGCGGAAGCGTAGATACGGTAGGAATAGTCGATGGGTGTATCGAAGTGACAACGGGTTCTTGTGGGGCAGCCGCTACAGCGGAATTGTGATCTGCAATTGCAGTTAATAAACTAATCATTCGATCTCCAGCCGCTTGGCTCATATTCGTAGCCAAGACCTGTCCTGCCATTTGCACAAACTCATTATTCGACATCTCCATCTCAGTTTGCACTTGGACCTCCAATAATGGACTCAACTGTCCTGAAGGATTCGTCGAGCTGGGTATCACAGGCTGTGTACTCGCAGGCTGCGAACTCACAGTCCGTGGACCTCTTGAGTTCATACTAGTTGATCTGGTTGTAACTCCGGTTGTTCGTGATGGCTCTGACATGTTCTTGGGGTACCTTTAACCAGATGTTGGTAAAAAAGGTCCACCTTCACCGCACCAATGATAACTTGCCGGATTTGATTTGATGATCCTCGTCGTAGTTACCTGCAAAACAAAACCGGAGACAAGATCTCCGGGAAAACTCTCCGACGATCAAGTCAGTTTTATGTGGAATTCTAGTAGATTGATAATCATATTGAGGAAAAATGTGAACTTACCCCTCTTTTGGCTTTCTTATCTCTTTTATAAGCCTTTCTAGGTAACCGCCGAGGGCGGTTACTCTTTCTATGCCACGTCCTCTACGTGGCCACAAACGTGGTCTCGTTTGTTTGAGTGGGTGGTTTAGTGCCTTATTAGGATTTAGGGGCGGTTAGCCTCCTCCTTTATTAGGAGCCCATTTGATCTTGAACCGTGGGCTTAGGTTTAGGTTGGGCCCGTGTTTATGATTCGGCCCGGTTGGCTTTGCGGATCATCATGGGGTAATACTTAAATTAAATTATGATAATTGGATGAGCAAACTCATGTTGTCATAAACTAATGGACAATATGGTTGGGATTAATGTGAATAGCATATTAGTTACTAATGTGGTTAGTAACCCAATAACCTAGGAATCACATTAAAGATGTGATTGATTACATGAATCTACCTAACGAATGAGACTAGCTTGTTGAGCAAACTCAAGGCGAAATCTCAGGAGTTAGGATCCTAGCTCACTAAAGGATTTGTGAAATTCTTTGAATTAATATGGAGGGCTATTAATTTGGCAAAATAGTGGGAGCAATCTAAAATAAACTAAAAGGCCTATAATTTTAGATTGATATACTTTAAGCAAATGAATGACATACGTTTACTCTTTCTCACTCTCAAGTTTAATTAAACACACTCTTAAAATCATGACTAAAACCAATCTGCAAAACATTCTTACCGATAACAAATTGAATGGTTCAAACTTCACCGACTGGTTTCGTAACCTTAAAATCGTTTTGAAGTTCGATAAAATAGGGTATGTACTTGATACATCGATACCCCCTCTCCCTCTTGATGATGCTCCCATTGAGGAAATTGATGCTTACCAGAAGCACGAGGCTGATGATGATCATGCCGGATGCATCATACTTGCATCGATGACACCGGAATTACAAAGGCAACATGAGGAAATGGATTCCTATTCCATCATCATGCACCTAAAGGAATTGTTTGGGAAACAGACCAGGTGCGAACGCTACGAGATATCCAAGTTGCTATATCGTTGCAGGATGCAAGAGGGCACATCTGTCATGACACATTGTGTCAAGATGATTGGCTACATTACCAAACTTTCTAGTATTGGATTTGCGATGGATAACGAATTAAGCATAGACTTAATTCTTCAATCCCTCCTAGAGAGTTATTCACAGTTCATTATGAACTATCAGATGAATGACTTGCAAACCTCTCTTGAAGAGCTTGCAAATATGCTCAAGTCAGTTGAGCCCAATATGAAGAAAGACAAAGCCATACCGGCTCTTGTCATAGAGGGATCAAAGAAGAGGAAAGGGAATTCTCCCAATCCTAAACATCCCAAGAAAGGTAAGAAAGCCGTGCCCAACAAAACTAAGGGAAAGGAAGTGAAGAAGCCCAAAGGAGAGTGACACTTCTGTGGTAAAGACGGGCATTGGAAGAGGAACTGCAAGGAGTACCTAGCCTCCCTCAAGAAGGGAAATGGCGGTGCTTCAACATCTGGTATGTTTTATATTGAAATAAATACAGTTTCACAGTCTGAATCTTGGGTACTTGATACCGGATGTGGATCTCATATTTGTAAAAATATGCAGGAGCTAAAACAGACTAAGGAACTAAAGAAAGGAAGCATAAACTTGCGAGTGGGAAATGGAGCAAGAGTTGCCGCCCTCGCAATTGGAGATTATGTTTTGAACTTGCCCTCTGGGCTTGTAATAGAATTAAGGAACTGTTTGTATGTTCCACAAATGTCTCGCAACATTATTTCTATTAGCCGTCTTGTTGACGACGATTTTCATATTTCAATAAAAGACAAACATTGCGATTTTTATAAAGATTCGATCTTTTATTTTTCAGGAATATCACAAAATGGGATTTATGTGTTAGATGACAAGATTTCTGTTTTCGCAATTGATACCAAAAGACATAAGCTAGATAATTCAACTTACTTGTGGCATTGTCGTTTAGGCCATATAAAGAAGAGACGCATACTAAAGCTACATTCAGATGGGCTTATAGATCCAATCGATCCCGAATCATTGGAAACATGCGAATCATTTTTAAAAGGTAAAATGACAAAGACACCCTTTAGCAATAAAGGTGAGCATGTATCAGACACTCTAGGACTCATTCATTCAGATGTATGCGGTCCTATGTCAGTCCAAGCAAGAGGAGGATTCAGATTCTTCATAAGCTTTATAGATGACCATACCCGATATGGTTACATCTACTTGATGAAGCACAAATCAGAAGCTTTTGAGAAATTCAAATGCTTCAAGAATGAAGTAGAAAATCAATTAGGAAAGAAAATAAAGACGCTTCGATCTGATCAAGGTGGCGAATATCTTTCAGATGATTTTCTGAATTATCTAATTGAATGTGGGATATGCTCACAATGGACACCTCCCTATACACCACAACACAATGGTGTATCCGAGAGGAGAAACCGTACCCTACTAGATATGGTACGATCCATGATGAGCATGGCCTTACTTCCAAAGATGTTCTGGGGCTATGCCTTAGAAACTGCCCTCTTCATCCTAAACCGAGTACCAACTAAATCCGCTAGTTCCACACCATATGAATTGTTCGTTGGTAGGAAACCTGTGTTTTCATTTATGAGAGTATGGGGTTGTTCAGCATTTGTCAAACGCATTGCGTCCGATAAACTAGATTCGAAATCTGATAAATGTTTCTTTATTGGAAACCCTAGTGTCCCAGCAAGAGACTTATCAGCAGACTCAGACTGGGAACATTCTTCCACAAATTTCATAAATTTCCTAGCACTTTCGGTTTTATTTATTGTGGACTTGATGTTGTTTGCTACTGTCATTCGCATAAACAGTAAGTTTAGTCTGTTAGATTTTTCCCATGCTTTATAGGCGGATCTCTGTTCGGCACTACTAGTAGCGGTAAGTGCATTAGGTGCATCAATTAAGAGTGCCAAATCAAGATCTAAAACACCAAGGTAAAAACTGGATTTGTTCACACCATTCAGAGAAATTAAGCCCATTGAATTTAATTACAGACGTTGCTTGCGAATGAAGAGAGACATGAACAGATGCTGCAAATATATAACTCATCCATTAATGTCTTGAGTAAAATTTAGTTTCAGTAATAAAGATTCATAATTTTATAGCATCATCAAATGTACATTGAAATTCTCCTTTGGGTAAAACAACAATATACAACAATGAAACAAAACATAATTGATGCTTAATTCAATTACATGTAATTTGTAATTAATATACTGCAATTAGATATATTTGTTATCTTTGGATATACTAAACATGTCTAATCAAGCATATCAATTAACACCTAATGTTCATAAAATTATAAAATAACTAATCAACCTTTGGGCGATCCTAAAATATTTTATAACAATGAACGTTAATATACTCATGATAATCATAATAACATCTCATTTATAAGCATCACGTATACATGAGTAATTGAAATTATTTTAACATGATATCTATGAAACCTTTCTAATTTAGCCACTTTGGCGACTAACAAATTATACATAATATAGATATCAAATGAAAATAATATTATACAATTTGTATAAGACATCAATATTTAGTTACTTTGGTGACTAAATTCATTACTGATACTTAGAGGTATAATAAAAACAATTTATACAATATTTGGCCCTAACAGTACAAAAGGATTTGGCCAGTAAACATTCATAATTCAAAAACCAAAAATAGTGAACAAGAAATGATGAGGTATCGTCATCAAATATCTATCAATCAATTAACTAGAATGACATTAACCTTTTCCCTTCACAGATAATATATATGGCCTTTCAATTTAAACAAAACTGATTTATAGCCAGAACTTTAAGAAATTATTTTACTCATAAATTGCCCTTGATTCATACTTAAATAATTTTGAATATATATATCTGTTAATGGTAACTTATAAACATAATAAAACATTACAAACTCTTGCCTACAAATAACGTAAATAGAATTCATATATTCAATCACTATTAAAGTAGCGGATAAAACATGTAAAACATAATCGAAAAATCATCCATTCAAAACCAGGCTCTGATATCACATATTAGAAATCTTAGATTTCATAATAATATTAGACAATTATAATTGCCCAGATGTTTGAATAAGATGTCTTTCACAAACACTTAATAACAGTCAGAAGAGCGTACCTTGATCCATGACGATTACAATCGAGTTCTTTTGGAATCACGAGAATTGTGTTTTTCTCACTACCCTTTAGACTTTACAGATTTTCTAGATGGAGAGAAAATGACTTTTAGATAAGTTAAGAGAGGACCAATTCTGATTTATGTTCTATAAATATACCTTTCATCAAGGTATCTCTTCCTCCATAAGGTACCTTTTTTCATTAATGAACCAATAGGATTCAACGTACCCTTTGGTTAATCAAACATGATGATTGATCGTACCCTTACGAACTGACCAATAGGATTTATTGTTTTATTTTATCAAAGCATATAAGTATATAATATATTAGGACCATATTCTAACTTGATGTAAATTATGGAAAATCCAACATGATATCTTAATATTTTTGTTTTATAATCTAAATAATAACTTTTATCAATCACCTCCCTAACTCTCATATATAAACAAATTGGTTATACCCGAGCCAAAGATTTTACCATTTTTAAGGGAATTGAAGATACATGTCTTCTCTATTTCTATTTAAAAAGTTTGTGTGAACATGTCTCTTTGCAAAATTGTAACCCTGAATAAAAACTTATTAGGAGCGAAACTCAAGTCAATAGAGCAATACAATTGTTAGAAAGAGATAAAAATAGGCAATAAAATTGTTAGAAAGAGATAAAAATTGTGACATGCCCCTTCATAATGAAACTTATTAGAACCGTGATTAGAAACAGAACTGGAATCACAATTTGGACAAAACTCTTCTACAACTATTATGCTCTTTGTGCAACTTCAACTTCGCGCCTCTGGTCAATAGAGCAATAAGATTGGTAGAAAGAGATAAAAATAGGCAATATTCAAATTCATTTCACACCTAATTCTTCATTTTCTCAAAAACGTTTTTATCATAATCAAAATTACCTTGACCTCATGTTAAGCACCTTCACATTATGTTCTGATAAAGCATGTTTGAGTGGAACAAAGCTTGGAATATAAGCAATTGCCTCAACTTTAAATTGGCAGAACTTCAAAGATCTCAATCGATTTTGTTTTGGTTCAATGTAAACTAAAGTATCTTCACGAGAGTTAAATATTAGCAATTCCCCATCATTTAAGTACTTAATGGATTATAATGAGCCATAATGTTGAATGGGTTAGAATATATGTGATTAAGGGAAAAAACTTTAGACCCCGCCTTTTTGGTACCATTATCTTTCATTGTCCAAACATGAATAGCACCAGAGTCAAGAACTTTACATATACAGAGTTCTCCCCCTAATACTCCCACATTAATTGTCATATTGATATCGTTGATTCAATGTGGGTAATGAAACTGACCCAAAATGTTCCTTCTCAATGTCAAAAGTAAATAAAGATTATGGCCCCAAATAAGAACGCCAATAAAGAAAACCATTCAAATAAACAGGAGATGACATTGGCATTGACCGGTGAAAAAGCCAATGTTTTTCCATGTATTTGTGCCCAGAATATGTACTTCAGCCATATTGCCACGAGGAGTGCCTCTCTTGGACATTCTTATAATCTTATATTGGTTAGTACTAGGACTAAAACCAAAACCATAACATGAAACAACCGAGCTAAAGTTAATTTTCTTATCATCTCGAAGGTTAATATAAACTCACCTGTAACAGGATTGCAAACAAAAGGAAGTTCTTTATAAGATACACCAGACAAGCAAAGCAAGCTGTTGCATGTAACTATATCAAATAAGTCTGGGACTTCAAATCTGGCTTCAATTCTAACCTCGACATTATTTGGCCGCATAAGATGAACTGTTTTTGACCCGTATATTCGAATTAGAGGATAAATCTCACCTTGATTAAAATGGATCTTTGAAAATTCAGGGTCGGAAACTATATCATTCCAAGTTTTGCAAACAGATTTTAATACAAAAATTCTCACAATAGACAGCCGAAGTAGGATATTTACCAGGATATCCCTTGGGAGATCACAAAATGAAGAACCCGAATATGAGTCTCTTCCTCCCTTATTTTTCTATCTCTCTTTGCATTAGAGTTAGTAGCCAAAGAAATCGTTCCTCTTTTCATGACTATTGTGAAGCTATTAGTGAGAGAAAGCAAATGTCATAAGCACTAATCAGTACACTGAATTTGAAATGCTAAAGAAAACCCTAACTCTTTGGCCTATATCGGAAATGAACCCTCACAAAGCAAAGACTTAATTATATCAAACAGTAAATCAAAATTGTGGGAAAAAACAGTGCAAAAAGAAGAAATTTTACCAGAAAATGGATGGATCGGAAGTTGCGAGTATCTCCCAACTCTGCACTCAATGGTAGAGTGAATGATTTTTTTTTTTAAATAAGGAAGGAGATTGGGTATTCATTTGCATTTAAGTCTTTTCTATTGTTAAAATTACATTTTTCTACTCCTAATTTTTTATTATTTTATTTTATCCATTTTAACTAAATATACATATAATATTTTCTAAAATTAAGTAAATATTGTGAATCTCATATGGGTTTGAGATAATTTTGGTTACAATATGGTTGGGTTTAGGATAGATTCCTAATGGTATGCGATATTTTTTTAAGAATTATAGACAAATTTTATTTTTAATTAAATATACTATAACCGAAAATAAAATTATCTAAGTGTTGATAACAAAATTATCAACAAAAAAGTGATGGTTCAGTTAGCTTGGCTCATTAACAGCATGTGAGCTCGAGCACCACCAGCCGGTATTCCTTCGACTGTTGGGAGCGGGAGGTTATCGCTGCTCTGTGAAGCCAGCAGGGGAGTAGCAGAAGGGTGTACAAGGAGCTCTCCCGCACAGGGCCCCAAATTTAAGAGGGCCCAATTTTTTTTATTATAGAAATCTAAATATATTATTGTTATTAATTATTATATAAAAAATTAACTGGATGTTAACTTATCCAGAAAATTCAGGCTTTAAGTTACATCACATTGTTGCCCCCATTTGGGTCACAAGCTTGAGCTACCAAACTCGGCGATGTAAGTTGTCATGCTTGAAATTAATAAGCTATATAAAGTTGTTGTTTGACAATGTGGGATTTGATTTTGTTGAAAATTTGAGCTTATCACCTTCAACACAAATGCATACAAACCATAATTAATTATGAAACTCTTACATATAAATTACGTTACAGCATGATGTGTCAAATATGACATATAGAGATTTAAATGATAATTTATATCCAATACCTCAGGCCAATTGGATCAATATAGGGGCTGAGCTAAAACAGAATTTCTAAGAGGATTGAATGAGACAGAGACTTAAAACATTGAAGTTAGAAGCTTAAGGAAGAAATTTATATGAGATTGCAATTTGAAATTTCTGTAGTTTTAAGTACTGATGTAGATTCATTTGAATTCTTTACCATCTTGGTTCTTTCAAAACGTTTGCAGTGAAGCGTTAGATATGATCAGTTGTTTGTGAGTTCTTGTAGTTGAATATAAACCCCTTATTTGAATTCCTATGTTTTCATACTCCATTACTAGAAAAATCATTACAAGTTGTTTATGCAACAACTCTGGTAAATTGAGAATTCTAGGATGGTGTCCGTCTAACTAGACAAGCCAATCCGAATTGTGCAAATCCAAAGTTCCTACCGGAGTCCCTTCTTGGTGTACAAATCTACCGGAGTTCTCGTAGGAGAGGAAATGCAGAAAATCTATCCAAGTCAGTTGGGACCTGAGCCTGTTCCATTAACTGTTCTTTATCAAATAACAATTCTATATCGAAATGCCAAGCAACTTGAAACTTTTCGAAATACAAAAGGATGAAAATTAAATCAAACTAAATTAATCATAAAAATATGTTTTATGATTAAGTATCGAATATTGTCCAATAAGCGTTAATTAAATAAAGTATATATATAATTGAAAATCAGAATGAAGTCATGCTCCTCATTTCCCTCATATATAAGAATCGAATCAAAATCAAAACTAGAACTGAAATCATAAGAACCAAAAGCATAATCACGATTAAACCTTTCTTCAACAATATCATTTTCGTTAGCCGCTCAACTAATGAACAGTTGCGAGTGACACTATAAAGATAACATTCAGAAGAACTAAAATCACGATGAGGATGAAACATTTGTTCAGCTATATCAATAATAAAAGTCGGGATAAAACCGTTGTTCAATAATATCAACATCGGTCTCGCTATGCAGCTTCAACTTCGCACACCTAGTCAAGAAAGTAATTGAATGGTTAAAAAAAGATAAAAATATGCAGCATCCAAATTCATATAGCATATAATTCTTTATTTTTCACAAAAAAAAAATGTTCTTGTCATAATCAGCAAAGTCAAAATTACCTCGACTTGACTTTATGCACCTTCGCATTCTGTCCTGATAGAATATGTTTGAGTGAAACAAAGTTTGGAATATAAGCAATTGCTTCAACTTTGGACATGCTATGGACATTCAAATATTTAAATTGATGTTTTATTGGATCCATGTATACTAAAGCTTCTGTAGAAGAGAAAAACATCAGCAGTGCCCCATCATCCAAGTACTTAATTGGTTGAAAACAGCCGTAATGTGGTACTAGATTACAATATATGTAATCGAAGGAGTAAACTTTAGACCACCCCTTATCGGTACTATTATCTTTCATTGTCCAAACATGAATAGCACCATACTCAAGAACTGCAGTTATGCAGAGTTCTCCTCCTAATACCCCAACACTGTCTTGTGCATAAGGATCGTTAATTGCTGGTGATGGCACCGACCCAAAACCTTGCTCCCCAACATCAAAACTAAATATAGATAATGATTGTAAATTAGAAGACCAATAAATAAACCCGTTCAAATAAGTTGTGAATGACTTGGGAATTGACTGGTTGAAAATGTCTATCTCTTTCCATGTTTTTGTACCAAGAATATGGACTTCAGCCTTATTGGAAACATGGATGTCATGATGAAACATTCTGATCACTGTATATTGGTTAGTGGTGGGACTAAAACCGAACCCATAACATATACTAGACGAGCTCAATTCAATCTTATCTGTTGGAAGGTTAATAAACTCACCCATAATTGGATTACAAACAATTGGGCATAGCCATTTATCACATTTATTCAACAAGCAAAGTAACCCATTGCATGAATTAGTGGCTCCATATTGACTATATTTCTCTGGGATTTCAAATTTGGTGTCAATTTTAACCTCAAGATTACAAACACATCCACGCTTAAAAAAGTAATGATCACACATCCCAAGCTTGAGCTCAAAATCATCCTTATCTGGCTGCACAAGATAAACCATTTTCGACCCTTGTCTACACAATGAGGTTTGAATCAGAGGATAAACCTCACCTTGATCAAAACGGACCTTTGCAAATTCGGGGTCTGAAACTATATCATACCATGTTTTGCACACAGATTTGAATATAAAAATCGTCTTAATGGACAATCTAAGTATGATAGTTACCACAATATCCTTGGGAAGATAAGAAAATGAAGGTTGAGTGACTCGGTTAAGGCTAACTTCCCCTATCATTGTTCTATCTCTCTTTGCATTAGAGTTTGTAGTCAGAGAAATCCTTCCACTTTGCATGATTGTTTGTGAAGATATGATACTGAGACAAATTAAATACAACTATCAGCATAATGAATTTAAAACCTTAATTGTTTCGGAAATAAATGATTCAAGTTCAACAAATTACTTGAAACCTAAAATCTTAGTATAAACCAAGATTCATCGTATCCAGCAGTAAATGAATAGCTAATTGAAAATGGGAAGAAAAAACAGCGCAAAGAGAGAAGAAGTTTTACCGGAAATTGATGGCCGGGAGACTCAATTGGAACCTAAAAATTCATAAAGCTTGAGTTCAGCGCTGCTGATTCTAATCGAATTGTTTATAGTCCATCTCCGTTGGTAGGGCGGATATGGTAAAAGCATATAAACAGAATAGCTAAGCAACGAAGGGGTTGTTTGGGTAATTTGTCTTTTTTGTGATGTCTTCTTTTTTTTCCTTTTTCTTTTTAATCAAATGTGATATGGTTTCTACTAGTATATTTTTGGTTCAATAAAGGCAAAAAAACATGATTAGGTTCCACATCTTTCATTTTTTTGGTTTATTAAGCTATTAAACTTTTATTTAGATACATTAAGCTCCCGATTTTTTATTTTGGGTCTCATTAAGCCCTTGATAACTAAAAAGCGTAATTTTTAATATAAAATTCAGTTAACAGACTATTATTCATTGCAGCTACATTCAGAATTTGTATATTTTTACTGTTTGAAAACAGTTTTGGATGTGCAATGTGGCTATAATTCAAACTGTAAAAAATAATTTTTTAACTAATTTTAAATACATATGAAGTTAATAATGTTTTTTTAGCAGAATTATATATTAACAGCTTACTAATTTGATCATCAAGGGCTTAATGAGACCAAAAATAAAAGATCAGTGACATAATGTATCTAAATAAAAGATAAAGAGCTTAATAAACTAAAAAATGAAAGATCAGGGACCTAATCATACTTTTTGTCTTTAATAAATCTCTTGCCCTTTTTTAATTTTAGTTTTATGGAAAGTCCTAATTATTTACATATAATATAAGGCCGGATCAGACTCTGATCATGTTTTATGAAAAATTTGAATCCCAAGGAATTTTCTAGCAATGCTTAGACTTTTAGCTTTCTTTTTTTAAAATAAAATTATAAGCCATTAAGATTGCATATAGAGCCTGTCCTTTGAATTTGGCTTGAAAAATTCATTTGCCGTTTGGAATATTAAAAACTGGGATAAAAATTATGGATTTAGCCTTCACTTATGAAGTGGTACAAATTTAACTTAAACGTTTTCAAACAAGAACAATATTGGCTCTACGTAATAACAATTTAGAAAGAACAGGTTTGTCTAGTATTTAATTTTAACTTCAGACCTTGCTAATATCAATTATTATTATTTATTTTTTAAAATATCAATTATTTCTAAGATATATATTTACTATATTATTAACGAAATTACAAAAATTCAATTAAAATGCGAAAAACTAAATCCGCTAAATATAAGTTTATTACAAATTTTTCTCAAACGGTCTAATATTTTCTATGTTATTAATATATAGTGGAAATAAAATGTCCCTCAACTCTTTTTTTTTTAATGCAAAGATGATACTTTATTAAGAAAGATTGGAACGGTTACACAGAAAGGGAGGAGGATTGGAAAACCACACCCTACGCAGCTGTTACCTAATGCATGTTTAGCTAATAAATGAGTCGACACATTGGCTGATCGTTTGATGAAGGAGACTGAACATGCCAAAATATGTTATTTACTAGCCAGATGCATCGCATGAAACATAAAGGGCGGTTCGGTGCACTACGCGTCCCCGCTAAGCGATGGTCGAGTGAGGGATCCCATCACAAGGGTCTACTGGGGGCAAGCCTTCCCCTGCCAATTTTTTTGGCAAGAGGCCGCTCCAAAGACTTGAACCCGTGACCTCTCGGTCACACAACAACAACAACATTTACCGTTGCGCTAAGGCTCATCCTTTGAATCGACCATTCTAGACAAAATACGTATTTCTTTTCTTTTGTATGATAGTTGTACAAAAATTGGGAGAAGAAAAATCCATGCACCAAATATCATGAGCTGAATTTGGAAGGTCAGAGGCTAATGCTATGAACTCTATATGTGGCCTATTATAATCGAATTATAGCACCGACATAATTCTACAATCTATGAGGATTTAGAAAGACATTTCTTTCTTAGTGCATTTAAACTACCTACATGCAGAAAGCAAATTCCGAAATACAACAAAAGGAGATGCTGTAAAACAATGAAATTCACTATTAGGTCCGATTGGAAGACAATTTCATGTCAATAATGAAAGCAAAACACTTACCGATTCCTCAAGGAAACGAAACCATTAGGCGTAATCATCCCTCCATCCAGTGAAATTACTCCATCACTTATAAGCGGAAGAGAAAGTAGCATCTCCTCCCTACTTTTGTAAACTTGCAGGCGAGAAAAGAGGCTGTAAATATAAGTCTCTCTGAGGCCATAGACATCGGATACATACAAGAAATTCATGTAATCCACATGGATCATGTTAACAGCGAAACCAATAAATCCAGGTGGGCACTCGCCATTAGGCAATTTTGGCTGTAGAAGAAAGCCTCCTTTGAGGGTCATCATCCACAAATTCACCACAGTCAGGTCTACAAGGGAAAAAAAGTTTGTAATTCAAGTGCTAAATTCCAAACAGCAATAAAGAAAAGAAGGAGATACATCACTACAAGAAAATGTGTTTTTTGTGGGGAAATATTTCCCCACAGAATATCAAAAATTCGCCACTAAAACCTTTTTGTGGCGAAAAAAATTCACCACATGGTCGCCACTGTTAGAATAAGTCTGGCGAAAAATTAATTCATCACAATAGATACACATTTGTGGAGAAATGATAATTCTCCACAATAGACTAGACATATTTTGTGGGGAAAATTTCCCCACTAGTCTTTATACTTTTTGTGGGGGGTAGAGTTTTCACCACAAATAAGAACATTTTTTGTGAGGAAAAATTTCTCACAAATTCTCATTTTTTTTGTGAGGAAATATTTATATCCCAACAAATAATATGTAGTAACTTTTGAGAAAAAATAAAATCCCTTAAAAAATTAAATATCCCCACTATTATATATTTCATTTGATTATTTACTTTATTTAAATATTTATTACTAAATATATATACAGTAAAACCTCTATATAGGAATACACTTGGGACCAGACTATTTGTATAACAATTGAGAGGTTATTCCTAAATAGAGGTTGGTATAACAAAGACTCTCAGCACTTGGGACCAAACTTTTGTATAACAATTGGGAGGTTATTCTAATATAGAGTATTCCTATACAGAGGTTCTACTGTATATTAAGAATAAGAATAAATTTAAATAAATTGTCAAAATAAAATTAACATAGAAGAATAAAACTAATAATTATATATAATTAACAATAAAAATTTAAAATTACATTAGTAATAAAAATTGAATTCATGCGTACAAAATGGACCAAAAAATAATGTCAACCAAGTGAAAAATGTAGTAGTTACAAAAATTGAATACACCTTTACAAAATGTCATATCTAAATATAAGTCAATTACAATTCTTTCTATGTCCGCAAAAATGAACAAAAGTCAGAAACTCATGTTAATACCCAACAGAAAAATGTTGTTCAAGTTGCTGATCAATAAGAAGAGGAGTATCTTTTTGTGGCTTCATGTTTTGTTGCTGAAAATTCAAGTAATAATTGGATATTCATATAGGAGATTGCTTAGCTTACTTAACATAGGGGCAGTCATCACACTTCCATGTTTTGTTGAGTAAAGCATCATTGTAAATCCTGAGTTGGTCCTTGGTCCAGAGATGAAACATGAGTTGTATTGTATACATATTTTTTATTATTGTATATATAAAGGTCGAAATTTATTAACTCCAATAATCCAATATATAGCATATGCTCCATCCCTATCCTTTCTAATTCATTCACCCATTGCAATAACTTTATTTGGTTCAATTCAATTCAATCTTTTCAACTTTTTTTTAGTATTGTATACATTTCTTTTATTATTGTATATATATATATATATATATATATATGTGTCCCCACCATGATTATTTAACAAAATTTAACTAACTATATCTCAATATTGTTATTTATGGTTTCTTTTTTACTTATAGGTTCATTAGTCTCTTAATAATGCTGATATTGATGTCCTAATCACCTTTTGATGCTCTAAGTTCTCATCCTTAAGGAAGGAAGAAAAAAGGAAAAAAAAGTTAACGTGTGATTTGTCTATTCTTTTTCTATCCTATCAGACTATTGTTCTTGTGTTTATTTGGTCCTAAGTTCGGTTTTTTATTTTCCTTTTTAATCTATTTTAAACTATACTGCTTGATCTAATTGTAATCAGGTATAATTTCCATTATTAGCAATGTATCATAAAATGAACGAGCCATAATAAAAATAAAATTGTATACCAACTAAAATAAATCTTTTTTAGATATAAAGGACTCTGTCAAACGCCCATTAGATTAGTATAAAATTTAGAATCAATTTACTTACAATCTCTTATTATCCTCATCGTGAGGGATGCTTTTCGCCGGCAACATTCTGCAATCGGTGCTAGAATATCCATTTTGTTATTCGGAGTGCTTAAAAAATCCGTTGATGCACTCACATGTTGAAAGAAATTTTCTTGTTGTTTCTTCGCCATTGTTTCTCCTGCACAAAATTACCGAAATTAGAATCATTGGGTTTTCCTCTTTCTTTCCGTTCTCAATCAAATTTTGCTACTATTTTATGTACAATGATGAATTTAGCAACAGGAATCTGAAAGCTTCTTTGTATTCTATTGAGGGCTATTGGAGCACAACTTATGCTCATTCAGCGTTCTAAATGACATGAAAGATGAAGTCTCTCTATTTAGATGGATATAACTACTCCCTCGTTGATTTAACTAAACTTCCTAAAGTTCAAATACAGGCATCTCCAAGGAGCAAATAATGGAGCTTATATATATAGGGAAACCATTTGAATTTAGTCATATAACAGAAGGGTTTTGGAAATTGGTTTGTATCTCAAAATCCTCAGGAACAAAACCTCAAAAGAAAAAATATTTGCAAGATGTACTTAGCATGGAAATGTATTTATTTTTAATTTTTTCTAATCAATGAACTCAACTTGGCATAAAAAGAAAAGAGAAAAAAAAAGGAGTATCAATTTTGCCAAATTCAATTTACATGGGCTCACCTTCTAAGCTTATTGAATGCTTCAGAGCAATATTCAGACTATTATAATTGAATTAAATAAGCAATGAAAACTTCAAAAACAATAAAACTGCAGTAGATCTCTCATAGAGTATAAGCACGAACACGGGTGGAAGAGGGAAACTACACTAAAACTGGGAATAATTGATTTCTTCCCTGAGAGATCCACCCAAACCAAGATGAAAGTGAAAATTAAATTGTCAATCGGAGAAAGATGAGATGGGAAGAAGTGAGATTATAAGCTGAAACCCTAGAGATGAAAATGACACAAATGCCACTATGAAGTCACATGGTTTTGTCTAGTTTTCTTTTTTATTTTGTTTTTTGGGTTAAGGTGCAAAAATACCTCTCAGGAGCAATTTTACCCCTAACGTTTAAAATGGTGCAATTTTACCCCTAACGTTTGTAGCCAAGAGCAATTTTACCCCTAACGTTGATAAATTGGGTCAATTTCAGAAATAATTCATCAAACTGTCTTCTCGGTCATGAAGCTTATCATCTACACTTCACATGTGCGTCATTTTATCAGTAACAAATTATAAACATATGTTGGGATGTGAAAAAAATAATAAAAAAACATATTGTCTTTTGAACGAATTGGACAAAAAAATTTAAAAAATTCACTGAATTTATAAATATTAATCTCCAATTCTATTATTAAATTACAAAAGACATGAAATCATTTTTTTAGAATGAATTGATACGCAATTGGTGCAAAATAATAAACAAAAATATCTGTGTTTTATAATAGTGTCTGAAATTGACCCAAATTACCAACGTTAGGGATAAAATTGCTCCTGGCTACAAACGTTAGGGGTAAATTGCACCATTTTAGACGTTAGAGGTAAAATTGCTTCTGGCCCAAAACGTTAGGGGTATTTTTTACACCTTAACGCTTGTTTTTTTTTATGGAGGTTTTGTTTAGTTTTTTATTTTTAAAACTTTTGTTTAATTATAAACTAAACCAAAGATTTCTTAAAAAAATTGTATAAGTAATTTGGACAACTTTTTGGACAAACATTGGATAAGTAATTTGGATAACAAAAAAGGGAAAATTACACAGAAATTCATCTTTTACAAATTATTTACAACTATGTCAAGTCATAATTTTGGATTATATTAAACTAGTAAAATCAGTACTTTGAATATATTTTAAGGATTGGAATTTATAAATTAGAAGTCCAAAATATATTTTCTAGGGTTTATTATTATGAATTGGAGTCTATATTTCTTAAATTATGATGTAAAATCATAATATATAGATACTAATGACATATTAAGAATTAAGTTTGATGATATGACTTAGTTATAATTTTGTACTTAATTATGATATTAATGTATTTGACCAAAAAAAAATTATAAGTTAGTAGCTAAATGAAACTACACAAAACTTTTAAATTAATTCTAATTACAAAATAAGTTATTTAATAAAATAATTAAAAAAACAAAACAAAATTTTTAAGTAAATATTCATAACTAATATTTTTTAACATAGATTTTATTATAGAAAAATATAATTACATTCTTAATTTAAAATAGATAAATAAAATTAAGTAAAAGATATATTTAATAAAATTTAAATCCATTTACATGATTTTTTTTATTCTGTGGCGATATTAGGTCACGTTGTCGGGTCGTGTGTAATTTTATCACCTCTAATTTTTAATGTTGTCATGGTTTATATATTGAAGATATTACAAATGATTAAATTTTTAATACTTTTTTCAATTAATATACTTTTACTTAATTAGTATTTTGGATTTGTACAAAATAATTATGTACGAGACGGACGTAATTTGTAGGAGATTTTCCTACAGATAAATTGTCCTACACCTTCAGTTAGCACTGCGCATAGTTCAGTCTAGTTCGGGGATTCAAGAATCTCCGGGATTGGATTGAATTTCGAGGATTCCTAAAAATGACAACCATTTTGTGTAACTCATCCCTATATTGGCATAAGTCTCATACTCTTTGCAGTATTTTGGACTTTCTCTATAGCTAATCCTTTTGTCAAAGGATCGACCAAATTTTTTTCTAATCATATGTGATCCACTCTAGCAGCTCCTTTAGAGAGTAACTTTCTAACAGTGTTGTGCTTATAATGTGTCTGTCGTTTTTTATCGTTATAATAACAATTCTGAATCTTAGCAATAGTCGCGGTACTATCGCAATGTATCAACTAGTTGTTGGCCCGTGCGATGCACGGATTCATCTTAATATATAAATATTAATAAAAATACAATCTAATAATTACAATTAATGACATAAATGTGTTATATAAATTAAATATTATTATTTCATTTTCACATTTACTTTAAATAATATTTTTATAAATAAATATAATAATAAAATAAAAACTAATATATTATATATTATATTATATTTTTTATCAGTAAAAAAGGAGGAAGTGACACCTCAGTTCCATCGTTACTGTTTTATATTATATATAGATATGTAGAGAATTAGAGAGATTTTAGGGATTAATTTAAATTCTGTAGTACTCTTAGATATATGGGATAAAATAATCTTTTTATAGATAAATATACATAATAAAATTAAAATTAATATATTAAATTTTTTATCACTAAAAAAGGAGGAAGTGACACCTCAGTTCCATCGTTACTGTTTTATATTATATATAGATGTGTAGAGAATTACAGAGATTTTAGGGATTAATTTAAATTCTGTAGAACTCTTAGATATAGTACGGATAAAATAATCTTTTTATAGATAAATATATATAATAAAATTAAAATTAATATATTAAATTTTTTATCGCTAAAAAGGAGGAAGTGACACCTCAATTCCATCGTTACTGTTTTATATTATATATAGATATAGATGTGTAAAGAATTAGCGAGATTTTAGGTATTAGTTTAAATTCTATAGAACTCTTAGATATAGTACGGATAAAATAATCGTTTTATAGATAAATATATATAATAAAATTAAAATTAATATATTAAATTTTTTATCACTAAAAAAGGAGGAAGTGACACATCAGTTCCATGGTTACTGTTTTATATTATATATAGATGTGTAGAGAATTAGAGAGATTTTAGGGATTAATTTAAATTCTGTAGAACTCTTAGATATAGTACGGATACAATAATCTTTTTATAGATAAATATATATAATAAAATTAAAATTAATATATTAAATTTTTTATCACTAAAAAAGGAGGAAGTGACACATCAGTTCCATCGTTACTGTTTTATATTATATATAGATGTGTAGAGAATTAGAGAGATTTTAGGGATTAATTTAAATTCTATAGAACTCTTAGATATAGTACGGATAAAATAATCTTTTTATAGATAAATATATATAATAAAATTAAAATTAATATATTAAATTTTTTATCACTAAAAAAGGAGAAAGTGACACCTCAGTTCCATCGTTACTGTTTTATATTATATATAGATATGTAGAGAATTAGAGAGATTTTAGGGATTAATTTAAATTCTGTAGAACTCTTAGATATAGTACGGATAAAATAATCTTTTTATAGATAAATATATATAATAAAATTAAAATTAATATATTAAATTTTTTATCACTAAAAAAGGAGGAAGTGACACCTCAGTTCCATCGTTACTGTTTTATATTATATATAGATGTGTAGAGAATTAGAGAGATTTTAGGGATTAATTTAAATTATGTAGAACTCTTAGACATAATACAGATAAAATAATCTTTTTATAGATAAATATATATAATAAAATTAAAATTAATATATTAAATTTTTTATCACTAAAAAAGGAGGAAGTGACACCTCAGTTCCATCGTTACTGTTTTATATTATATATAGATGTGTAGAGAATTAGAGAGATTTTAGGGATTAATTTAAATTCTGTAGAACTCTTAGATATAATACAGATAAAATAATCTTTTTATAGATAAATATATATAATAAAATTAAAATTAATATATTAAATTTTTTATCACTAAAAAAGGAGGAAGTGACACCTCAGTTCCATCGTTACTGTTTTATATTATATATAGATGTGTAGAGAATTAGAGAGATTTTAGGGATTAATTTAAATTCTGTAGAACTCTTAGATATAATACAGATAAAATAATCTTTTTATAGATAAATATATATAATAAAATTAAAATTAATATATTAAATTTTTTATCACTAAAAAAGGAAGAAGTGACACCTCAGTTCCATCGTTACTGTTTTATATTATATATAGATGTGTAGAGAATTAGAGAGATTTTAGGGATTAATTTAAATTCTGTATAACTCTTAGATATAGTACGGATAAAATAATCTTTTTATAGATAAATATATATAATAAAATTAAAATTAATATATTAAATTTTTTATCACTAAAAAAGGAGGAAGTGACACCTCAGTTCCATCGTTACTGTTTTATATTATATATAGATGTGTAGAGAATTAGAGAGATTTTAGGGATTAGTTTAAATTATATAGAACTCTTAGATATAGTACGGATAAAATAATCGTTTTACAGATAAATATGTATAATAAAATTAAAATTAATATATTAAATTTTTTATCACTAAAAAAGGAGGAAGTGACACCTCAGTTCCATCGTTACTGTTTTATATTATATATAGATGTGTAGAGAATTAGAGAGATTTTAGGGATTAATTTAAATTCTGTAGAACTCTTAGATATAATACAGATAAAATAATCTTTTTATAGATAAATATATATAATAAAATTAAAATTAATATATTAAATTTTTTATCACTAAAAAAGGAGGAAGTGACACCTCAGTTCCATCGTTACTGTTTTATATTATATATAGATGTGTAGAGAATTAGAGAGATTTTAGGGATTAATTTAAATTCTGTAGAACTCTTAGATATAATACAGATAAAATAATCTTTTTATAGATAAATATATATAATAAAATTAAAATTAATATATTAAATTTTTTATCACTAAAAAAGGAGGAAGTGACACATCAGTTCCATCGTTACTGTTTTATATTATATATAGATGTGTAGAGAATTAGAGAGATTTTAGGGATTAATTTAAATTCTATAGAACTCTTAGATATAGTACGGATAAAATAATCTTTTTATAGATAAATATATATAATAAAATTAAAATTAATATATTAAATTTTTTATCACTAAAAAAGGAGAAAGTGACACCTCAGTTCCATCGTTACTGTTTTATATTATATATAGATATGTAGAGAATTAGAGAGATTTTAGGGATTAATTTAAATTCTGTAGAACTCTTAGATATAGTACGGATAAAATAATCTTTTTATAGATAAATATATATAATAAAATTAAAATTAATATATTAAATTTTTTATCACTAAAAAAGGAGGAAGTGACACCTCAGTTCCATCGTTACTGTTTTATATTATATATAGATGTGTAGAGAATTAGAGAGATTTTAGGGATTAATTTAAATTATGTAGAACTCTTAGACATAATACAGATAAAATAATCTTTTTATAGATAAATATATATAATAAAATTAAAATTAATATATTAAATTTTTTATCACTAAAAAAGGAGGAAGTGACACCTCAGTTCCATCGTTACTGTTTTATATTATATATAGATGTGTAGAGAATTAGAGAGATTTTAGGGATTAATTTAAATTCTGTAGAACTCTTAGATATAATACAGATAAAATAATCTTTTTATAGATAAATATATATAATAAAATTAAAATTAATATATTAAATTTTTTATCACTAAAAAAGGAGGAAGTGACACCTCAGTTCCATCGTTACTGTTTTATATTATATATAGATGTGTAGAGAATTAGAGAGATTTTAGGGATTAATTTAAATTCTGTAGAACTCTTAGATATAATACAGATAAAATAATCTTTTTATAGATAAATATATATAATAAAATTAAAATTAATATATTAAATTTTTTATCACTAAAAAAGGAAGAAGTGACACCTCAGTTCCATCGTTACTGTTTTATATTATATATAGATGTGTAGAGAATTAGAGAGATTTTAGGGATTAATTTAAATTCTGTATAACTCTTAGATATAGTACGGATAAAATAATCTTTTTATAGATAAATATATATAATAAAATTAAAATTAATATATTAAATTTTTTATCACTAAAAAAGGAGGAAGTGACACCTCAGTTCCATCGTTACTGTTTTATATTATATATAGATGTGTAGAGAATTAGAGAGATTTTAGGGATTAGTTTAAATTATATAGAACTCTTAGATATAGTACGGATAAAATAATCGTTTTACAGATAAATATGTATAATAAAATTAAAATTAATATATTAAATTTTTTATCACTAAAAAAGGAGGAAGTGACACCTCAGTTCCATCGTTACTGTTTTATATTATATATAGATGTGTAGAGAATTAGAGAGATTTTAGGGATTAATTTAAATTCTGTAGAACTCTTAGATATAATACAGATAAAATAATCTTTTTATAGATAAATATATATAATAAAATTAAAATTAATATATTAAATTTTTTATCACTAAAAAAGGAGGAAGTGACACCTCAGTTCCATCGTTACTGTTTTATATTATATATAGATGTGTAGAGAATTAGAGAGATTTTAGGGATTAATTTAAATTCTGTAGAACTCTTAGATATAATACAGATAAAATAATCTTTTTATAGATAAATATATATAATAAAATTAAAATTAATATATTAAATTTTTTATCACTAAAAAAGGAGGAAGTGACACATCAGTTCCATCGTTACTGTTTTATATTATATATAGATGTGTAGAGAATTAGAGAGATTTTAGGGATTAATTTAAATTCTATAGAACTCTTAGATATAGTACGGATAAAATAATCTTTTTATAGATAAATATATATAATAAAATTAAAATTAATATATTAAATTTTTTATCACTAAAAAAGGAGAAAGTGACACCTCAGTTCCATCGTTACTGTTTTATATTATATATAGATGTGTAGAGAATTAGAGAGATTTTAGGGATTAATTTAAATTCTGTAGAACTCTTAGATATAGTACGGATAAAATAATCTTTTTATAGATAAATATATATAATAAAATTAAAATTAATATATTAAATTTTTTATCACTAAAAAAGGAGGAAGTGACACCTCAGTTCCATCGTTACTGTTTTATATTATATATAGATGTGTAGAGAATTAGAGAGATTTTAGGGATTAATTTAAATTATGTAGAACTCTTAGACATAATACAGATAAAATAATCTTTTTATAGATAAATATATATAATAAAATTAAAATTAATATATTAAATTTTTTATCACTAAAAAAGGAGGAAGTGACACCTCAGTTCCATCGTTACTGTTTTATATTATATATAGATGTGGAGAGAATTAGAGAGATTTTAGGGATTAATTTAAATTCTGTAGAACTCTTAGATATAATACAGATAAAATAATCTTTTTATAGATAAATATATATAATAAAATTAAAATTAATATATTAAATTTTTTATCACTAAAAAAGGAGGAAGTGACACCTCAGTTCCATCGTTACTGTTTTATATTATATATAGATGTGTAGAGAATTAGAGAGATTTTAGGGATTAATTTAAATTCTGTAGAACTCTTAGATATAATACAGATAAAATAATCTTTTTATAGATAAATATATATAATAAAATTAAAATTAATATATTAAATTTTTTATCACTAAAAAAGGAGGAAGTGACACCTCAGTTCCATCGTTACTGTTTTATATTATATATAGATGTGTAGAGAATTAGAGAGATTTTAGGGATTAATTTAAATTCTGTATAACTCTTAGATATAGTACGGATAAAATAATCTTTTTATAGATAAATATATATAATAAAATTAAAATTAATATATTAAATTTTTTATCACTAAAAAAGGAGGAAGTGACACCTCAGTTCCATCGTTACTGTTTTATATTATATATAGATGTGTAGAGAATTTGAGAGATTTTAGGGATTAGTTTAAATTCTATAGAACTCTTAGATATAGTAGGGATAAAATAATCGTTTTATAGATAAATATGTATAATAAAATTAAAATTAATATATTAAATTTTTTATCACTAAAAAAGGAGGAAGTGACACCTCAGTTCCATCGTTACTGTTTTATATTATATATAGATGTGTAGAGAATTAGAGAGATTTTAGGGATTAATTTAAATTCTGTAGAACTCTTAAATATAATACAGATAAAATAATCTTTTTATAGATAAATATATATAATAAAATTAAAATTAATATATTAAATTTTTTATCACTAAAAAAGGAGGAAGTGACACCTCAGTTCCATCGTTACTATATTATATTATATATAGATGTGTAGAGAATTAGAGAGATTTTAGGGATTAATTTAAATTCTGTAGAACTCTTAGATATAATACAGATAAAATAATCTTTTTATAGATAAATATATATAATAAAATTAAAATTAATATATTAAATTTTTTATCACTAAAAAAGGAGGAAGTGACACCTCAGTTCCATCGTTACTGTTTTATATTATATATAGATGTGTAGAGAATTAGAGAGATTTTAGGGATTAATTTAAATTCTTTAGAACTCTTAGATATAGTACGGATAAAATAATCTTTTTATAGATAAATATATATAATAAAATTAAAATTAATATATTAAATTTTTTATCACTAAAAAAGGAGGAAGTGACACCTCAGTTCCATCGTTACTGTTTTATATTATATATAGATACTGTCGGAATCTTGCTAACAGACTTCTCAACCAACTTGCTTCTTCACTAGTTGTGGCTAGTGCAATAAGTTCGCATTTCATACTTGATTGAGCTAGAATAGTCTGTTTTGGACTTCCATGAGTAGTATAAAAATAAACATTATGGTTTAGGTCATTTTCTGACATATACTATATGGTTTAAAAGTTGGCAAACACAGTCCAAATTGATTAATGATGTTAAAAAAAGTCAAAAGTTAAAGGGAAAATAGTTAATTTAGTCTCTATATTTATATATTTTATAAATTAACCCTTTATTATCTAATTATCACAAACAAACCCCAAAATAAAAAATAAAAAAATCAAATACGCATCTTCTCTGTAACTCTCTAATCTTTTTTTTTCTCTTTTCTCTCTCTTCTCTCTTCTCTCTGTTAATTTCTCTCTAAAATCAAGTAATTGCAATCATACTATAATCAAGTAAAGATTATTTTGAGAAGAATGATAGAGTAATTTAGAAAGTTGATAGATGTGCAAAAGAAAAATATAGCTAAGATTAGTGAAAACTTCTATTCTCCAAATGTAGTACCTCAGGCTCACACTATTGATTAAAAGAATTAAAGCAAACAAAGAGTGAAGAAAAAAAAGCATGAGAGGGAGAGATAGAGAGAGTACAACTATACATGCACCAAAATTAGAGAAAATATTTATTTTGACTTTTATGATTTAGAAAGAATAAGACTTTCTGAAGGAAAATTCCTACAATCTCATCTTCCGATAAATGGTTCACCTGTTGCAGAATGAGGTCTCACAATAATCCATTCGAAAGAAAGTGATATCTAAATCACGGTTTTTCTTTTTGTAACCTTGTAAATTACTTTATCATTCTTCTCATAATAATCTTTATTTAACTATAGTATGATTGCAATTATTTGATTTTAGCGAGAAATTAATAAAGAGCAGAGAGAAGATAGAGAAAGAAGAAGAAAAAGAAGAGATTGAAGAGATATGGAGAAGATGTGTATTTGATAATGTAATCCAAGTTTCATGGTTCTTTTCAGGTATCCCATGACCCTTTCTATAACATTCCAACGCTCAACGCTAGGTCTACTAGTAAATCTTCATAATAATCCAACATAAGTAATGTCGGGTCTAGTACAATCAGTGGTATAGTGGAGACTGCCAATTAAAATACCATACTCTGATTGTCTTACGCTCTCTCCAATGTACTTAAATTTTTTTATACAAAGACCATAAGGTGTGCATGCAGGATTACGTTCAAAGTAATTATATTCCTTTAGAATCTTCTCAATGTAGTGAGATTGATCTAACCAAATTTCATTTTAAGACCTAGTTATCTTGGTGTCAAGAATGAAATTTGTTTCTCCTAAACCTTAAAGTTTTCACAAAGCATAGACTTCACATAATTTCCAACATGAACATTAGATCCAAAAATAAGCAAGTCATCAATATATAAGCATATAATGGTGCAAACACTATTTTCATATTTGTAGCAAGTATTGTAACCTATAAATATGGTTTAGATTTATTTTGCACATCATAAAAAAAGCTTAATAAAAAAAATCAGATTGTGCAATATTATCTTTCAAAAGTCATTATTAATCTTTGCACAATATTATTTATGTGATTAATTAATTATATCTGTTAAATTGTCGCAATACCTCCAACATGATTCTTTTACTGTTCATAATTAGATGCATTTTTTCTTGATGAATGTAACAATAAATATAAAATTTGTTAATACAAAATAGCACCAATATAGACTTAACGTTTATAAAATAATTAAATTAATCATATTATATTCTTTCCCTATTAACTTTATATGTTATCATTTTTTTTAGTTCTATATTTTTATTTATTATAATACAATTAATTAGTATTTTTGCCCATTAAGATCTTATATTTGTTTTTCATCAATGATTCCATGACTATTAAATTTCATTGCCCGTGTAATATATGCAAACTAAAATTAATTGAATATCCACAATATTTCGAAATATTGTGGATATTCAATTTAGTAGTCATGGAATCATTGATGAAAAACAAATATTTAAGCTTTTGCTTGTCCTCAAGCAAATTAAATCCGAAAACAAAGCTAGAAGACCAAGCACTCAAATAAATCAACAATGAGACATGATTCATTTCAAGTAACAATGTAGAAGATCATAATTTTGAGCCGTTTGAAACATGATAAACACCTTGAGTAACTAAACGATTTTTGAATTTATACTTTTGGCC
The DNA here is from genome assembly GCF_963576675.1 of Euphorbia lathyris. Classification (NCBI taxonomy): domain Eukaryota; kingdom Viridiplantae; phylum Streptophyta; class Magnoliopsida; order Malpighiales; family Euphorbiaceae; genus Euphorbia; species Euphorbia lathyris. The sequence goes on from NC_088916.1 coordinate 83,234,604, forward strand.
ATTAGTGAGACATTTTTCAAATAGTTGATACTTAATGAACTCGTTAAATACCTCACATAGGATTCACTCTTTATGCTCAAGTGTTCCAGGTAACTCTCAATTTTCCAACACAAGTGATAACTATCGTGGGCTTGCACGGTCATCCAACCTCTACCACTATGCCTCCTTACTAGGATTTGATCAAAAGGACTTAATTGGATTGTAATGAAGGGTTAAGGTTTGGTGTGATTATGATGGAAATGAGGTTTAAGAATCTTATTGAGTTTCTAAAATGTTATTTCTTTTCTTTTCTTCCCCTTTTTTCTTAAAGTTTTTGAATAAGCTTTTTTTTTGGAATGGGAGAATTGTATTCCTAGGGGGGTAATGTGTGTGAGCCAAAGAATGTATATATGTTTTTGCTTTAATTCTCTCTTTTTAGACAAATATTTATCTATTAGAAACTCATAGATTCTGGGATTTTTTGATAGAAAGTGATGGAATAGGGTTATATTGTGGTGGCAAAAGAAGGGCAAGGCTCAAAATGGGGAACAAGGGAAAATGATTTCGGGTAGGCTATTGGTTTATATGGTGGCGAAATGAAAGAATGCCTTAATCATATCAAATTCCTAGTTCGGTGCGTGGTTTCGGTTAGTATTTAATGCAAGCCCTATAGTTAAAAACAAGCGTGGATCCCACATCAAAGAAAAATAATCGAGCTATTTAATGTGCTCGTGGCTCAAAGTATCTCTCCATGGGTGCGTTTGTGTGGTACAAGTTCAAGTGTTTCAACTATGGGTAAATGTCTAAAAATGAGTATTTATTCAAAAATAGTTATTCAAATTTTTATTCATGACCCAACGATTCAATTTTAGAATTTTAGAATTGTCAAATAGGTTTATCCTATCACAAGTTAATGCTATTAAAGAGTCTTTTGGTCTTTAAAAAATTTATATTTACAAATCTATAAAACACAGCTCTCAAATTGAATTGTAAGAGTGTAAAATAGGCTTAAGTTCAATTTAGTTCATAACTGTTAAATTATTAAACAAAATTGAAATGTCCATATGGTTTATGGTTCCAATTTATAAGGCTTTGTAAGAGATCAAAAGGTTGCAAAATTTAGTATAGGGAGACTCATGGTTGAAAAAAAGCGAAACATGATTATGTATTTTGAATTCTACATGTTAAACTACATCCCTCTGTACTTTCCCAGGCTATCCGATAGGTCCCTAAACTTTGTAGATTTCTTATTAGCCTTCTGAAGTTTTTTACAATGACTTATTTAACCCATAAATTAGCTTAAAGTGACTATTGTCCACCTGGAGTGGTTATAATTATCAATTAGCTTTATAAACTTGCTTAAAATGATATACATTTTAACTTATCCAAACCTCATGCTTCTGCCACCCGAACTTAAGAAGCAAATGAGCATTTCAAACATATTGAGACAACTCCGAAATTCAGGAGGCTAATCGGATAATCGAAACAAATACAAAGAGCCCCTTAGCAGTAAAAAAATCTCTATTTGTGACTACTAAGGATGTTCCCCTTATCACCAAAAAAATCCTCAAGTACGACTACAAAAAACCAAGTAAGTTTACACGTAATAACACAGACTTCTTTTAAAGAATGTTTGGTTTAAATTTCCAGAGAATGAGAATCCAAATAAATGACTAGTTCTTAATTTTGTGTGGTTCAATATAAAATCAGAATGTTATTCCCTTTGAAGTGGTTTAGTTCTTTAATGATTGGAAGAGAATTAATACAATATTTGTTAAAAATAATTTATCAAATAATAATAATAACTTCAATTAAAAATAATATCTTGGTTTTATTACGCATATCCAAATTCCAAAGCCTTTTGGAACATTTGCTCATATCACAGTAGTATTTTGCGGCATCTTTCAATGCATATTTGTATCCATAACTTGTACATTTCTGTCTCACATGCTAGCAAACCAATCAAAGCTTGTGGCATATACATTTTATTTTAGAAAAATATTGATATGCTGACAGTTTATGCATGCTAAACCGAGTTTGAATTTTGGCATAAATGAATTGTTACGGGAGGGCTTAATATATTGAAAAAAAATCATTAATCAAAGACTTAGTATATCCATTTAAAAAATAGAGACTTAATGTATTTAAAAATAATTAATCAACCGTTTAATTTATAATGACTTAATGAATAAAAAATAAATTGATCACGACTCAAACATGCAATTTAACCACAGAACTTCGCGGATAACTATAACATGACTTCATTGATTAACTTTTACACATTATATAGATGCAAAAAAACAGTTCATAGATATGCATGCTTGTGAAATGATGGACTTCTTGAAGAGGATGTTTTAAAGAGCATATTTTAAAGAATTTTAATTCTTCAACTGTTTAGTTTTGATGTAATTTATGCATTGTCTGGTGATTAAAAGAAAGTTAATGTTTACACTTGAGAGAGAAAGCTAAAAAAATAAAAAATACTATTTCATAGTAAATGTGATACTAAAAAATTTTAATTCTTGAAAAAATTCATTTTGAGGTTGTTAATAAATTTTTTAAATCAACCCTTACACAATATAATGCAATAAAAGCTAATAATATTAATCAGAAAAATAAAATATGATTAACTACTAATAGGATTCACTTGCAAACACAAATTGAACATCTCATATTTTGACATGTCATTTTTATAGAGATAGTAAAATTACACGTGATTTACGAAAACATTACAAAAATCCAATATAATATTATTAATGGGTTAAAATTTGTTAAATAGATTTAGAATCAAATTTTTGGAAGATGGTGTTAATTTACTTCCTAATACAAAAATAACATTGAAATTTTAAAATTGTCTTTATATATTTTAAAATTTCTATCACTAAAAGAGTTTATAATAAATGGAGATGCTTTAGTTGTAGTATACCAATTCTGTTTCGAGAACTGTGGTATACATTTATGTCATTTTTAATATTAGGTACAATAATTATCTATTATTTATCTAATCAAAAGAACAGGGTTACCAACAAAACTCATATATCACAGTTATGGAAACAGATCGTACCAGTTCTGTTTCCATAGCTATGGTATAAACATAACTGTATACAAGTTATTTTGGTATCCCTTAGGACTTCAAAACAAGGTTATATAAAAACTTAACAAAGAATGGAGAAAAGGAATATACTAAATAGGCAAAAATGAAACATAGAGAAGTAAGTGCAGATACAATTTCAGTTAATTTAACTAATGCAGTTAGGCTGGCATATTAGAAAGGCCTTACTATATTGTCTTTATCTAAGAGACAAAGGCAACATGGCTTTCATGTGCTTCGCTTAATAATTCAAGGTTCATTTTCTACGTTTGAATTTTCTCTTTTCCTTCCATTACCAATCAAAATCTCCATATAATAATTCCTGCTTTTCAAACACAGCCTTTTGCATTTGCATATAATAACTATGAAAAGTAAACTCTCACAATTTTTATGGAATGAAGGTTCCGTCTATGATGCTTGGTTTAGTTGTGCTTCTAATCAGGTTTCCGTCCATGATTCATAAAACACTCAGTTTACTCGTGTTAAGCTTCTTAGGCCTACTGATACTCTTGCACTTGGCCATTAGTTACATCTCAAGGTCAGATCAATTTCTCTTCATCCTTCTTCTCACTTCCTGCATATCTTCCCTCTCTCACTTTCTGATTTTCTCTCTCTCTTCTTGACTGTAGAAGTTATCAAGGTTTTAAGAGCCAAGAAACACGTGAAAGTAAAGAGGCAACAACCAGATTCATCAGAGGAACATATAGCTTCAGATTCTGAGAATGGAAGCAAACCTGCCAGTATGTACTCAAATAAAGATAAAGATCACCAGGTATGTATATATGTGTTTCTCACTCTCTCTATCTCAGAATATTTTTCCAGATTCTTGTATATGTCCTGAAACCTCACCTGTTCTTTGAACAAGTTCCTCTATGTTTTAATATTTCATACATAATCAACAAAAGGACATTGGAAACAGCTATTAGTTAAACTTATTATAATTATTCATTTGGAGTTAAAAACTGAACACTGCTTTCAATCGTCTTGTTTTAAGACGATATTATAGAGCGATTGATTTGGTTGAACAAAACTGACCGTTGTGATAATGCTAATCGCACGAAACAAAACATGAAAGGCAACAACCAAGGGCCCAAGCTAACAACTCCATTGTAATGAGGTCCAAGTCTTAGCGGCCGCCATATACAGAGTATCTCTGAGTCTGGGATCTGACTACTGCATCTGATTGTAATATCTTAAATAGTCAATGAAGCATACAGTTGACCTCTATCTTTGGAAAGATTGCTCATGAGTTCTTGGACACCATCCTTGCCTAACGTATCCTTCAAGTAGATAGAAGCAGCAGCTACTTACTTCCTTAGGTGTAACTTTGCCATCATAATCCCTGCCAACAATGAACATAAATTAATATAAGTTTGCAAATCTAGTTGCATGAAGAAAGGGGGTACAAGGGTGTATTAACCCCTGAACTTATAGTCAAACAAAACCCGATGACATAACATGTAAAAATTTGCACATAATAGGCATGGCCGCTTTGCATCAGTGACCTTTCAATAACAAGATCTGCCAGAAGTTGACTAAAATAATCAAATTCAGTCATAGTTTATATGCATTACTTATCAACCGAGCTCCAAGATTGTAAACCAGAACCTGATAATTTCAACATTTAGTGCCACTGGAAATAGCTGTTCATGAATCATGACACCAAGAGCAATACACGGAAGCATACATATATGCACATGCTAAAAATTATCAATTTCAAACTGACTCAGCAAATGACAAGGTTACGTTTGAAAGAGAGAATTTTGTAGGTCACAACTTGATGCAAAAGGTTTCAAATTTCTTAGTTAACTAAATAAAGTTTATATTGACATAATGAAATCGTCACCTGTTTGGCTCACACTAATGCAACAAGATAAAAACAAAAAGTCTAACATAGACCAAAACAATCTTGAAAACTCATCACAGTTTATTCTATTAAATTAAGAGAACAGTTAATGAGGATATCATGATTCCAAGAACAAGAATAAAAACAGTAATAACCTTGATTATCTCTTCCTGCATGTCAAGGTATCCCAATTTCCTCCTTTCAAAAATAGAATCTTCTGGTGGTAAAGATGTAACACCACCAGTATCTACAGACAGTACTTTTGGCTTTGCAATTTGAGGGTGAGTCTATATTTAATGTCAACCGTAGAGGTATCCGACACTGATTATATTCAACAAGCTTGTACTTTGCCAAGTATTCAACAAGTTCAATGCAAGAAACTTTAAAAAGCAAAATGTGTTCAAAAGGAATCCATAGGAACAATTTCAAAGCTCATATTAGTATCAGCTTCAGTATTAAGTGCACTCCCATTACATGATCATCTAGGATGATAGCATACCTTATTACGAGAGGCATAAATTTTAACTCTCTTTGCCCTGTTAGCAAACTTCAATGTATTATGAGTTTCCTCCATACTACTAGATGCAGAAATAACTGCAGATATAAGCCGTATAACAAATTAAGAGAAGGAATCCATATATTAATGTCACTGCAAGACATTTGGTCCATCCTCTAGTTAGAAACCAGACGAAAGCAAAAAACAATAAGAAAATAGATACATGAGCAATTCCCATTGGATTTTATAGAAAACATAATCTATACGATAGTATAGCATCAACACATTCTGCGCATTTCATGTGTTATACATAATTTGGTTATAAAATTCAGAGTATATGCATGGTCAACTAATGAAATCAATAAATTTGAAGAATTTTAAATTAATATTTTCTTTTAACTCCTTGAAGTTGTTAACTCTGCTTATTAGCCCAGCCTTAGGGAGGAAAGCCTGCAATCCTTGCTAAATCCAACTCCCAAAATCTGCTTTTGACACTCTATGCAAAAACATGAACACAATCAAATCAATCACACAAACCTCAGTCCTTGTAAGGAGTCTCCTAGTATTCCACTTTATACATAACACCATGTAAAAAGCCAAAAACGATTTCAGCACTCATTTTCAATTTTGAAAAACTAAGTCCAATCTGACTGCTGAAACCTAAAACACTATTCCACCTCTTCCATGTACTTACAAACTTAGGAAGAGAAAACAATAAGAAAACCCTAAAATTAAAGCAGCTAAGACAAATAATGAGCACGAATTAAGAGGGGAAACCTCATTTTTCAACTAATAAACACCAAACAAAGATTAAATCGAATCTAATCAAAATAAAAGTTTAAATGTATCTAGAATCAATAAGCAAAATAGCTGAAGAATAAGAAAGAAAAAGAAGAGACGTTTAAAGTTTTTACAAATTGGATACTGTGATTAGGTTCTCGAGACTCCATGTGGATATGTTTTTGCTTGGACTTAACATTCTGTGACTTCCTTCTCTTAACCTGTAATCAATAGAACAGATTCACAGAAAACACAAACATACATGGAGAACGATTACAAAAATGGAAGAAAGAAAGAAACCTTAGCAGTGAGACCGAACTGAGGCAGGAGGTGAGCGGCCAAGAGAGGAGAATGACGTTCATAGAGAGCGGCCAAGAGAGGAAATTGACCTTCATGGAGAGTGGGGAAGACAGGAGAAAACATCAGTCATTATGTTTGACGGAAGAAGAACAGCAGCCATGGGGTTAGGGTAATGACCCTTAATTTGGGGGGAACGAAAAGAAAAGAGGGAGAGAACCAAAAGTTTGGGAGGGAAATGAAAATTCATGGGGGGGAAATTTAGGGCATTAAAAGCAAAAGAAATTAATAAGTGATTAACTTGTTATTACTATAATTAATAAGTATTTAATTTTTTTATTAGAATTTATAAGGGGTTTTAATTTAGATATTAAAATAGAAAATAAAGGGGTTTTACTTTAGAATGAATTAATAAGGGGTTTTTTTGGTAAAAGTAAATCAAAAAAGGTTTTTGCTTATTATTAAATAATAATAGAATTTGTGCTTATTAAAAGTATTTTTTATAAGTGAATTTTAGACCCTTATTAAATTTTTATTACTAATACTCCTTTTTCTTGTAGTGTGAGAATCCAAATAAATGACTATTTCTTAATTTTGTGTGGTTCAATATAAAATTAGAATGTTATTCCCTTTGAAGTGGTTTAGTTCTTTAATGATTGGAAGAGAATTAATACAATATTCGTTAAAAATAATTTATCAAATAATAATAATAACTTCAATTAAAAATAATATCTTGGTTTTATTACGCATATCCAAATTCCAAAGCCTTTTGGAACATTTGCTGATATCACAGTAGTATTTTGCGGCATCTTTCAATGCATATTTTGTATCCATAACTTGTACATTTCTGTCTCACATGCTAGCAAACCAATCAAAGCTTGTGGCATATACATTTTATTTTAGAAAAATATTGATATGCTCACAGTTTATGCATGCTAAACCGAGTTTGAATTTTTGCCATAAATGAATTGTTACGGGAGGGCTTAATATATTGAAAAAAAATCATTAATCAAAGACTTAGTATATCCATTTAAAAAATAGAGACTTAATGTATTTAAAAATAATTAATCAACAGTTTAATTTATAACGACTTAATGAATAAAAAATAAATTTATCACGACTCAAACATGCAATTTAACCACAGAACTTCGCGGATAACTATAACATGACTTCATTGATTAACTTTTACACATTATATAGATGTAAAAAAACAGTTCATAGATATGCATGCTTGTGAAATGATGGACTTCTTGAAGAGGATGTTTTAAAGAACATATTTTAAAGAATTTTAATTCTTCAACTTTTTAGTTTTGATGTAATTTATGCATTGTCTGGTGATTAAAAGAAAGTTAATGTTTACACTTGAGAGAGAAAGCTAAAAAAATAAAAAAATATTATTTCATAGTAAATGTGATACTAAAAAATTTTAATTCTTGAAAAAATTCATTTTGAGGTTGTTAATAAATTTTTTAAATCAACCCTTACACAATATAATGCAATAAAAGCTAATAATATTAATCAGAAAAATAAAATATGATTAACTATTAATAGGATTCACTCGCAAACACAAATTGAACATCTCATATTTTGACATGTCATTTTTATAGAGATAGTAAAATTACACGTGATTTACGAAAACATTACAAAAATCCAATATAATATTATTAATGGGTTAAAATTTGTTAAATAGATTTAGAATCAAATTTTTGGAAGATGGTGTTAATTTACTTCCTAATACAAAAATAACATTGAAATTTTAAAATTGTCCTTATATATTTTTAAATTTCTATCACTAAAAGAGTTTATACATGAAAGAAAACAAGATGCTAAATATAATATCTATCACTAAAAGATTTTGAATTGGGTTAACTGAATTTAATTTTTTTGCAACCAAAATGAAGCTACCCACTCAAGCTTATCTATGGGTATGATTGTTAGAAAACATGGAAGCCAAATCCAGTGCAAGTGAAAATATTGGTTATCTATGGGTTTGATTGTTAGAAAACATGGAAGCCAAATCCAGTCCAAGTGAAAATATTCGTTTGGGTTCAAGGGATCAAATCTCCTCTGACCCAAGTTGCTAAATATAAAACTCAAATTCTGTATACTTGCAATTCATGGTTTTATATCAGATCCTCTAAGATTTTCAGTGTTTGTATATATATCCCTCTAATTGGATATCTTAATGCAATACACTTATCCAGTATGATTTTATCAACAATAGGAGCTATGATGCTCATTCTTCTTCATGCTCTAACTGTGCAAGTTTCTAATGCAAATCCTTCTCTTCAATTGCCTCAAGTTTGCCGTCACTCTTTCAATCAAGTTCCTGGCGGACCAGATCCAATTCATAACCCACCCAAACTCATTACAGCTCAACATCAACCGTCAACCCGAGTTTATGGTCATTCTTTTAGACAAGTTCCTGGCGGACCAGACCCAATTCATCACCGACCCCAACTCATTACAGCTGATCATCAACAGTCAACCCGAGTTTATGGTCATTCTTTTAGAGAAGTTCCTGGCGGACCAGACCCAATTCATCACCCAACCCAACTCATTACCGATGATCATCAACAGTCATCCCGAGTTTATGGTCATTCTTTTAGACTATCTCCTGGTGGACCAGACCCAATTCATCACCCATCCCAACTCATTACTGCTGATCATGAACAGTCAAGCCGAGTTTATGGTCATTCTTTTAGACTATCTCCTGGTGGACCTGACCCAATTCATCACAGCCGTCATTCTCTCAGAAGAACCCCTGGCAGACCAAACCCAATTCATAACCCCGGACCTGGAGAACCACCCCAGCTCCCGACAAACAGTCATTCTTTGAGAGAAACTCCTGGGCCACAAAACCCAATTCATAACCCTAGACCTGGATCACCACCTGAACATATCTCGACTGAACATCAATATTAATAAGATGTTATCTTGTTTAATTATGGGAAGTTCTATCATGAAAATTATCAATATAGATCCAATAATAGTTTTAGTAAAATATATATGTCTCTTCATGTTATGATCCATTTGCTTTATTATGATTAATATTATGTGTCACCGTTAGTACAATGTTTAAGCCTTCATCCCTATGACATAGACAAAGAAGAAAGTGTGTTAATTCAGATGAATATATATGCCATAATGAAAAATTCCATGAGCTCAGTGTGAACCTGTCCTTTTATAAAATCCTTACAAAGTTACTATTATTTAATTGTCTAATGAAGAATATGTACTAGCTCTAGAACAGGTTTCATAAATGTTTTTTTTTTACAACTTTTTCTTATATTGAAATGGATTTATAGTGAAAATAAAAATGAAGTCAAAATTGTCCAAAACCTTTCATTTCAGTTTTTTGTTTACAATAGGTTTGGCTTAAGAATGGCAATTCACAAGATGTGCTGAGACAATCTATGCTAATTAGTAATTTGCTAAGATGAAACACCTTTTTATATGGAACTTAAACTTTACTTTTCGTTTGTATAAATTGAACATTCCATAGGTGATGATGCTAGCCTACACGGGATTGTTTCTGAGTTTATACAAAATAATAGTAGAGCAAGTGGAAGCAGAGATTTCATCTGCTGCTGCAAGAATTCTCTACGGATGTAAACCAGATGGGTCGGGGAATGCATTTCCCATCCCCTGATCTCCATCACCGTCCCCACAGGGACCCCATATCCAGTTTAGAGATGTTTTAAAAAAGTTATTCACATTTCTCATTCCCTATTCACCGTGGGGAATCACCGTTTTAAAAAATCAGTAAAAGCAAAACGTTTAAGAAACAGTAGCTAATAATACCAAATATTAACAAGCATTCTCAAAATTTTCAAATAAAAATAAAACTAAAAATTGAAAACAATCAATCACCTAATTAAAATGTACTTAAAATCATCCAAAAAATCAATTATCACGTGGAATAATGGGGATCCCCATTGGGGATTAACGGGACGCGAACAGAGATACCTTTCTTTCATTTTGGAATTCTTTCATTTATGGTGATTATAGTTTGATTGAACAATTTAGAATTTAGTTTTGCTCTGTTCTCCTCTTTTTGTTTCTTTATTCCTTTGTATACTATTCCTTTGCGGGATGTCCGGCCTTTCCCTAAACCATCACCCCATTTTTACTAAAAAAAATTGTAAATAAACAAATCTATAATATTTCATTTTTTAGGAAAAATGGTGTTACTTACTGAATTTATTTAAGAAGTTACATATACAAACAAAAATAATCATATTAATTTTATGTATTTTAAATAATGGTGTAGATTCCATATATACATTGGGGGTAGGTGAAGATTACTAGATCCGAGCTTCTTTGAACAAGCGTCTCTTGGAATTACTCCCCGCTTGAAGATGACAAATTTGAACGGTTAGAAAACACAGATCGACAACAAATGAAATCAAAATTCGAGAAGAAGTATGACATAAAATGAAGAAAACAAAGTGCAAATGAAGAAGAAGAAAAGAAGTTATCAATAAAACGTGTATTCTGAATAGATAAAGAATGGGTAGATTGAGAACGTGGGTAATTATTTGGGAACGGTTTATCACCATGGTCATGCAAAGCTAAGGAGAAAAGTTGTGAAGAAGAAGAGTTACAATATTTTAAGAAAATGGCACATCGGGCCATAGATATCTTCAAGAGATGATACATCAGTACTATTAACTACAAATTTAGTATATAGTATAGATTCCTGTTATATTTAAGCAAATGATATGTGGCAAGTCTGACTAGTCTTTTCACTTTTTTGAGCTTATATTGTGAATTGGTTACTAAGCTTTGAAATAGGTCAATAAAATTAGGCCTAATACATCACCAGCTCCATGAACTTATCCATAATAGTAGATTGACTCTCTGAACTTGTAAGTGTCTCACCAGTTCCCTAAACTTGCTTATTTCGTATCACCAGCTCCTTAAACTTGTCCATAAAAATTTATTAGCTCCCTGAACTTTGCAAATGTCTCACCAGCTCCCTAAACTTGCTTATTCTGTACCAAATAAATACCAAAACTTATTAAACCTAAATTCTAAAAATACATCTTCATCTAGTTGTGAGGTAATTTTTTTCTTCCCCTACCTTTCAAAATATTGAGGAACCAGAGTTAGTAGGGTTAAGGAGCAAAAATACCATTAATATTTTGGGTCAGGAGTAACTTTACCCACAACGTGTAAAATGGTGCAATTTTACCCCTAACGTTAGTAGCCAAGAGCAAATTTATAAATTGGTGAAATTTTTGAATTGTTTTGTCCAATTTGTACAAAAGATAGTATATTTTTTTTCACATCCCAACATATGTTTGTGATTTGTTACCGATAAAATGATGCACGTATGAAGTGTAGATGACAAGATTCATGACCGAGAAGACAATTTGATGAATTAGTATTATGGTTTTTGTATTCAGTTGTTACTGAATAAGCAAGTTTAGAGAGCTGGTAAGACATTTGCAAAGTTCAGGGAGCTAAAAAACAATTATGGACGAGTTCAGAGAGCCAGTCTACTATTATTAGTCTCACATTAAAAAAAATCATGTGGAAGATACATTGATTATGATTATAAATTAAAAAAAATAAAATTAATTGGAGTTCGACCCATCTATCCTTCCTTGTACACCCCCTCTAACAAACAACGTATATAAAGAGCCACTTTTTATCCCTATATCACCTCGTATATCGCCTCTGTTAAACATAGTGGTAGTTATTTAGGAAACCACAATTACCTAATAGTATAATACAATGACAAAACTCGATAACTATTTAAATTATTATCTTATTATTTGCCCATCCTAGGTCTTTAATGCTCAGGAATTCTATAGTTATATTTCCGGGTAAGCTCATTGTTGGATCGACCAAATTAGGGTCCATAATTTTCCAGTTGTGCATTTTGTAATTTAAGATGGAATTCGTCTGGTTCTTTTTAATTGCTTAATTTTCTTTGATCATTGGGATAATTCAAATTTTCTAATGTAAATTGGACTTAATTCCTCTCTTTCTAAGAAAAATTGTTTTGCATGGATGTTTATAAATCCATAATCAGATAATTTCAAGAGAATTTTGTTTTACTTGGTATATAAGTGAGTCACACAAATTAGTTTTGACAAGTTAAATTTGTTGTTGTCAAAACCTAACCGCCTTGATCTGAACCACTTATGGATGGTAATATTGTGTTTTGGGTTTAATGAACAGTTCTTTTCAGTTTGCAACTAACAGGGGCTTAGACCATCTCCAACACATTTCATCAAATTTACTGCATCAAACCATGTTTTCATCATATTCTCTATCTGTTTTGATGTTGCTACAATGTTTTTACTCCAACCCATTTCATCATTATTAGAGTTAAATGATTTTGTATGGATTGATTATTAGTGTTAAATGATTCTTGATTTCTGGTTTTTATGTATATAAAATAAATGAAAAAGAAAATAAATAATATTATTTTATTAAATGATTCCCCATCAAAAAATGATGCTACAATGATTTTTTTTTAAATGATGGGATACGCGGAGGACACTTCGGGGACACTTCGGGGATACTTTAGGGGTTTTTTTAAAAAAACTATGAAAGTATAAGGGTTTTTTTAAAACTCAGAAAATATAAGGATTAAAATGAAATAATCCCAGGATTACTAGTATATACCGACACGAAATCGATTGAACCCTAAACTAAAATTGAAAATCTCTCCTGTGCGATGCATTGAACCCTAACAAAATTGAAATTCCTAAATCTTTTCTCTCATCTGATCGAGTTCTTCTGTTCAGTGGTTCTGTGCAATCAGTTGTCTTCCTCGATTGCTTTGCTGAAGTCGATCACTCTCATCTGGTCAATCTACTTTGATCGAGTTTTTCCTCTCATCTGGTCGATCTGCTATGAATTAATTACTTATTAGTTAATATTATAGATGTTATTTGTGGTTTTATAATGACTTGAGAGTATTATTTGTGTTTTTATAATCACTTTATGAATATGATTTGTGATTTATATATTTATGTATCTTTTGAATTTTCATTATAAATGATATATATATTATTAATTATATATAAAATTTGCTTATCCCCGCCGTACCGTATCTCATATTAATCACTGGAATACTCGCATATGATAAATTTCGAGACCCTAAGAAGGATGGTGATTAGTGTGGCTGGATTCATTTTGCTTCACTCAGTGAACTATATTTTGAAAATTTTGACAAGTAGAAGAGTAGACGCCATGTATATGCTCACATGGTTGTTATCAAAGAAATTATATTGCCAGCCCTTGTTTTTGAATGGCAGAGAACTTTTAAACTTTGCAGCTAATTTTGATGACTTCATCTTCCAATAATTAGGATATTATTTGGGAGCATAAGCTTTGAAGGCTTTTAATTTGTTCACTATATGCAGTGAGACCATAAAGAAATTATATCTGAGGCTTCATATGTTTTAGACTTTTATCATCTTTAGATTTCAGAAGATTACTATGACTATTTCCATTATTAGTAAATATGGTTTTTGTTTGTCAGCTTTTTATTGTTTCTTGAGGTGCACTGTGATGCATACAAATGTGCCTTGCTTTACCTATTTGTATAAGGAACATAGTGTCATGTTGCTCTTTGAGATGATATGTTCATAGTTGCAAATGTTAAGTCGATCCTTTTGTTTTAGTTGTAATTCTTACATAGAGTGTTTCCGCAGGATTTGTCAGCTGTGATGGAAGAAGAAGCTACTATTATCCCAAGTAATGAAATGCAAAATGGTTGTTCTATGCAAGCCCAATCCGTCATATACAATTCTAAGGTTTTCAGTTTGCATAGGATCTTTACATTTTGTTGTGATGTGGGTGTAAATCAAAAGCAATTCTTCTGTTATTTATATTTTATTTTTATGGAGTTGACATTTGTAAAAAAAAAGCCGAAATTTCACATTGCAATTTGTATTTTTTTAGACATCCTTTAAGTTACTATAGCTTATTTACAATGTAAAGTAGGTCAAAGAACTAATTGTTAAATTGTAACCTTTGCAGAAATTTCAAGATGATCTACACACAGCAGGAATCCAAATCAAGCAGCATGAGGATAACTTGAAAATTTTGAAAAGTCAACGAAACAAATTAGAAGACTCAATACTTGATCTGCAAGGTATGCTAAATTTTATTTTTTGTGCCTCTTCTTGAAGATTACTCAGCTAAGAAGTATTTGCATGTGATGTTCACTTGGATACAAGCACATCTATGAACAAATTTATGTTGTGTAGTGTAATTGTTTTTAATTTAAGCATGGTAGCTACCTAACAAATTCAACTGAGTCACCTGTTTTTAATTGTTGGCCATTAATTCTTGGTTCTCCAAGTGCTTTAAGTACTGTGGTAGCAATGTTTAGATCTGTCATTCATATACACTGTTTCCTTCAATGTTTTAGTCAATTTAATTAGACAAGATATTTCAGTAAAGTTTTTGCTGATATAAACAGAAAATGATGTTGTTAGGAAACTGTTGTGGCTAGTCCAAATCAGAGTAAATTTATTTAGAAATTGTTATTTTCGGAATTATCATTTATTTAGGAAGTCTTAGTATTAGTAGAAATAAGAGTTTATTTTCAGAACTATTATTTAGGAAGTTCTAATTCTAATAGGATAGTAGTTTATTTTTAGAATTTTTATTTAGGAAGTGTTAAATCTAATAGAATAGGAATACTAGTTTAAGTTTGCCTTTTGTACTATTATAGAAAGGAGCCATTTTATCATTCGTAAAGTACTATTTGAAAAACAAATTCAGTGGTCAGGAGTTCTCATCATAGAGATCCAGGTTTCTCTCTAACGAGCTGCATTAATTAATTCTCATCATACTATCTCGAAAGAAAAAGAAGTAAGATTCACTTCATGATTTCAAGGTTCAAGGACCAGTAATTTGATCCAAAACTCAGGAGCTTAACAAAGTGGTATTAGAGCAAGTTATGGGTGAATCAAGTAATCTGGAAAAACAGTTTGAAGCCTTTTTGAGCTTCATACTGCAAAGACAGGCCAAAGGTGGAGGCCATGGTACTCCAACTAGAAACCATTGAGGAGAGTGGCAATCTAGCACAACAAGGAAGGAGATAGGGGGTGGACAGTAGAATACGACGGCAGGAGGAGGTCTGCTTCCAAAATTCTCGAAACTAGATTTCCTAAGTTTGATGGGTCGTATGATCCCTTGAGCTGGTTGGTTGCATATGTGTGAGAATTTTTGTAAGCATCAACACACTGTTGAAAGGCACAATCGTGGTCGAAGTAGAGTTGCATAAATCTGCTGAATTACCAAGGCTATATGAAAAAAGAGAAATTATCAAGATGGTACTGCTGGCCAGCAGTGGAAGGACCGTTTAGAGAACCGAAAGACTAAGGGGATTTGTTATAATTATGACTAATCGTATACATGAGGACATCAGTATAAAAGATATCACTGGCTGGAAGGACTGGAGGAACCTTTACTAGAACCAGATGATGAAGATCCTATCACCAACTGATGCTTTGGTGAAGTAGCTCCAGTTATCATCTTTGTGCATGAGATCACACTCATTTTTGTATTGGAAGACAATGTTAAAACTGTTGTAGCTAGTCTATATCATAATAAATCGTTATTTTGATTAGGTTTAGGACTTACTAGTTTCATAATTGTTATTTATTTAGGAAGTCTTAGTCCTTGAGGAGTAGGAATTTATTATCAGAATTGTTATTTAGGAAGTTTTAATTCTAATAGGGTCATGGTATTATTTTCAGAATTTTTATTTAGGAAGTTTGAATTATAATATGAGCAGGAGTTCTAGTTCAAGTCTGCCTTTTGTACTCTTATAAGTTATAACAGGGAAGTGTTTATCATTAATAAAGTAAGCATCATTTGAAAAACAAATTCAGAGATCACGAAATTAATTCTCATTATAGGTAAGCTAGGTCGAAAAAGAAAAGCAGATTTACTTCTTGATTTCATAGTCAAGGACCAATAACTCAATCCAAAGCTCAGAACTTATAGTGCGAGCAGTTTTTTTATCTCAACTTCCAGTCTGTGTTTCCGAATGGAAGGATTTACTTTTAGATGCTAGAATTGTTTGGAGATTTTATCTGTATAATCATTTGTGATGCATAATATCTCTTTTTCCATTTTCATTTTTTGCTTCTGACAAGTTTCCTTTCAGTTATTCTTGGTAATTATCACTCCGCAAGACCTCCTAGTGGTGAAAGTGAAAGCCATTCCTCCAATCAGAGTGAGGAAGAAACAGTAAATCAGATTCTGCAGCATGAAACTTCTGCTGCAGGCATTCTGTGTCAGCTGACAACGCGCCATGGTACTCATGCACCTCAACTCGGATTCACTAAGGATGTGCTTGGTATTGTTGCTACTCTGGGCAAGGTGGATGATGATAATCTTAGCAGGTTAGTTTGAAGTTGCATGTTATCTGCTATTGATATTTACTATCTATCTAACATGTAGATTCTTCCTCTTCTATGAAATAAGTCTTATGATTAGTTTCCTTGCTAATATAGCATACTATTCCTGGTTCTAATGTAGTCAGTTAATTTATGTACTCCACAATTCCAAGAGCTCTTATTATTTTCAATCAGTGAAATGCCTCTGTACTTACTGCCACACTGATCTTTTCTTTAAAGAGCTGCATGATAATGCAGTTGTTGTTAGTTATCTGCACTATTTTCAATCTACTTTTACTTATTCTTTCTTAATTGCAGACTTCTTTCAGAGTACTTAGGAGTAGAGACAATGCTAGGAATTGTTTGCAGGACTTATGAAGGTGTTAAAGCTCTTGAAACTTATGACAAGGAAGGCCATATAAATAGTGATTCTGGAATTCGAGGCTTTGGTACTACTATCGGACGGACTCTGGATGGTCGATTTCTTGTCATTTGTCTCGAAAATTTAAGGCATGTATCTCTTTCTTTTCTTTATTGCTGTTTGGAATTCAGCTCTTGAATTACAAACTTTTTTTCCCTTGTAGACCTTACTGTGGTGAATTTGTGGATGATGACCCTCAAAGAAGGCTTGATCTTCTACAGCCAAAATTGCCTAATGGCGAGTGCCCACCTGGATTTATTGGTTTCGCTGTTAACATGATCCATGTGGATTACATGAATTTGTTGTATGTATCTGATGTCTATGGCCTCAGAGAGACTCTATTTTACAGCCTCTTTTCTCACCTGCAAGTTTATAAAAGTAGGGATGGAGGGATTATTAAGATTAATGGTTTCTTTTCCTTGGGGAATGGGTAAGTATTTTGCTTTCATTATTGACATGAAATTGTCTTCCAATTGGATCTAATGGTGAATTTCATTTGTTTACAACATCTCCTTTTGTGGTATTTGGGAATTTTCTTTCTGCATGTAGGTAGTTTAAATGCACTAAGAAAGAAATGTCTTTCTGAATCATGATACATTGTAGAATTATGTATGTGCTATAATTCGATTATAATAGGCCACCTATACGGTTCATAGTGTTAGCCTATGACCTTCCAAATTCAACTCATGATATTTGGTGCATGGATTTTTCTTCCCCCAATTTTTGTACAACTATCATACAAAAGAAAAGAAATAACTATTTTGTCTAGAATGGTCGATTCAAAGGGTGAGCCTTGGCGCAACGGTAAACATTATTGTTGTTGTGTGACCGAGAGGTCACGGGTTCAAGTTGCATGTGTGTGTGTGAGCGCGTGTTATGTGTGTATTTCTCATTTGGTATCTCTTCTTTCTGGATTTTTTTTTGTTCCCCAGGACTGATGTTGATGTAAGATTTCCAAAACCTTCCATGTCAGCAAATCCACCTGATAGCAACATGGAAACTGAGAATCAACTCAAACAGAAGACATGGGAAAAGGAGAAGTTGACAGAGGATTTAAAGCGAGAGCAAATGCTATTGAATTCTGCAAGATTCAATTTGGAGAGAAAGAAGGAAGAGTTTGTTAAGTTTCTCTCACAAACCTCTGCAAACACACCTCAGGTATTGCACTGAACACATCTTAATTGAGTTGGATTGGAGTTGTATTTTGCAGATTTCAACAGCATTTGCTCTCGCTTCAGATGCAGGGAGGACAGGATAGGTTCAACCCTAGATGATATTAGAAGGGGGAATCAAATCCTTATCAGGATAGCAACTCGGAAAAGTCTTCTATTCCGTTATCGTTTTTGAATGGGCTACGAATTTCTTTTCGTGAAAAGGGCAGCTTATTCAGTTACCAAGAGCAATTGGTTTTGTGAAGTCAATGGTTTGAAACAATCCTTTTCGATCTGTGGTGTGCAGTAAGGACCGGTTCGTATTAGGAGTAGCAAATCTGCCATTTTTTTTCCTTAAGTTCTTTCATAAACCCTGAAGTTTTTGCATTATGTGAAATTATTATGGGTTTTTCTTTTTGCATACTTTTTGATTAATTTGGATAAATAATTTACTAGTTTCTGAAAGTGAAATTGATTCTCAATAGTGCAACGATTGGACTTTAATTAAGTTTTGGTGTTACAATTAAATTGAATAGATAAAAAAACAATTGGGAAAAACAAAATAAAAATATTGATAGAAGATGTCAAAAGTTAGGTATAAAATCGTGACTAAGTGATAGCATATTGATAGCAGATGTTTAAAGTTGATCAAAACTGATTATTTATCTAAAATAAAGATAATAATGTCAAAGAAGTTATTTTTAAAATCGTGTATTTGTGATTAAAAAAACTAGTAATTGCATCAAACAAGTTATTTTTGAAATCGTGTTGTGACAAAAAATATAAAAACCCCAAATTGAATTTCCTTGTAATATTTTCTAAATCATGTATACGAGATAATGATAATCTTGTAGTAAAAAAAACTTATCCTAATTATCTTAAAAACATTATTACTCATAAAAGAAGAGTTTATAAATCTAGTCTTGTCTCATTTTAACCTTAATTTATCAATATAACTCTTCACTTCAACAGCTATCATCTTTTGCATTAAACTGAGCAAACATTTCTCCTCCTGTTCCTCTTTCTCAGCGTCTCCGCCTTCTTCTCCTCCCTTCTCCGCCACAGCAGTTCCCAGAACCAACCCATCCCCCGGTGGACACAAAGTCCACGCTGTCTCAGGCACCCTACTGAAACAACTATAATCCGTTCGTACACCCAAACACAGCCTCTTCGCTCCCGAATCAGACCTAGACTCAGATGAAACGTCAAGACTCATCTTCTTGACAGTCAAGTTAGACTTGGATGATGCAGACAAGAACTCGGCCTGGCGTTTTCTCTGCAAAGTAGATTTCCAACGATTTTTAATGGCATTATCAGTCCGGCCAGGCAAGAGTCCAGCAATTGTGGCCCATTTATTACCGTGAATAGCGTGCGCTTGAACAATGGTATCATCCTCCTTTGTAGTAAAAGGTCTGTCCTGAACCTCTGGCGAGAGTTGATTAAGCCACCGTAACGGGCATGATTTTCCTGAGCGGCCATGAATTCGGGTGCTTATGAAAGTCCAATTTCTGGGGCCGTGTTGTTTAACTAGCTTGATTAAAGTATCATCTTCTTGAGGACTCCATGGGCCTTCGATACAATCTCCACCATTGAAAGAAGCCATGAATGGAAAAGTGAGAAGAAATAGGGGAAAGAAAGAACTATTTTTTCTTCTGGAGACCGGTATAAAGTTTGATTAAGCTATTCTCCCCTCCTTTTTATACACATATTACAATTGTGATTAGGGTATTTTGGACATCTTTGCAAAGACAATACACTGTAATAATTTTTTATTATTTTTTTCAAATTTTTTAGCCTATAAATTAGTGTTATATATTTGCAATCATTATTTTTATTAAGGAATATGTTGATGTTATGGATATGGAATATTTTTAAGAATATGGAAACAAGATTTATTTCCTTTATCTATTTTAATTAAATATCATTTTAGTAATGAAAAATATTCATTACAAAAAAATTCATTGTGAATTCTTTTTTCAAAGGTATTTTGAAATTTTTATTTATTCACCTATTTATTTATTCATTAATTAATTTATTTAGACTTTAATCATACTAGTAGATTTAGGCATATCAAAATCATACGGTGGAAATTAAAATTATTCTAATATTTAAATTTAATAAAATTGGATTTAATGGTGACTGACCAAATTCCTTACATGATCTATTTGACTATTACTGTTTAT
Source organism: Euphorbia lathyris (assembly GCF_963576675.1). NCBI lineage: Eukaryota > Viridiplantae > Streptophyta > Magnoliopsida > Malpighiales > Euphorbiaceae > Euphorbia > Euphorbia lathyris. The sequence continues at coordinate 83,255,227 of NC_088916.1, forward strand.
TTGTTGACTTAACACGTTACAATCCCAACAAGATTTCATAATATTTGTAAAATATTAGGGTCAAAAATTTGAACATTATTGTTTACTTGTTGATTTAACACGTTACAATCCTAACAAGGTTTATTAATAGTCATAAAATGTTTGGATCAATTTTGATGTTTATCACTTAATATTATTATTTAGTATATATGAGTATGCATATTCTTTTATTATTTCTTTGAAATATTTTACGCGAATAAATTAGTGTTGAATATTGATTGTAATTATTAAAAGGAAATTATTTCTTTGAAATATGAGTATGCATATCTCGTATTATTTAGATATTTCTAAGGTGTTTAGGTTAGTTTATTTCCATTTTAAATATAATTTTAGTAATTAAATATAATCGGATCTGGTGGGGATTTTTTTTTCTTCTTTAATGTAAGAGCATTGTGCGCAAATATTTAAAAAAAATATATATAATCATTTTAAATATTTACATTATGAATTATCTTTGCCAAAGGTGTTTTGATATTTTTATTCATTCATTAATTTATTTATTTTTATTCATGAATTCTGTTTTAATAAAGTCATTTTAGCGACTTTAAAGTAAAATAATAGCAAAAATATAATATGATAGACACGTCATTACTATTCAACTTCTATTGCTGACTGAAACGATACTTGGTGCCACCTACTTGACTGAAATGACATATATGTTCCATCTACCTGACCGAAACGATATGTGTTGTTTCGGTCTGTTAGATGGCAACCACATGTCATCCAGGTTGATGTCGAGTATCGTTTGGGTCAACGATGAAAGTTGACAATAGCTGGCGTGACAATCACATCACCTTTCCGGTTTTTTACTCTTAAAATCGTCGAAGTGACTTTATCGAGACAAAATTCAAAATTGTATTATTTTATTAAGACAATTTGAAGTTGAGTGACCATTTTGATACAAACATGAAAATTCACTGACCAACTCAACTTTACTCATTTTCACAGTATAACCACTAAACTACAAAATGTAAACATAAGCCATTAAACTTTACGTACTAAAATAATTGCAACTAAACTTCAATCAACGCATGAAAATTACTATTAACAATTCTAAAATAAATAAATTCAAGAATTTGTGACATTTCTAAACAACTTTAAGTTTTCAAAATTTTCGTTTTGATATGATTTAACTGTTATTAGGTTGGTAGGGAGAACGTCAAATTTTAGAGAATAAAAGCTTTAAATTAAGAATTTAGAAAATAAAAAATGTGGTTTCATGTTAAATAGTGTTATAAAAAACTATTAAGTTAATTACAAAATCAACTTTATTTATTCAATATATAATTGAATAATTAAAATTTAAAATTTGATAATTAATACTGAAATTACAATTTGATTTCTCAATTTGAATTGAAATTACAATTTGAATTCTCAATTTGAATTTTAAGTTCAGAGAATCCCAAATCTTTTAAAATCAATTAGGTTCTCAACCTATATTTTAAAAATTAATTAGATCCTTCATTTTGTAAAATCATAAATTAGATCCTAACTATGCTGAAGTGTTAATTAATCGCTTCTGTAATTGGAAACAAAAATCAGTTTAGTTTTTATATATTTTCAGTTCGGTTATGATCGGTATTCTAGAGAAATTTATACAACTGGCCCAATGAATAAATCTATTTACATATTTCGACCTATTTAAACATAGACTACTAAACTAAACTTTTCTAATACATTTTATCAATAATACTCTTATTTCCAATGTCGGATTCAAAGTTAAAACCTTATGAAACCTTTGAAAAGAAAAAGAGGAAATTGGATCTGAAAGCAGGAATTGTAGGTAAAAAATGATGAAACAGAGACCAAAAAGTGCAGTGGGAAATTGATGAAATGGGTTCAAAGAAAAACTGGATTTTGTGGGTTTTGACTTATTTTATGATATTTTCAGTTATTGGTTCAGTTTTAGTAATCAATTAAACCTAATCAATTATATACACATGTTAAGAAATGTTTTGATGTAATATTGATTTTGTTCGATTTAAACTGAACTGATAATCAAAATAAAAAATATTATAAAATACTAATCTCATTTGAACTGAAAATATTAAACACTTTTGAACCAAAAATTATTTCCATTATGAGATGGATTTAATTAACAGTTTTAGCATACATTAAGAACCTAAATGGTAATTTTAAAAAGTTAGACACCTAATTAACTTTTAAATTAGCATAGATTTTTAAGCTATAATTTAGAGGGATATAATTAGACCTTAAACCTCTTTTTCTGTATTTAATTGAGTGGTTTTGAAACATATGAATTTACACTAATTAAATTTGGCTCGAGTGGTTAAAGCCTTTGTGTTTGAGTCTTAGTTTGACGAGTGTCAAATCGAGAAAGTAGACAAACACTAAACCGAATATCTTTTCAGATGACGATTCAAAACGGTCGTCTCGCAAGATATAAAATTGTCATGGCCTCGCTGCCGTCTCATGGTGCATCAAACTACAATGGTGTTCTGTCATCTCTAGCAGCATCACTTGACATATGCTCACCTGCGCTCTGTCATCTTTTCATTGTTACGATGACGTTATTATTATTAGGAACCGTCAATTAGATGTATTCTAACCATAAATTTTTTATATAGTCTGTCACTGGAGTGAGTGAAACTCAAAAACTTTTATGTATAATATGACAGAGGTTATGTTCGTATCTGTCATTGTAGTTTAGTTATGACAACTGTTTTTTTTAACTTTGTCATAGTAAGGTCATTGAGATAACAATGTATTTAGTTATACGTGGCTAATACAGCTCATGAAGGATCTCCATCAGCCAATCGATTACTCGGTACAGTTATACTGTGATAATCAGCCAGCTATCCACTTAACCGACAATCCAATGTTTCATACAAGAACTAAACATGTGGAAGTACATTATCACTTCATACGAGAGAAGGTCTTACATGGGGACATTAAGATGCAGTATGTGAAGACCCATGACCAAGTTGCTGACATCTTTACAAAAGGACTAAAAGGTGCAAAATTTGAAAAATTTAGAAAGCAACTTGGAATGAAAGCTTTAATTTTTATTCATGTTAATCTCTAATTTAGTAACTTTTTCTTTAATTTTAATCTTCATTCTAATAACTTTCCTTTTTATTCATTTTAACCTTTAATTTAATACTTTTTATTTTACACATTTTAGTCCTTAATTTGGAACTTTCATTTTATTCATTATAGTCCCTATTTCGAACTTTATATTTTATTCACTTTAGTTCCTGATTTGGAACTTTCATTTTATTCATTTTTTCAATTTGTTACCCAAATAAACTTTTCAGTTTATTCATTATAGTCCTTTGTCCAAATTTTAGTTAATTGTATAATTGTATTATTTGTTTCTAACTTTTTATTTTGATTGATAAAAATACGCGAGAAAATTGTTTTGGTGCCGATTGAAGTCTCGGTAATGTCTACATTAGGCTTTGACCGTTGGTCCATTTCCAACTTCACACCAAACTCTAAATTGATGCGTGTTCCTACACGGATCATTTTGGAACAATTTGATCGCAAATTAAACATTCAAAAGTCAAACCAAATTTCATTTGGATTAATGGCTTCCCTCCAAGGGATTGAATTCAAACGGAGCTTTAAATTATTTCCACAAATGACGTTGTGTCAAACTAGGATTTAGGGACATAATGTCCTAAAAGTGTATTATGAAATTAAAATTAATGGTTGAAAGTTATTAATTAGGTCAAACAGAAAAAAGAACATAAAAAATTACATTAAAAAGTGTGAAAACTATAAAATTGCATTTAGAGGCCCTAAAAGATGGAATTCGGCCAAAAGAGGACGGGTCCCCGAAACCCTAATTTGACATGTGTTCCTAGTGATCATTGAATGCATGTGGATGGAACCATCTAAGTTTTTTTTTTTTTTTTGTGTATGATCCTTAAGACCCATTTAGGCCAAATTGAAACTAAGGTAACAAGTCAAAGAACTTTAGCAAAGAAAAGGGCAATCTCAGAAGTAGAATCCACAACATAAGAGCAATAATAGGATTCAAGCATTTCACTCATAATCTAAAATTCATCAGCATATAAACTTATCAGGAGACGGAACAAAGAAGCATTATCAACAACTAGACAAAAAGGCAATTACATATTCTTATTCCAATAATACATACACAATCAGCTAACCGCTTAAGTAGGAAAGAAGCAACCCATTTCCCTTTCCATCTCAATCAATAGCTTTAGTGGTTAACGGTGAAACAGAAAAGAAGACTACAATTCCACTTCTTTCTTCATAATACTAAATCTTAGAGAGTTATTAATTAATGCGCATTTAATTTTATTTGTTCATTGATTTTAGACAAAAACTTTATTTAAATTAGTAATTTAAAATTTATTTTAAAAAAAAATTCAAATCACTCTATAAATTAATAATTATTAATTTATCGATTAATTAATAACTCTCTAAATTAATAAAATTCCATGGTCCCAACATTATTAATTTATAGAGGTTTTACTGTAATATTGAATCTAAAAATGCATAGTGTTCCTAAATTTGGGCTTTCATTTATGAAACACAATTTCTAGTTAACAATCCTCTTAGATCAATATAACCAATATAAAGAGGTCATGGTCAAATTAAAAATGGTATCGGTTTCATTTATGAAACGCAATTGCTAGTTCTCTAAATCTAGCGATCCAAATCCAGGAACAGAAAGAACCAACAATTATCCCCGACAAGAAAAATAGAGAGCAAGAAGGTGAAATGAAGTTTGGAAGGTGTTGGCCCAAAATAAAATAAATTTTATTTTATGTATATACAATACTTGGGTTTCGATTTTAGGATATAGTTTATATTTTGTCTAGAAAATAATAAATGATAAAATAAAAATAAAAATACATTCGTAAACTCACCTCAAACACGCGGGGCGTGCCTTCCTATACGCGAAGCGTAACCAGCCATCCGAAGACGTTTCGCTTCAGAGACTCCATTACGCGGGGCGTGCCTTCCTATACCCAATGCGTAAAACGCATCAACAAGGCGCTCCAGGATCAGAAACACAAACACGCGGGGCGTACCTTCCTATACGCGGAGCGTATATCATGCACCCGGAGAAGTTATACTTCAACAGCTCAGCCACGCGGGGCGCAAGACCAAAGACGCCTTGTGTAAACATCATCGACAAGACGCACCAAGTTTAGGAGCCGCACTACGCAGGGCGTAGCCAGACTTACGCGGGGCGTGTTCTTTCTCTCGGCGAACTAGAGGTTAGTTCTCGCCCGGAGCCCGTGTTCGATCACCGATTTCTCAAAACGCATCCGGACACAGCCACAGGCTAGCCTACAAGCTTAGCCCCATCCCCACATCTAGGTCCAAACCTTAAGATCTTCTCTAACCACAAGGTAGTGGGGTGATGTGGCATGGAAGTTAGTGGTAGTTGGAGGAAGTTCAGGAAGTTGATGATGTGGCAAGGTAGTGGGCAAGGTTAGAGAGAAAAATAAGGGGTAGTTGACCAATAATTACCAAAATACCACCAAATAATTACCAAAACGATACTCCAAAAAACTATAAATAGACCCCCTCCCCTTCATAAAAAATCACTCATTCAACACACAAAACCCCCTCTCAAAGCTCCAATGCTTAGTCTCTAGTTTCTTTTGTTCTTAGTTCTTCAAGTTCTTCCTTTCGTTCTTCATTTTTCTTAGCTTCGATTCCTTCTCTAGCTCCCCTTTAGCCTTAACTCAGTTCCAATAGCCTCTTTTCAAGTCTTTTCAATTCACTTTAGCATTCCCAAGCTCTTAATTTGTTCAATTCTTAGCTAGAACTCTGTTTCCAAATTAATTTTCCAGATTCGTCCATTTATTTTCAATGCCTAATTCCGTCCATTTAAAGTCATTTTTTGCTTCCAATCTCTTCAACAAAGTTGTTTCCGACTTCCTGAAGTTCGATCTAGTATATTTAGTTTCCTAATTCCTTATTTAGAAACTCTATTTACAAACCGATCTTTCCAGCTCAAATTCTTTTAGATACTCTGTTTCCAGAATTTTCCAGATTCGTCCGGTTGTTTTCAACTCTCAATTTAGCCCTTTTAAAGTGCGTTTTAGCCTTAGACCCCTTATAAAAGTTTGTTCCTGACATTCCGAAGTTCAATTTAGACTATTTACTCATCCGATTCCGTGTTTCTAAGCATCCAAACGAGCCTCCCAAAGTTAAAGATTAAATCTGTCCCATTTGCCTACCACACGTTTCGACATCGCCAATGATCACATACCGTACGGGCCCGACCGGCTGCAGCTCTCCGAGGACCTCGCACCGATACAAAAATTCAACATCAATCCGAGATAGCTATTGTGGCTCCGAGTTTGTTGTTGAATTTCAATTTATTTTATCGCATTTCAATTCTTTATATTGATTTGTTTATTCTAATTCAATTGATTACCTATATGTTTAATATAGAGATTTCTCAATTGTAATTCATTTCATTTTAATGCTTACTTTGAACACATGTACTCAAACACTCATTCATATCAATAAATACCATTTTTCCCAAACTCTCGTGTCAATTTCACACTTTAATTTCCTTTATCTTTCCGTCTTTAATTTATCCATATTAGCTTAAATAAAAATAATATATCTCGCAAAGTTTCTATAACGGCGCGAGAGACCCAAGAGGGACTTTTTCAATCCTTGCGTCCCTCGCCAATCGCCTCGTTTAGATTTCAAGTTTTGGCATGCAAATTCCATAAACTTAACCATTTTAATTGAGAAATAATCTTCTCTGGCACGCCCGCACCCTAACCACACGTGACACGGTTGAAATTAGCATATTTCGAAAATATCGCTAACAATTTTTGGCACGCCCAGTGGGACATTTATTTAAGCTTTGCCAAAAATTTCAATACCCTTTTTCATATAAACACGACTCATTTTTTTTTTCTCGCCCCACTTTACCTTACCAAAATTTATTAGCTGACGCTAACAATTTTTGGCACGCCCAGTGGGACCTTTGTTTTTTTTTTACCAAAAATTTTAAAAGCCCGTTTCTTTTCATACCACGTATGTATTTTTCATTCAGTTTTTAAACTACTTGTTTTTCATGCTTTGCTTTTATTCCATCAATAAGTGTTTATTTATTTTCTTGTTCTTTCTCTCTCAACACTAGATTACTAACTCGATTTCATCATTTTTATCTATAAGTACTCACGAAGGATGCCTCCTAGGAAGAACACCGGGAAAGATCCAATTCCATCGGACTCCGAAGAGAGTCAAAATCAAAACCAAGGCCGTAACAATGAGTCCGGAATGTCCGAAGGCTTTGTGGCCGAGACTGTGAGTCATAGTCGCGATACAAACCAACAACCACCTCAAGGCCCGCCCATATTCGACTTGGCACCATTTATAGCAAATATGGAGAAGCAAATCAACCAATTTCTACATGGGTTTTCACAATCCATGAGAGAGAATCATGAGGCTATATACAGCGCAATGCAAGCTAGCAACGAGGCCATGTTCAAAGCTAACAGCGAGGCGATAAACGATTCCAACAAGGTTCTGACCCTCGAGGAGAGGATTGTCGATTTAACCGGAGAAATCGGCAAAATCCCAGAAAAATGTGCCGAGCTTTTCTCACAAAAGTCAAGATCCCAAGGACCAGCAAGCAATGGAAAAGGAACGCCGATCTCAGGTGCCAGTTAAAGGTATACCCCTCCACCAATCTGAGAAGAAAACCTCAGGTTCGATGAGCGCGGCGATAGGATCAGCCCAGAACCCGTTCAAGTCCCACCACCTCAACAACAGTTTAGGTCTCATACTAGGCCTAGTAACCATGCCGAACATTACGAGGAGAGCTATACTCGTAACTCGGGGGGCAATGGGAGAGGAAGCAGCTTTCACCCACAACGGACGATGCACACACGCGTGGAACCCACCAACAACGTAGGAGAGGCCCAACGCATAAAGAACATCGTCCAAGAGATTTATGGGCCAGCCGTGAGGGAGGTGTACCGACCCGAATTCCAAAAACCGTACCCACGGCAGTATGACCAACTCTATCCCTTACCTCACAATTTTAGAGTCCCTGATTTCACTTTATTTTCAGGAGAGGAAGGGCAATCCAACGTAGAACATGTGGCACGCTTCACCTTTTAGTGCAGTGGTTTGAGCATGGATACGAACTTCCACATGTTGCGCCTGCGACTATTCCCAGGATCATTAACGGGACCGGCGTTCTCCTGCTATGTCACTTTGCCATCAGGGTCCATTCACGTATGGGAGCAAATGGAAAGGCTCTTCCACAACCAATTCTACCGGACGGAGCCCAAAGTTTGTGTGGCGGAACTGTCCCGAATGACGCAGCGACATGGGGAACCGGTTGAAAATTTTATCAACCGATTCAAAAAGATGCGACATCGATGTCGAATCAATATCCCCGAGGTCGAATTCGTAAAGATTGCCCAACGTGGACTAGAATTCGAGAACCGGAAGAAATTTCAGGGGATTGATTTTCACGACTATTATGAGTTGGTGGCCAAGGTTTCGAAGTATGAGGAACTGATGAGAGAAGATCATCGACGCAAGAAGAACTCGATGGGAAGTTATCAAGGGGATGTACAAACACATGAGGTAGCCATCGCCGATTTAACAAACACCGGATCTCGAACATGTCCCATGTTGTTAAAAAATCCCAAAACAGTAGAGGTAGTCAAAAGAAATCCGACCACCCAATATACTTTTGACGTCTCAAAGACGGAAGAGATTTTCGATTACTTGTTAAAAGAAAAGTTCATCACGTTACCGCCTAGACACGTGATCCCATCCAAAGATGATATACGCGGAAGAGATTATTGTAAGTATCACGACAACTAGAGCCATAATACTCAAGCTTGTTTTGGTTTTAGAAATGTCGTGCGGGATAGGATTAACCACGGGATACTCCAATTCCCGGAGAAGAAGGAAAGCATGCTGATCGACGATGACCCATTCCCAGTAGCCAACATGATCAATGCCACTTCGCTAGTGTGGGGGGGCAAAGGAAAGCAACGTTGCGACCTAAAGACCCAGCAGATATGGGTGCCAAAAGCGATATCGTCTAAGTTGGAGGAAAGTTCAAGGCAATCACAAAATACAAAGAAAAGAGATGTGCAACAACAACAACAACGACCACGTTTTGTGACACCTTCGAGCACGTTGCCCATCGATCAATGACAATTGAATAGCCACAAGAAGTTCCCAAGGCCTCTCTCCAAAAACGCGAAAAGAAGATTAAGGAAAAGAGAGGCAGAAAAGAGAAATGATCGAAAGGAATCATCCAGCGCCAACTCTAATGATGCGAAAGGAGGAGGAAAAAACCAAGAGAAAAACCTCCAGATCCGGGTTGGAGATTTCATCATACGGATAGAGTGTGCAGCTACCTTTTTAATCTTACCTTCGGCTTTTAGAGGGGAAGACACCAAGGAGGAAGTCCCCAGACTCAAGCATAAGGAGCAAGAAGACACGATACCGAGCGCATCGAGTGAAGAGGGTATGAAGAGGGTTTATTTTGACAAGCCCACTCCAAGGATGAACCGCCATATTAAACCTTTATACGTCAAGGCTCACGTAGATGGCAAACCAATCTCCAGAGTGCTCATCGATAATGGATCAGCCGTTAACATCATGCCGATGAAGATGCTCCTAGCCTTATGAAAATCGGAGGAAGATATAATCTCGTCAGAGGTGTCAGTTTCAGCCTTCACGGGAGAAATTGCGAAGACATATGGTGTCCTGCCTTTGGAGCTCACCATTGGCTCTCACACTGCCATGGCTGCTTTCTTCGTGGTAAATTCAACTGCGAGCTATCAGGCGGTTTTAGGGAGAGATTGGATTCATTCCAACTCATGCATCCCCTCGTCATTACACCAACTCCTTCTATTTTGGAAGGGAGACGAGGTGGAAGTTGTTCGGGCAAACGAGAAGCCATTCGAAGCTTACTTCGATGTGGTCGAAGCCAGACTCTACGAGGAATCTGTTGGCCCAATCCGAGTTGGGTCCAATCACAAAGAGCAATCATGTGGCGAAGAGATTAAGAACATCCTAAAGCCAACGGCAATCGTGCCTCGCCGAAGGCCAGTCCGTAATGAACCGATTATTAAAGAAATTCCATGATTAACACAAAATAGGGAAAAGAAGCGGTAGCTTCAGCCGCTATATCAAAATTGAATGCCCAACAACTAGCGGAAAAACTGTACCAAGAAAACGACATGAGGGTCTCAGAAGTCGAAACCCCCAAAGGAATAACAGAACTGAATCCTCAAGGAGAAGAAATCCAACTACAAGATCTGAAGAGGGCAAACCCAAAGTTAGAAGATGAAGGTTCCATGGCAGTCGATCCTTTAGACGAAGTAAATCTAGGAACAGAAGAGGAACCTCGGGTTACATTTGTTAGTAGCCTACTATCCCCAACGTTGAAAGAGGCCATTATGAGTTTGCTTCAGGATTTCAAAGACTGTTTCGCTTGGAATTATGATGAAATGCCCGGGTTGAGCAAAGACGTTGTGGAACATAGATTGCCAATGCTAGTTTCTTTAGTGATTTTCTATCCATGATTTGTTGGTTTCTATAGTTTGTAATAAATCTTTTTTAATTTCTTAATAACATTTTGTTTGGTTTCAAAAAAGAAACTATTTAAATTATTTAGGGTAAATTCCAAAAACAACCCCTGTGGTTTGATGTTGTTCCAAAAAAACCCTTGTGGTTTGTTATTACAAAAAAAAGGACTGTGGTTTGCGCCGTTAACTAAAAAACGGAAAATGACTTAACGGTGTTAAAATGCTGACGTGGCACAGGGGTAAGGTTGGAAATTCGATTTTTTTTATTTTTTTTATTTTTCTTTTTTCTTTTTCTTTTTCTTTTTCTTCCCTTCTCCCTTCTTCTTCCTTCTCTCCTCCTCCTTCTTCCTTCTCTTCTTCTCCTTCTTCTTCTTCTTCTTCTTCTTCTTCTTCTCTTCTTCTTCTTTTTTTTTTAAATTTCTGAAATTTTATTTTTTTTAATTTTTCTTTTTCTTTTTCTTTTTCTTCTTTTCCTTTCCCTTCTTCTTCCTTCTCTCCTCCTCCTTCTTCCTTCTCTCCTCCTTCTTCTTCTTCTTTCTTCTTCCTTTTTCTTCTTCCTCCTTTTTCTTCTTCTTTTTTTCTATTCTTTTTTTTTTAAATTCCCTTACTCGAAGAAATCTGGAATTTTCCCGAAATCTTCCAGATTTCGGGAAAATTCCAGATTTCTTCGGAAATCTGGAAAATTTCCAGATTTCCGTCAGAAATCTGGAATTTTCCAGATTTCATACGGAAATTTGGAAATCTGGAAATTTTCCAGATTTCCGTCGAAAATCTGGAAAATTTACAGATTTCTGGAAATTTCCAGATTTCCGAAGAAATCTGGGGAAATTTCCGAAACTTAAAAAAAAAAAGAAAAAAATAAAGGAAGAAGAAGAGGGATGAAGAAGAAGAAGAATGGAGGAGGGGAGAAGAAGGAAGAAGAAGAAGAAGGAAGAAGAAGAAGAAGAAGAAGAAGGGAAGAAAGAGGAGGAGGAGGAGGAGGAGAAGAAGAAGAAGGAAAAGGAAAAGGAAAAGAAAAAGAAAAAGAAAAAGAAAAAATAAAAAAAATAAAATTTCAGAAATTTAAAAAAAAAGAAGAAGAAGAGAAGAAGAAGAAGAAGAAGAAGAGAAGGAAGAAGGAGGAGGAGAGAAGGAAGAAGAAGGGAGAAGGGAAGAAAAAGAAAAAGAAAAAGAAAAAGAAAAAGAAAAAGAAAAAAAGAAAAAGAAAAAGAAAAAAGAAAAAGAAAAAGAAAAATTAAAAATTAAAAAAAAATCGAATTTCCAACCTTACCCCTGTGCCACGTCAGCATTTTAACAACGTTAAGTCATTTTCCGTTTTTTGGTTAACGGCGCAAACCACAGTCCTTTTTTTTTGTAATAACAAACCACAAGGGGTTTTTTTGGAACAACATCAAACCACAGGGGTTGTTTTTGGAATTTACCCAATTATTTATTTAGCTTTTTATTTGAGAGGAAGTTGACTTAAACTCCCCAGATCCACTACAAACCCAGATTTCATGCTCTTCAATTCACTCGGATCTCTCCCTCAGTGCCACAGTTCATTGCCTTGCACAGTCTTCTTGTTTGGCCATCCTAGGTCTTTAACGCTCAGGAATTCTATACTTATATTTCTGGGTAAGCTCATTGTTGGAGCGACCAAATTAGTGTCCATAATTTTACAGTTGTGCATTTTGTAATTTAAGATGGAATTCGTCTGGTTCTTTTTTTTTTTTTTTGAACTGTCGTCTGGTTCTTTTTAATTGCTTAATTTTCTTTGATCATTGGGATAATTCCAATTTTCTAATATAAATTGGACTCAATTCCTCTTGCTAAGAAAAATTGTTTTGTATGGATGTTTATAAATCGATAATCAGATAATTTCAAGTGAATTTTGTTTTACTTGGTATATAAGTGAGTCACAAAAATTAGTTTGACAAGTTAAATTTGTTGTTGTCAACACCTAACCGCGTTGATCTGAATCACGTATGGATGGTAATACTGCCTTTCAGGTTTAATGAACAGTTCTTTTTAGTTTCCAACTAACCAGGCTTAGACCATCTCCAACACATTTCATCAAATTTACTGCATCAAACCATGTTTTCATCATTTTCTCTCTCTGTTTTGATGTTGCTACAATGTTTTTACTCCAACCCATTTCATCATTATTAGAGTTAAATGATTTTGTATGGATTGATTATTAGTGTTAAATGATTTTTGATTTCTGGTTTTTATGTATATAAAATAAATGAAAAAGAAAATAAATAATATTATTTTATTAAATGATGCTCCATCAAAAAATTTGATGGAGCATCAAATTTGATGATAAATGACCGTATTTTGATGCATACGGTTTGATGCTAGGTTGGAGATGGTCTTAGAGCTGCTATGAAGCACTGATACTTTCCGGAGGTCATCGTACGCGTATCCGATACTCCGGGTGAGGGGATTCCGCGGGATACGTACGGACACGCCTGGGAGTATCCCCTTTTTCTTTAAATGAGGGGATATGCGGGGACACACCAGGGACACTTCGGGGATATTTTAGGGTTTTTTTTTTAAAAAACTTCGAAAGTATAAGGGTTTTTTTTTAAAACTCAAAAAATATAAGGATTAAAATGAAATAATCTCAGGATTACTAGTTTTGAACCCTAAACTAAAATTGAAAATCTCTTCTGTGCGATGCGATTGAACCCTAACAAAATTGAAATTCCTAAATCTTTTCCCTCATCTGGTCGAGTTCTTCTGTTAAGTGGTTCTGTGCAATCAGTTGTCTTCCTCGATTGCTTTGTTCAAGTCGATCCCTCTCATCTGGTGGATCTGCTTTGATCGAGTTTTTCCTCTCATCTGGTCGATCTGCTATGAATTAATTACTTATTAGTTAATATTATAGATGTTATTTGTGGTTTTATAATGACTTGAGAGTATTATTTCTGTTTTTATAATGACTTTGTGAATATGATTTGTGATTTATATATTTATGTATCTTTTGAATTTTCATTATAAATGATATATATATATTATTAATTATATATAAAATTTGCCGTATCGAGCCTACCCGTATCGGTGCTTCATAGTAGAGCTGTAATTCTGGTGAAAGTTGTATGCTCTTGGCTTGGAAAATGATTTTTCATTGTGATTGTTGTTTGAAAATCATGGAAGTTTCTTTGAATTATTGCTTAAATGAGAATGATAAATTTGGAGACCCTAAGAAGGCTCGTGATTAGTGTGGCTGGATTCTGTTTCCCTTTTTCGCTATTTGTTTTTTCCTGCTTCATTTTGCTTCACTTAGTGAACTATATTTTGAAAGTTTTCCATAGCCCTAAGATGAATCCAGGCTTTAAATCATTCACAGTGTTAAAGGCATAAAAAGATGGAATTTACAGCTTGAAATGTAAAAACTTCAAATATGGGTTGACATCTAGAAGAGTAGAAGCCATGTATATGCTTGCATTGGTGTTATCAAAGAAATTAAATTGTCAACCCTTGTTTCTGAATGGTAGAGAACTTTTAAACTTTGTAGCTAATTTTGACGACTTCATCTTCCAATAGTTAGGACATTAATTGAGAGGATAAGCTTTGAAGGCTTTTAATTTGTTCACTATATGTAGTGAGACCATAAAGAAATTATGTCTGAGGCTTCATATGTTTTAGACTTTTATCACCTTTAGATTTCAGAAGATTACTATGACCATTTTCTATTATTAGTAAATATGGTTTTTGTTTGTCGGCTTTTTATCATTTCTTGAGGTGCACTGTGATGCATACAAATGTGCCTTGCTTTACCTATTTGTGTAAGGAACATATTCTTGTTGCTCTTTGAGATGATATGTTCTTGCAAATGCTAAGTCGATCCTTTTGCTTCTACTGTAATTCTTACGTAGAGTGTTTCCGCAGGATTTGTGAGCTCTAATGAAAGAAGAAGCTAGTATTATCCCAAGTAATGAAATGCAAAATGGTGGTTCTATGCAAGCCCAATCCATCACATACAATTCTAAGGTTTTCAGTTTGCATAGCATCTTTACATTTTGTTGTGATGTGGGTGTAATTCAAAAGCAATTCTTCTCTTATTTATATTTTGTTTTATGGAGTTGACATTTGTAAAAAAAAAACAGAAATTTCACATTGCAATTTGTTCGTTTTTTAGACATCCTTTAAGTTACTGGAGCTTATTTACAATGTAAAGTAGGTCAAAGAACTAATTATTAAATTGTAACATTTGCAGAAATTTCAAGATGATCTACAAGCAGCAGGAATCAAAATCAAACAGCATGAGGATAACTTGAAAATTTTGAAAAGTCAATGAAACAAATTAGTAACCTCAATACTTGATCTGCAAGGTATGCTAAATTTTATTTTTTGTGCCTTTTCTAGAGGATTAGTTCTTCTTGAAGATTACTCAGCTAAGAAGTATTTGCATGTGTTGTTCACTTGGATAAAAGCACATCTAGGAACAAATTTATGTTGTGTAGTGTAATGGTTTTTAATTTAAGCATGGTAGCTACCTAAAAAATTCAACTGAGTCACCTGTTTTTAATTCTTGGTTCTCCATGTGCTTTAACTACTGTGGTGACAATGTTTAGATCTATCATTCGTATATACTGTTTCCTTCAATGTTTTAGTTAATTTAATTAGACAAGATATTTCAGTAAAGTTTTTGGTGATATAAACCGAAAATGATGTTGTTAGGAAACTGTTGTAGCTAGTCTAAATCAGAGTAAATTTATTTAGAAATTGTTATTTTCAGAATTATCATTTATTTAGGAAGTCTTAGTATTAGTAGAAATAGGAGTTTATTTTCAGAACTATTATTTAGGAAGTTCTAATTCTAATAGGATAGGAGTTTGTTTTCAGAATTTTTATTTAGGAAGTGTTAAATCTAATAGAATAGGAATCCTAGTTTAAGTCTGCCTTTTGTACTATTACAGAAAGGAACCATTTATCATTGGTAAAGTACTATTTGAAAAACAAATTCAGAGGTCAGGAGTTCTCATCATAGAGATCCGGGTTTCTCTCTAACGAGCTGCATTAATTAATTCTCATCATACTAGCTCGAAAGAAAAAGAAGTAAGATTCACTTCCTGATTTCAAGGTTCAAGGATCCGTAATTTGATCCAAAGTTTAGGAGCTTAACAAAGTGGTATTAGAGCAAGTTATGGCTGAATCAAGTAATGTGGAAAAACAGTTTGAAGCCTTTTTGAGCTTCATATTGCAAAGACAGGCCAAAGGTGGAGGCCATGGTACTCAAACTAGAAATTATCACAACAAGGAAGGAGATTGGAGGGTGGACAGTAGAATACGACCGCAGAGGAGGTCTGCTTCCAAAATTCTAGAAACTGGATTTTCTAAGTTTGGTGGGTCATATGATCCCTTGAGCTGGTTGGTTGCATATGTGTGAGCATTTTAATAAGCATCAACACACTGTTGAAGAAGAAAATGCGGTACTAGCTTCCTTCCGCTTGGAAGGAGGTGCTGAATCATGATTCACAAAGAGAGGGGTAAACTGCAGTTGACATTGGAAGAGTTTCAATCCAGAGGTTTGGACCATCAATCCAGGATGATACAATTGGAGAATTGGTGAAAGTTAAACAGATAGGCACAATTGAGGATTAGGACGATTTGAACACCTACCGGCAAGGACGCGAGGATGAGCATTTCGATGGCAAAACAGGAGGTCGGAATATTCCTGAGTGGGCTGAAAGGCACAATAGTGGTTAAAGTAGAGTTGCATAAGTCTGCTGAATTGCCAAGGCTATATGAAAAAAGAGAAATTATCAAGATGGGACTGTTGGCCAACAGTGGAAGGACGGTTTAGAGAAACGAAAGACTAAGAGGATTTGTTATAATTATGACTAATCATATACATGAGGACATCAGTATGAACCTTTACTAGAACCAGATGATGAAGATCCTATCACCAACTGATGCTTTGGTGAAAGTAGCTCCAGTTATCATCTTTGTGCATGAGATCACACTCATTTTTGTAGGGGAAGGCAATGTTAAAACTGTTGTAGCTAGTCTATATCATAATAAATCGTTATTTTGATTAGGTTTAGGACTTACTAGTTTCATAATTGTTATTTATTTAGGAAGTCTTAGTCCTTGAGGAGTAGGAATTTATTATCAGAATTGTTATTTAGGAAGTTTTAATTCTAATAGGGGTATGATTTTATTTTAGAATTTTTATTTAGGAAGTTTGAATGATAATATGAGCAGGAGTCCTAGTTCAAGTCTGCCTTTTGTACTCCTCATTTGAAAAACAAATTCTGAGGTCAGGAAATTAATTCTCATTATAGGTAAGCTAGGTCGAAAAAGAAAAGAAGATTTACTTCTTGATTTCATAGTCAAGGACCCGTAACTCAATCCAAAGCTCAGAACTTATAGTGTGAGCAGTTTTTTTATCTCAACTTCCAGCCAGTGTTTCCGAATAAAAGGATTTACTTTTAGATGATAGAATTGTTTGCAGATTTTATGTGTATAATGATTTGTGATGCATAATATCTCTTTCCATTTTCATTTTTTTTTATACTGACAAGTTTCCTTTAGTTATTCTTGGTAAGTATCACTCCGCAAGACCTCCTAGTGGTGAAAGTGAAAGCCATTCCTCCAATCAGAGTGAGGAAGAAACAGTAAAGCAGATTCTACAGCATGAAACTTCTGCTGCAGGCATTCCGTGTCAGCTGACAACACATCATGGTACTCATGCACCTCAACTCGCATTCACTAACGATGTGCTTGGTATTGTTGCTACTTAGGGCAAGGTGGATGATGATAATCTTAGCAGGATAGTTTGAAGTTGCATGTTATCTGTTATTGATATTTACTATCTATCTAACATGTAGATTCTTCCTCTTCTATGAAATAAGTCTTATGATTAGTTTACTTGCTGATATAGCATACTATTCCTTGTTCTAATGTAGTCAGTTAATCTATGTACTCCACAATTCCAAGAGCTCTTATTATTTTCAATCAGTGAAATGCCTCCGTACTTACTGCCACGCTGATCTTTGCTTTAAAGAGCTGCATGATAATGCAGTTGTTGTTAGTTATCTGCACTGTTTTCAATCTACTTTTACTTATTCTTTCTTAATTGCAGACTTCTTTCAGAGTACTTAGGAGTAGAGACAATGCTAGGAATTGTTTGCAAGACTTACGAAGGTGTTAAAGCTCTTGAAACTTATGACAAGGAAGGCCATATAAATAGTGATTCTGGAATTCAAGTCTTTGGTACTACTATCGGACGGACTCTGGATGGTCGATTTCTTGTCATTTGTCTCGAAAATTTAAGGCATGTATCTCTTTCTTTTCTTTATTGCTGTTTGGAATTCAGCTCTTGAATTACAAACTTTTTTTCCCTTGTAGACCTTACTGTGGTGAATTTGTGGATGATGACCCTCAAAGAAGGCTTGATCTTCTACAGCCAAAATTGCCTAATGGCGAGTGCCCACCTGGATTTATTGGTTTCGCTGTTAACATGATCCATGTGGATTACATGAATTTGTTGTATGTATCTGATGTCTATAGCCTCAAAGAGACTCTATTTTACAGCCTCTTTTCTCGCCTGCAAGTTTATAAAAGTAGGGAGGAGATGCTACTAGCTCTTCCACTTATAAGTGATGGAGCAATTTCACTGGATGGAGGGATTATTAAGCCTAATGGTTTCTTTTCCTTGGGGAATCGGTAAGTATTTTGCTTTCATTATTGACATGAAATTGTCTTCCAATTGGATCTAATGGTGAATTTCATTTGTTTACAATATCTCATTTTGTGGTATTTCGGAATTTTCTTTCTGCATGTAGGTAGTTTAAATGCACTAAGAAAGAAATGTCTTTCTGAATCGTGATAGATTGTAGAATTATGTATGTGCTATAATTCGATTATAATAGGCCACCTATACGGTTCATAGCGTTAGCCTATGACCTTCCAAATTCAACTCATGATATTTGGTGCATGGATTTTTCTTCCCCCAATTTTTGTACAACTATCATACAAAGGAAAAGAAATACCTATTTTGTCTAGAATGGTCGATTCAAAGGGTGAGCCTTGGCGCAACGGTAAACATTGTTGTTGTTGTGTGACCGAGAGGTCACGGGTTCAAGTCTTAGGAGCGACCTCTTGCCAAAAAAATTGGCAGGGGAACGCTTGGAGTTGTATTTTGCAGATTTCAACAGCATTTGCTCTCGCTTCAGATGTAGGGAGGACATGATTAATTTGGATAAATAATTTACTAGTTTCTGAAAGTGAAATTGATTCTCAATAGTGCAACGATTGGACTTTAATTAAGTTTTGGTGTTACAATTAAATTGAATAGATAAAAAAACAATTGGGAAAAACAAAATAAAAATATTGATAGAAGATGTCAAAAGTTAGGTATAAAATCGTGACTAAGTGATAGCATATTGATAGCAGATGTTTAAAGTTGATCAAAACTGATTATTTATCTAAAATAAAGATAATAATGTCAAAGAAGTTATTTTTAAAATCGTGTATTTGTGATTAAAAAAACTAGTAATTGCATCAAACAAGTTATTTTTGAAATCGTGTTGTGACAAAAAATATAAAAACCCCAAATTGAATTTCCTTGTAATATTTTCTAAATCATGTATACGAGATAATGATAATCTTGTAGTAAAAAAAACTTATCCTAATTATCTTAAAAACATTATTACTCATAAAAGAAGAGTTTATAAATCTAGTCTTGTCTCAATTTAACCTTAATTTATCAATATAACTCTTCACTTCAAGAGCTATCATCTTTTGCATTAAACTGAGCAAACATTTCTCCTCCTGTTCCTCTTTCTCAGCGTCTCCGCCTTCTTCTCCTCCCTTCTCCGCCACAGCAGTTCCCAGAACCAACCCATCCCCCGGTGGACACAAAGTCCACACTGTCTCAGGCACCCTACTGAAACAACTATAATCCGTTCGTACACCCAAACACAGCCTCTTCACTCCCGAATCAGACCTAGACTCAGATGAAACGTCAAGACTCATCTTCTTGACCGTCAAGTTAGACTTGGATGATGCAGACAAGAACTCGGCCTGGCGTTTTCTCTGCAAAGTAGATTTCCAACGATTTTTAATGGCATTATCAGTCCGGCCAGGCAAGAGTCCAGCAATTGTGGCCCATTTATTACCGTGAATAGCGTGCGCTTGAACAATGGTATCATCCTCCTTTGTAGTAAAAGGTCTGTCCTGAACCTCTGGCGAGAGTTGATTAAGCCACCGTAACGGGCATGATTTTCCTGAGCGGCCATGAATTCGGGTGCTTATGAAAGTCCAATTTCTGGGGCCGTGTTGTTTAACTAGCTTGATTAAAGTATCATCTTCTTGAGGACTCCATGGGCTTCGATACAATCTCCACCATTGAAAGAAGCCATGAATGGAAAAGTGAGAAGAAATAGGGGAAAGAAAGAATTATTTTTTCTTATGGAGACCGGTATAAAGTTTGATTAAGCTATTCTCCCCTCCTTTTTATACACATATTACAATTGTGATTAGGGTATTTTGGACATCTTTGCAAAGACAATACACTGTAATAATTTTTTATTATTTTTTTCAAATTTTTTAGCCTATAAATTAGTGTTATATATTTGCAATCATTATTTTTATTAAGGAATATGTTGATGTTATGGATATGGAATATTTTTAAGAATATGGAAACAAGATTTATTTCCTTTATCTATTTTAATTAAATATCATTTTAGTAATGAAAAATATTCATTACAAAAAAATTCATTGTGAATTCTTTTTTCAAAGGTATTTTGAAATTTTTATTTATTCACCTATTTATTTATTCATTAATTAATTTATTTAGACTTTAATCATACTAGTAGATTTAGGCATATCAAAATCATACGGTGGAAATTAAAATTATTCTAATATTTAAATTTAATAAAATTGGATTTAATGGTGACTGACCAAATTCCTTACATGATCTATTTGACTATTACTGTTTATTTGTTGACTTAACACGTTACAATCCCAACAAGATTTCATAATATTTGTAAAATATTAGGGTCAAAAATTTGAACATTATTGTTTACTTGTTGATTTAACACGTTACAATCCTAACAAGGTTTATTAATAGTCATAAAATGTTTGGATCAATTTTGATGTTTATCACTTAATATTATTATTTAGTATATATGAGTATGCATATTCTTTTATTATTTCTTTGAAATATTTTACGCGAATAAATTAGTGTTGAATATTGATTGTAATTATTAAAAGGAAATTATTTCTTTGAAATATGAGTATGCATATCTCGTATTATTTAGATATTTCTAAGGTGTTTAGGTTAGTTTATTTCCATTTTAAATATAATTTTAGTAATTAAATATAATCGGATCTGGTGGGGATTTTTTTTTCTTCTTTAATGTAAGAGCATTGTGCGCAAATATTTAAAAAAAATATATATAATCATTTTAAATATTTACATTATGAATTATCTTTGCCAAAGGTGTTTTGATATTTTTATTCATTCATTAATTTATTTATTTTTATTCATGAATTCTGTTTTAATAAAGTCATTTTAGCGACTTTAAAGTAAAATAATAGCAAAAATATAATATGATAGACACGTCATTACTATTCAACTTCTATTGCTGACTGAAACGATACTTGGTGCCACCTACTTGACTGAAATGACATATATGTTCCATCTACCTGACCGAAACGATATGTGTTGTTTCGGTCTGTTAGATGGCAACCACATGTCATCCAGGTTGATGTCGAGTATCGTTTGGGTCAACGATGAAAGTTGACAATAGCTGGCGTGACAATCACATCACCTTTCCGGTTTTTTACTCTTAAAATCGTCGAAGTGACTTTATCGAGACAAAATTCAAAATTGTATTATTTTATTAAGACAATTTGAAGTTGAGTGACCATTTTGATACAAACATGAAAATTCACTGACCAACTCAACTTTACTCATTTTCACAGTATAACCACTAAACTACAAAATGTAAACATAAGCCATTAAACTTTACGTACTAAAATAATTGCAACTAAACTTCAATCAACGCATGAAAATTACTATTAACAATTCTAAAATAAATAAATTCAAGAATTTGTGACATTTCTAAACAACTTTAAGTTTTCAAAATTTTCGTTTTGATATGATTTAACTGTTATTAGGTTGGTAGGGAGAACGTCAAATTTTAGAGAATAAAAGCTTTAAATTAAGAATTTAGAAAATAAAAAATGTGGTTTCATGTTAAATAGTGTTATAAAAAACTATTAAGTTAATTACAAAATCAACTTTATTTATTCAATATATAATTGAATAATTAAAATTTAAAATTTGATAATTAATACTGAAATTACAATTTGATTTCTCAATTTGAATTGAAATTACAATTTGAATTCTCAATTTGAATTTTAAGTTCAGAGAATCCCAAATCTTTTAAAATCAATTAGGTTCTCAACCTATATTTTAAAAATTAATTAGATCCTTCATTTTGTAAAATCATAAATTAGATCCTAACTATGCTGAAGTGTTAATTAATCGCTTCTGTAATTGGAAACAAAAATCAGTTTAGTTTTTATATATTTTCAGTTCGGTTATGATCGGTATTCTAGAGAAATTTATACAACTGGCCCAATGAATAAATCTATTTACATATTTCGACCTATTTAAACATAGACTACTAAACTAAACTTTTCTAATACATTTTATCAATAATACTCTTATTTCCAATGTCGGATTCAAAGTTAAAACCTTATGAAACCTTTGAAAAGAAAAAGAGGAAATTGGATCTGAAAGCAGGAATTGTAGGTAAAAAATGATGAAACAGAGACCAAAAAGTGCAGTGGGAAATTGATGAAATGGGTTCAAAGAAAAACTGGATTTTGTGGGTTTTGACTTATTTTATGATATTTTCAGTTATTGGTTCAGTTTTAGTAATCAATTAAACCTAATCAATTATATACACATGTTAAGAAATGTTTTGATGTAATATTGATTTTGTTCGATTTAAACTGAACTGATAATCAAAATAAAAAATATTATAAAATACTAATCTCATTTGAACTGAAAATATTAAACACTTTTGAACCAAAAATTATTTCCATTATGAGATGGATTTAATTAACAGTTTTAGCATACATTAAGAACCTAAATGGTAATTTTAAAAAGTTAGACACCTAATTAACTTTTAAATTAGCATAGATTTTTAAGCTATAATTTAGAGGGATATAATTAGACCTTAAACCTCTTTTTCTGTATTTAATTGAGTGGTTTTGAAACATATGAATTTACACTAATTAAATTTGGCTCGAGTGGTTAAAGCCTTTGTGTTTGAGTCTTAGTTTGACGAGTGTCAAATCGAGAAAGTAGACAAACACTAAACCGAATATCTTTTCAGATGACGATTCAAAACGGTCGTCTCGCAAGATATAAAATTGTCATGGCCTCGCTGCCGTCTCATGGTGCATCAAACTACAATGGTGTTCTGTCATCTCTAGCAGCATCACTTGACATATGCTCACCTGCGCTCTGTCATCTTTTCATTGTTACGATGACGTTATTATTATTAGGAACCGTCAATTAGATGTATTCTAACCATAAATTTTTTATATAGTCTGTCACTGGAGTGAGTGAAACTCAAAAACTTTTATGTATAATATGACAGAGGTTATGTTCGTATCTGTCATTGTAGTTTAGTTATGACAACTGTTTTTTTTAACTTTGTCATAGTAAGGTCATTGAGATAACAATGTATTTAGTTATACGTGGCTAATACAGCTCATGAAGGATCTCCATCAGCCAATCGATTACTCGGTACAGTTATACTGTGATAATCAGCCAGCTATCCACTTAACCGACAATCCAATGTTTCATACAAGAACTAAACATGTGGAAGTACATTATCACTTCATACGAGAGAAGGTCTTACATGGGGACATTAAGATGCAGTATGTGAAGACCCATGACCAAGTTGCTGACATCTTTACAAAAGGACTAAAAGGTGCAAAATTTGAAAAATTTAGAAAGCAACTTGGAATGACAAGCTTTAATTTTTATTCATGTTAATCTCTAATTTAGTAACTTTTTCTTTAATTTTAATCTTCATTCTAATAACTTTCCTTTTTATTCATTTTAACCTTTAATTTAATACTTTTTATTTTACACATTTTAGTCCTTAATTTGGAACTTTCATTTTATTCATTATAGTCCCTATTTCGAACTTTATATTTTATTCACTTTAGTTCCTGATTTGGAACTTTCATTTTATTCATTTTTTCAATTTGTTACCCAAATAAACTTTTCAGTTTATTCATTATAGTCCTTTGTCCAAATTTTAGTTAATTGTATAATTGTATTATTTGTTTCTAACTTTTTATTTTGATTGATAAAAATACGCGAGAAAATTGTTTTGGTGCCGATTGAAGTCTCGGTAATGTCTACATTAGGCTTTGACCGTTGGTCCATTTCCAACTTCACACCAAACTCTAAATTGATGCGTGTTCCTACACGGATCATTTTGGAACAATTTGATCGCAAATTAAACATTCAAAAGTCAAACCAAATTTCATTTGGATTAATGGCTTCCCTCCAAGGGATTGAATTCAAACGGAGCTTTAAATTATTTCCACAAATGACGTTGTGTCAAACTAGGATTTAGGGACATAATGTCCTAAAAGTGTATTATGAAATTAAAATTAATGGTTGAAAGTTATTCTGGCGTTTTCTCTGCAAAGTAGATTTCCAACGATTTTTAATGGCATTATCAGTCCGGCCAGGCAAGAGTCCAGCAATTGTGGCCCATTTATTACCGTGAATAGCGTGCGCTTGAACAATGGTATCATCCTCCTTTGTAGTAAAAGGTCTGTCCTGAACCTCTGGCGAGAGTTGATTAAGCCACCGTAACGGGCATGATTTTCCTGAGCGGCCATGAATTCGGGTGCTTATGAAAGTCCAATTTCTGGGGCCGTGTTGTTTAACTAGCTTGATTAAAGTATCATCTTCTTGAGGACTCCATGGGCTTCGATACAATCTCCACCATTGAAAGAAGCCATGAATGGAAAAGTGAGAAGAAATAGGGGAAAGAAAGAATTATTTTTTCTTATGGAGACCGGTATAAAGTTTGATTAAGCTATTCTCCCCTCCTTTTTATACACATATTACAATTGTGATTAGGGTATTTTGGACATCTTTGCAAAGACAATACACTGTAATAATTTTTTATTATTTTTTTCAAATTTTTTAGCCTATAATTTGGTGTTATATATTTGCAATCATTATTTTTATTAAGGAATATGTTGATGTTATGGATATGGAATATTTTTAAGAATATGGAAACAAGATTTATTTCCTTTATCTATTTTAATTAAATATCATTTTAGTAATGAAAAATATTCATTACAAAAAAATTCATTGTGAATTCTTTTTTCAAAGGTATTTTGAAATTTTTATTTATTCGTCTATTTATTTATTCATTAATTAATTTATTTAGACTTTAATCATACTATTAGATTTAGGCATATTAAAATCATACGGTGGAAATTAAAATTATTCTAATATTTAAATTTAATAAAATTGGATTTAATGGTGACTGACCAAATTCCTTACATGATCTATTTGACTATTACTGTTTATTTGTTGACTTAACACGTTACAATCCCAACAAGATTTCATAATATTTGTAAAATATTAGGGTCAAAAATTTGAACATTATTGTTTACTTGTTGATTTAACACGTTACAATCCTAACAAGGTTTCTTAATAGTCATAAAATGTTTGGATCAATTTTGATGTTTATCACTTAATATTATTATTTAGTATATATGAGTATGCATATTCTTTTATTATTTCTTTGAAATATTTTAGGCGAATAAATTAGTGTTGAATATTGATTGTAATTATTAAAAGGAAATTATTTCTTTAAAACATGAGTATGCATATCTCGTATTATTTAGATATTTCTAAGGTGTTTAGGTTAGTTTATTTCCATTTTAAATATAATTTTAGTAATTAAATATAATCCGGATCTGGTGGGGATTTTTTTTTCTTCTTTAATGTAAGAGCATTGTGCGCAAATATTTTAAAAAAATATATATAATCATTTTAAATATTTACATTATGAATTATCTTTGCCAAAGGTGTTTTGATATTTTTATTCATTCATTAATTTATTTATTTTTATTCATGAATTCTGTTTTAATAAAGTCATTTTAGTGACTTTAAAGTAAAATAATAGCAAAAATATAATATGATAGACACGTCATTACTATTCAACTTCTATTGCTGACTGAAACGATACTTGGTGCCACCTACTTGACCGAAATGACATATATGTTCCATCTACCTGACCGAAACGATATGTGTTGTTTCGGTCTGTTAGATGGCAACCACATGTCATCCAGGTTGATGTCGAGTATCGTTTGGGTCAACGATGAAAGTTGACAATAGCTGGCGTGACAATCACATCACCTTTCCGGTTTTTTACTCTTAAAATCGTCGAAGTGACTTTATCGAGACAAAATTCAAAATTGAATTATTTTATTAAGACAATTTGAAGTTGAGTGACCATTTTGATACAAACATGAAAATTCACTGACCAACTCAACTTTACTCATTTTCACAGTATAACCACTAAACTACAAAATGTAAACAAAAGCCATTAAACTTTACGTACTAAAATAATTGCAACTAAACTTCAATCAACGCATGAAAATTACTATTAACAATTCTAAAATAAATAAATTCAAGAATTTGTGACATTTCTAAACAATTTTAATTTTTCAAAATTTTCGTTTTGATATCATTTAACTGTTATTAGGTTGGTAGGGAGAACGTCAAATTTTAGAGAATAAAAACTTTAAATTAAGAATTTAGAAAATAAAAAATGTGGTTTCATGATAAATAGTGGGGTAAATTTCATCAATGATGTACAACCTTTTCCCTATTTCACACTTTGGTGTACAACCTTTAATTTTTCTCACTAATATATACGAACTTATAGATGACCTCACACTTTGGTGTATGACCGGTTAAAATGACCGGTCAACGAAAAGTCAACTCGCCACATCATTAATTTCCATTCTAATCATTAATAAAAGTGGGACCAACCAAAATTCAATTACTAAAATGCCCGTTCTTTATTGTGTTCTTCCTAAATCCTTTCTCTCTCCATTATTTATTATTTACAGATCCTTTCTCTCTATTTTCCACTTCTCTCTAACTTCTCTCTCATCAGAGATTATAAGATTAGGATCCCATGGATGATTTTGCTCCACTGCAAAGAACAGATGAAAAGAAACATCCTAAAATCAATTACCTGTATTTGAAGACAAGATAATTCAAATTTTAGGTCCCTTAAACACATTTGCTATTATGAAAAATCTTCAATCACAGAACTTACGACATCATGTGCTATAAGCACATGGATCTCCAAAGGTTATTTTATTTTACATAAGCACTTGTATCTCTATATTTATAACCTTCCATCAACCATTGGGCAAATAAAGGATTACCCGAATATCACAATATAATCTATTAACAAAAAAAATTTGGGGCAAATTCAATTTATCTCAAAAATAATCAACAATTCTCTCTCATTGAAGATTAAGCAGCCAAAATTTACAGAAACAGCCGATCCAGAAGCTAATGTATATTGTGATATTGCAAAATTTACAGAAACAGCCGATCCTCTCCGTCGTCTTCCTTCTGGTAGCTGTAGTGGTTGCCGTCGCAGTCGGAGTCAACAACGGCGATAAAAAAGCCATGCCCAAACTTCATAAACCGATGGCCCAGTAATTTCAACCTCAACAAAATCAATTGAAGCAATTTATCAACCGATAATCAAAGCTAAGTAATAACCTAAATCGATCTCGTCTCCCCCGATCGGTGCCTCGATCTACTCTCGTCTCATATGCAGTTCCAGAAATGTCAATGAGACTAACTTGGATTTCTGTTATAGACACAAAAGATGGGTGAAATCCTGCAAATTTTGAGCCTTTGAGTTTGATGAGAGAGAAGTTAGACAGAAATGGAAGGATGGAGAGAAATGTCTGTAGATAATAAGCGATTGAGAGATAAATGATTTAGGAAGAAACTCAATGAAGGGTATTTTAGTAATTGAACTTTGGTGGTCCCACTTTTATTAGTGATTAGAATAAAAATTGATGATGTGGCGAGTTGACTTTTCGTTGACCGGTCATTTTAACCGGCCATACACCAAAGTGGGAGGTCATCTATAAGTTCGTACATATTAGTAAGACAAATTGTAGGTTGTACACCAAAGTGTGAAATAGGGCAAAGGTTGTACACCATTGGTGAAATTTACCCATAAATAGTGTTATAAAAAACTATTAAGTTAATTACAAAATCAACTTTATTTATTCAATATATAATTGAATAATTAAAATTTAAAATTTGATAATTAATACTGAAATTACAATTTGATTTCTCAATTTGAATTGAAATTACAATTTGAATTCTCAATTTGAATTTTAAGTTCAGAGAATCCCAAATCTTTTAAAATCAATTAGGTCCTCAACCTATATTTTAAAAATTAATTAGATCCTTCATTTTGTAAAATCATAAATTAGATCCTAACTATGCTGAAGTGTTAATTAATCGCTTCTGTAATTGGAAACACAAATCGGTTTAGTTTTTATATATTTTCAGTTCGGTTATGATCGGTATTCTAGAGAAATTTATACAACTGCCCAATGAATAAATCTATTTACATATTTCGACCTATTTAAACATAGACTACTAAACTAAACTTTTCTAATACATTATCAATAATACTCTTATTTCCAATGTAGGATTCAAAGTTAAAACCTTATGAAACCTTTGAAAAGAAAAAGAGGAAATTGGATCTGAAAGCAGGAATTGTAGGTAAAAAAGGATGAAACAGAGACCAAAAAGTGCAGTGGGAAATTGATGAAATGGGTTCAAAGAAAAACTGGATTTTGTGGGTTTTGACTTATTTTATGATATTTTCAGTTATTGGTTCAGTTTTAGTAATCAATTAAACCTAATCAATTATATACACATGTTAAAAAATGTTTTGATGTAATATTGATTTTGTTCGATTTAAACTGAACCGATAATCAAAATAAAAAATATTATAAAATACTAATCTCATTTGAACTGAAAATATTAAACAGTTTTGATCTAAAAATTATTTCCATTATGAGATGGATTTAATTAACAGTTTTAGCATACATTAAGAACCTAAATGGTAATTTTAAAAAGTTAGACACCTAATTAACTTTTAAATTAGCATAGATTTTTAAGCTATAATTTAGAGGGATATAATTAGACCTTAAACCTCTTTTTCTGTATTTAATTGAGTGGTTTTGAAACATATGAATTTACACTAATTAAATTTGGCTCGAGTGGTTAAAGCCTTTGTGTTTCAGTCTTAGTTTGACGAGTGTCAAATCGAGAAAGTAGACAAACACTAAACCGAATATCTTTTCAGATGACGATTCAAAACGGTCGTCTCGCAAGATATAAAATTGTCATGGCCTCGCTGCCGTCTCATGGTGCATCAGACGACAATGGTGTTCTGTCATCTCTAGCAGCATCACTTGACATACGCTCACTTGCGCTCTGTCATCTTTTCATTGTTACGATGACGTTATTATTATTAGGAACCGACAATTAGATGTATTCTAACCATAAATTTTTTATATAGTCTGTCACTGGAGTGAGTGAAACTCAAAAACTTTTATGTATAATATGACAGAGGTTATGTTCGTATCTGTCATTGTAGTTTAATTATGACAACTGTTTTTTTTAACTTTGTCATAGTAAGGTCATTGAGATAACAATGTATTTAGTTATACGTGGCTAATACAGCTCATGAAGGATCTCCATCAGTCAATCGATTACTTGGTACAGTTATACTGTGACAATCAGCCAGCTATCCACTTAACCGACAATCCAATGTTTCATACAAGAACTAAACATGTGGAAGTACATTATCACTTCATACGAGAGAAGGTCTTACATGGGGACATTAAGATGCAGTATGTGAAGACCCATGACCAAGTTGCTGACATCTTTACAAAAGGACTAAAAGGTGCAAAATTTGAAAAATTTAGAAAGCAACTTGGAATGACAAACTTTAATTTTTATTCATGTTAATCTCTAATTTAGTAACTTTTTCTTTAATTTTAATCTTCATTCTAATAACTTTCCTTTTTATTCATTTTAACCTTTAATTTAATACTTTTTATTTTACACATTTTAGTCCTTAATTTGGAACTTTCATTTTATTCATTTTAGTCCCTATTTTCGAACTTTATATTTTATTCACTTTAGTTCCTGATTTGGAACTTTCATTTTATTCATTTGTTCAATTTGTTACCCAAATAAACTTTTCAGTTTATTCATTATAGTCCTTTGTCCAAATTTTAATTAATTGTATAACTGTATTATTTGTTTCTAACTTTTTATTTTGATTGATAAAAATACGCGAGAAAATTGTTTTGGTGCCGATTGAAGTCTCGGTAATGTCTACATTAGGCTTTGACCGTTGGTCCATTTCCAACTTCACACCAAACTCTAAATTGATGCGTGTTCCTACACGGATCATTTTGGAACAATTTGATCGCAAATTAAACATTCAAAAGTCAAACCAAATTTCATTTGGATTAATGGCTTCCCTCCAAAGGATTGAATTCAAACGGAGCTTTAAATTATTTCCACAAATGACGTTGTGTCAAACTAGGATTTAGGGACATAATGTCCTAAAAGTGTATTATGAAATTAAAATTAATGGTTGAAAGTTATTAATTAGGTCAAACAGAAAAAAAAAACATAAAAAATTACATTAAAAAGGTGTGAAAACTATAAAATTGCATTTAGAGGCCCTAAAAGATGGAATTCGGCCAAAAGAGGACGGGTCCCTGAAACCCTAATTTGACATGTGTTCCTAGTGATCATTGAATGCATATGGATGGAACCATCTAAGTTTTTTTTTTTTTTTTTGTGTATGATCCTCAAGACCCATTTAGGCCAAATTGAAACTAAGGTAACAAGTCAAAGAACTTTAGCAAAGAAAAGGGCAATCTCAGAAGTAGAATCCACAACATAAGAGCAATAATAGGATTCAAGCATTTCACTCATAATCTAAAATTCATCAGCATATAAACTTATCAAGAGACGGAACAAAGAAGCATTATCAACAACTAGACAAAAAGGCAATTACATATTCTTATTCCAATAATACATACACAATCAGCTAACCGCTTAAGTAGCAAAGAAGCAACCAATTTCCCTTTCCATCTCAATCAATAGCTTTAGTGGTTAATGGTGAAACAGAAAAGAAGACTACAATTCCACTTCTTTCTTCATAATACTAAATCTTAGAGAGTTATTAATTAATGCGCATTTAATTTTATTTGTTCATTGATTTTAGACAAAAACTTTATTTAAATTAGTAATTTAAAATTTATTTTTTAAAAAAATTCAAATCACTCTATAAATTAATAATTATTAATTTATCGATTAATTAATAACTCTCTAAATTAATAAAATTCCATGGTCCCAACATTATTAATTTATAGAGGTTTTACTATAATATTGAATCTAAAAATGCATAGTGTTCCTAAATTTGGGCTTTCATTTATGAAACACAATTGCTAGTTAACAATCCTCTTAGATCAATATAACCAATATAAAGAGGTCATGGTCAAATTAAAAATGGTAACGGTTTCATTTATGAAACGCAATTGCTAGTTCTCTAAATCTAGCGATCCAAATCCAGGAACAGAAAGAACCAACAATTATCCCCGACAAGAAAAATAGAGAGCAAGAAGGTGAAATGAAGTCTGGAAGGTGTTGGCCCAAAATAAAATAAATTTTATTTTATGTATATACAATACTTGGGTTTCGATTTTTGGATATAGTTTATATTTTGTCTAGAAAATAATAAATGATAAAATAAAAATGAAAATACATTCGTAAACTCACCTCAAACACGCGAGGCGTGCCTTCCTATACGCGAAGCGTAACCAGCCATCCAAAGACGTTCCGCTTCAGAGACTCCTTTACGCGGGGCGTGCCTTCCTATACGCAACGCGTAAAACGCATCAACAAGGCGCTCCAGGATCAGAAACACAAACACGCGGGGCGTACCTTCCTATACGCGGAGCGTATATCATGCACCCGGAGAAGTTATACTTCAACAGCTCAACCACGCGGGGCGCAAGACCAGAGACGCCTTGTGTAAACATCATCGACAAGACGCACCAAGTTCAGGAGCCGCACTACGCAGGGCGTAGCCAGACTTACGCGGGGCGTGTTCTTTCTCTCGGCGAACTAGAGGTTAGTTCTCGCCCGGAGCTCGTTGTCGATCACCGATTTCTCAAAACGCATCCGGACACAGCCACGGGCTAGCCTACAAGCTTAGCCCCATCCCCACATCTAGGTCCAAACCTTAAGATCTTCTCTAACCACAAGGTAGTGGGGTGATGTGGCATGGAAGTTAGTGGTTGTTGGAGGAAGTTGAGGAAGTTGATGATGTGGCAAGGTAGTGGGCAAGGTTAGAGAGAAAAATAAGGGGTAGTTGACCAATAATTACCAAAATACTACCAAATAATTACCAAAACGCCACTCCAAAAAACTATAAATAGACCCCTCCCCTTCATAAAAAATCACTCATTCAACACACAAAACCCCCTCTCAAAGCTCCAATGCTTAGTCTCTAGTTTCTTTTGTTCTTAGTTCTTCAAGTTCTTCAAGTTCTTCCTTTCGTTCTTCATTTTTCTTAGCTTCGATTCCTTCTTTAGCTCCCCTTTAGCCTTAACTCAGTTCCAATAGCCTCTTTTCAAGTCTTTTCAATTCACTTTAGCATTCCCAGGCTCTTAATTTGTTCAATTCTTAGCTAGAACTCTGTTTCCAAATTAATTTTCCAGATTCGTCCATTTATTTTCAAAGCCTAATTCCGTCCATTTAAAGTCATTTTTTGCTTCCAATCCCTTCAACAAAGTTGTTCCCGACTTCCTGAAGTTCGATCTAGTATATTTAGTTTCCTAATTCCGTATTTAGAAACTCTATTTACAAACCGATCTTTCACTACAACAAATCATCACTTGCGCCACGGTTCGAATCGTGGCACAAGTATAATATTTCCGTGGCTATACTACTTAGCCACGAAAATTCAAGTTGGATACTCTCGTGGCGCAAGTGATCGTGGCTAGGTAGTTGCCACGGGAAAACAATGGTCGTGGCATAAATTCATTTTTGTGCCACGGGAAAATCCGTGGCTAATCATATCCATTTGCCACGGATAAAATCATGGCAAGAGTAAAATACATGTGGCAAGACATAACAGTCTGTGGCAATCGACCCCATTTAGCCACGAGCATAACCATGGTAAAAAAGAACAATGTTTATTAAAAACCTTACTTAGCCACAAGCATAACCGTGACAAAAGTAGGAAACTTGTGACTAGAAATCTTATTAACCACGATAAACTTTATCAAATTTTGATAAATATTCTTAATTTCTTTTGTTATTATTATTATATGAACTTTTGGATTGAAGGGAAGAATATTAAAATCAGTAACAAAAAAAAACAACTTTATTTGATCAAACAAGAATTTTATTTAAGTAATTGAAGGCAAATAATTTCGTGGTCAGCAGACCTAGGACCACAACAATTTTAATAAGACACTAATAACTTGTTCGAGTTGATAACACAATTTTACATTCCACAAAGAAGCCTATTACTTGTATTTTCAAACCATCAAGTTGACAATCTAGAAGTTCCTCGGAGGTAAAGTCTACAAGTGGCAGCAACCACAATCCACTCGTCATCAAAACGAATAGAAATGGCAAGCATATGTCCCTATCACCCATAGCACAAACATTTTCCTCTCCATTTTGTATTCCCATCTACAAAAAAAAAAAAAAGATTCAATATGTTGCATCACATCTCCTTAATTAAGAAAAATGTTTAGACCTTCATAATGAAATAAATTTCTTCTTACAATTTCCATGGATTCGTTGTCCAAGGCACAAAACCTACATGGTGTGGATCATTGACAACTGGAAATGCCACAATTATTTCAAGGCCAGGCACATCATGCATATTCAAGAAGTGTTGAGTTGAAAAAAGTTCATAGAATAATAACATTTGCAAACAAAAAGTAGATTTTGTTGGAAAACATAAGAAAAATAAGTATAACAAACCTTATAATTCTGACCATCTTCCATATTAGATAGTACGGTCCAGCAACCAGTGAAGTACGACATGACCTATAGAAGAAAGAACAAAGGAGCAAGCTCATATTTCAATTGCTTTCAAAAAAATTCATATTTCAATTTTTAAAAGTATTAATTCTAATAAAAAGACCGATAAGAATTTTCCTTTAGCATATGAAAGAATGGTGAACAAAATCTAAATCCAAAAAATACCCTCAAACAATCAAACATAATTCAAACTAATTTAGCACATTTTTCCAACATAATTACACGGCAAACACAACTTAGGTTCAATAAAGAAATAAAACAATAGTTCATTTGAATCAATTTTTGTGAAACTACTAATACAACATACCTCAACAAATTAATTCAGACAGAAAGCAACAGATCTTGAAACCTTTATAAACAAGTCCCTTCTAAAAAAGCTGAGCAAAAACTCAACAAACACTCTCCGTAAACTTCAAGTCCATGGTCTTGTAATTATTCTAGAAATCAATCTAACTCATGAAATTTATTGTATAGATAAGCTGACAAATACAAAATTAATAGACCAATGAAAATCACAAAGCATGCAACTCTATGCCAAACACTATCCCTAGCGGCCTTTGAATAAAATAGAAATAGGCAATTCTCAAAATGGTTAAAGTGTAAACAGATAAACAATAGTACATAGCTTATTGAATCCCATTTTATGATATCCTTTCTAATTGTCCATCAGAACTGGTATTTTATATTTTCAATTCAAGGCCTTGTGCAAATTCTTTCAAATGTTCACTTGTCATCATAGTTACACAACCATAATTCACATACACTACATATTAAATTACACGCCATTTGGAATTTACATCTAATTAAGCATCTAATCAATCTTAAGATGGTGTAGAAGTAAGTTTCAAAAATAGGACAAACCAATGACCATGTCTAATTGACACCATAGCACATAAGCATAGCACTGTGATTGAATAACTTACCATGGGATCTTTGAATAAGGGTATATCATTTGCAACATGACCCTTTTGTTTAGAAAAATTTCCTGAACTAGTAATTTAACCAGAGTTTCTCCTTATAGAAGGATCAATTGAAGACCAACCTAGTATACCCTCTTCCCCCCTATAATTAACTACATAATCACACATTAACTATATCTTTTACCTGTGCAAAGACGAATAAAAATATAAAACTTGAGTTTAAAGAATAAGCAGAATTACCTTACTGCTTGTCAACATCAGCACTAAGAGGTATACCAGAACTTGGTCGGGTGTCAGGGCCCTTTGGAAATATTAGGACATCAAGGTATAAATACTACAAGTCAGAGAAAATAAATTGATGAAAATGAGAAGATGAGTGTTCATTCTACCATATCTCATTGTTCCAATCAAATTTTTATTTTCTCTGCAGTATAAATATGAAAATGAGGTTGAAAGTGATCATTTACATATATAATTTGAGCCAAGTAACATGTTAATTGGAAATTGCATAAAATTAGTCACTAAAGAAAGCATTGGAAATAAAAGCTAATCACTAAATGGATGAGGAGGATTTTAAGATTTTTTCTTAATAAGAGTTGTGGAAGTTTAGTAGCCTTCCTTTGAAAGTTTATAAAGTGGGTGGAAGAGATTATATGGATTGGTGGCTGATGGTTTTTGACCGAACAGATCAGGAGGATTTTAAGCTTTTGTGCTATTGTTTGGCTTTTGTGATATAAAAGAAATCATAAGAAAATCCATCCATGCCACTCGATTGGATCCCATGCAAAGAAAATCAATTTTGGCAGCTTTCAATTCCAATAAAATGTAACAGAAAAATAGTTTTTTGCAGCTCCAATTTTATCCAGCATGCTTTTCGCATTTAGGAAGGGCCCTTCTTCGCTTGTGAAGTTCAATTGTGATGCCACTTTCCTGCTAAATGGCCTGAAATGCACAATTGGAGTGGTAGCTCGAGACTATTTGGTCCGTTATGATTAGCGCTACTCTCTGGATGATTAACTGTGTCAATCCAGAATATGCAGAGTTGTTAGCATTCTATAATGCATTGCTATAGATTGTTTCTTGAAGGATGTGGTAATCTCCTTTAATTCACTCTTAGTGATTCAAGGGGATAAGGTATCAAAATAAGCCTATTGGTACCATTTTTTAAACGTTAAGCCTATATTAGTGCTATTTTTTGTATGTGGATCCTAAATTGATACTTCCCCAAAAACCATAGCCCTATTTTGGTACCTTATCCCCTCAATGTTCAGTTTGATCCTAGTTTTCTAATGACTGATTTTACTGATGAAATAAAGTCTCTTGTATCTCTTTTGAAATCTTTAATATTCGTACATGAAGGCAGAGAAGTCAGTTCCGCTGCTCATTCTATGGCTAAATGGGGATATGCATGCTGGCTTCCAAAAGCTAGAGAGAACTAATGTGATGATAAGATATAACATTCAAGACTCAAGAACAATAAAGATTAAATAAATCAGTCTAAATCTAGTTCAAAAATAATTAACTTGTAAGGAATATGATGATGTGTGAAGTGTCTCTGTAGTCCGCATGACCGAAGTCAATAATATAGACATGTACAAAGTACATGAGCAGATGCCCAGTAATTTACCAAAATCAAGAAACAAACAAATGGTAAGTAATAGGAATCAGCAACAAACTCTGACCTGATTTGCACATAACCTATTATCTTGCTTGATATCTTAGTATGATTGGGGATAAAACGACAGCATCACAATTCGTTCTATTCCGTTCCGTTAACTTTGCCTCTAAGCTGAAGCTGCAAAATGCCTAAAGAATCTGATGCAGTTTGATGCCCATAAACCCTAATTAATTAACTAGTTGATGAAAATGTATGTAAATACCTCAACACTCATTCAATTATGCAGCTTTACCGAAAATATATCAAGAATAGTGTCACATACATTGTAAACTCTCTCTAATTTAACACATCAAGATCCAACAATCTGCACAACCTCTTATAGGATACATGAACATTCCCCTAACATCACAATTGCTCAAGCATTATCGAAACGCTTTCTCATTCAAGACATTTCTATTCATAAAATTTAAGAAAAGCACACATTTAATTATGAGATTAAATTAAACATATAACAGAACAACAATTCATTATGACTTGGAAGAAAACATTAATAATGAATTGAGTAGGGTCTCAATTATATATACGCACCTGAATTGAACCATACGAGAAGTCGGAGTTCTCTCCATTTGATATGACCAATCCACATCTGACTTGACCCGTTTTCAATTTTAGCCTATCCCATAGCCGCTGCACTAGCGGTTGCAACCCTTATATCAATTGCTAAAGTCGATTTAGGATTTAGGTATCGTGAATGATAAACAGGTACCCTAGAAGTTAAGAGGTTTTCTTTTACATCGTCTTTTCCTGTTAATGTCACAGAAAGAACAAGAAAAGTTCTAGGGTGGGAAGAAGATATGGGTTCGCGGTGTTTTTTTCTTTTCAACTTTTTAGTACTTTTGTTTTGGAGGGAATACATAGCGCTAAAAATAATTGTAAACCCACGAAAATCTGAAATTAATTTTAAATTTTTTCTTTTCAAATTTTTAGTATTTTTTATTTTCAATGTAATTTTAAAAAATTGAAAGTCCCAAATTAATTCTATTGATATTTTAATAATAATAGTTGTATTTTTATAGTTAGTAATGATTATTTTTTGTTTTATAATGATTTTATGCTACGAGTAAATTATTTCCGTGGCATAAGTAGATTTAGCCACGAAAAAAATTATTGTGGCAAAATTCGTGGCATGAGTGTATGTTTGCCACGAAAAAACATCATCCGTAGCATAAATAAATCATGTGATCCTAAGTTTCTACTAGAATCTATTTTTCCCGTGGCTAAATGAAAATATGCCACGAATTTTGAATTTTTGTGGCATGATTCGTGGCGCAAGTGATGATTTGTTGTAGTGTTTCCAGCTCAAATTCTTTTAGATACTCTGTTTCCAGAATTTTCTAGATTCGTCCGGTTGTTTTCAACTCTCAATTTAGCCCTTTTAAAGTGCGTTTTAGCCTTAGACCCCTTATAAAAGTTTGTTCCTGACATTCCGAAGTTCAATTTAGACTATTTACTCATCCGATTCCGTGTTTCTAAGCATCCAAACGAGCCTCCCAAAGTTAAAGATTAAATCTATCCCATTTGCCTACCACACGTTTCGACATCGCCAAAGATCACATACCGTACGGGCCCGACCGGCTGCAGCTCTCCGAGGACCTCGCACCAACACCAAAATTCAACATCAATCCGAGATAGCTATTGTGGCTCCGAGTTTGTTGTTGAATTTCAATTTATTTTATCGCATTTCAATTCTTTATATTGATTTGTTTATTCTAATTCAATTGATTACCTATATGTTTAATATAGAGATTTCTCAATTGTAATTCATTTCATTTTAATGCTTACTTTGAACACATGTACTCAAACACTCATTCATATCAATAAATACCATTTTTTCCAAACTCTCGTGTCAATTTCGCACTTTAATTTCCTTTATCTTTCCGTCTTTAATTTATCCATATTAGCTTAAATAAAAATAATATATCTCGCAAAGTTTCTATAACGGCGCGAGAGACCCAAGAGGGACTTTTTCAATCCTTGCGTCCCTCGCCAATCGCCTCGTTTAGATTTCAAGTTTTGGCGCGCAAATTCCATAAACTTAACCATTTTAATTGAGAAATAATCTTCGCTGGCACGCCCTCACCCTAACCACACGTGACAAGGTTGAAATTAGCATATTTCGAAAATATCGCTAACAATTTTTGGCACGCCCAGTGGGACATTTATTTAAGCTTTGCCAAAAATTTCAATACCCTTTTGCATATAAACACGACTCATTTTTTTTTCTCGCCCCACTTTACCTTACCAAAATTTATTAGCTAACGCTAACAATTTTTGGCACGCCCAGTGGGACCTTTGTTTTTTTTTTTTACCAAAAATTTTAAAAGCCCGTTTCTTTTCATACCACGTATGTATTTTTCATTCAGTTTTTAAACTACTTGTTTTTCATGCTTTGCTTTTATTCCATCAATAAGTGTTTATTTATTTTCTTGTTCTTTCTTTCTCAACACTAGATTACTAACTCGATTTCATCATTTTTATCTATAAGTACTCACGAAGGATGCCTCCTAGGAAGAACACCGGGAAAGATCCAATTCCATCGGACTCCGAAGAGAGTCAAAATCAAAACCAAGACCGTAACAATGAGTCCGGAATGCCCGAAGGCTTTGTGGCCGAGACTGTGAGTCATAGTCGCGATACAAACCAACAACCACCTCAAGGCCCGCCCATATTCAACTTGGCACCATTTATAGCAAATATGGAGAAGCAAATCAACCAATTTCTACATGGGTTTTCACAATCCATGAGATAGAATCATGAGGCTATATACAGAGCAATGCAAGCTAGCAACGAGGCCATGTTCAAAGCTAACAGCGAGACGATAAACGATTCCAACAAGGTTCCGGCCCTCGAGGAGAGGATTGTCGATTTAACCGGAGAAATCGGCAAAATCCCAGAAAAATGTGCCGAGCTTTTCTGACAAAAGTCAAGATCCCAAGGACCGACAAGCAATGGAAAAGGAATGTCGATCTCAGGTGCCAGTGAAAGGTATACCCCTCCACCAATCCGAGAAGAAAACCTCAGGTTCAATGAGCGCGGTGATAGGATCAGCCCAGAACCCGTTCAAGTCCCACCACCTCAACAACAGTTTAGGTCTCATACTGGGCCTAGTAACCATGCCGAACATTACGAGGAGAGCTATACTCGTAACTCGGGGGGCAATGGGAGAGGAAGCAGCTTTCACCCGAAGATTCAGACAAAACCGAGCTTGGATGGAACTGAACAAGATTTGGCGAACAAATACAAAGGTAAAAGGCTTTATTATTGAGAAAGTAAAAGGAGGGGAAAGGCAAGTACGAACCACCTCTTTCTCTTTATCTTCTGTAAGGTAAGAAGGCAAGTACTAAGACTAACGGGGAAGCAAGGAAGCTAAAAGGTAAGGAGGAAGGTGTCTACGAGTCAGGCTAAGCCTGCCAGCAAGTCAGTCAGAGCTAGATTTTACCTTGGATCAAAGCAAAGATCGAAGGGGAAAGGTTCGGAGATCTCGACAACGGACGACGCACACATGCGTGGAACCCACCAACAACGTAGGAGAGGCCCAGCGCATAAAGAACATCGTCCAAGAGATTTATGGGCCAGCCGTGAGGGAGGTGTACCGACCCGAATTCCAAAAACCGTACCCACGGCAGTATGACCAACTCTATCCCTTACCTCACAATTTTAGAGTCCCTGATTTCACTTTATTTTCAGGAGAGGAAGGGCAATCCACCATAGAACATATGGCACGCTTCACCTTTCAGTGCAGTGGTTTGAGCATGGATACGAACTTCGACATGTTGCGCCTGCGACTATTCCCAGGATCATTAACGGGACCGGCGTTCTCCTGGTATGCCACTTTGCCATCAGGGTCCATTCACGTATGGGAGCAAATGGAAAGGCTCTTCCACAACCAATTCTACCAGACGGAGCCCGAAGTTTATGTGGCGGAACTGTCCCGAATGACGCAGCGATATGGGGAACCGGTTGAAAATTTTATCAACCGATTCAAAAAGATGCGACATCGATGTCGAATCAATATCCCCGAGGTCGAATTCGTAAAGATTGCCCAACGTGGACTAGAATTCGAGAACCGGAAGAAATTTCAGGGGATTGATTTTCACGACTATTATGAGTTGGTGGCCAAGGTTTCGGAGTATGAGGAACATGGAACTAGACAGGACGGTGGCTGAGAATGCTGAGGGTGAAAAGGTGCAGGATTATGGACCATGGATGATGGTGCCAAAAAGACGCTATACACCATGAGCCCAAGGGGTGGGGGTGAGGGATGCAACACCACAAACCAAAATGAAAGCTCCTGATACTATTCAAACTAATTTCGGAGCTGACCCTCCTTTTGTCACTACAGCGAAACAGTCGGATATAGGGAAACAGATGGAGATGTCAGGTTCTAAGGTGTTCTCAGCGAAAGCTAGCACATCAAAGAATCACCCCCTTAGCTTAGGCCGACATGGAAAGAAATCGTCAGGAGTTAGTATTACTAGTACTCTCAGGGACTTCACCAACAAAAAGAAATTTGCTAGTCTTCAATTTGGTGTAGCTAATCCATCTGTGGATTTGGAAGCCAATGATAGGAATACAAACCGCACAAAGAGGAGTCGTGCTGATAGCATGGGAGGGTAGGAGAAATCCCCTGCGAATGGGCGTGGTCTACGTATAATAGAGAAGGGCGGTGCAATGGTGAATTCTTCGCAGGAATCCCACGGGTTTTGATACGACTCAATTGACACTCGATCCAAAAGTGACTAGCCTTGATAAGGCTAAGGTGAACGGGGCTAACCAAGCTCCGCGTTGATTCTAGGTGTTGCCTAGTCCGTTCTTGTTATTCATTTTTATGATGAGTATTATTTCTTGGAATTGCTTTGGTGCTGGGGGCACTGAATTCCTAAGAAGCTGTAAGCATTTACTTAGAGTTCATCATCCTGATATCTTTGTTCTTCTGGAGACTAGGCTCCCTGGGTCACGAGCCACGGCCCTTGCTCGGCAGCTCCAGTTTGATAATTTTGCTATTGTGGAAACTGAGGGGTTTAGTGGAGGCATCTGGGTGTTTTGGCTTAGTCATCGGGTTAGCATTACGATCTTACGGGAGAATAGGCAATTTTTACACACCAAGGTTAGTATGATGGATGAAGTTTCTTGGGGGAGATGTTTTGATGCTACGTTTGTATATGTGCGTCCCCAAATGAGCTTCAAAAGATTGTTCATTGATGAGATGGTGAATCTCAAAGAGGAACTAACTGGGCCATGGGTGATACTAGGAGACTTCAACTGTATTAAAATGGCAGAAGAGAAGCAAGGTGGCTCTAGACGACTCTTAGACAGATGTTCTTTCTTTTCTGATTGGATTAACCGTATGGATCTCATTGACCTCGAGTTCCAGGGCCCGCGTTTCACTTGGTATAAAGGGTCTTCCCCCAGAACCAGGGTGGCTTGCAGACTTGACTGTGCGTTATATAACTCTAGCTGGAAATTCTTGTTCCCCGAGGCTACAGTTCGCCATTTACCTCGGAACAAGTCTGACCATTGTCCGATCCTTATCTCTTGCTATACTACTCTAATCACTAATGTGCAGAGGCCCTTCCGGTTCCAAGCTGCCTGGCTGACGCATGAAAGCTTCTCTAAAATTCTTATGTCTGATTGGAAGCCCGAGAGCGACATCTGTGAAGAACTGAAACGTTTGACTCCGAGGCTGATGGATTGGAATCAGAACATTTTTGGCCACATTGCCACCCGCAAAAAACGGGCTTTTGGTCGTCTAGCTGGCGTTCAGAAGGCTCTAGCTGATCGAGTTACAGGAGGCTTGTTAAAATTGGAACGACAACTTCAGGAGGAGATTGATGTAATTCTACAGCAGGAGGAAATTTTTGGTACCAGAAGTCTAGAGTCAAGTGGCTGGTATTCGAAGATCGTAACACCTCTTTCTTTCATCTTTCAACGCTCATTAGACGCCGTCGAAATAAAGTGGCAGGGCTTCGGGATGAGAATGGGGTGTGGACGTGGAATGCTGCAACGATTAAAGAGTTGGTCCATACCTATTTTAGCCGTCTTTACTCTGAAGAGGATGACCAAAGACCGGAACTTCACACGCTGACCTCCTTTCCGGATGTTGCGATAGAGGATCTGGATAGGCTGGCTTTGAATTTTGATACCTTTGAGATTAAAAAGGAGCTTTTTGAGATGGCTCCGTTCAAAGCACCTGGACCTGATGGCTACCAAGCTAGAGTTTTTCAGAAAATGTGGCATTTCATGGGTCAACAGGTGTGTTCTGTGGCCATACTTGCCTTAAACTCGGGGTTCCTGAAGCCAGAGCTGAATGAAACCTTAATTACGGTTATCCCCAAGGTGCAATGCCCGAAGTATATTTTCCAATTCCGCCCAATAAGTTTATGCAATGTCCTCTATAAGATTGTTACAAAATGAATTGTTAACAGATTAAAGCCCCTTCTGAGCAGTGTTGTCAGCCCAACCCAAAGCAGCTTTATTCCGGGGAGGAACATTACTGATAATGTGATCCTTGTTCAAGAGGCTATCCATTCCTGGAGACAGAAAAAAGGCCGCATTGGAGGTATGATTCTTAAACTTGATCTCGAAAAAGCCTATGACAGAATTAGTTGGGATTTTCTCCGTCAAACTCTTGAACTTCTGGGGTTAGGAGAGAATTGGGTTACCCTTATCATGAACTGCGTTGCTACAACCTCAATGAGGGTTGTTTGGAATGGGGAAGAACTTCCCAGCTTTACTCCGACTCGTGGGCTCCGGCAAGGAGACCCGCTGTCACCTTACTTGTTCGTTCTGTGTTTAGAGCGTTTGAATCATATGATTGAGGATGCGATCACTTGTCAAAATTGGAAGACATTGAGGTTATCGAGAGCTGGGCCTACCTTATCCCATGTTTTCTTCGTTGATGATATCATCTTGTGCGCTGAGGCTTCTATTTCCCAGGCTGTGACAATCAAGAACATTGTGAATTTCTTTGCCGATTGCTCTGGTCAAAAGGTCAGCCTTTCTAAATCGCGAGTCTTCTTTTCGCCTAATGTTTCAAACGTGGTGAGTCGTGGCATTTGTGACATTCTCGGGTTTGAACGAACCGAGAATCTTGGAACTTATCTTGGAATGCCCCTTATCCATTCGAGAGTTAATAGGGAAACTTATAAGCACATTGTAGATAAAGTGATGCTCAGGTTGTCAGGGTGGAAGTCGAAGAATCTTTCCTTTGCAGCAAGAATCACTTTGATCAAATCGGTAACTAACGCAATTCCGGCCTATTCTATGCAATCAAAATTACTTCCTACCAGCATCTGCTCCAGGCTTGATTCTGAAAACAGGAAATTTCTATAGGGGTCATCTTCGAGTAGTAAGAAAATCCACCTTATTTCTTGACGGCATGCCTGCCTAAGAAGCGAGGGGGGCTCGGAATGAGAAATTCCAGGGAGTTTAATGTGGCTTTGCTAGGAAAGCTCTCATGGAAGATGCTAATAAGGACTGATCTTTTTTGGGTTAAAATTCTACGGAAAAAATATTGTGCTTCTCAGAATGATATGTCTATGTTCATGAGCAGGGCTTCTCAATCAATTACCTGGAAGGGTATTGTTGCTGGAGCTGCTCTTCTCAAGGAAGGTTTAGGGAGGGTTATCTTTGATGGTAAGACCACTAGCTTTTGGACGGATATCTGGTGCGGTTCTGAACCATTAATTAATTCTACCGTCAACCCAATCCCTGCGAGTTGGATGAATCTGAAAGTTGCTGACTTTTGGCAAGGGTCTTCTTGGGACTGGCATAGCCTCCAACCGTATTTGCCTAACACAAGTCAGCTTGAGCTCGCTTCACTAGTCATTATTCCTGAGCAAACAGATGGAGATGACTGGTATTGGCTGTTTTCAATGTCTGGATCGTATACGGTGGCGTAGGGACTGCGATGCTTACAACGGTGCAGATCTGAGCCGGAGGAAAGCAAAGACTAGAAACTCATTTGGAATCTCGCTGCCCCAGAAAGAGTGCATGAGTTTTTCTGGTTAGTGGCTCATCGACGAATTCTCTGTAACGAGCTCCGTTGGAAACGACACTTGGCGGCTTCTCCGGCGTGTCTGGTTTGCGGGGAGGTAGAGACCCAGATCCATGTTTTATGTGACTGTATGGAAGCAAAGGCTGTCTGGTACGAGCTGGTCCCAAGTCGAAGCCTTTACTTGTTCTTCCAAATTAGTGAGGCGGATTGGCTGCAAACCAATCTGAACCAGGAGACGGTTATCAAGGGAGCACCGTGGTCGAGTATCTTT
This sequence comes from Euphorbia lathyris, assembly GCF_963576675.1. Classification (NCBI taxonomy): domain Eukaryota; kingdom Viridiplantae; phylum Streptophyta; class Magnoliopsida; order Malpighiales; family Euphorbiaceae; genus Euphorbia; species Euphorbia lathyris. The sequence continues at coordinate 83,299,866 of NC_088916.1, forward strand.
GCTCAAGGAGTTTGGTGGATCTGGAAATGGAGGAATGAGAAAATATTTTCGAACAAGAGACCCCCGGATAACAAGGCTTTGTTCATTGTCGACCGAGCTGTGGAGCTCAAACAGGCGCAAGCTTTGCTTACTGTTAAAGGCGGGTCAGGTAAGAGCCTAATCTGGATAAGTTGGCTTCCCCCTGAACCTGGATGGGTGAAGATTAATTCTGATGGTGCTAGCAAAGGAAATCCCGGGTATGCCTCAGCAGGAGGCCTGATCCGTGATCATCAGGGAGATTGGAAAGGTGGTTTCTTGGTTAATCTTGGTGTCTGTACGGCCACGCTTGCTGAACTTTGGGGCATTTACTTAGGCATGAAGCTGGCTTGGAATAAGGGGTATAGGAAAATTATTATGGAAATGGACTCAAAAGCCCTCCTTGATGTCATACTAGGGTTGAGCGGAGTGCACCATCCGTACGCCTGGTTAATTAAGAAGTGTCAGGAGCTTCGTTTGAGGTGTTGGGAGGTTAGGTTGGTTCATGTGTTTAGAGAAGGTAATAAAGCCGCTGACTGGATGGCGAATTTCCCAGGATCTTGTTCTTTGGGTCATCACGAGTGTGATGTGCCTCCTGTAGGCCTCCAGGATATTCTGAGTGCGGATCGGCTTAGACGTTCCACACGCCGGAATATCAACTTTTAGTTTTCTTTCTGTTTGCTTTGGGCTCGGCCCTCCTTTATTACCAAAAAAAAAATATAACCAATATAAAGAGGTCATGGTCAAATTAAAAATGGTATCGGTTTCATTTATGAAACACAATTGCTAGTTCTCTAAATCTAGCGATCCAAATCCAGGGACAGAAAGAACCAACAATTATCCCCGACAAGAAAAATAGAGAGCAAGAAGGTGAAATGAAGTCTGGAAGGATATCACAACTACAGCTAAAACGGAAGAAAATAAAACATAATTAAATTTCTGGTCATTTCATCTCTTGGCATTCATATTCCTGACAAGGCACCGACACAAAAACATAGCTATTAACAAGTAAGATTGAATATTAGGAGAAGTTAGGGTTTCCAGGTAGAAAACAATACGAACACCCAAAAACCAGTCAAAAGAAAAGGCGATAATCTGAGCAGACAAAAGCAAAATTAAGAAGAATAGAGATGAAGAGAGAGGAATAGCTTACAGCCCGGCCGCGACCACCGAGAGAGATATTGTTGAAGAGGTGACCATCAGTCATCTTTTCGGCGGGAGATTGAAATGAATTATCAACTTCTGCGCTTCTTCCATGCTCTTTTTATACATGAACAGCTCTTTGTAGTGGTAAGTCGGTTCGGTTAGAAACTGTAAGCGAGGGTAAATTACACCCATGGCCACTGAAGTTTACTCATTTTAACACTGTGGCCGGTTAACTTCAATTCTTAACGGTATGGCCACTGAATGTTACAATTTTTTATTTCAATGATCACTCAACGCCTTAAAATCACCCTTGAAGACGCGAAATAAAAAATTCAAAAAGTTAATGATATTATAAATCATTTAGGTGTTGTTTGGTTAGAAGAAGGAGTGAAATTTTTAGAGAAAGAAAGCTCCAATAAAGCTGATTTTGGAAAATAAAAAATATTGTTTCATGGTAAATGTTGTTCTGAAAAACTATAATTCTTAAACTCCCAAATTGGAGAGACATTGTGATACATATGTTTTTCTTCCAAAATTATAATTTTTTATTTTATTTAGGGTTAAGGTACAAAAATACCCCTAACGTGTAAAATGGTGCAATTTTATCCTAACGTTGATAATTTGGGTCAATTTCAGACACTATTATAAAACACATATATTTTTATTCCTTATTCTGCACCAATTTCATATCAATTCGTTCTAAAAAAATGATTTCATGTTTTTTATAATTTAATAATTGAATTAGAGATTAGTATTTATAAATTCAGTGAATTTTTTGAAATTTTTTGTCCAATTTTTACAAGATACAGTATATTTTTTTATTGGGCCGTGAGCCTTCCTATTCTACCAAAAAAAAGTATATTTTTTATTTTTTTATATTTTTTCATATCCCAACATATGTTTGTGATTTGTTACTGATAAAATGACGCACGTGTGAAATATAGATGATAAGATTCATGATCGAGAAGACAGTTTGATGAATTATTTCTCAAATTAATCCAAATTTTTAATGTTAGGGGTAAAATGACTCTTGGTTTCCAACGCTAGTGGTAAAATTGCACCAATTTTTACGTTAGGGGTAAAATTGCTCCTGACCCAAAATGTTAGGGGTATTTTTGCACCTTAACCCTTTTATTTATACAAATGAGATGATAAGTAATTTTATATATAATTACATTATTAAACCACCACTTACCTTACCTTTCATCAAAACACAACAAGTTATTTCATATAACTCACTTACTTCCTCTGAATTTTATAAGTTTTTCACCAGCTCCATAAAATTGCTTATTTGGTAACAACTAAATACAAAGATCATAATATTAACTTTCAATTCTTATCCATTCGATCTCTTAAACCTGCAAAACTAACTATTATAATAAGTTGAAAGATATGAGAAGAGAAAAAATTACCTCTTGCATAGATGGAGATGTATTTTTAGAATTTAGGTTTAAGAGATTTTTGTATTTAGTTGTTACAAAATAAATAAGTTTAGGGAGTTGGTGAGACACTTATAAAGTTCAATGAGCTAATATACGTTTATGGACAACTTCAAAAAGTTGGTGATGCGAAATAATCAAGTTCAATAAACTGGTGATACACTTGCAAAGTTTAGAGAGTCAATCTACAATTATGGACAAATTCTAGGCCAATATTTTTCTTTCATTAAGTTCTATATCGCTAAATTAAATATTTATAACTAAATTATGACTATGTTGGAAAATAAAAACATAGATGTTTTATTTTTATAAAATAGGATAAAGATTTGTCACTTCAAATTTAATGTAATCTATTTTAACTATTAATTTTAAAGAATTGATAGAAACAAAAACTTATTATGAAAGAACTTGTAAAACTCAGTCAATACAAAAAAGTCAGTTAAAAACACTGATTATGAAGATGTTAAGAGTCCAAAAGTGTAACGACCCGGTCCGAAGTGGGTGGCGCCGGGGTAGAAGACCTGAGCAAGGAGCGGCCCTAAGGGATGACGATGGGGACAGGAATGAACTGAATCCCACATTGGAAATGGAGAGAGAGTGACTGGGGCTTATTAGTGAGATGAGAATCCAATACATGCAGACGCGTTTTAAAGCCGTGAGGCCCAATGGATTTGGGCTACAGCGGACAATATCTACATGATATTGGACCAGGGTGTTACAATTGGAATCAGAGCCGACTCTCCACGTACGATGTGTGGTTCGGGGACGAACCAGGCGGAAGCTGGTGGGCCTGTAACGACCTGGTCCGGAGTGGGTGGCGCCGGGGTAGAAGACTTGAGCAAGGACCCCTAAGGGATGACGATAGGGACAGGAATGAACTGAATCCCACATCGGAAATGGAGAGAGAGTGACTAGGGCTTATTAGTGAGATGAGAATCCAATACATGCAGACGCGTTTTAAAGCCGTGAGGCCCAATGTGTTGGATTTGTGCTAGAGCGGACAATATCTACATGATATTGGACCAGGGTGTTACAAAAAGTTAATAAATTTACCCAGTGCTACTCCTAATGGTGAAAAACTAAAAGGAAAAAAAATGGCAGATTTGATACTCCTAATACGAACCGGTCCTTACTGCACACCACATATCGAAAAGGATGGTTTTCAAACCATTGACTTCACAAAACCAATTGCTCCTGATAACTGAATAAGCTGCCCTTTTCACGAAAAGAAATTCGTACCCCATTCATAAACAATAACGGAATAGAAGACTTTTTCGAGTTGTTATCCTAATAAGGATTTGATCCCCCCCTTCTAATATCATATATGGTTGAACCTATCTTGTCCTGCCTGCCTGCATCTAAAGCGAGAGCAAATGCTGTTGAATTCTGCAAAATACAACTCCAATCTAACTCAATTAAGATGTGTTCAGGGCAATACCTGAGCTGTGTATGCAGAGGTTTGTGCGAGAACCTTAACAAACTCTTCCTTCTTTCTCTCAAAATTGAATCTTGCAGAATTCAACAGCATTTGATCTCGCTTTAAATCCTCTGTCAACTTCTCCATTTCACATGTCTTCTGCTTGAGCTGATTCTCAGTTTCCATGCAGCTATCAGGTGGAGTTGCTGACATGGAAGGTTTTGGAAATCTTACATCAACATCAGTCCTGCGAAACAAAATAAAATCCAGAAAGAAGAGATACCAAATGAAAAATACACATACAACAGGCACTCACACACACATGCAACTCTAAACATAGGGTATGCATGTCAAAATATGTTATTTAATAGCCGGATGCATCGCATAAAACATAAAGGACGGTCCGGTGCACTATGCATCCCCACTAAGCGAGGGTCCGGGGAGGGATCCCACCACAAGGGTCTACTAGGGGCAACCCTTCCCTTGCAAATTTTATTGGCAAGAGGCCGCTCCTAAGATTTGAACCTGCGACCTCTCTTTCACACAAGAACAACGTTTACCGTTGCGCCAAGCCTCACCCTATGAATCGACCATTCTAGACAAAATACGTACTTCTTTTCTTTTGTATGATAGTTGTACAAAAATTGGCGGAAGAAAAATCCATGCACCAAATATCATGAGTTGAATTTGGAAGGTCAGAGGCTAATGCTATGAACCCTATAGTGTTGGTGTTTAGTGTCCTATAGACAATTGTTCTAGGATACAAACTTAATGTAAATGAAGTGTTCTTTATATCATTTGTTTTAATGAGATATATGTTTTATAACTATATAAAGGTAATCCCTTTTAAGCACTAAATACAGTCTAATAAAAGGAAATCCGTAAGTTTGTTTAAAGTGATCATAAAGTGTTCATACAAGCATGAAGTGAGACTAAACTTTATGATAAACTAATAAACTTAAAACCACCCCAAGTCAAGTGATATGCCCAGGATTGACATATCACTGTTGAGACTTGCATGTAACAATGTCTTCTGTCCGACAGAAAGCTGATCTCACAAGCTTCATATATACAGATATCTGGACAGTTACGTGGATCCAATGAAAGGGAGTTCATTAGGATTGGGGATCCGATTTGAGATAACAGGATGGGTAGATTCATCCTTGTCACCTGTTCATCTCATTGGTATTAATAGGTATAACTAATCCTCAGACTCAAAGGAATATTAATTGGTATTCTGGATTACGGAATGTGACGCTTTGACTCTGGTGTAACACGATCCTTAACAGAGATGACTCTGGGGTGTGAACAGTAGATGTTGGGTATCACAGGAAGTGATTGCGGGATCGTTATATATTGGATTGAGCATTTATCACTCCCGATAAATGGGAGATACATCCAAGGATCGCCTGTGGAAGACTCGACTCTAAATCCTTGCAAGGTGATAGCTTAAGACTTGAAATACAGATTTCACTTAACCTATCTATTTGAGTTGACTCGGCCTGTACAAGTAAAACGAACGTCTCGCTATATGTGACTTGACATCATCCATAGTCATAAGATTCAGTTCAAGGATGTAGTTGATAAGGGATCGAATTATACTGTAACTAATACGGAAAGGTTAACGATAGAATCAACCTGTCTTCTCATGGCTCTGGGGGAATGATTATGGACTTGCTAATCACATACTCTGTACATCATTCCGTTATGCAAAGATTAAATATAATTCTTTGAAAATTAATTTAATAGTTGCATACGGCCAGTAGTAATAGGAACCTAATGGGTCACACATAAGACTTGGAACCGAAAAGAGAGATAGATGTTAATTAATTGATGGAAGCCCAATTGAGCCCAATAAGGCCCATGCACCAAAGGGGGGGGGGTCGAAATTCATGTAGTATGTACATGAATAATTGATTTGATTTTTATCAATCCTAATTAGATTAGGATTATGAATTAAATTAATTAAGAGATAAATAAGTTAAGAGTTTTAATTAGATTATAATACTCCTATTATTATCCAATAAGGTTATTATTATTATCCTTAATATGTTAGATATATAATGAGATAATAATTAGGAATTCTATTCCGAATTGAATTCCTATTCAGTAACCTAATTCTATCTAACTAGGGATTAGATACAAGAGATTATAAATACCCCCACTATGTGATTTTCGAATCACTAAAACCCTAATCCAAGGCTAGTGATTTTCGAAACCTACCCTAAAGAAAGAAAGAGAATTTTCGACCCCCAGTTCGAGGACGAGATTTTCTACGGCTTCCTTCCGATCAATTGATTTCATCTATTTCTTTTATCCTTGATCTTGTGTTGATTAATTAGAGGCAATCTATTTTGGTTGCTATTCAACGGTTGATTCTAACTTAATCTTCCCATGTTTTATTTCGTGCTTGGGAACTCGGAGAAGAGTTGTGGGCACTTCATTAACAACGGTAGATTGATCATTAAAAGGTAATTCTTCTTATCCCTCTTTATATGAAATAACGATTAACGGATCCTAGGGTTAATGGAAATAGGTTAAAAATTTTATATTTCCGCTGCTATACCTTAGACTAATTTCCAACAGTGGTATCAGAGCCATCGTTAAATCCGTTATTTCATATATGAAAATTTAGAAGTTTTTCAATAGGATTGAATAAATATTTATAGTTAGGATTAATTAACAAATTGTTTTGATTAATTAATTCTAAAGATAAATAAGTTTTAATTAATTGTTAATTAAAATAGATTATGCGTATGTTCCTAATTATTTTGGTTGATAATCATCATAACAAAATATATTAGTTTTATAGTTAGATTGATAAAATCAGTTTTATTAATTCTAAAGATAAAACGAAAATCTATAGTAGTTTTTCCTATTTCCTGAAAATCGTTTTAAAACCGTTTTAGAACTGATATATATATATATTTAAAATTATTATATAAAAAAAAATTTGCGACACCAGCTCGAGTAGTTTTTCCTATTTCCTAGGGCTGCTGCCAATCGACAGCAGCCCACCCTCGGGCCCGGCCCGAGACCCACTTGAATTTGAAATTGTTTAAAATCGGTTTTTATATATATTTGAATATATATGTTTCATAAATTGATAGTTTTCTGTTTTGATAGTCGAATGAAAATTTGTTTAAAAGTTTGTTTTACCAATTTATAAATCAAAATGTTAGATGAATTGAAATCAAAATAATTGGGACGTGCATAATTGACGTTTTGTATAGTTATATTAATCTAAGGATTAATATAAAGATACGAAACTATTAGAAGTAAAATTGGATGAAAGTTAATTTAATAAGTTAATGTGATTAACCTAAATATTACATAAAATAGTTATGTAATCAACCAATTAAATTTATTTAATTGAGTCTATGCATGTTTGGAGTTATGGACATATTTGGACCCTCTTTTAGTCTTTTGGTATTTTTGAAATAGGGCCTGCGAGTCATGCCTTTCTACTATCTATTGTAATTTCTCCTCTCATCTAATTCCCTTCAATTCAATTGAAGTTTTCTTTAGTAGTATAGAAATTAATATGTAATTTCAAGGCGCCATGGAGAAGACGGAGGACCTAAAGAGAAATATGTAATAGTTAGTATTTCCTTAGGTTTGCCCTTTTATTCCGTCTCTGGCTCGACGGAATAATTTAGATGATATGTCCATAACGCCAATGTATGTGAATGTATGTGTCTGATGTATGCTAAAGCAAATCAAGACTAAGTTAGATTATGAGACCTAAAATAAAATCCCTCATTAAAAAGTTAAGTAAATAAACAAGTTATTAAAATCGATTGCCCCTCCCTAATATTATAATTCAGCCGGCAGTACTGGGGGCCTTTTGGTTGTTGAGCAAACTCAAGCTCGGGGTCTTTCGGTAACACCTGAATTATCGAAAATTACTTTTCATGAATATGGGGTAATACTTAAATTAGATTATGATAACTGGATGAGCAAACTCATGTTGTCATAAACTAATGGACAATATGGTTGGGATTAATGTGAATAGCATATTAGTTACTAATGTGGTTAGTAACCCAATAACCTAGGAATCACATTAAAGATGTGATTGATTACATGAATCTACCTAACGAATGAGACTAGCTTGTTGAGCAAACTCAAGGCGAAATCTCAGGAGTTAGGATCCTAGCTCACTAAAGGATTTGTGAAATTCTTCGAATTAATATGGAGGGCTATTAATTTGGCAAAATAGTGGGAGCAATCTAAAATAAACTAAAAGGCCTATAATTTTAGATTGATATACTTTAAGCAAATGAATGACATACGTTTACTCTTTCTCACTCTCAGGTTTAATTAAACACACTCTTAAAATCATGACTAAAACCAATCTGCAAAACATTCTTACCTATAACAAATTGAATGGTTCAAACTTCACCGACTGATTTCGTAACCTCAAAATCGTTTTGAAGTTCGATAAAATAGGGTATGTACTTGATACATCGATACCCCCTCTCCCTGCTGATGATGCTCCCATTGAGGAAATTGATGCTTACCAGAAGCATAAGGCTGATGATGATCATGCCGGATGCATCATACTTGCATCGATGACATCGGAATTACAAAGGCAACATGAGGAAATGGATGCCTATTCCATCATCATGCACCTAAAGGAATTGTTTGGGAAACAGACCAGGTGCGAACGCTACGAGATATCCAAGTTGCTATATCATTGCAGGATGCAAGAGGGCACATCTATCATGACACATTGTGTCAAGATGATTGGCTACATTACCAAACTTTCTAGTATTGGATTTGCGATGGATAACGAATTAAGCATAGACTTAATTCTTCAATCCCTCCTAGAGAGTTATTCACAGTTCATTATGAACTATCAGATGAATGACTTGCAAACCTCTCTTGAAGAGCTTGCAAATATGCTCAAGTCAGTTGAGCCCAATATGAAGAAAGACAAAGCCATACCGGCTCTTGTCATAGAGGGATCAAAGAAGAGGAAAGAGAATTCTCCCAATCCTAAACATCCCAAGAAAGGTAAGAAAGTCGTGCCCAGCAAAACTAAGGGAAAGGAAGTGAAGAAGCCCAAAGGAGAGTGCCACTTCTGTGGTAAAGACGGGCATTGGAAGAGGAACTGCAAGGAGTACCTAGCCTCCCTCAAGAGGAATATGCAGGAGCTAAAACAGACTAAGGAACTAAAGAAAGGAAGCATAAACTTGCAAGTGGGAAATGGAGCAAGAGTTGCCGCCCTCGCAATTGGAGATTATGTTTTGAACTTGCCCTCTGGGCTTGTAATAGAATTAAGGAACTGTTTGTATGTTCCACAAATGTCTCGCAACATTATTTCTATTAGCCGTCTTGTTGACGACGGTTTTCATATTTCAATAAAAGACAAACATTGCGATTTTTATAAAGATTCGATCTTTTATTTTTCAGGAATATCACAAAATGGGATTTATGTGTTAGATGACAAGATTTTTGTTTTCGCAATTGATACCAAAAGACATAAGCTAGATAATTCAACTTACTTGTGGCATTGTCGTTTAGGCCATATAAACAAGAGACGCATACTAAAGCTACATTCAGATGGGCTTATAGATCCAATCGATCCCGAATCATTGGAAACATGCGAATCATGTTTAAAAGGTAAAATGACAAAGACACCCTTTAGCAATAAAGGTGAGCGTGTATCAGACACTCTAGGACTCATTCATTCAGATGTATGCGGTCCTATGTCAGTCCAAGCAAGAAGAGGATTCAGATTCTTCATAAGCTTCATAGATGACCATACCCGATATGGTTACATCTACTTGATGAAGCACAAATCAGAAGCTTTTGAGAAATTCAAATGCTTCAAGAATGAAGTAGAAAATCAATTAGGAAAGAAAATAAAGACGTTTCGATCTGATCGAGGTGGCGAATATCTTTCAGATGATTTTCTGAATTATCTAACTGAATGTGGGATATGCTCACAATGGACACCTCCCTATACACCACAACACAATGGTGTATCCGAGAGGAGAAACCGTACCCTACTAGATATGGTAAGATCTATGATGAGCATGGCCTTACTTCCAAAGCTGGGGCTATGCCTTAGAAACTGCCCTCTTCACCCTAAACCGAGTACCAACTAAATCCGCTAGTTCCACACCATATGAATTGTTCGTTAGGTAGGAAACCTGTATTTTCATTTATGAGAGTATGGGGTTGTTCAACATTTGTCAAACGCATTGCGTCCGACAAACTAGATTCGAAATCTGATAAATGTTTCTTCATTGGATACCCTAAGGAAACTAAGGGATATTACTTCTATCATCTAGATGATCAGAAAGTAATAGTATCCAGGCACGCAACCTTCTTAGAGAAAGAGTTTCTCGAAGAAACACAAAAGGGAAGCATGATTGAACTTGACGAAGTTCAAGAAGAAGAAACACCGACTGAAACAACGGAGGCGGTTGAGGTACCCGAAGTAGTCCCATTAGATGAGACTCCAGTGCCACCTATTCGTAGATCACAAAGAGTTCGTGAACTCCCAGTTAGATATGGTTTTCTAGTGGGAGATGATAATGAGGTTCCCGTGTTAGACGATGAACCCGAAAACTACGAAGAGGCTCTTACTAGTCCAGATTCTAAAGCATGGCTTGAGGCCATGGATTCTGAAATGGATTCCATGTATACTAACCAAGTGTGGACTTTGGTTGATCCACCCGAAGGGATAAAACCCATTGGGTGCAAGTGGATCTTCAAAAAGAAGACTGACGTGGATGGAAAGGTTAGCACCTACAAAGCTAGGTTAGTAGCGAAAGGATATCGTCAGAAGCAAAGAATTGATTATGACGAAACTTTCTCTCCTGTGACTATGTCCAAATCAATCAGAATCATGTTTGTTATTGCCGCTCACTACGATTATGAGATTTGGCAAATGGATGTGAAAACAGCTTTCCTAAACGGAAACCTGCTTGAGGATGTATATATGATGCAGCCTGAAGGTTTCATATCAAAGGATGCAAACAAAGTTTGCAAACTTCAAAGATCCATTTATGGACTCAAGCAAGCATCGAGAAGCTAGAATAAGCGTTTTGACGAAACCATAAAACAATTTGGTTTCGAACAAAATTGCGAAGAAGCTTGCATTTACAAGAAAGCAAGTGGGAGCTCTATAGCATTTCTCATACTATATGTGGACGATATATTATTAATGGGAAATGACATTGCTCTACTACAGTCGATAAAAGTATGGTTATCTGGTAACTTCTCAATGAAAGACCTTGGTGAAGCAGCTTATATACTTGGCATAAAGATCTACAGAGATAGATCGAGAAGACTGCTTGGTCTTTCACAGGCTACATACATTGAAAAGGTGCTAAATCGGTTTAGCATGCTTGAATCGAAATGAGGTAACTTACCCATGCTACATGGAGTAAAGTTAAATAATCATCAATGTCCTAAAACCGATGATGACAAAAGACGCATGGCTGTAGTCCCGTACGCCAGCGCAATCGGTTCGATTATGTATGCTATGCTATGCATTAGACCTGACGTAGCGTTCGCGTTGTCTATAACGAGTCGTTACCAAGGAAATCCGGGAGACGAGCATTGGATTGTCGTCAAGAACATTCTTAAGTACTTGAGAAGAACTAAAGATACGTTTCTAGTGTACGGAGAAGGTGATCTGAAAATAGAAGGATTTTCAGACGCAAGTCATCTCACAGATGAGAATGATTTTAAATCCCAATCAGGATACCTGTTTATCTTGAATGGGGGTGCGGTCAATTGGAAGAGTTCCAAGCAGGGAAGCGTAGCTTTCTCTACGACCGAGTTAGAGTATATCGCAACTGCGGAAGCAGCAAAGGAAGCGGTTTGGATTAGAAAGTTCATTACAGAACTTAGTGTGGTGCCTGACATTGTAAATCCCATTACACTGTATTGTGATAACAATGGAGCCATTGCGCAAGCAAAGGAACCACGGTCTCATAATGCATCCAAGCATTACCTAAAGCGATACCACATCATAAGAGAGATTGTGGCTAGAGGAGATGTGAGAATAGAAAGAGTACCCACAGAGGACAACGTTGCAGATCCGTTAACAAAGCCCTTAACCCAGAGAGTACATGATCGTCATCTAACTTCTACTGGGATAAGTTTTAGAAACAATTGGCTTTAGTCCAAGTGGGAGTATGTTGGGGTTTAGTGTCCTATAGACAATTGTTCTAGGATACAAACTTAATGTAAATGAAGTGTTCTTTATATCATTTGTTTTAATGAGATATATGTTTTATAACTATATAAAGGCAATCCCTTTTAAGCACTAAATAAAGTCTAATAAAAGGAAATCCGTAAGTTTGTTTAAAGTGATCATAAAGTGTTCATACAAGCATGAAGTGAGACTAAACTTTATGATAAACTAATAAACTTAAAACCACCCCAAGTCAAGTTATATGCCCAGGATTGACATATCACTGTTGAGACTTGCATGTAACAATGTCTTCTGTCCGACAGAAAGCTGATCTCACAAGCTTCATATATACAGATATCTGGACAGTTACGTGGATCCAATGAAAGGGAGTTCATTAGGATTGGGGATCCGATTTGAGATAACAGGATGGGTAGATTCATCCTTGTCACCTGTTCATCTCATTGGTATTAATAGGTATAACTAATCCTCAGACTCAAAGGAATACTAATTGGTATTCTGGATTACGGAATGTGACGCTTTGACTCTGGTGTAACACGATCCTTAACAGAGATGACTCTGGGGTGTGAACAGTAGACGTTGGGTATCACAGGAAGTGATTGCGGGATCGTTATATATTGGATTGAGCATTTATCACTCCCGATAAATGGGAGATACATCCAAGGATCGCTTGTGGAAGACTCGACTCTAAATCCTTGCAAGGTGATAGCTTAAGACTTGAAATACAGATTTCACTTAACCTATCTATTTGAGTTGACTCGGCCTGTACAAGTAAAACGAACGTCTCGCTATATGTGACTTGACATCATCCATAGTCATAAGATTCAGTTCAAGGATGTAGTTGATAAGGGATCGAATTATACTGTAACTAATACGGAAAGATTAACGATAGAATCAACCTGTCTTCTTATGGCTCTGGGGGAATGATTACGGACTTGCTAATAACATACTCTGTACATCATTCCGTTATGCAAAGATTAAATATAATTCTTTGAAAATTAATTTAATAGTTACATACTGCCAGTAGTAATAGGAACCTAATAAGTCACACATAAGACTTGGAACCGAAAAGAGAGATAGATGTTAATTAATTGATGGAAGCCCAATTGAGCCCAATAAGGCCCATGGACCAAAGGGGGGGGGTCGAAATTCATGTAGTATGTACATGAATAATTGATTTGATTTTTATCAATCCTAATTAGATTAGGATTATGAATTAAATTAATTAAGAGATAAATAAGTTAGGAGTTTTAATTAGATTATAATACTCCTATTATTATCCAATAAGGTTATTATTATTATCCTTAATATGTTAGATATATAATGAGATAATAATTAAGAATTCTATTCCGAATTGAATTCGTATTCAGTAACCTAATTCTATCTAACTAGGGATTAGATACAAGAGATTATAAATACCCCCCACTATGTGATTTTCGAATCACTAAAACCCTAATCCAAGGCTAGTGATTTTCGAAACCTACCCTAAAGAAAGAAAGAGAATTTTCGACCCCCAGTTCGAGGACGAGATTTTCTACTGCTTCCTTCCGATCAATTGATTTCATCTATTTCTTTTATCCTTGATCTCATATTGATTAATTAGAGGCAATCTATTTTGGTTGCTATTCAACGGTTGATTCTAACTTAATCTTCCCATGTTTTATTTCGTGCTTGGGAACTCGGTGAAGAGTTGTGGGCACTTCATTAACAACGGTAGATTGATCATCAAAAGGTAATTGTTCTTATCCCTCTTTATATGAAATAACGATTAAAGGATCCTAGGGTTAATGGAAATAGGTTAAATTTTTTATATTTCCGCTGCTATACCTTAGCCTAATTTCCAACAGTGGTATCAGAGCCATCGTTAAATCCGTTATTTCATATATGAAAATTTAGAAGTTTTTCAATAGGATTGAATAAATATTTATAGTTAGGATTAATTAACAAATTGTTTTGATTAATTAATTCTAAAGATAAATAAGTTTTAATTAATTGTTAATTAAAATAGATTATGCGTATGTTCCTAATTATTTTGGTTGATAATCATCATAACAAAATCTATTAGTTTTATAGTTAGATTGATAAAATCAGTTTGATTTTTTAAAAAAATTTGCGCACAATGCGCTTACATTAAAGAAGAAAGAAAAATCCCCACCAGACCCGGATGTGATTCGAACTCATGACCTCCCAAGGCATAGGTAAGCTCTCAACCACTAGGCTAAGAGCTTCACCACAAAAGATATAAGTTAAAATTGTATGTGAAAAAGAAAATTCCCCACCAGACCCGGATGTGATTCGAACCCATGACCTCCCAAGGCATAGGTAAGCTCTCAACCACTAGGCTAAGAGCTTCACCACTATAAAATCAGTTTTATTAATTCTAAAGATAAAACGGAAATCTATAGTAGTTTTGCCTATTTTCTGAAAATCGTTTAAAACCGTTTTAGAACTGATATATATATATTTAAAATTATTATAAAAAAAATTGCGACAGCAGCTCGAGTCACGCCTCGCGGCGAGACTGGCCGCTGTCGCGCGGCTACTGTCGTGCGGCTGCTGGCCGCCGCTGCCACAAGGCAGCGGCAGTTCAACTATCCTAGGGCTGCTGCCAATCGGCAGCAGCCCACCCTCGGGCCCGGCCCAAGACCCACTTGAATTTTAAATTGTTTAAAATCGGTTTTATATATATTTGAATATATATGTTTCAGAAATTGATAGTTTTCTGTTTTGATTGTCGAATGAAAATTTGTTTAAAAGTTTGTTTTACCAATTTGTAAATCAAAATGTTAAATGAATGGAAATCAAAATAATTGGGACGTGCATAATTGACGTTTTGTATAGTTATATTAATCTAAGGATTAATATAAAGATACGAAACTATTAGGAGTAAAATTGGATGAAAGTTAATTTAATAAGTTAATGTGATTAACCTAAATATTACATAAAATAGTTATGTAATCAACCAATTAAATTTATTTAATTGAGTCTATGCATGTTTGGAGTTATGGACATATTTGGACCCTCTTTTAGTCTTTTGGTATTTTTGAAATAGGGCCTGCGAGTCCTGCCTTTCTACTATCTATTGTAATTTCTCCTCTCATCTAATTCCCTTCAATTCAATTGAAGTTTTCTTTAGTAGTATAGAAATTAATATGTAATTTCAAGTCGCCATGGAGAAGACGGAGGACCTAAAGAGAAATATGTAATAGTTAGTATTTCCTTAGGTTTTCCCTTTTATTCCGTCTCTGGCTCGACGGAATAATTTAGATGATATGTCCATAACGCCAATGTATGTGAATGTATGTGTCTGATGTATGCTAAAGCAAATCAAGACTAAGTTAGATTATGAGACTTAAAATAAAATCCCTCATTAAAAAGTTAAGTAAATAAACAAGTTATTAAAATCGGTTGCCCCTGCCTAATATTATAATTCAGCCGGCAGTACTGGGGGCCTTTGGGTTGTTGAGCAAACTCAAGCTCGGGGTCTTTCAGTAACACCTGAATTATCGAAAATTACTTTTCATGAATATGGGGTGATAACTTGCCGGATTTGATTTGATGATCCTCGTCGTAGTTACCTGCAAAACAAAACCGGAGACAGGATCTCCGGGAAAACTCTCCGATGATCAAGTCAGTTTTATGTGGAATTCTAGTAGATTGATAATCGTATTGACGAAAAATGTGAACTTACCCCTCTTTTGGCTTTCTTATCTCTTTTATAAGCCTTTCTAGGTAACCGCCGAGGGCGGTTACTCTTTCTGTGCCACGTCCTCTACGTGGCCACAAACGTGGTCTCGTTTGTTTGAGTGGGTGGTTTAGTGCCTTATTAGGATTTCGGGGCGGTTAGCCTCCTCCTTTATTAGGAGCCCATTTGATCTTGAACCGTGGGCTTAGGTTTAGGTTGGGCCCGTGTTTATGATTCGGCCCGGTTGGCTTCGCGGATCATCACATGCCTCCCCCCTAGTTTGATAAGAGCCCTTTAGGGTCTTTTCATATGTTTTAGGCAACTCTTCATCTTTGTCTGGGTATTCAAAATTCGAAAGTGGTCTTTTCGTTTTTTGTCATTTCCTCTCCGGAATCAACCCTTTTGCGTTCGTTTTTCTCTGCATTCTTTCTCACATGTAAGTTTCCCTTTCTGTAACTTGTAACTCGTTCAACTATTTTCTTTCTGTTCGTTCCTCTTACCGATATGTCGAACCCTGAGCTTGATTTCACCCCCTTCGACGAAAATTACAATCGCGAGGTGTCTCATGAGGTTGATGAGATGACTCATGAAGTTTCAACTAGCTCTCCCAGGTCTGATTCTCATCCCGTCGAGTTTCTCCATCTGGCGAATACGACTGATGAGGGCCTAGGTTTCGAC
The DNA here is from genome assembly GCF_963576675.1 of Euphorbia lathyris. Taxonomy (NCBI): domain Eukaryota; kingdom Viridiplantae; phylum Streptophyta; class Magnoliopsida; order Malpighiales; family Euphorbiaceae; genus Euphorbia; species Euphorbia lathyris. Next base: position 83,316,419 of record NC_088916.1, read on the forward strand.
CCTAGGAAGTTGATTCCACCACCTATCCCAACTTTTCGCTTATTACCGAAGAAGGATAGGTCGGGAAGCTTAGTTTGCCACGAGACGATTGACCACTTGCGGGAGCAGTATCCCTGGCTTCAAGGCCTGGAAACAAGCATTCCCGGGGAAAATAGAGGTCCCGGCGACTTCCCAAAGGGGTATTTTACCATTTTTGTCGCCCAAATTATCTGCGGTTTCACGTATCCACTGGCGGATGAGATTGCTTCTATCCTTGGTGGTTATGGAATCGCACCTGGACAACTGCACCCCAATGGATGGGCCGACTTGACCCTGGATAAATTTTTGGCAGATTGTCTAGAGGTCCCCTTCTCGCTCAAGATCTTCTCCAAGCTTCACCACTTCAAAAGTTCGGGGGAGTATTTTACCTTCATCCGACAGAGCGGTTACTACGGCTTTGACGAGAAGTCGAACAAAATCCGCGAGTGGGATAAGTCTTATTTCTTCATCAAGTTTAATGAAGAGAATCCAAGTTGTCTTCGCCGCTGGGGTCGACCTAATGTAAAGAGTTTGAACTTTTGTTATCCGAGCAAGGAAGAATCCGCCGTTATAAAATTCTTGAAGAACACTCCCCCTTTCATATGGACGTATGATCAGGCATTCCATATGTTAAGGAGCCGAGTGGCGATTGCCTATCACGAGGGAGATCATGTTGTCTATATCCCTTATCGCGTTTTCGTACAAGGTATTGTTAGTTTATTTCCCTTTTGATGAATTCTTTTAACCCTTTGCAGGGGTGACCCTTTATCCCAACTCGCTGCAGATCGAGAGGCGAAAGCTTTGGCGAGGAGGAAGAGACGGCTGGCGGAAGCGACCTCTTCCGCAGGGGCGAATCCATCTGTGGGGGCGTCTCCTTCTGTCGAGGCGACTTGTACTGCCATTGTTTCCGTGCCACCGGACCCCGTTTCTGAGGACCTTACATTAAATCGGAAACGGAAGAACAATGCGGATGTAGAGTCTTCCCGCCCTAAGAAGAAAAACACTTCAGTGATCTTGCCTGTTGGAGGTACGCCCGTATCCTCCCCATCAAAGGAAAAGAACTGCATTCCCATCCACGAGGTATTATAGTTTTGCCTTCTTTATTTTCCCGTTTCTTGGTTTCTTTACTTTTCGCCTCATCGTATTCTCCTGACCCTTTTCCTTACGCATTCGCAGCCGATCCCCGATATGAGCGGATGGTGGACTAGAACCTTTGGTAAGACTGTGAGCTTTTCTTGTAAGGACATTGTTTCTTCTATAGGCAATGTACTTGGACGACTCCCATCTGCCTCTCGCATCCGCGAAAAGGTGCCGCTTCCAACTGCCATGGAGGGAATTGAGAAGCGTGCCATAGAGGTATACTGTTTTTCACTCATGTTCTATCTTTCAAATATACGCCTCTTTTTGCTCTTTTATTCATGTATTGCCTAATGTGCAGATTATCAATTTCGCTGAGGGTGCCCTCTGTAGGGATGCTGAAAGGGCGAGAGAGCTGGAACATCTTGGTACCGAATTGGTGACTCAGAAGTCGCTTCTCGATGACGCTCAAAACCAAGTGAAGACTCTCGAGGGTGCCTGTCAAAAGGCCGTCGGCGAGAGGGAGGAAGCTCTTAAATTACTTCAGGCGAAATCCAATGAGCTTCAGAAGGTAATTGATGACCTGAATTCGTCCAAGGAAGCCTTGGAGATGCAAAAGAAGAAGACGGAGGAGACCATATCTGAAGATAGCTCCCGTATCTACTGGTATGGAGAGCGAATCCATGCAGCTTATGAACATGGGAATCCAGAGCTAGTACAAGTTGGAGGCGGAGGATGCTGACATGGATGAGGTACTTCTCCTTGACTGGCAGAGTCCCAATGACTCTCCAACCAGCCGCGAGATCCCAAATCAGAACGTAGAAGAAGGGGCACCACAAGATGTTTCTCACGTTGAACAAGAGGTACCTCGCTCTGATGCGGTTACTGATCTGATTGTTGGGGATTCGCTTGAAGCAGATCACCCCACTGGAGAAGATGAAGGAGCCGCTGAAGGCGAAGGGCACCCCACTGGAGAAGATGAAGGACCCGCTGAAGGCGAAAGGGGCAATAGAGGCGAAGGAGAAGGAACTGTAGTATAATTTTATTTATATCTGAACTGTTGTATGTAACAAACTGCCAGTATATATATCAATCGAGCGACTTTGCTTTCTTCACCTGCCACTTTTCATATATGTGCAATTGCTGTTTTATTCTTTGTTGCCTTAGTGCCGGTTATTTTCGTATGCGACCCTTGCCTTTTGCCGACTTCATACTTGTAATTTTTCGTAGTTAGTTTTGTTTTTATTAGGGTGGCCAGACCCTTTTTGCAATTTTTGAGTACTCGTTTATTCGCTTAATTTTATGCCTTATAATTTTTCTTTCAAATAATCATAAGATTAACCATAAGGTTTTGCGAATGATGCGTAATCATGCATCCGCCTTTCTTTTGTAGGCAACACATTTATGTGTTTAAGATTAACCATAGGGTTTTGCGAATGATGCATAATGCATCCGCCTTTCTGTTGTAGACAACACATTTATGTGTTTAAGTTTATCAGTTTCAAAAGGACCTGCATTCAATTGTAACATATTGAATAATTGTAACCGTTATAATGTCTTTATTTTGCTATTGAAGAAAAAAGACTTTTCATTACATGGATACCTAAACTGTGTGGGATCCAAGCCTCATTAAAACCTTTTATCAGAAAACCCAGTGGAAAAAAACTCATAAAAGGAAAAAGAGTACTCGTCATTTCCCTGAACTACTTGGCCTGTTTATATAGGCATAGATTCTCTAGATTCCAGGTGCGCGGGAGCTTTTTGCCGCTCATTTCTTCTATTTCAAAAGTTGATGGTCCCAACTTCTTGGATACCCTGTAAGGTCTGATCCAGTTGACGCCTAATTTGCCTTTGCCTTCTCTGGACTGTATTTTATCTGCTTTTTTCAAGACCAAGTCGCTTCTCATTGATTATCACCTTTCGCACCCTTCTGTCATGATACTTCTTGATTCTATTGCGATATACTGCCATTCGCATGTAAGCTTTTTCTCTTCGTTCTTCAATAGAATCCAATGCATCTTTAATGTTGATAGGATTTTGGGTGTCGCAGTAATAAATTACCCGATCCGTAGGCGAATTGATTTCAACAGGTAGGACTGCTTCGGCTCCATAAACCAGCGAGAAAGGTGTTTCGCCTGTTGCTGCCTTTACAGAAGTTCTGTATGCCCATAACATATGAGGTATCTCATCCGCCCAACCTGTTTTCTTATCACCTAGTCGCTTCTTGATTCCCTGAATCATGGCCCTGTTGGTAACCTCTGTCATACCATTCGATTGGGGATGATTTACGGAGGAAAAATGATTCTTGATCCCCATGCTTTCGCAATATGCTTTGAATTTGACACAGTTGAACTGGGTACCGTTGTCGGTTATAAGCGTTTGTGGGATTCCAAACCGCATGATAATGTTCTCTCGTAAGAACTCGATCATTCGCTCAGGTGTTTGAGCGGTTACTGCCTCTGCTTCTACCCATTTGCTGAAGTGGTCAACTGCGACTACCAAGTACTTCCTCTTCCTTGTTGTTTCTGGGAATGGCCCCACTATATCAATCCCCCATGTTGCGAATGGCCACGCCGTCATTATAGTTACTTGTTCGGCTCCTGGGACATGCTTTTCATTAGCATGGATTTGACAGCTGTGACATTCCGCTACCATTTTCTGGGAATCTTCCACCACCTTCGGCCAATAATATCCCATCAACTTGACTTTTCTTGCCAACGCCGCGGATGCTTCATGCGCGCCACAAATTCCTTCATGAAGATCTCTCAGCACGTAATCTCCTTTATTGCGGCTAATACATTTTAACCATGGACATGTATATGACTTCCTGTATAAAGTCCCATCCCGAATTGAGTATCTCGCTGAGTGCCCGATTAGCTTTCTGGCTAAACTTTTATCAACCGGCAAATCTCCGTGTTCCAGATATTGGCGGATGGGCATCCGCCAATCTTCATCATCTTCTAGCTCTTCGATGACCATAATCTGATCGGCTTCGAATGCTGGTGACGACCTTATTTCCAAATTACATGCTTTTTGACTCCATGGGTCTCTACTCGCCGCTGCTTTTGCCAACTCATCAGCCTTTGTGTTCTGGCCTCTTGGAACATGCACCATCTCCCAGACGATTCCTTTATGTGTTAACTCCTGCGTCAATCTACCGACAACCTGATGGTATTTGACCAGATCTTCCTGTTTCACCAGATAATTTTTTATGATCTGATTTATCATGAGTTTAGAGTCGCTGTAGATTACCACTCTTTCTGGCATAAGTTCATTAAGCAACTTCAATCCGCATATCATTGCTTCATATTCCGCGGCATTGTTGGTAGTTTTGAATGTTAACTTTGCCGCATAGTACAGGCGAATAACATCCGGACCCTTGATGACGACTCCCAGTCCAGCTCCATCTGTGGATAATGCCCCATCTGTGAACATACTCCATTCTTCTTTTTGTGCTTTTGGACATTCGTCTTCATCCCACGTGAACTCATTCACGAAATCGGCAAGTACTTGACTTTTCAGAGTTGGTCTTCCTTCGTAACGAATATCGAACTCTCCCAAGCGAATTGACCATTCCATCAATCGCCCGGATGCGTCAGGTTTCTGCAGTACCTTTTGCATTGGAATTCCAGTTCTCACAATGATAGTATGCGCCTGGAAGTATGGCTTCAACCTAGCCGCCGTGGTTATCACCGCGAGGGCCATTTTATCTAACCTCGAATATCGAAGTTCTGCATCCTTTAAGACTTTACTCACGTAGTACACCGGATATTGTTGCCCTTCTTCTTCCCGCACCATTACAGTGCATATCGCCGTGCTGGTGACGGATACATAAAGAAATAAATCTTCTCCATCCTCTGGCCTGCTCATTAAGGGCGGATAACATAGTAATCGCTTTATCCCCTCGAATGCTTCTTGACAATCTGGTGTCCATTCAAAGGACTTAGATTTTTTGATGGCATTGTAGAAAGGTAGACATCTCCTAGCTGAGCATGATATGAATCGCCCTAATGCCACCAACCGCCCATTGAGTCTCTGTACTTCTCTTATGCTCCTTGGCGTCTTCATCTCCATCACTGCTTTAACCTTCTCAGGATTCGCCTCAACTCCTTTGCCACTAACAATGAAACCCAGGAACTTCCCTGCTCTCGCTCCAAACGTCCATTTCTCCGGGTTCAATTTGAGGCCATATTTGATCAGCACTTCTAGGATTTCTTTAATATCCTGCGGATGGTCTTGCATCTTCTTGCTTTTAATGATCAAGTCGTCTACATAGATCGAGAAGTTCTCGCCTGATTTGTCTGAAAATATCTTGTTCATCATCCGTTGATATGTTGCTCCCGCATTTTTCAGTCCAAAGGGCATCACCTTGAAGCAATAAGTTGCCTGATGAGTTATGAATGACGTCTTGATCTCGTCCGCCTTCTCCATTGGTATCTGGTGGTAACTGGATTTCACATCGGTGAATGATAAAGCTTCAAATCCCGCAGTCCCATCTACCAATATGTCAATGTTAGGTAGCGGATACATATCCTTCGGACAAGCTTTATTCAGATCTTTGAAGTCTACGCACATTCTGTACGTTCCATTCGGCTTTTTGACTAGCACCATATTGGCTAGCCATTCCGGATAAGTGACCTCTCGAATTGCATCTGATTTTAGCAAATCCGCCACCGCTTTTTCAATCGCCTTCTGCCGCTCTGGAGCATGTCCTCTCTTTTTCTGTCGCACTGGGTTGCACTTTTGTCCACATTCAAACGATGTGTTGCTATTTCTGGACTTATCCCTTTCAGCACTTCATCTGGAGCGGCGAATGCCGACTCGCATTGGATCAACACCTCGGTAATGGCTTTCTTCGTTTCCTCTGGAAGTCCTGCCGCTATCCTTACTTTCTTGTCATTTGAAATGGCGAATAGTTATGTTTCTCCTAACGCTTCAGTCGGCAACTTCTCATCAACTTTATCTTCTTCATCTGGCTTTGTTTCAAGTGACAATGTATAAGCTTGTTGAGATATAAGTTGATCACCCTCAACAATGACTCGCCCTTGGTGTGTTGGCAAATGCAATGTCAAATGCTTCATTGAAATGAGCGACTCCATTTCCGATAGGAACGGACGCCCCAGAATTATATTATAGGCCAATGGGAGATCAACGATTGCGAATTCTAGATCACCTCTCCATTTTAGATTCTTATCGCCCATTTCTGTCTCCAACACCACCTGTCCACTTGTTTGAGATGATTGACCTCCAAAACCAGTTACATCCATGAACGTATGTTCTACTCGCTCGTCGTTAATTCCCAACTGGTTGAATGCAGTTCGAGTAATACCATTGCAAGAACTGCCTGTATCAATAAGGACCCGCTTGACGTCCCATCCTTCAATGGCCACCGTAATCACCAACGCATCCGCATGCGGCTCCGTGATTCGCGCAAATGAATAATTGAGGGCATCCCCCCTACTCGTGTTGCTTTTTCGCTGTTCACGGTGAGCCCTTTTTGTTGGAGGCTCATAGATCCCGCCTGCTATTACGTTAATCACTCCTTTTTTCTGCTTCTTTTCTGGTCTTGCTTCTATCTCACGTGGGAGTGTTGCTTTTTCATCAATCGTTTCTTTTCTAACGAATTGACTCAGTTTTCCTCTCTCAATCAGCTTTTCAATCTCCCTCTTCAATTCGTAGCAATCATTCGTGTCATGGCCGTTCAATCTGTGGAACCTGCAGTATTTGTTAGGATATCGCCCCAAACTGGTTCGACCTTTCGCCTCAGGAAACTGCACATCCTTCTTCAGGTTTTTTTTTCAATCCAAAGTAACACCTCATGGCGAGTCGCGTTCAATGGTGTTTGATATCCCCCCCCCTTTGAAAGGAGCGATCGCCTTTCCGAACAAAATTACCCTTAGATTGGGTTTGATTTTGATGGCGCCGATTGTCCGAAGTGGATCTAGCCGCATCTCGTTCTCGCCAGGTTTGAGCTCTATGTTCCCTGTTAACATCATCCACTTCCATGAATTCCTTTGCTATCTTCATGAGTTCGGCCACTGTGCGTGGCTTGTTGCGGATGATTTCCTCCCGCATGCTCCAATCTGTGGTTCCATCCGCCATTATGTTGCGAATGCTCACGATATCTGGGTTCTGCAACCGCACCAGAATATCATTGAATGCTACAACAAATTCCCTTAGGGAATTATAATTTCTCTGTTTGATCTCTTTCAGCTGCCTATCCGTCACATCTGCCGCTTTACAGCCCACGAACTTTGCACAGAAATCACGACTGTACTGAGTCCAGTTGTGAATAGATTCAGTAGGTAGAGACCGAAACCAATCGGATGCTGCTCCACCCAAAGTGGTCGAGAACAATCGACAAATTATGCTTTCGCTTGCTCCTGCAACATCCATTAACTCTCTATAGTTCCTGACATGCGCCTCAGGGTCAGAATTTGGATCCCCATAGTATTTAGGTATCGCCGGTGCTTTTATTCTGTGATCTGGAATAAATTCCCGCAACGATGGGGCAAAAGGCGAATCACTCTGCACCACTGCTCTCGCCCTAGGGGAGTACCCCATTCGCTCCATCATGCTTCGCAGTTGATCTTCCAATTCCGTATTGGGTTCCCGCCGAACTTCTTCCATCCGCTGCTGGTGAATTCTGGGTGATATCCACCTGCCATACTGTGTCGACACTTGTTCTCGCTGTGGGTCCAACCGCTGTCTAGTCATAGGATCAAAATTCCAAGTGTGCTCTCGCCCAGACACATTCGCTCCAGATGTCATCAACTCTGAATGTCTGTGGACAAAGGGCTCCGTTTGTTTTAGCGGAAAAATTCCTTGCATTCCTGACATCGGTTGGGATGTTTGCCAGGTCGGATGGACCGTCATATTAGGATCTTGGTGCGAGTAGTTGTCTGGATGGCTATGTGGTGTCATGCGACTACTCTGACCCATCCGATTCGTCTCTCGAGATGACTGCGGAAGCGTAGATACGGTAGGAATAGTCGATGGGTGTATCGAAGTGACAACGGGTTCTTGTGGGGCAGCCGCTACAGCGGTATTGTGATCTGCAATTGCAGTTAATAAACTAATCATTCGATCTCCAGCCGCTTGGCTCATATTCGTAGCCAAGACCTGTCCTGCCATTTGCACAAACTCACTATTCGACATCTCCATCTCAGTTTGCACTTGGACCTCCAATAATGGACTCAACTGTCCTGAAGGATTCGTCGAGCTGGGTATCACAGGCTGTGTACTCGCAGGCTGCGAACTCACAGTCCGTGGACCTCTTGAGTTCATACTAGTTGATCTGGTTGTAACTCCGGTTGTTCGTGATGGCTCTGACATGTTCTTGGTGTACCTTTAACCAGATGTTGGTAAAAAAGGTCCACCTTCACCGCACCAATGATAACTTGCCGGATTTGATTTGATGATCCTCGTCGTAGTTACCTGCAAAACAAAACCGGAGACAAGATCTCCGGGAAAACTCTCCGACGATCAAGTCAGTTTTATGTGGAATTCTAGTAGATTGATAATCATGTTGAGGAAAAATGTGAACTTACCCCTCTTTTGGCTTTCTTATCTCTTTTATAAGCCTTTCTAGGTAACCGCCGAGGGCGGTTACTCTTTCTATGCCACGTCCTCTACGTGGCCACAAACGTGGTCTCGTTTGTTTGAGTGGGTGGTTTAGTGCCTTATTAGGATTTAGGGGCGGTTAGCCTCCTCCTTTATTAGGAGCCCATTTGATCTTGAACCGTGGGCTTAGGTTTAGGTTGGGCCCGTGTTTATGATTCGGCCCGGTTGGCTTTGCGGATCATCATGGGGTAATACTTAAATTAAATTATGATAATTGGATGAGCAAACTCATGTTGTCATAAACTAATGGACAATATGGTTGGGATTAATGTAAATAGCATATTAGTTACTAATGTGGTTAGTAACCCAATAACCTAGGAATCACATTAAAGATGTGATTGATTACATGAATCTACCTAACGAATGAGACTAGCTTGTTGAGCAAACTCAAGGCGAAATCTCAGGAGTTAGGATCCTAGCTCACTAAAGGATTTGTGAAATTCTTTGAATTAATATGGAGGGCTATTAATTTGGCAAAATAGTGGGAGCAATCTAAAATAAACTAAAAGGCCTATAATTTTAGATTGATATACTTTAAGCAAATGAATGACATACGTTTACTCTTTCTCACTCTCAGGTTTAATTAAACACACTCTTAAAATCATGACTAAAACCAATCTGCAAAACATTCTTACCGATAACAAATTGAATGGTTCAAACTTCACCGACTGGTTTCGTAACCTTAAAATCGTTTTGAAGTTCGATAAAATAGGGTATGTACTTGATACATCGATACCCCCTCTCCCTCTTGATGATGCTCCCATTGAGGAAATTGATGCTTACCAGAAGCACGAGGCTGATGATGATCATGCCGGATGCATCATACTTGCATCGATGACACCGGAATTACAAAGGCAACATGAGGAAATGGATTCCTATTCCATCATCATGCACCTAAAGGAATTGTTTGGGAAACAGACCAGGTGCGAACGCTACGAGATATCCAAGTTGCTATATCGTTGCAGGATGCAAGAGGGCACATCTGTCATGACACATTGTGTCAAGATGATTGGCTACATTACCAAACTTTCTAGTATTGGATTTGCGATGGATAACGAATTAAGCATAGACTTAATTCTTCAATCCCTCCTAGAGAGTTATTCACAGTTCATTATGAACTATCAGATGAATGACTTGCAAACCTCTCTTGAAGAGCTTGCAAATATGCTCAAGTCAGTTGAGCCCAATATGAAGAAAGACAAAGCCATACCGGCTCTTGTCATAGAGGGATCAAAGAAGAGGAAAGGGAATTCTCCCAATCCTAAACATCCCAAGAAAGGTAAGAAAGCCGTGCCCAACAAAACTAAGGGAAAGGAAGTGAAGAAGCCCAAAGGAGAGTGACACTTCTGTGGTAAAGACGGGCATTGGAAGAGGAACTGCAAGGAGTACCTAGCCTCCCTCAAGAAGGGAAATGGCGGTGCTTCAACATCTGGTATGTTTTATATTGAAATAAATACAGTTTCACAGTCTGAATCTTGGGTACTTGATACCGGATGTGGATCTCATATTTGTAAAAATATGCAGGAGCTAAAACAGACTAAGGAACTAAAGAAAGGAAGCATAAACTTGCGAGTGGGAAATGGAGCAAGAGTTGCCGCCCTCGCAATTGGAGATTATGTTTTGAACTTGCCCTCTGGGCTTGTAATAGAATTAAGGAACTGTTTGTATGTTCCACAAATGTCTCGCAACATTATTTTTATTAGCCGTCTTGTTGACGACGATTTTCATATTTCAATAAAAGACAAACATTGCGATTTTTATAAAGATTCGATCTTTTATTTTTCAGGAATATCACAAAATGGGATTTATGTGTTAGATGACAAGATTTCTGTTTTCGCAATTGATACCAAAAGACATAAGCTAGATAATTCAACTTACTTGTGGCATTGTCGTTTAGGCCATATAAAGAAGAGACGCATACTAAAGCTACATTCAGATGGGCTTATAGATCCAATCGATCCCGAATCATTGGAAACATGCGAATCATGTTTAAAAGGTAAAATGACAAAGACACCCTTTAGCAATAAAGGTGAGCATGTATCAGACACTCTAGGACTCATTCATTCAGATGTATGCGGTCCTATGTCAGTCCAAGCAAGAGGAGGATTCAGATTCTTCATAAGCTTTATAGATGACCATACCCGATATGGTTACATCTACTTGATGAAGCACAAATCAGAAGCTTTTGAGAAATTCAAATGCTTCAAGAATGAAGTAGAAAATCAATTAGGAAAGAAAATAAAGACGCTTCGATCTGATCAAGGTGGCGAATATCTTTCAGATGATTTTCTGAATTATCTAATTGAATGTGGGATATGCTCACAATGGACACCTCCCTATACACCACAACACAATGGTGTATCCGAGAGGAGAAACCGTACCCTATTAGATATGGTACGATCCATGATGAGCATGGCCTTACTTCCAAAGATGTTCTGGGGCTATGCCTTAGAAACTGCCCTCTTCATCCTAAACCGAGTACCAACTAAATCCGCTAGTTCCACACCATATGAATTGTTCGTTGGTAGGAAACCCGTGTTTTCATTTATGAGAGTATGGGGTTGTTCAGCATTTGTCAAACGCATTGCGTCCGATAAACTAGATTCGAAATCTGATAAATGTTTCTTTATTGGAAACCCTAGTGTCCCAGCAAGAGACTTATCAGCAGACTCAGACTGGGAACATTCTTCCACAAATTTCATAAATTTCCTAGCACTTTCGGTTTTATTTATTGTGGACTTGATGTTGTTTGCTACTGTCATTCGCATAAACAGTAAGTTTAGTCTGTTAGATTTTTCCCATGCTTTATAGGCGGATCTCTGTTCGGCACTACTAGTAGCGGTAAGTGCATTAGGTGCATCAATTAAGAGTGCCAAATCAAGATCTAAAACACCAAGGTAAAAACTGGATTTGTTCACACCATTCAGAGAAATTAAGCCCATTGAATTTAATTACAGACGTTGCTTGCGAATGAAGAGAGACATGAACAGATGCTGCAAATATATAACTCATCCATTAATGTCTTGAGTAAAATTTAGTTTCAGTAATAAAGATTCATAATTTTATAGCATCATCAAATGTACATTGAAATTCTCCTTTGGGTAAAACAACAATATACAACAATGAAACAAAACATAATTGATGCTTAATTCAATTACATGTAATTTGTAATTAATATACTGCAATTAGATATATTTGTTATCTTTGGATATACTAAACATGTCTAATCAAGCATATCAATTAACACCTAATGTTCATAAAATTATAAAATAACTAATCAACCTTTGGGCGATCCTAAAATATTTTATAACAATGAACGTCAATATACTCATGATAATCATAATAACATCTCATTTATAAGCATCACGTATACATGAGTAATTGAAATTATTTTAACATGATATCTATGAAACCTTTCTAATTTAGCCACTTTGGCGACTAACAAATTATACATAATATAGATATCAAATGAAAATAATATTATACAATTTGTATAAGACATTAATATTTAGTTACTTTGGTGACTAAATTCATTACTGATACTTAGAGGTATAATAAAAACAATTTATACAATATTTGGCCCTAACAGTACAAAAGGATTTGGCCAGTAAACATTCATAATTCAAAAACCAAAAATAGTGAACAAGAAATGATGAGGTATCGTCATCAAATATCTATCAATCAATTAACTAGAATGACATTAACCTTTTCCCTTCACAGATAATATATATGGCCTTTCAATTTAAACAAAACTGATTTATAGCCAGAACTTTAAGAAATTATTTTACTCATAAATTGCCCTTGATTCATACTTAAATAATTTTGAATATATATATCTGTTAATGGTAACTTATAAACATAATAAAACATTACAAACTCTTGCCTACAAATAACGTAAATAGAATTCATATATTCAATCACTATTAAAGTAGCGGATAAAACATGTAAAACATAATCGAAAAATCATCCATTCAAAACCAGGCTCTGATATCACATATTAGAAATCTTAGATTTCATAATAATATTAGACAATTATAATTGCCCAGATGTTTGAATAAGATGTCTTTCACAAACACTTAATAACAGTCAGAAGAGCGTACCTTGATCCATGACGATTACAATCGAGTTCTTTTGGAATCACGAGAATTGTGTTTTTCTCACTACCCTTTAGACTTTACAGATTTTCTAGATGGAGAGAAAATGACTTTTAGATAAGTTAAGAGAGGACCAATTCTGATTTATGTTCTATAAATATACCTTTCATCAAGGTATCTCTTCCTCCATAAGGTACCTTTTTTCATTAATGAACCAATAGGATTCAACGTACCCTTTGGTTAATCAAACATGATGATTGATCGTACCCTTACGAACTGACCAATAGGATTTATTGTTTTATTTTATCAAAGCATATAAGTATATAATATATTAGGACCATATTCTAACTTGATGTAAATTATGGAAAATCCAACATGATATCTTAATATTTTTGTTTTATAATCTAAATAATAACTTTTATCAATCACCTCCCTAACTCTCATATATAAACAAATTGGTTATACCCGAGCCAAAGATTTTACCATTTTTAAGGGAATTGAAGATACATGTCTTCTCTATTTCTATTTAAAAAGTTTGTGTGAACATGTCTCTTTGCAAAATTGTAACCCTGAATAAAAACTTATTAGGAGCGAAACTCAAGTCAATAGAGCAATACAATTGTTAGAAAGAGATAAAAATAGGCAATAAAATTGTTAGAAAGAGATAAAAATTGTGACATGCCCCTTCATAATGAAACTTATTAGAACCGTGATTAGAAACAGAACTGGAATCACAATTTGGACAAAACTCTTCTACAACTATTATGCTCTTTGTGCAACTTCAACTTCGCGCCTCTGGTCAATAGAGCAATAAGATTGGTAGAAAGAGATAAAAATAGGCAATATTCAAATTCATTTCACACCTAATTCTTCATTTTCTCAAAAACTTTTTTATCATAATCAAAATTACCTTGACCTCATGTTAAGCACCTTCACATTATGTTCTGATAAAGCATGTTTGAGTGGAACAAAGCTTGGAATATAAGCAATTGCCTCAACTTTAAATTGGCAGAACTTCAAAGATCTCAATCGATTTTGTTTTGGTTCAATGTAAACTAAAGTATCTTCACGAGAGTTAAATATTAGCAATTCCCCATCATTTAAGTACTTAATGGATTATAATGAGCCATAATGTTGAATGGGTTAGAATATATGTGATTAAGGGAAAAAACTTTAGACCCCGCCTTTTTGGTACCATTATCTTTCATTGTCCAAACATGAATAGCACCAGAGTCAAGAACTTTACATATACAGAGTTCTCCCCCTAATACTCCCACATTAATTGTCATATTGATATCGTTGATTCAATGTGGGTAATGAAACTGACCCAAAATGTTCCTTCTCAATGTCAAAAGTAAATAAAGATTATGGCCCCAAATAAGAACGCCAATAAAGAAAACCATTCAAATAAACAGGAGATGACATTGGCATTGACCGGTGAAAAAGCCAATGTTTTTCCATGTATTTGTGCCCAGAATATGTACTTCAGCCATATTGCCACGAGGAGTGCCTCTCTTGGACATTCTTATAATCTTATATTGGTTAGTACTAGGACTAAAACCAAAACCATAACATGAAACAACCGAGCTAAAGTTAATTTTCTTATCATCTCTAAGGTTAATATAAACTCACCTGTAACAGGATTGCAAACAAAAGGAAGTTCTTTATAAGATACACCAGACAAGCAAAGCAAGCTGTTGCATGTAACTATATCAAATAAGTCTGGGACTTCAAATCTGGCTTCAATTCTAACCTCGACATTATTTGGCCGCATAAGATGAACTGTTTTTGACCCGTATATTCGAATTAGAGGATAAATCTCACCTTGATTAAAATGGATCTTTGAAAATTCAGGGTCGGAAACTATATCATTCCAAGTTTTGCAAACAGATTTTAATACAAAAATTCTCACAATAGACAGCCGAAGTAGGATATTTACCAGGATATCCCTTGGGAGATCACAAAATGAAGAACCCGAATATGAGTCTCTTCCTCCCTTATTTTTCTATCTCTCTTTGCATTAGAGTTAGTAGCCAAAGAAATCGTTCCTCTTTTCATGACTATTGTGAAGCTATTAGTGAGAGAAAGCAAATGTCATAAGCACTAATCAGTACACTGAATTTGAAATGCTAAAGAAAACCCTAACTCTTTGGCCTATATCGGAAATGAACCCTCACAAAGCAAAGACTTAATTATATCAAACAGTAAATCAAAATTGTGGGAAAAAACAGTGCAAAAAGAAGAAATTTTACCAGAAAATGGATGGATCGGAAGTTGCGAGTATCTCCCAACTCTGCACTCAATGGTAGAGTGAATGATTTTTTTTTTTAAATAAGGAAGGAGATTGGGTATTCATTTGCATTTAAGTCTTTTCTATTGTTAAAATTACATTTTTCTACTCCTAATTTTTTATTATTTTATTTTATCCATTTTAACTAAATATACATATAATATTTTCTAAAATTAAGTAAATATTGTGAATCTCATATGGGTTTGAGATAATTTTGGTTACAATATGGTTGGGTTTAGGATAGATTCCTAATGGTATGCGATATTTTTTTAAGAATTATAGACAAATTTTATTTTTAATTAAATATACTATAACCGAAAATAAAATTATCTAAGTGTTGATAACAAAATTATCAACAAAAAAGTGATGGTTCAGTTAGCTTGGCTCATTAACAGCATGTGAGCTCGAGCACCACCAGCCGGTATTCCTTCGACTGTTGGGAGCGGGAGGTTATCGCTGCTCTGTGAAGCCAGCAGGGGAGTAGCAGAAGGGTGTACAAGGAGCTCTCCCGCACAGGGCCCCAAATTTAAGAGGGCCCAATTTTTTTTATTATAGAAATCTAAATATATTATTGTTATTAATTATTATATAAAAAATTAACTGGATGTTAACTTATCCAGAAAATTCAGGCTTTAAGTTACATCACATTGTTGCCCCCATTTGGGTCACAAGCTTGAGCTACCAAACTCGGCGATGTAAGTTGTCATGCTTGAAATTAATAAGCTATATAAAGTTGTTGTTTGACAATGTGGGATTTGATTTTGTTGAAAATTTGAGCTTATCACCTTCAACACAAATGCATACAAACCATAATTAATTATGAAACTCTTACATATAAATTACGTTACAGCATGATGTGTCAAATATGACATATAGAGATTTAAATGATAATTTATATCCAATACCTCAGGCCAATTGGATCAATATAGGGGCTGAGCTAAAACAGAATTTCTAAGAGGATTGAATGAGACAGAGACTTAAAACATTGAAGTTAGAAGCTTAAGGAAGAAATTTATATGAGATTGCAATTTGAAATTTCTGTAGTTTTAAGTACTGATGTAGATTCATTTGAATTCTTTACCATCTTGGTTCTTTCAAAACGTTTGCAGTGAAGCGTTAGATATGATCAGTTGTTTGTGAGTTCTTGTAGTTGAATATAAACCCCTTATTTGAATTCCTATGTTTTCATACTCCATTACTAGAAAAATCATTACAAGTTGTTTATGCAACAACTCTGGTAAATTGAGAATTCTAGGATGGTGTCCGTCTAACTAGACAAGCCAATCCGAATTGTGCAAATCCAAAGTTCCTACCGGAGTCCCTTCTTGGTGTACAAATCTACCGGAGTTCTCGTAGGAGAGGAAATGCAGAAAATCTATCCAAGTCAGTTGGGACCTGAGCCTGTTCCATTAACTGTTCTTTATCAAATAACAATTCTATATCGAAATGCCAAGCAACTTGAAACTTTTCGAAATACAAAAGGATGAAAATTAAATCAAACTAAATTAATCATAAAAATATGTTTTATGATTAAGTATCGAATATTGTCCAATAAGCGTTAATTAAATAAAGTATATATATAATTGAAAATCAGAATGAAGTCATGCTCCTCATTTCCCTCATATATAAGAATCGAATCAAAATCAAAACTAGAACTGAAATCATAAGAACCAAAAGCATAATCACGATTAAACCTTTCTTCAACAATATCATTTTCGTTAGCCGCTCAACTAATGAACAGTTGCGAGTGACACTATAAAGATAACATTCAGAAGAACTAAAATCACGATGAGGATGAAACATTTGTTCAGCTATATCAATAATAAAAGTCGGGATAAAACCGTTGTTCAATAATATCAACATCGGTCTCGCTATGCAGCTTCAACTTCGCACACCTAGTCAAGAAAGTAATTGAATGGTTAAAAAAAGATAAAAATATGCAGCATCCAAATTCATATAGCATATAATTCTTTATTTTTCACAAAAAAAAAATGTTCTTGTCATAATCAGCAAAGTCAAAATTACCTCGACTTGACTTTATGCACCTTCGCATTCTGTCCTGATAGAATATGTTTGAGTGAAACAAAGTTTGGAATATAAGCAATTGCTTCAACTTTGGACATGCTATGGACATTCAAATATTTAAATTGATGTTTTATTGGATCCATGTATACTAAAGCTTCTGTAGAAGAGAAAAACATCAGCAGTGCCCCATCATCCAAGTACTTAATTGGTTGAAAACAGCCGTAATGTGGTACTAGATTACAATATATGTAATCGAAGGAGTAAACTTTAGACCACCCCTTATCGGTACTATTATCTTTCATTGTCCAAACATGAATAGCACCATACTCAAGAACTGCAGTTATGCAGAGTTCTCCTCCTAATACCCCAACACTGTCTTGTGCATAAGGATCGTTAATTGCTGGTGATGGCACCGACCCAAAACCTTGCTCCCCAACATCAAAACTAAATATAGATAATGATTGTAAATTAGAAGACCAATAAATAAACCCGTTCAAATAAGTTGTGAATGACTTGGGAATTGACTGGTTGAAAATGTCTATCTCTTTCCATGTTTTTGTACCAAGAATATGGACTTCAGCCTTATTGGAAACATGGATGTCATGATGAAACATTCTGATCACTGTATATTGGTTAGTGGTGGGACTAAAACCGAACCCATAACATATACTAGACGAGCTCAATTCAATCTTATCTGTTGGAAGGTTAATAAACTCACCCATAATTGGATTACAAACAATTGGGCATAGCCATTTATCACATTTATTCAACAAGCAAAGTAACCCATTGCATGAATTAGTGGCTCCATATTGACTATATTTCTCTGGGATTTCAAATTTGGTGTCAATTTTAACCTCAAGATTACAAACACATCCACGCTTAAAAAAGTAATGATCACACATCCCAAGCTTGAGCTCAAAATCATCCTTATCTGGCTGCACAAGATAAACCATTTTCGACCCTTGTCTACACAATGAGGTTTGAATCAGAGGATAAACCTCACCTTGATCAAAACGGACCTTTGCAAATTCGGGGTCTGAAACTATATCATACCATGTTTTGCACACAGATTTGAATATAAAAATCGTCTTAATGGACAATCTAAGTATGATAGTTACCACAATATCCTTGGGAAGATAAGAAAATGAAGGTTGAGTGACTCGGTTAAGGCTAACTTCCCCTATCATTGTTCTATCTCTCTTTGCATTAGAGTTTGTAGTCAGAGAAATCCTTCCACTTTGCATGATTGTTTGTGAAGATATGATACTGAGACAAATTAAATACAACTATCAGCATAATGAATTTAAAACCTTAATTGTTTCGGAAATAAATGATTCAAGTTCAACAAATTACTTGAAACCTAAAATCTTAGTATAAACCAAGATTCATCGTATCCAGCAGTAAATGAATAGCTAATTGAAAATGGGAAGAAAAAACAGCGCAAAGAGAGAAGAAGTTTTACCGGAAATTGATGGCCGGGAGACTCAATTGGAACCTAAAAATTCATAAAGCTTGAGTTCAGCGCTGCTGATTCTAATCGAATTGTTTATAGTCCATCTCCGTTGGTAGGGCGGATATGGTAAAAGCATATAAACAGAATAGCTAAGCAACGAAGGGGTTGTTTGGGTAATTTGTCTTTTTTGTGATGTCTTCTTTTTTTTCCTTTTTCTTTTTAATCAAATGTGATATGGTTTCTACTAGTATATTTTTGGTTCAATAAAGGCAAAAAAACATGATTAGGTTCCACATCTTTCATTTTTTTGGTTTATTAAGCTATTAAACTTTTATTTAGATACATTAAGCTCCCGATTTTTTATTTTGGGTCTCATTAAGCCCTTGATAACTAAAAAGCGTAATTTTTAATATAAAATTCAGTTAACAGACTATTATTCATTGCAGCTACATTCAGAATTTGTATATTTTTACTGTTTGAAAACAGTTTTGGATGTGCAATGTGGCTATAATTCAAACTGTAAAAAATAATTTTTTAACTAATTTTAAATACATATGAAGTTAATAATGTTTTTTTAGCAGAATTATATATTAACAGCTTACTAATTTGATCATCAAGGGCTTAATGAGACCAAAAATAAAAGATCAGTGACATAATGTATCTAAATAAAAGATAAAGAGCTTAATAAACTAAAAAATGAAAGATCAGGGACCTAATCATACTTTTTGTCTTTAATAAATCTCTTGCCCTTTTTTAATTTTAGTTTTATGGAAAGTCCTAATTATTTACATATAATATAAGGCCGGATCAGACTCTGATCATGTTTTATGAAAAATTTGAATCCCAAGGAATTTTCTAGCAATGCTTAGACTTTTAGCTTTCTTTTTTTAAAATAAAATTATAAGCCATTAAGATTGCATATAGAGCCTGTCCTTTGAATTTGGCTTGAAAAATTCATTTGCCGTTTGGAATATTAAAAACTGGGATAAAAATTATGGATTTAGCCTTCACTTATGAAGTGGTACAAATTTAACTTAAACGTTTTCAAACAAGAACAATATTGGCTCTACGTAATAACAATTTAGAAAGAACAGGTTTGTCTAGTATTTAATTTTAACTTCAGACCTTGCTAATATCAATTATTATTATTTATTTTTTAAAATATCAATTATTTCTAAGATATATATTTACTATATTATTAACGAAATTACAAAAATTCAATTAAAATGCGAAAAACTAAATCCGCTAAATATAAGTTTATTACAAATTTTTCTCAAACGGTCTAATATTTTCTATGTTATTAATATATAGTGGAAATAAAATGTCCCTCAACTCTTTTTTTTTTTAATGCAAAGATGATACTTTATTAAGAAAGATTGGAACGGTTACACAGAAAGGGAGGAGGATTGGAAAACCACACCCTACGCAGCTGTTACCTAATGCATGTTTAGCTAATAAATGAGTCGACACATTGGCTGATCGTTTGATGAAGGAGACTGAACATGCCAAAATATGTTATTTACTAGCCAGATGCATCGCATGAAACATAAAGGGCGGTTCGGTGCACTACGCGTCCCCGCTAAGCGATGGTCCAGTGAGGGATCCCATCACAAGGGTCTACTGGGGGCAAGCCTTCCCCTGCCAATTTTTTTGGCAAGAGGCCGCTCCAAAGACTTGAACCCGTGACCTCTCGGTCACACAACAACAACAACATTTACCGTTGCGCTAAGGCTCATCCTTTGAATCGACCATTCTAGACAAAATACGTATTTCTTTTCTTTTGTATGATAGTTGTACAAAAATTGGGAGAAGAAAAATCCATGCACCAAATATCATGAGCTGAATTTGGAAGGTCAGAGGCTAATGCTATGAACTCTATATGTGGCCTATTATAATCGAATTATAGCACCGACATAATTCTACAATCTATGAGGATTTAGAAAGACATTTCTTTCTTAGTGCATTTAAACTACCTACATGCAGAAAGCAAATTCCGAAATACAACAAAAGGAGATGCTGTAAAACAATGAAATTCACTATTAGGTCCGATTGGAAGACAATTTCATGTCAATAATGAAAGCAAAACACTTACCGATTCCTCAAGGAAACGAAACCATTAGGCGTAATCATCCCTCCATCCAGTGAAATTACTCCATCACTTATAAGCGGAAGAGAAAGTAGCATCTCCTCCCTACTTTTGTAAACTTGCAGGCGAGAAAAGAGGCTGTAAATATAAGTCTCTCTGAGGCCATAGACATCGGATACATACAAGAAATTCATGTAATCCACATGGATCATGTTAACAGCGAAACCAATAAATCCAGGTGGGCACTCGCCATTAGGCAATTTTGGCTGTAGAAGAAAGCCTCCTTTGAGGGTCATCATCCACAAATTCACCACAGTCAGGTCTACAAGGGAAAAAAAGTTTGTAATTCAAGTGCTAAATTCCAAACAGCAATAAAGAAAAGAAGGAGATACATCACTACAAGAAAATGTGTTTTTTGTGGGGAAATATTTCCCCACAGAATATCAAAAATTCGCCACTAAAACCTTTTTGTGGCGAAAAAAATTCACCACATGGTCGCCACTGTTAGAATAAGTCTGGCGAAAAATTAATTCATCACAATAGATACACATTTGTGGAGAAATGATAATTCTCCACAATAGACTAGACATATTTTGTGGGGAAAATTTCCCCACTAGTCTTTATACTTTTTGTGGGGGGTAGAGTTTTCACCACAAATAAGAACATTTTTTGTGAGGAAAAATTTCTCACAAATTCTCATTTTTTTTGTGAGGAAATATTTATATCCCAACAAATAATATGTAGTAACTTTTGAGAAAAA
This sequence comes from Euphorbia lathyris, assembly GCF_963576675.1. NCBI lineage: Eukaryota > Viridiplantae > Streptophyta > Magnoliopsida > Malpighiales > Euphorbiaceae > Euphorbia > Euphorbia lathyris. The sequence goes on from NC_088916.1 coordinate 83,337,845, forward strand.
ATAAAATCCCTTAAAAAATTAAATATCCCCACTATTATATATTTCATTTGATTATTTACTTTATTTAAATATTTATTACTAAATATATATACAGTAAAACCTCTATATAGGAATACACTTGGGACCAGACTATTTGTATAACAATTGGGAGGTTATTCCTAAATAGAGGTTGGTATAACAAAGACTCTCAGCACTTGGGACCAAACTTTTGTATAACAATTGGGAGGTTATTCTAATATAGAGTATTCCTATACAGAGGTTCTACTGTATATTAAGAATAAGAATAAATTTAAATAAATTGTCAAAATAAAATTAACATAGAAGAATAAAACTAATAATTATATATAATTAACAATAAAAATTTAAAATTACATTAGTAATAAAAATTGAATTCATGCGTACAAAATGGACCAAAAAATAATGTCAACCAAGTGAAAAATGTAGTAGTTACAAAAATTGAATACACCTTTACAAAATGTCATATCTAAATATAAGTCAATTACAATTCTTTCTATGTCCGCAAAAATGAACAAAAGTCAGAAACTCATGTTAATACCCAACAGAAAAATGTTGTTCAAGTTGCTGATCAATAAGAAGAGGAGTATCTTTTTGTGGCTTCATGTTTTGTTGCTGAAAATTCAAGTAATAATTGGATATTCATATAGGAGATTGCTTAGCTTACTTAACATAGGGGCAGTCATCACACTTCCATGTTTTGTTGAGTAAAGCATCATTGTAAATCCTGAGTTGGTCCTTGGTCCAGAGATGAAACATGAGTTGTATTGTATACATATTTTTTATTATTGTATATATAAAGGTCGAAATTTATTAACTCCAATAATCCAATATATAGCATATGCTCCATCCCTATCCTTTCTAATTCATTCACCCATTGCAATAACTTTATTTGGTTCAATTCAATTCAATCTTTTCAACTTTTTTTTAGTATTGTATACATTTCTTTTATTATTGTATATATATATATATATATATATATATATGTGTCCCCACCATGATTATTTAACAAAATTTAACTAACTATATCTCAATATTGTTATTTATGGTTTCTTTTTTACTTATAGGTTCATTAGTCTCTTAATAATGCTGATATTGATGTCCTAATCACCTTTTGATGCTCTAAGTTCTCATCCTTAAGGAAGGAAGAAAAAAGGAAAAAAAAGTTAACGTGTGATTTGTCTATTCTTTTTCTATCCTATCAGACTATTGTTCTTGTGTTTATTTGGTCCTAAGTTCGGTTTTTTATTTTCCTTTTTAATCTATTTTAAACTATACTGCTTGATCTAATTGTAATCAGGTATAATTTCCATTATTAGCAATGTATCATAAAATGAACGAGCCATAATAAAAATAAAATTGTATACCAACTAAAATAAATCTTTTTTAGATATAAAGGACTCTGTCAAACGCCCATTAGATTAGTATAAAATTTAGAATCAATTTACTTACAATCTCTTATTATCCTCATCGTGAGGGATGCTTTTCGCCGGCAACATTCTGCAATCGGTGCTAGAATATCCATTTTGTTATTCGGAGTGCTTAAAAAATCCGTTGATGCACTCACATGTTGAAAGAAATTTTCTTGTTGTTTCTTCGCCATTGTTTCTCCTGCACAAAATTACCGAAATTAGAATCATTGGGTTTTCCTCTTTCTTTCCGTTCTCAATCAAATTTTGCTACTATTTTATGTACAATGATGAATTTAGCAACAGGAATCTGAAAGCTTCTTTGTATTCTATTGAGGGCTATTGGAGCACAACTTATGCTCATTCAGCGTTCTAAATGACATGAAAGATGAAGTCTCTCTATTTAGATGGATATAACTACTCCCTCGTTGATTTAACTAAACTTCCTAAAGTTCAAATACAGGCATCTCCAAGGAGCAAATAATGGAGCTTATATATATAGGGAAACCATTTGAATTTAGTCATATAACAGAAGGGTTTTGGAAATTGGTTTGTATCTCAAAATCCTCAGGAACAAAACCTCAAAAGAAAAAATATTTGCAAGATGTACTTAGCATGGAAATGTATTTATTTTTAATTTTTTCTAATCAATGAACTCAACTTGGCATAAAAAGAAAAGAGAAAAAAAAAGGAGTATCAATTTTGCCAAATTCAATTTACATGGGCTCACCTTCTAAGCTTATTGAATGCTTCAGAGCAATATTCAGACTATTATAATTGAATTAAATAAGCAATGAAAACTTCAAAAACAATAAAACTGCAGTAGATCTCTCATAGAGTATAAGCACGAACACGGGTGGAAGAGGGAAACTACACTAAAACTGGGAATAATTGATTTCTTCCCTGAGAGATCCACCCAAACCAAGATGAAAGTGAAAATTAAATTGTCAATCGGAGAAAGATGAGATGGGAAGAAGTGAGATTATAAGCTGAAACCCTAGAGATGAAAATGACACAAATGCCACTATGAAGTCACATGGTTTTGTCTAGTTTTCTTTTTGATTTTGTTTTTTGGGTTAAGGTGCAAAAATACCTCTCAGGAGCAATTTTACCCCTAACGTTTAAAATGGTGCAATTTTACCCCTAACGTTTGTAGCCAAGAGCAATTTTACCCCTAACGTTGATAAATTGGGTCAATTTCAGAAATAATTCATCAAACTGTCTTCTCGGTCATGAAGCTTATCATCTACACTTCACATGTGCGTCATTTTATCAGTAACAAATTATAAACATATGTTGGGATGTGAAAAAAATAATAAAAAAACATATTGTCTTTTGAACGAATTGGACAAAAAAATTTAAAAAATTCACTGAATTTATAAATATTAATCTCCAATTCTATTATTAAATTACAAAAGACATGAAATCATTTTTTTAGAATGAATTGATACGCAATTGGTGCAAAATAATAAACAAAAATATCTGTGTTTTATAATAGTGTCTGAAATTGACCCAAATTACCAACGTTAGGGATAAAATTGCTCCTGGCTACAAACGTTAGGGGTAAATTGCACCATTTTAGACGTTAGAGGTAAAATTGCTTCTGGCCCAAAACGTTAGGGGTATTTTTTACACCTTAACGCTTGTTTTTTTTTATGGAGGTTTTGTTTAGTTTTTTATTTTTAAAACTTTTGTTTAATTATAAACTAAACCAAAGATTTCTTAAAAAAATTGTATAAGTAATTTGGACAAATTTTTGGACAAACATTGGATAAGTAATTTGGATAACAAAAAAGGGAAAATTACACAGAAATTCATCTTTTACAAATTATTTACAACTATGTCAAGTCATAATTTTGGATTATATTAAACTAGTAAAATCAGTACTTTGAATATATTTTAAGGATTGGAATTTATAAATTAGAAGTCCAAAATATATTTTCTAGGGTTTATTATTATGAATTGGAGTCTATATTTCTTAAATTATGATGTAAAATCATAATATATAGATACTAATGACATATTAAGAATTAAGTTTGATGATATGACTTAGTTATAATTTTGTACTTAATTATGATATTAATGTATTTGACCAAAAAAAAATTATAAGTTAGTAGCTAAATGAAACTACACAAAACTTTTAAATTAATTCTAATTACAAAATAAGTTATTTAATAAAATAATTAAAAAAACAAAACAAAATTTTTAAGTAAATATTCATAACTAATATTTTTTAACATAGATTTTATTATAGAAAAATATAATTACATTCTTAATTTAAAATAGATAAATAAAATTAAGTAAAAGATATATTTAATAAAATTTAAATCCATTTACATGATTTTTTTTATTCTGTGGCGATATTAGGTCACGTTGTCGGGTCGTGTGTAATTTTATCACCTCTAATTTTTAATGTTGTCATGGTTTATATATTGAAGATATTACAAATGATTAAATTTTTAATACTTTTTTCAATTAATATACTTTTACTTAATTAGTATTTTGGATTTGTACAAAATAATTATGTACGAGACGGACGTAATTTGTAGGAGATTTTCCTACAGATAAATTGTCCTACACCTTCAGTTAGCACTGCGCATAGTTCAGTCTAGTTCGGGGATTCAAGAATCTCCGGGATTGGATTGAATTTCGAGGATTCCTAAAAATGACAACCATTTTGTGTAACTCATCCCTATATTGGCATAAGTCTCATACTCTTTGCAGTATTTTGGACTTTCTCTATAGCTAATCCTTTTGTCAAAGGATCGACCAAATTTTTTTCTAATCATATGTGATCCACTCTAGCAGCTCCTTTAGAGAGTAACTTTCTAACAGTGTTGTGCTTATAATGTGTCTGTCGTTTTTTATCGTTATAATAACAATTCTGAATCTTAGCAATAGTCGCGGTACTATCGCAATGTATCAACTAGTTGTTGGCCCGTGCGATGCACGGATTCATCTTAATATATAAATATTAATAAAAATACAATCTAATAATTACAATTAATGACATAAATGTGTTATATAAATTAAATATTATTATTTCATTTTCACATTTACTTTAAATAATATTTTTATAAATAAATATAATAATAAAATAAAAACTAATATATTATATATTATATTATATTTTTTATCAGTAAAAAAGGAGGAAGTGACACCTCAGTTCCATCGTTACTGTTTTATATTATATATAGATATGTAGAGAATTAGAGAGATTTTAGGGATTAATTTAAATTCTGTAGTACTCTTAGATATATGGGATAAAATAATCTTTTTATAGATAAATATACATAATAAAATTAAAATTAATATATTAAATTTTTTATCACTAAAAAAGGAGGAAGTGACACCTCAGTTCCATCGTTACTGTTTTATATTATATATAGATGTGTAGAGAATTACAGAGATTTTAGGGATTAATTTAAATTCTGTAGAACTCTTAGATATAGTACGGATAAAATAATCTTTTTATAGATAAATATATATAATAAAATTAAAATTAATATATTAAATTTTTTATCGCTAAAAAAGGAGGAAGTGACACCTCAATTCCATCGTTACTGTTTTATATTATATATAGATATAGATGTGTAAAGAATTAGCGAGATTTTAGGTATTAGTTTAAATTCTATAGAACTCTTAGATATAGTACGGATAAAATAATCGTTTTATAGATAAATATATATAATAAAATTAAAATTAATATATTAAATTTTTTATCACTAAAAAAGGAGGAAGTGACACATCAGTTCCATCGTTACTGTTTTATATTATATATAGATGTGTAGAGAATTAGAGAGATTTTAGGGATTAATTTAAATTTTGTAGAACTCTTAGATATAGTACGGATACAATAATCTTTTTATAGATAAATATATATAATAAAATTAAAATTAATATATTAAATTTTTTATCACTAAAAAAGGAGGAAGTGACACATCAGTTCCATCGTTACTGTTTTATATTATATATAGATGTGTAGAGAATTAGAGAGATTTTAGGGATTAATTTAAATTCTATAGAACTCTTAGATATAGTACGGATAAAATAATCTTTTTATAGATAAATATATATAATAAAATTAAAATTAATATATTAAATTTTTTATCACTAAAAAAGGAGAAAGTGACACCTCAGTTCCATCGTTACTGTTTTATATTATATATAGATGTGTAGAGAATTAGAGAGATTTTAGGGATTAATTTAAATTCTGTAGAACTCTTAGATATAGTACGGATAAAATAATCTTTTTATAGATAAATATATATAATAAAATTAAAATTAATATATTAAATTTTTTATCACTAAAAAAGGAGGAAGTGACACCTCAGTTCCATCGTTACTGTTTTATATTATATATAGATGTGTAGAGAATTAGAGAGATTTTAGGGATTAATTTAAATTATGTAGAACTCTTAGACATAATACAGATAAAATAATCTTTTTATAGATAAATATATATAATAAAATTAAAATTAATATATTAAATTTTTTATCACTAAAAAAGGAGGAAGTGACACCTCAGTTCCATCGTTACTGTTTTATATTATATATAGATGTGTAGAGAATTAGAGAGATTTTAGGGATTAATTTAAATTCTGTAGAACTCTTAGATATAATACAGATAAAATAATCTTTTTATAGATAAATATATATAATAAAATTAAAATTAATATATTAAATTTTTTATCACTAAAAAAGGAGGAAGTGACACCTCAGTTCCATCGTTACTGTTTTATATTATATATAGATGTGTAGAGAATTAGAGAGATTTTAGGGATTAATTTAAATTCTGTAGAACTCTTAGATATAATACAGATAAAATAATCTTTTTATAGATAAATATATATAATAAAATTAAAATTAATATATTAAATTTTTTATCACTAAAAAAGGAGGAAGTGACACCTCAGTTCCATCGTTACTATATTATATTATATATAGATGTGTAGAGAATTAGAGAGATTTTAGGGATTAATTTAAATTCTATAGAACTCTTAGATATAGTACGGATAAAATAATCTTTTTATAGATAAATATATATAATAAAATTAAAATTAATATATTAAATTTTTTATCACTAAAAAAGGAGGAAGTGACACCTCAGTTCCATCGTTACTGTTTTATATTATATATAGATGTGTAGAGAATTAGAGAGATTTTAGGGATTAGTTTAAATTCTATAGAACTCTTAGATATAGTACGGATAAAATAATCGTTTTATAGATAAATATGTATAATAAAATTAAAATTAATATATTAAATTTTTTATCACTAAAAAAGGAGGAAGTGACACCTCAGTTCCATCGTTACTGTTTTATATTATATATAGATGTGTAGAGAATTAGAGAGATTTTAGGGATTAATTTAAATTCTGTAGAACTCTTAGATATAATACAGATAAAATAATCTTTTTATAGATAAATATATATAATAAAATTAAAATTAATATATTAAATTTTTTATCACTAAAAAAGGAGGAAGTGACACCTCAGTTCCATCGTTACTGTTTTATATTATATATAGATGTGTAGAGAATTAGAGAGATTTTAGGGATTAATTTAAATTCTGTAGAACTCTTAGATATAATACAGATAAAATAATCTTTTTATAGATAAATATATATAATAAAATTAAAATTAATATATTAAATTTTTTATCACTAAAAAAGGAGGAAGTGACACCTCAGTTCCATCGTTACTGTTTTATATTATATATAGATGTGTAGAGAATTAGAGAGATTTTAGGGATTAATTTAAATTCTGTAGAACTCTTAGATATAATACAGATAAAATAATCTTTTTATAGATAAATATATATAATAAAATTAAAATTAATATATTAAATTTTTTATCACTAAAAAAGGAGGAAGTGACACCTCAGTTCCATCGTTACTATATTATATTATATATAGATGTGTAGAGAATTAGAGAGATTTTAGGGATTAATTTAAATTCTATAGAACTCTTAGATATAGTACGGATAAAATAATCTTTTTATAGATAAATATATATAATAAAATTAAAATTAATATATTAAATTTTTTATCACTAAAAAAGGAGGAAGTGACACCTCAGTTCCATCGTTACTGTTTTATATTATATATAGATGTGTAGAGAATTAGAGAGATTTTAGGGATTAGTTTAAATTCTATAGAACTCTTAGATATAGTACGGATAAAATAATCGTTTTATAGATAAATATGTATAATAAAATTAAAATTAATATATTAAATTTTTTATCACTAAAAAAGGAGGAAGTGACACCTCAGTTCCATCGTTACTGTTTTATATTATATATAGATGTGTAGAGAATTAGAGAGATTTTAGGGATTAATTTAAATTCTGTAGAACTCTTAGATATAATACAGATAAAATAATCTTTTTATAGATAAATATATATAATAAAATTAAAATTAATATATTAAATTTTTTATCACTAAAAAAGGAGGAAGTGACACCTCAGTTCCATCGTTACTGTTTTATATTATATATAGATGTGTAGAGAATTAGAGAGATTTTAGGGATTAATTTAAATTCTGTAGAACTCTTAGATATAATACAGATAAAATAATCTTTTTATAGATAAATATATATAATAAAATTAAAATTAATATATTAAATTTTTTATCACTAAAAAAGGAGGAAGTGACACCTCAGTTCCATCGTTACTGTTTTATATTATATATAGATGTGTAGAGAATTAGAGAGATTTTAGGGATTAATTTAAATTCTGTAGAACTCTTAGATATAATACAGATAAAATAATCTTTTTATAGATAAATATATATAATAAAATTAAAATTAATATATTAAATTTTTTATCACTAAAAAAGGAGGAAGTGACACCTCAGTTCCATCGTTACTGTTTTATATTATATATAGATGTGTAGAGAATTAGAGAGATTTTAGGGATTAGTTTAAATTCTATAGAACTCTTAGATATAGTACGGATAAAATAATCGTTTTATAGATAAATATGTATAATAAAATTAAAATTAATATATTAAATTTTTTATCACTAAAAAAGGAGGAAGTGACACCTCAGTTCCATCGTTACTGTTTTATATTATATATAGATGTGTAGAGAATTAGAGAGATTTTAGGGATTAATTTAAATTCTGTAGAACTCTTAGATATAATACAGATAAAATAATCTTTTTATAGATAAATATATATAATAAAATTAAAATTAATATATTAAATTTTTTATCACTAAAAAAGGAGGAAGTGACACCTCAGTTCCATCGTTACTGTTTTATATTATATATAGATGTGTAGAGAATTAGAGAGATTTTAGGGATTAATTTAAATTCTGTAGAACTCTTAGATATAATACAGATAAAATAATCTTTTTATAGATAAATATATATAATAAAATTAAAATTAATATATTAAATTTTTTATCACTAAAAAAGGAGGAAGTGACACCTCAGTTCCATCGTTACTGTTTTATATTATATATAGATGTGTAGAGAATTAGAGAGATTTTAGGGATTAATTTAAATTCTGTATAACTCTTAGATATAGTACGGATAAAATAATCTTTTCATAGATAAATATATATAATAAAATTAAAATTAATATATTAAATTTTTTATCACTAAAAAAGGAGGAAGTGACACCTCAGTTCCATCGTTACTGTTTTATATTATATATAGATGTGTAGAGAATTAGAGAGATTTTAGGGATTAGTTTAAATTCTATAGAACTCTTAGATATAGTACGGATAAAATAATCGTTTTATAGATAAATATGTATAATAAAATTAAAATTAATATATTAAATTTTTTATCACTAAAAAAGGAGGAAGTGACACCTCAGTTCCATCGTTACTGTTTTATATTATATATAGATGTGTAGAGAATTAGAGAGATTTTAGGGATTAGTTTAAATTCTATAGAACTCTTAGATATAGTACGGATAAAATAATCGTTTTATAGATAAATATGTATAATAAAATTAAAATTAATATATTAAATTTTTTATCACTAAAAAAGGAGGAAGTGACACCTCAGTTCCATCGTTACTGTTTTATATTATATATAGATGTGTAGAGAATTAGAGAGATTTTAGGGATTAATTTAAATTCTGTAGAACTCTTAGATATAATACAGATAAAATAATCTTTTTATAGATAAATATATATAATAAAATTAAAATTAATATATTAAATTTTTTATCACTAAAAAAGGAGGAAGTGACACCTCAGTTCCATCGTTACTATATTATATTATATATAGATGTGTAGAGAATTAGAGAGATTTTAGGGATTAATTTAAATTCTGTAGAACTCTTAGATATAATACAGATAAAATAATCTTTTTATAGATAAATATATATAATAAAATTAAAATTAATATATTAAATTTTTTATCACTAAAAAAGGAGGAAGTGACACCTCAGTTCCATCGTTACTGTTTTATATTATATATAGATGTGTAGAGAATTAGAGAGATTTTAGGGATTAATTTAAATTCTTTAGAACTCTTAGATATAGTACGGATAAAATAATCTTTTTATAGATAAATATATATAATAAAATTAAAATTAATATATTAAATTTTTTATCACTAAAAAAGGAGGAAGTGACACCTCAGTTCCATCGTTACTGTTTTATATTATATATAGATACTGTCGGAATCTTGCTAACAGACTTCTCAACCAACTTGCTTCTTCACTAGTTGTGGCTAGTGCAATAAGTTCGCATTTCATACTTGATTGAGCTAGAATAGTCTGTTTTGGACTTCCATGAGTAGTATAAAAATAAACATTATGGTTTAGGTCATTTTCTGACATATACTATATGGTTTAAAAGTTGGCAAACACAGTCCAAATTGATTAATGATGTTAAAAAAAGTCAAAAGTTAAAGGGAAAATAGTTAATTTAGTCTCTATATTTATATATTTTATAAATTAACCCTTTATTATCTAATTATTACAAACAAACCCCAAAATAAAAAATAAAAAAATCAAATACGCATCTTCTCTGTAACTCTCTAATCTTTTTTTTTCTCTTTTCTCTCTCTTCTCTCTTCTCTCTGTTAATTTCTCTCTAAAATCAAGTAATTGCAATCATACTATAATCAAGTAAAGATTATTTTGAGAAGAATGATAGAGTAATTTAGAAAGTTGATAGATGTGCAAAAGAAAAATATAGCTAAGATTAGTGAAAACTTCTATTCTCCAAATGTAGTACCTCAGGCTCACACTATTGATTAAAAGAATTAAAGCAAACAAAGAGTGAAGAAAAAAAAGCATGAGAGGGAGAGATAGAGAGAGTACAACTATACATGCACCAAAATTAGAGAAAATATTTATTTTGACTTTTATGATTTAGAAAGAATAAGACTTTCTGAAGGAAAATTCCTACAATCTCATCTTCCGATAAATGGTTCACCTGTTGCAGAATGAGGTCTCACAATAATCCATTCGAAAGAAAGTGATATCTAAATCACGGTTTTTCTTTTTGTAACCTTGTAAATTACTTTATCATTCTTCTCATAATAATCTTTATTTAACTATAGTATGATTGCAATTATTTGATTTTAGCGAGAAATTAATAAAGAGCAGAGAGAAGATAGAGAAAGAAGAAGAAAAAGAAGAGATTGAAGAGATATGGAGAAGATGTGTATTTGATAATGTAATCCAAGTTTCATGGTTCTTTTCAGGTATCCCATGACCCTTTCTATAACATTCCAACGCTCAACGCTAGGTCTACTAGTAAATCTTCATAATAATCCAACATAAGTAATGTCGGGTCTAGTACAATCAGTGGTATAGTGGAGACTGCCAATTAAAATACCATACTCTGATTGTCTTACGCTCTCTCCAATGTACTTAAATTTTTTTATACAAAGACCATAAGGTGTGCATGCAGGATTACGTTCAAAGTAATTATATTCCTTTAGAATCTTCTCAATGTAGTGAGATTGATCTAACCAAATTTCATTTTAAGACCTAGTTATCTTGGTGTCAAGAATGAAATTTGTTTCTCCTAAACCTTAAAGTTTTCACAAAGCATAGACTTCACATAATTTCCAACATGAACATTAGATCCAAAAATAAGCAAGTCATCAATATATAAGCATATAATGGTGCAAACACTATTTTCATATTTGTAGCAAGTATTGTAACCTATAAATATGGTTTAGATTTATTTTGCACATCATAAAAAAAGCTTAATAAAAAAAATCAGATTGTGCAATATTATCTTTCAAAAGTCATTATTAATCTTTGCACAATATTATTTATGTGATTAATTAATTATATCTGTTAAATTGTCGCAATACCTCCAACATGATTCTTTTACTGTTCATAATTAGATGCATTTTTTCTTGATGAATGTAACAATAAATATAAAATTTGTTAATACAAAATAGCACCAATATAGACTTAACGTTTACAAAATAATTAAATTAATCATATTATATTCTTTCCCTATTAACTTTATATGTTATCATTTTTTTTAGTTCTATATTTTTATTTATTATAATACAATTAATTAGTATTTTTGCCCATTAAGATCTTATATTTGTTTTTCATCAATGATTCCATGACTATTAAATTTCATTGCCCGTGTAATATATGCAAACTAAAATTAATTGAATATCCACAATATTTCGAAATATTGTGGATATTCAATTTAGTAGTCATGGAATCATTGATGAAAAACAAATATTTAAGCTTTTGCTTGTCCTCAAGCAAATTAAATCCGAAAACAAAGCTAGAAGACCAAGCACTCAAATAAATCAACAATGAGACATGATTCATTTCAAGTAACAATGTAGAAGATCATAATTTTGAGCCGTTTGAAACATGATAAACACCTTGAGTAACTAAACGATTTTTGAATTTATACTTTTGGCCATTAGTGAGACATTTTTCAAATAGTTGATACTTAATGAACTCGTTAAATACCTCACATAGGATTCACTCTTTATGCTCAAGTGTTCCAGGTAACTCTCAATTTTCCAACACAAGTGATAACTATCGTGGGCTTGCACGGTCATCCAACCTCTACCACTATGCCTCCTTACTAGGATTTGATCAAAAGGACTTAATTGGATTGTAATGAAGGGTTAAGGTTTGGTGTGATTATGATGGAAATGAGGTTTAAGAATCTTATTGAGTTTCTAAAATGTTATTTCTTTTCTTTTCTTCCCCTTTTTTCTTAAAAATTTTGAATAAGCTTTTTTTTTGGAATGGGAGAATTGTATTCCTAGGGGGGTAATGTGTGTGAGCCAAAGAATGTATATATGTTTTTGCTTTAATTCTCTCTTTTTAGACAAATATTTATCTATTAGAAACTCATAGATTCTGGGATTTTTTGATAGAAAGTGATGGAATAGGGTTATATTGTGGTGGCAAAAGAAGGGCAAGGCTCAAAATGGGGAACAAGGGAAAATGATTTCGGGTAGGCTATTGGTTTATATGGTGGCGAAATGAAAGAATGCCTTAATCATATCAAATTCCTAGTTCGGTGCGTGGTTTCGGTTAGTATTTAATGCAAGCCCTATAGTTAAAAACAAGCGTGGATCCCACATCAAAGAAAAATAATCGAGCTATTTAATGTGCTCGTGGCTCAAAGTATCTCTCCATGGGTGCGTTTGTGTGGTACAAGTTCAAGTGTTTCAACTATGGGTAAATGTCTAAAAATGAGTATTTATTCAAAAATAGTTATTCAAATTTTTATTCATGACCCAACGATTCAATTTTAGAATTTTAGAATTGTCAAATAGGTTTATCCTATCACAAGTTAATGCTATTAAAGAGTCTTTTGGTCTTTAAAAAATTTATATTTACAAATCTATAAAACACAGCTCTCAAATTGAATTGTAAGAGTGTAAAATAGGCTTAAGTTCAATTTAGTTCATAACTGTTAAATTATTAAACAAAATTGAAATGTCCATATGGTTTATGGTTCCAATTTATAAGGCTTTGTAAGAGATCAAAAGGTTGCAAAATTTAGTATAGGGAGACTCATGGTTGAAAAAAAGCGAAACATGATTATGTATTTTGAATTCTACATGTTAAACTACATCCCTCTGTACTTTCCCAGGCTATCCGATAGGTCCCTAAACTTTGTAGATTTCTTATTAGCCTTCTGAAGTTTTTTACAATGACTTATTTAACCCATAAATTAGCTTAAAGTGACTATTGTCCACCTGGAGTGGTTATAATTATCAATTAGCTTTATAAACTTGCTTAAAATGATATACATTTTAACTTATCCAAACCTCATGCTTCTGCCACCCGAACTTAAGAAGCAAATGAGCATTTCAAACATATTGAGACAACTCCGAAATTCAGGAGGCTAATCGGATAATCGAAACAAATACAAAGAGCCCCTTAGCAGTAAAAAAATCTCTATTTGTGACTACTAAGGATGTTCCCCTTATCACCAAAAAAATCCTCAAGTACGACTACAAAAAACCAAGTAAGTTTACACGTAATAACACAGACTTCTTTTAAAGAATGTTTGGTTTAAATTTCCAGAGAATGAGAATCCAAATAAATGACTAGTTCTTAATTTTGTGTGGTTCAATATAAAATCAGAATGTTATTCCCTTTGAAGTGGTTTAGTTCTTTAATGATTGGAAGAGAATTAATACAATATTTGTTAAAAATAATTTATCAAATAATAATAATAACTTCAATTAAAAATAATATCTTGGTTTTATTACGCATATCCAAATTCCAAAGCCTTTTGGAACATTTGCTCATATCACAGTAGTATTTTGCGGCATCTTTCAATGCATATTTGTATCCATAACTTGTACATTTCTGTCTCACATGCTAGCAAACCAATCAAAGCTTGTGGCATATACATTTTATTTTAGAAAAATATTGATATGCTGACAGTTTATGCATGCTAAACCGAGTTTGAATTTTGGCATAAATGAATTGTTACGGGAGGGCTTAATATATTGAAAAAAAATCATTAATCAAAGACTTAGTATATCCATTTAAAAAATAGAGACTTAATGTATTTAAAAATAATTAATCAACCGTTTAATTTATAATGACTTAATGAATAAAAAATAAATTGATCACGACTCAAACATGCAATTTAACCACAGAACTTCGCGGATAACTATAACATGACTTCATTGATTAACTTTTACACATTATATAGATGTAAAAAAACAGTTCATAGATATGCATGCTTGTGAAATGATGGACTTCTTGAAGAGGATGTTTTAAAGAGCATATTTTAAAGAATTTTAATTCTTCAACTGTTTAGTTTTGATGTAATTTATGCATTGTCTGGTGATTAAAAGAAAGTTAATGTTTACACTTGAGAGAGAAAGCTAAAAAAATAAAAAATACTATTTCATAGTAAATGTGATACTAAAAAATTTTAATTCTTGAAAAAATTCATTTTGAGGTTGTTAATAAATTTTTTAAATCAACCCTTACACAATATAATGCAATAAAAGCTAATAATATTAATCAGAAAAATAAAATATGATTAACTACTAATAGGATTCACTTGCAAACACAAATTGAACATCTCATATTTTGACATGTCATTTTTATAGAGATAGTAAAATTACACGTGATTTACGAAAACATTACAAAAATCCAATATAATATTATTAATGGGTTAAAATTTGTTAAATAGATTTAGAATCAAATTTTTGGAAGATGGTGTTAATTTACTTCCTAATACAAAAATAACATTGAAATTTTAAAATTGTCCTTATATATTTTAAAATTTCTATCACTAAAAGAGTTTATAATAAATGGAGATGCTTTAGTTGTAGTATACCAATTCTGTTTCGAGAACTGTGGTATACATTTATGTCATTTTTAATATTAGGTACAATAATTATCTATTATTTATCTAATCAAAAGAACAGGGTTACCAACAAAACTCATATATCACAGTTATGGAAACAGATCGTACCAGTTCTGTTTCCATAGCTATGGTATAAACATAACTGTATACAAGTTATTTTGGTATCCCTTAGGACTTCAAAACAAGGTTATATAAAAACTTAACAAAGAATGGAGAAAAGGAATATACTAAATAGGCAAAAATGAAACATAGAGAAGTAAGTGCAGATACAATTTCAGTTAATTTAACTAATGCAGTTAGGCTGGCATATTAGAAAGGCCTTACTATATTGTCTTTATCTAAGAGACAAAGGCAACATGGCTTTCATGTGCTTCGCTTAATAATTCAAGGTTCATTTTCTACGTTTGAATTTTCTCTTTTCCTTCCATTACCAATCAAAATCTCCATATAATAATTCCTGCTTTTCAAACACAGCCTTTTGCATTTGCATATAATAACTATGAAAAGTAAACTCTCACAATTTTTATGGAATGAAGGTTCCGTCTATGATGCTTGGTTTAGTTGTGCTTCTAATCAGGTTTCCGTCCATGATTCATAAAACATTCAGTTTACTCGTGTTAAGCTTCTTAGGCCTACTGATACTCTTGCACTTGGCCATTAGTTACATCTCAAGGTCAGATCAATTTCTCTTCATCCTTCTTCTCACTTCCTGCATATCTTCCCTCTCTCACTTTCTGATTTTCTCTCTCTCTTCTTGACTGTAGAAGTTATCAAGGTTTTAAGAGCCAAGAAACACGTGAAAGTAAAGAGGCAACAACCAGATTCATCAGAGGAACATATAGCTTCAGATTCTGAGAATGGAAGCAAACCTGCCAGTATGTACTCAAATAAAGATAAAGATCACCAGGTATGTATATATGTGTTTCTCACTCTCTCTATCTCAGAATATTTTTCCAGATTCTTGTATATGTCCTGAAACCTCACCTGTTCTTTGAACAAGTTCCTCTATGTTTTAATATTTCATACATAATCAACAAAAGGACATTGGAAACAGCTATTAGTTAAACTTATTATAATTATTCATTTGGAGTTAAAAACTGAACACTGCTTTCAATCGTCTTGTTTTAAGACGATATTATAGAGCGATTGATTTGGTTGAACAAAACTGACCGTTGTGATAATGCTAATCGCACGAAACAAAACATGAAAGGCAACAACCAAGGGCCCAAGCTAACAACTCCATTGTAATGAGGTCCAAGTCTTAGCGGCCGCCATATACAGAGTATCTCTGAGTCTGGGATCTGACTACTGCATCTGATTGTAATATCTTAAATAGTCAATGAAGCATACAGTTGACCTCTATCTTTGGAAAGATTGCTCATGAGTTCTTGGACACCATCCTTGCCTAACGTATCCTTCAAGTAGATAGAAGCAGCAGCTACTTACTTCCTTAGGTGTAACTTTGCCATCATAATCCCTGCCAACAATGAACATAAATTAATATAAGTTTGCAAATCTAGTTGCATGAAGAAAGGGGGTACAAGGGTGTATTAACCCCTGAACTTATAGTCAAACAAAACCCGATGACATAACATGTAAAAATTTGCACATAATAGGCATGGCCGCTTTGCATCAGTGACCTTTCAATAACAAGATCTGCCAGAAGTTGACTAAAATAATCAAATTCAGTCATAGTTTATATGCATTACTTATCAACCGAGCTCCAAGATTGTAAACCAGAACCTGATAATTTCAACATTTAGTGCCACTGGAAATAGCTGTTCATGAATCATGACACCAAGAGCAATACACGGAAGCATACATATATGCACATGCTAAAAATTATCAATTTCAAACTGACTCAGCAAATGACAAGGTTACGTTTGAAAGAGAGAATTTTGTAGGTCACAACTTGATGCAAAAGGTTTCAAATTTCTTAGTTAACTAAATAAAGTTTATATTGACATAATGAAATCGTCACCTGTTTGGCTCACACTAATGCAACAAGATAAAAACAAAAAGTCTAACATAGACCAAAACAATCTTGAAAACTCATCACAGTTTATTCTATTAAATTAAGAGAACAGTTAATGAGGATATCATGATTCCAAGAACAAGAATAAAAACAGTAATAACCTTGATTATCTCTTCCTGCATGTCAAGGTATCCCAATTTCCTCCTTTCAAAAATAGAATCTTCTGGTGGTAAAGATGTAACACCACCAGTATCTACAGACAGTACTTTTGGCTTTGCAATTTGAGGGTGAGTCTATATTTAATGTCAACAGTAGAGGTATCCGACACTGATTATATTCAACAAGCTTGTACTTTGCCAAGTATTCAACAAGTTCAATGCAAGAAACTTTAAAAAGCAAAATGTGTTCAAAAGGAATCCATAGGAACAATTTCAAAGCTCATATTAGTATCAGCTTCAGTATTAAGTGCACTCCCATTACATGATCATCTAGGATGATAGCATACCTTATTACGAGAGGCATAAATTTTAACTCTCTTTGCCCTGTTAGCAAACTTCAATGTATTATGAGTTTCCTCCATACTACTAGATGCAGAAATAACTGCAGATATAAGCCGTATAACAAATTAAGAGAAGGAATCCATATATTAATGTCACTGCAAGACATTTGGTCCATCCTCTAGTTAGAAACCAGACGAAAGCAAAAAACAATAAGAAAATAGATACATGAGCAATTCCCATTGGATTTTATAGAAAACATAATCTATACGATAGTATAGCATCAACACATTCTGCGCATTTCATGTGTTATACATAATTTGGTTATAAAATTCAGAGTATATGCATGGTCAACTAATGAAATCAATAAATTTGAAGAATTTTAAATTAATATTTTCTTTTAACTCCTTGAAGTTGTTAACTCTGCTTATTAGCCCAGCCTTAGGGAGGAAAGCCTGCAATCCTTGCTAAATCCAACTCCCAAAATCTGCTTTTGACACTCTATGCAAAAACATGAACACAATCAAATCAATCACACAAACCTCAGTCCTTGTAAGGAGTCTCCTAGTATTCCACTTTATACATAACACCATGTAAAAAGCCAAAAACGATTTCAGCACTCATTTTCAATTTTGAAAAACTAAGTCCAATCTGACTGCTGAAACCTAAAACACTATTCCACCTCTTCCATGTACTTACAAACTTAGGAAGAGAAAACAATAAGAAAACCCTAAAATTAAAGCAGCTAAGACAAATAATGAGCACGAATTAAGAGGGGAAACCTCATTTTTCAACTAATAAACACCAAACAAAGATTAAATCGAATCTAATCAAAATAAAAGTTTAAATGTATCTAGAATCAATAAGCAAAATAGCTGAAGAATAAGAAAGAAAAAGAAGAGACGTTTAAAGTTTTTACAAATTGGATACTGTGATTAGGTTCTCGAGACTCCATGTGGATATGTTTTTGCTTGGACTTAACATTCTGTGACTTCCTTCTCTTAACCTGCAATCAATAGAACAGATTCACAGAAAACACAAACATACATGGAGAACGATTACAAAAATGGAAGAAAGAAAGAAACCTTAGCAGTGAGACCGAACTGAGGCAGGAGGTGAGCGGCCAAGAGAGGAGAATGACGTTCATAGAGAGCGGCCAAGAGAGGAAATTGACCTTCATGGAGAGTGGGGAAGAGAGGAGAAAACATCAGTCATTATGTTTGACGGAAGAAGAACAGCAGCCATGGGGTTAGGGTAATGACCCTTAATTTGGGGGGAACGAAAAGAAAAGAGGGAGAGAACCAAAAGTTTGGGAGGGAAATGAAAATTTATGGGGGGGAAATTTAGGGCATTAAAAGCAAAAGAAATTAATAAGTGATTAACTTGTTATTACTATAATTAATAAGTATTTAATTTTTTTATTAGAATTTATAGGGGGTTTTAATTTAGATATTAAAATAGAAAATAAAGGGGTTTTACTTTAGAATGAATTAATAAGGGGTTTTTTTGGTAAAAGTAAATCAAAAAAGGTTTTTGCTTATTATTAAATAATAATAGAATTTGTGCTTATTAAAAGTATTTTTTATAAGTGAATTTTAGACCCTTATTAAATTTTTATTACTAATACTCCTTTTTCTTGTAGTGTGAGAATCCAAATAAATGACTATTTCTTAATTTTGTTTGGTTCAATATAAAATTAGAATGTTATTCCCTTTGAAGTGGTTTAGTTCTTTAATGATTGGAAGAGAATTAATACAATATTCGTTAAAAATAATTTATCAAATAATAATAATAACTTCAATTAAAAATAA
The DNA here is from genome assembly GCF_963576675.1 of Euphorbia lathyris. NCBI lineage: Eukaryota > Viridiplantae > Streptophyta > Magnoliopsida > Malpighiales > Euphorbiaceae > Euphorbia > Euphorbia lathyris. The sequence continues at coordinate 83,357,358 of NC_088916.1, forward strand.
TATCTTGGTTTTATTACGCATATCCAAATTCCAAAGCCTTTTGGAACATTTGCTGATATCACAGTAGTATTTTGCGGCATCTTTCAATGCATATTTGTATCCATAACTTGTACATTTCTGTCTCACATGCTAGCAAACCAATCAAAGCTTGTGGCATATACATTTTATTTTAGAAAAATATTGATATGCTCACAGTTTATGCATGCTAAACCGAGTTTGAATTTTTGCCATAAATGAATTGTTACGGGAGGGCTTAATATATTGAAAAAAAATCATTAATCAAAGACTTAGTATATCCATTTAAAAAATAGAGACTTAATGTATTTAAAAATAATTAATCAACAGTTTAATTTATAACGACTTAATGAATAAAAAATAAATTTATCACGACTCAAACATGCAATTTAACCACAGAACTTCGCGGATAACTATAACATGACTTCATTGATTAACTTTTACACATTATATAGATGTAAAAAAACAGTTCATAGATATGCATGCTTGTGAAATGATGGACTTCTTGAAGAGGATGTTTTAAAGAACATATTTTAAAGAATTTTAATTCTTCAACTTTTTAGTTTTGATGTAATTTATGCATTGTCTGGTGATTAAAAGAAAGTTAATGTTTACACTTGAGAGAGAAAGCTAAAAAAATAAAAAAATATTATTTCATAGTAAATGTGATACTAAAAAATTTTAATTCTTGAAAAAATTCATTTTGAGGTTGTTAATAAATTTTTTAAATCAACCCTTACACAATATAATGCAATAAAAGCTAATAATATTAATCAGAAAAATAAAATATGATTAACTATTAATAGGATTCACTCGCAAACACAAATTGAACATCTCATATTTTGACATGTCATTTTTATAGAGATAGTAAAATTACACGTGATTTACGAAAACATTACAAAAATCCAATATAATATTATTAATGGGTTAAAATTTGTTAAATAGATTTAGAATCAAATTTTTGGAAGATGGTGTTAATTTACTTCCTAATACAAAAATAACATTGAAATTTTAAAATTGTCCTTATATATTTTTAAATTTCTATCACTAAAAGAGTTTATACATGAAAGAAAACAAGATGCTAAATATAATATCTATCACTAAAAGATTTTGAATTGGGTTAACTGAATTTAATTTTTTTGCAACCAAAATGAAGCTACCCACTCAAGCTTATCTATGGGTATGATTGTTAGAAAACATGGAAGCCAAATCCAGTGCAAGTGAAAATATTGGTTATCTATGGGTTTGATTGTTAGAAAACATGGAAGCCAAATCCAGTCCAAGTGAAAATATTCGTTTGGGTTCAAGGGATCAAATCTCCTCTGACCCAAGTTGCTAAATATAAAACTCAAATTCTGTATACTTGCAATTCATGGTTTTATATCAGATCCTCTAAGATTTTCAGTGTTTGTATATATATCCCTCTAATTGGATATCTTAATGCAATACACTTATCCAGTATGATTTTATCAACAATAGGAGCTATGATGCTCATTCTTCTTCATGCTCTAACTGTGCAAGTTTCTAATGCAAATCCTTCTCTTCAATTGCCTCAAGTTTGCCGTCACTCTTTCAATCAAGTTCCTGGCGGACCAGATCCAATTCATAACCCACCCAAACTCATTACAGCTCAACATCAACCGTCAACCCGAGTTTATGGTCATTCTTTTAGACAAGTTCCTGGCGGACCAGACCCAATTCATCACCGACCCCAACTCATTACAGCTGATCATCAACAGTCAACCCGAGTTTATGGTCATTCTTTTAGAGAAGTTCCTGGCGGACCAGACCCAATTCATCACCCAACCCAACTCATTACCGATGATCATCAACAGTCATCCCGAGTTTATGGTCATTCTTTTAGACTATCTCCTGGTGGACCAGACCCAATTCATCACCCATCCCAACTCATTACTGCTGATCATGAACAGTCAAGCCGAGTTTATGGTCATTCTTTTAGACTATCTCCTGGTGGACCTGACCCAATTCATCACAGCCGTCATTCTCTCAGAAGAACCCCTGGCAGACCAAACCCAATTCATAACCCCGGACCTGGAGAACCACCCCAGCTCCCGACAAACAGTCATTCTTTGAGAGAAACTCCTGGGGCACAAAACCCAATTCATAACCCTAGACCTGGATCACCACCTGAACATATCTCGACTGAACATCAATATTAATAAGATGTTATCTTGTTTAATTATGGGAAGTTCTATCATGAAAATTATCAATATAGATCCAATAATAGTTTTAGTAAAATATATATGTCTCTTCATGTTATGATCCATTTGCTTTATTATGATTAATATTATGTGTCACCGTTAGTACAATGTTTAAGCCTTCATCCCTATGACATAGACAAAGAAGAAAGTGTGTTAATTCAGATGAATATATATGCCATAATGAAAAATTCCATGAGCTCAGTGTGAACCTGTCCTTTTATAAAATCCTTACAAAGTTACTATTATTTAATTGTCTAATGAAGAATATGTACTAGCTCTAGAACAGGTTTCATAAATGTTTTTTTTTTACAACTTTTTCTTATATTGAAATGGATTTATAGTGAAAATAAAAATGAAGTCAAAATTGTCCAAAACCTTTCATTTCAGTTTTTTGTTTACAATAGGTTTGGCTTAAGAATGGCAATTCACAAGATGTGCTGAGACAATCTATGCTAATTAGTAATTTGCTAAGATGAAACACCTTTTTATATGGAACTTAAACTTTACTTTTCGTTTGTATAAATTGAACATTCCATAGGTGATGATGCTAGCCTACACGGGATTGTTTCTGAGTTTATACAAAATAATAGTAGAGCAAGTGGAAGCAGAGATTTCATCTGCTGCTGCAAGAATTCTCTACGGATGTAAACCAGATGGGTCGGGGAATGCATTTCCCATCCCCTGATCTCCATCACCGTCCCCACAGGGACCCCATATCCAGTTTAGAGATGTTTTAAAAAAGTTATTCACATTTCTCATTCCCTATTCACCGTGGGGAATCACCGTTTTAAAAAATCAGTAAAAGCAAAACGTTTAAGAAACAGTAGCTAATAATACCAAATATTAACAAGCATTCTCAAAATTTTCAAATAAAAATAAAACTAAAAATTGAAAACAATCAATCACCTAATTAAAATGTACTTAAAATCATCCAAAAAATCAATTATCACGTGGAATAATGGGGATCCCCATTGGGGATTAACGGGACGCGAACAGAGATACCTTTCTTTCATTTTGGAATTCTTTCATTTATGGTGATTATAGTTTGATTGAACAATTTAGAATTTAGTTTTGCTCTGTTCTCCTCTTTTTGTTTCTTTATTCCTTTGTATACTATTCCTTTGCGGGATGTCCGGCCTTTCCCTAAACCATCACCCCATTTTTACTAAAAAAAATTGTAAATAAACAAATCTATAATATTTCATTTTTTAGGAAAAATGGTGTTACTTACTGAATTTATTTAAGAAGTTACATATACAAACAAAAATAATCATATTAATTTTATGTATTTTAAATAATGGTGTAGATTCCATATATACATTGGGGGTAGGTGAAGATTACTAGATCCGAGCTTCTTTGAACAAGCGTCTCTTGGAATTACTCCCCGCTTGAAGATGACAAATTTGAACGGTTAGAAAACACAGATCGACAACAAATGAAATCAAAATTCGAGAAGAAGTATGACATAAAATGAAGAAAACAAAGTGCAAATGAAGAAGAAGAAAAGAAGTTATCAATAAAACGTGTATTCTGAATAGATAAAGAATGGGTAGATTGAGAACGTGGGTAATTATTTGGGAACGGTTTATCACCATGGTCATGCAAAGCTAAGGAGAAAAGTTGTGAAGAAGAAGAGTTACAATATTTTAAGAAAATGGCACATCGGGCCATAGATATCTTCAAGAGATGATACATCAGTACTATTAACTACAAATTTAGTATATAGTATAGATTCCTGTTATATTTAAGCAAATGATATGTGGCAAGTCTGACTAGTCTTTTCACTTTTTTGAGCTTATATTGTGAATTGGTTACTAAGCTTTGAAATAGGTCAATAAAATTAGGCCTAATACATCACCAGCTCCATGAACTTATCCATAATAGTAGATTGACTCTCTGAACTTGTAAGTGTCTCACCAGTTCCCTAAACTTGCTTATTTCGTATCACCAGCTCCTTAAACTTGTCCATAAAAATTTATTAGCTCCCTGAACTTTGCAAATGTCTCACCAGCTCCCTAAACTTGCTTATTCTGTACCAAATAAATACCAAAACTTATTAAACCTAAATTCTAAAAATACATCTTCATCTAGTTGTGAGGTAATTTTTTTCTTCCCCTACCTTTCAAAATATTGAGGAACCAGAGTTAGTAGGGTTAAGGAGCAAAAATACCATTAATATTTTGGGTCAGGAGTAACTTTACCCACAACGTGTAAAATGGTGCAATTTTACCCCTAACGTTAGTAGCCAAGAGCAAATTTATAAATTGGTGAAATTTTTGAATTGTTTTGTCCAATTTGTACAAAAGATAGTATATTTTTTTTCACATCCCAACATATGTTTGTGATTTGTTACCGATAAAATGATGCACGTATGAAGTGTAGATGACAAGATTCATGACCGAGAAGACAATTTGATGAATTAGTATTATGGTTTTTGTATTCAGTTGTTACTGAATAAGCAAGTTTAGAGAGCTGGTAAGACATTTGCAAAGTTCAGGGAGCTAAAAAACAATTATGGACGAGTTCAGAGAGCCAGTCTACTATTATTAGTCTCACATTAAAAAAAATCATGTGGAAGATACATTGATTATGATTATAAATTAAAAAAAATAAAATTAATTGGAGTTCGACCCATCTATCCTTCCTTGTACACCCCCTCTAACAAACAACGTATATAAAGAGCCACTTTTTATCCCTATATCACCTCGTATATCGCCTCTGTTAAACATAGTGGTAGTTATTTAGGAAACCACAATTACCTAATAGTATAATACAATGACAAAACTCGATAACTATTTAAATTATTATCTTATTATTTGCCCATCCTAGGTCTTTAATGCTCAGGAATTCTATAGTTATATTTCCGGGTAAGCTCATTGTTGGATCGACCAAATTAGGGTCCATAATTTTCCAGTTGTGCATTTTGTAATTTAAGATGGAATTCGTCTGGTTCTTTTTAATTGCTTAATTTTCTTTGATCATTGGGATAATTCAAATTTTCTAATGTAAATTGGACTTAATTCCTCTCTTTCTAAGAAAAATTGTTTTGCATGGATGTTTATAAATCCATAATCAGATAATTTCAAGAGAATTTTGTTTTACTTGGTATATAAGTGAGTCACACAAATTAGTTTTGACAAGTTAAATTTGTTGTTGTCAAAACCTAACCGCCTTGATCTGAACCACTTATGGATGGTAATATTGTGTTTTGGGTTTAATGAACAGTTCTTTTCAGTTTGCAACTAACAGGGGCTTAGACCATCTCCAACACATTTCATCAAATTTACTGCATCAAACCATGTTTTCATCATATTCTCTATCTGTTTTGATGTTGCTACAATGTTTTTACTCCAACCCATTTCATCATTATTAGAGTTAAATGATTTTGTATGGATTGATTATTAGTGTTAAATGATTCTTGATTTCTGGTTTTTATGTATATAAAATAAATGAAAAAGAAAATAAATAATATTATTTTATTAAATGATTCCCCATCAAAAAATGATGCTACAATGATTTTTTTTTAAATGATGGGATACGCGGAGGACACTTCGGGGACACTTCGGGGATACTTTAGGGGTTTTTTTAAAAAAACTATGAAAGTATAAGGGTTTTTTTAAAACTCAGAAAATATAAGGATTAAAATGAAATAATCCCAGGATTACTAGTATATACCGACACGAAATCGATTGAACCCTAAACTAAAATTGAAAATCTCTCCTGTGCGATGCATTGAACCCTAACAAAATTGAAATTCCTAAATCTTTTCTCTCATCTGATCGAGTTCTTCTGTTCAGTGGTTCTGTGCAATCAGTTGTCTTCCTCGATTGCTTTGCTGAAGTCGATCACTCTCATCTGGTCAATCTACTTTGATCGAGTTTTTCCTCTCATCTGGTCGATCTGCTATGAATTAATTACTTATTAGTTAATATTATAGATGTTATTTGTGGTTTTATAATGACTTGAGAGTATTATTTGTGTTTTTATAATCACTTTATGAATATGATTTGTGATTTATATATTTATGTATCTTTTGAATTTTCATTATAAATGATATATATATTATTAATTATATATAAAATTTGCTTATCCCCGCCGTACCGTATCTCATATTAATCACTGGAATACTCGCATATGATAAATTTCGAGACCCTAAGAAGGATGGTGATTAGTGTGGCTGGATTCATTTTGCTTCACTCAGTGAACTATATTTTGAAAATTTTGACAAGTAGAAGAGTAGACGCCATGTATATGCTCACATGGTTGTTATCAAAGAAATTATATTGCCAGCCCTTGTTTTTGAATGGCAGAGAACTTTTAAACTTTGCAGCTAATTTTGATGACTTCATCTTCCAATAATTAGGATATTATTTGGGAGCATAAGCTTTGAAGGCTTTTAATTTGTTCACTATATGCAGTGAGACCATAAAGAAATTATATCTGAGGCTTCATATGTTTTAGACTTTTATCATCTTTAGATTTCAGAAGATTACTATGACTATTTCCATTATTAGTAAATATGGTTTTTGTTTGTCAGCTTTTTATTGTTTCTTGAGGTGCACTGTGATGCATACAAATGTGCCTTGCTTTACCTATTTGTATAAGGAACATAGTGTCATGTTGCTCTTTGAGATGATATGTTCATAGTTGCAAATGTTAAGTCGATCCTTTTGTTTTAGTTGTAATTCTTACATAGAGTGTTTCCGCAGGATTTGTCAGCTGTGATGGAAGAAGAAGCTACTATTATCCCAAGTAATGAAATGCAAAATGGTTGTTCTATGCAAGCCCAATCCGTCATATACAATTCTAAGGTTTTCAGTTTGCATAGGATCTTTACATTTTGTTGTGATGTGGGTGTAAATCAAAAGCAATTCTTCTGTTATTTATATTTTATTTTTATGGAGTTGACATTTGTAAAAAAAAAGCCGAAATTTCACATTGCAATTTGTATTTTTTTAGACATCCTTTAAGTTACTATAGCTTATTTACAATGTAAAGTAGGTCAAAGAACTAATTGTTAAATTGTAACCTTTGCAGAAATTTCAAGATGATCTACACACAGCAGGAATCCAAATCAAGCAGCATGAGGATAACTTGAAAATTTTGAAAAGTCAACGAAACAAATTAGAAGACTCAATACTTGATCTGCAAGGTATGCTAAATTTTATTTTTTGTGCCTCTTCTTGAAGATTACTCAGCTAAGAAGTATTTGCATGTGATGTTCACTTGGATACAAGCACATCTATGAACAAATTTATGTTGTGTAGTGTAATTGTTTTTAATTTAAGCATGGTAGCTACCTAACAAATTCAACTGAGTCACCTGTTTTTAATTGTTGGCCATTAATTCTTGGTTCTCCAAGTGCTTTAAGTACTGTGGTAGCAATGTTTAGATCTGTCATTCATATACACTGTTTCCTTCAATGTTTTAGTCAATTTAATTAGACAAGATATTTCAGTAAAGTTTTTGCTGATATAAACAGAAAATGATGTTGTTAGGAAACTGTTGTGGCTAGTCCAAATCAGAGTAAATTTATTTAGAAATTGTTATTTTCGGAATTATCATTTATTTAGGAAGTCTTAGTATTAGTAGAAATAAGAGTTTATTTTCAGAACTATTATTTAGGAAGTTCTAATTCTAATAGGATAGTAGTTTATTTTTAGAATTTTTATTTAGGAAGTGTTAAATCTAATAGAATAGGAATACTAGTTTAAGTTTGCCTTTTGTACTATTATAGAAAGGAGCCATTTTATCATTCGTAAAGTACTATTTGAAAAACAAATTCAGTGGTCAGGAGTTCTCATCATAGAGATCCAGGTTTCTCTCTAACGAGCTGCATTAATTAATTCTCATCATACTATCTCGAAAGAAAAAGAAGTAAGATTCACTTCATGATTTCAAGGTTCAAGGACCAGTAATTTGATCCAAAACTCAGGAGCTTAACAAAGTGGTATTAGAGCAAGTTATGGGTGAATCAAGTAATCTGGAAAAACAGTTTGAAGCCTTTTTGAGCTTCATACTGCAAAGACAGGCCAAAGGTGGAGGCCATGGTACTCCAACTAGAAACCATTGAGGAGAGTGGCAATCTAGCACAACAAGGAAGGAGATAGGGGGTGGACAGTAGAATACGACGGCAGGAGGAGGTCTGCTTCCAAAATTCTCGAAACTAGATTTCCTAAGTTTGATGGGTCGTATGATCCCTTGAGCTGGTTGGTTGCATATGTGTGAGAATTTTTGTAAGCATCAACACACTGTTGAAAGGCACAATCGTGGTCGAAGTAGAGTTGCATAAATCTGCTGAATTACCAAGGCTATATGAAAAAAGAGAAATTATCAAGATGGTACTGCTGGCCAGCAGTGGAAGGACCGTTTAGAGAACCGAAAGACTAAGGGGATTTGTTATAATTATGACTAATCGTATACATGAGGACATCAGTATAAAAGATATCACTGGCTGGAAGGACTGGAGGAACCTTTACTAGAACCAGATGATGAAGATCCTATCACCAACTGATGCTTTGGTGAAGTAGCTCCAGTTATCATCTTTGTGCATGAGATCACACTCATTTTTGTATTGGAAGACAATGTTAAAACTGTTGTAGCTAGTCTATATCATAATAAATCGTTATTTTGATTAGGTTTAGGACTTACTAGTTTCATAATTGTTATTTATTTAGGAAGTCTTAGTCCTTGAGGAGTAGGAATTTATTATCAGAATTGTTATTTAGGAAGTTTTAATTCTAATAGGGTCATGGTATTATTTTCAGAATTTTTATTTAGGAAGTTTGAATTATAATATGAGCAGGAGTTCTAGTTCAAGTCTGCCTTTTGTACTCTTATAAGTTATAACAGGGAAGTGTTTATCATTAATAAAGTAAGCATCATTTGAAAAACAAATTCAGAGATCACGAAATTAATTCTCATTATAGGTAAGCTAGGTCGAAAAAGAAAAGCAGATTTACTTCTTGATTTCATAGTCAAGGACCAATAACTCAATCCAAAGCTCAGAACTTATAGTGCGAGCAGTTTTTTTATCTCAACTTCCAGTCTGTGTTTCCGAATGGAAGGATTTACTTTTAGATGCTAGAATTGTTTGGAGATTTTATCTGTATAATCATTTGTGATGCATAATATCTCTTTTTCCATTTTCATTTTTTGCTTCTGACAAGTTTCCTTTCAGTTATTCTTGGTAATTATCACTCCGCAAGACCTCCTAGTGGTGAAAGTGAAAGCCATTCCTCCAATCAGAGTGAGGAAGAAACAGTAAATCAGATTCTGCAGCATGAAACTTCTGCTGCAGGCATTCTGTGTCAGCTGACAACGCGCCATGGTACTCATGCACCTCAACTCGGATTCACTAAGGATGTGCTTGGTATTGTTGCTACTCTGGGCAAGGTGGATGATGATAATCTTAGCAGGTTAGTTTGAAGTTGCATGTTATCTGCTATTGATATTTACTATCTATCTAACATGTAGATTCTTCCTCTTCTATGAAATAAGTCTTATGATTAGTTTCCTTGCTAATATAGCATACTATTCCTGGTTCTAATGTAGTCAGTTAATTTATGTACTCCACAATTCCAAGAGCTCTTATTATTTTCAATCAGTGAAATGCCTCTGTACTTACTGCCACACTGATCTTTTCTTTAAAGAGCTGCATGATAATGCAGTTGTTGTTAGTTATCTGCACTATTTTCAATCTACTTTTACTTATTCTTTCTTAATTGCAGACTTCTTTCAGAGTACTTAGGAGTAGAGACAATGCTAGGAATTGTTTGCAGGACTTATGAAGGTGTTAAAGCTCTTGAAACTTATGACAAGGAAGGCCATATAAATAGTGATTCTGGAATTCGAGGCTTTGGTACTACTATCGGACGGACTCTGGATGGTCGATTTCTTGTCATTTGTCTCGAAAATTTAAGGCATGTATCTCTTTCTTTTCTTTATTGCTGTTTGGAATTCAGCTCTTGAATTACAAACTTTTTTTCCCTTGTAGACCTTACTGTGGTGAATTTGTGGATGATGACCCTCAAAGAAGGCTTGATCTTCTACAGCCAAAATTGCCTAATGGCGAGTGCCCACCTGGATTTATTGGTTTCGCTGTTAACATGATCCATGTGGATTACATGAATTTGTTGTATGTATCTGATGTCTATGGCCTCAGAGAGACTCTATTTTACAGCCTCTTTTCTCACCTGCAAGTTTATAAAAGTAGGGATGGAGGGATTATTAAGATTAATGGTTTCTTTTCCTTGGGGAATGGGTAAGTATTTTGCTTTCATTATTGACATGAAATTGTCTTCCAATTGGATCTAATGGTGAATTTCATTTGTTTACAACATCTCCTTTTGTGGTATTTGGGAATTTTCTTTCTGCATGTAGGTAGTTTAAATGCACTAAGAAAGAAATGTCTTTCTGAATCATGATACATTGTAGAATTATGTATGTGCTATAATTCGATTATAATAGGCCACCTATACGGTTCATAGTGTTAGCCTATGACCTTCCAAATTCAACTCATGATATTTGGTGCATGGATTTTTCTTCCCCCAATTTTTGTACAACTATCATACAAAAGAAAAGAAATAACTATTTTGTCTAGAATGGTCGATTCAAAGGGTGAGCCTTGGCGCAACGGTAAACATTATTGTTGTTGTGTGACCGAGAGGTCACGGGTTCAAGTTGCATGTGTGTGTGTGAGCGCGTGTTATGTGTGTATTTCTCATTTGGTATCTCTTCTTTCTGGATTTTTTTTTGTTCCCCAGGACTGATGTTGATGTAAGATTTCCAAAACCTTCCATGTCAGCAAATCCACCTGATAGCAACATGGAAACTGAGAATCAACTCAAACAGAAGACATGGGAAAAGGAGAAGTTGACAGAGGATTTAAAGCGAGAGCAAATGCTATTGAATTCTGCAAGATTCAATTTGGAGAGAAAGAAGGAAGAGTTTGTTAAGTTTCTCTCACAAACCTCTGCAAACACACCTCAGGTATTGCACTGAACACATCTTAATTGAGTTGGATTGGAGTTGTATTTTGCAGATTTCAACAGCATTTGCTCTCGCTTCAGATGCAGGGAGGACAGGATAGGTTCAACCCTAGATGATATTAGAAGGGGGAATCAAATCCTTATCAGGATAGCAACTCGGAAAAGTCTTCTATTCCGTTATCGTTTTTGAATGGGCTACGAATTTCTTTTCGTGAAAAGGGCAGCTTATTCAGTTACCAAGAGCAATTGGTTTTGTGAAGTCAATGGTTTGAAACAATCCTTTTCGATCTGTGGTGTGCAGTAAGGACCGGTTCGTATTAGGAGTAGCAAATCTGCCATTTTTTTTCCTTAAGTTCTTTCATAAACCCTGAAGTTTTTGCATTATGTGAAATTATTATGGGTTTTTCTTTTTGCATACTTTTTGATTAATTTGGATAAATAATTTACTAGTTTCTGAAAGTGAAATTGATTCTCAATAGTGCAACGATTGGACTTTAATTAAGTTTTGGTGTTACAATTAAATTGAATAGATAAAAAAACAATTGGGAAAAACAAAATAAAAATATTGATAGAAGATGTCAAAAGTTAGGTATAAAATCGTGACTAAGTGATAGCATATTGATAGCAGATGTTTAAAGTTGATCAAAACTGATTATTTATCTAAAATAAAGATAATAATGTCAAAGAAGTTATTTTTAAAATCGTGTATTTGTGATTAAAAAAACTAGTAATTGCATCAAACAAGTTATTTTTGAAATCGTGTTGTGACAAAAAATATAAAAACCCCAAATTGAATTTCCTTGTAATATTTTCTAAATCATGTATACGAGATAATGATAATCTTGTAGTAAAAAAAACTTATCCGAAAAATGTATAGAAAAATGAATTAGATCAAATGCAGTTAAATATTAATCCTAATTATCTTAAAAACATTATTACTCGTAAAAGAAGAGTTTATAAATCTAGTCTTGTCACTTCAACAGCTATCATCTTTTGCATTAAATTGAGCAAGCATTTCTCCTCCTGTTCCTCTTTCTCAACGTCTCCGCCTTCTTCTCCTCCCTTCTCCGCCACAGCAGTTCCCAGAACCAACCCATCCCCCGGTGGACACAAAGTCCACACTGTCTCAGGCACCCTACTGAAACAACTATAATCCGTTCCTACACCCAAACACAGCCTCTTCGCTCCCGAATCAGACCTAGACTCAGATGAAATGTCAAGACTCATCTTCTTGACAGTCAAGTTAGACTTGGATGATGCAGACAAGAACTCGGCCTGGCGTTTTCTCTGCAAAGTAGATTTCCAACGATTTTTAATGGCATTATCAGTCCGGCCAGGCAAGAGTCCAGCAATTGTGGCCCATTTATTACCGTGAATAGCGTGAGCTTGAACAATGGTATCATCCTCCTTTGTAGTAAAAGGTCTGTGCTGAACCTCTCGCGAGAGTTGATTAAGCCACCGTAACGGGCATGATTTTCTTGAGCGGCCATGAATTCCGGTGCTTATGAAAGTCCAATTTCTGGGGCCGTGTTGTTTAACTAGCTTGATTAAAGTATCATCTTCTTGAGGACTCCATGGGCCTTTGATACAATCTCCACCATTGAAAGAAGCCATGAATAGAAAAGTGAGAAGAAATAGGGGAAAGAAAGAACTATTTTTTCTTCTGGTGGAGACGATATAAAGTTTGATTAAGCTATTCTCCCCTCCTTTTTATACACATATTACAATTGTGATTAGGGTATTTTGGACATCTTTGCAAAGACAATACACTGTAATAATTTTTTATTATTTTTTTCAAATTTTTAGCCTATAAATTAGTGTTATATATTTGCAATCATTATTTTTATTAAGGAATATGTTGATGTTATGGATATGGAATATTTTTAAGAATATGGAAACAATATTTATTTCCTTTATCTATTTTAATTAAATATCATTTTAGTAATGAAAAATATTCATTACAAAAAAATTCATTGTGAATTCTTTTTTCAAAGGTATTTTGAAATTTTTATTTATTCACCTATTTATTTATTCATTAATTTATTTATTTAGACTTTAATCATATGATTAGATTTAGGCATATTAATTTATTTATTTAGACTTTAATCATACGATTAGATTAAGTGATCTCTCAGGTATTCCTCTTACTGATTCTCTTGGGAAGTATCTGGGCGTTCCCCTCCACAGTGAGCGTGTGTCTAAAGGCTCCTTCAAAGAGACTTTGGATAAAGCTAATTCGACGTGTGCCACTTGGAAAGCCAAGACTCTGTCTCTCGCTGGCCGCCTCACGTTAATTCAATCTGTTAATTGTGCTGCTCCCAATCACATCATGCAGACTTGTAAGCTTCCGAATCCTGTGCTTAATGATCTTGACAACATTAACAGTAGGTTCCTGTGGGGGGAAGCTGCGGAGGGCAGGAAGATCCATCTTATGCCTTGGAGTGAGGTTTGCCAGCCTAAAGATTCTGGAGGTCTGGGTATTAGGAAAGCAAAGGACAATAATAAAGTTTTATTAATGAAACTCCTTTGGCGTATGTGGCAAAACCCCTCCTCTCTTTGGGTTCGCCTCCTTTGTGGTAAGTATCGGAAAGACAAAATCTTCAGGGGTCCGAAAGAGAGAGTTGCTAATTGTTCCTTCCTCTGGAAAGGACTTAGTGTTGTGTTTGATGAGTTCTGCTCAGGAGTTGGCCTGGAGGTGGGGAATGGTAAGTCCATTAGTTTCTTGTTTGATAACTAGATTGGGGATAAACCGTTAATTGAGGTGTGTTCTTCCCCCCCGCCTAGTGATATACGCAACTGGAGGATTGCCAATGTGGTTGAGTCGGAAGGGGACTGGATCTGGTCAAAGTTTGATACTTTCTTTAGCCTTGAGACTCTCCTTAGAATGCGGGGAGTGAAGGTGAGTAATCAAGAGGAAGACTTGGATAGGCACTGCTGGGCGCTGACTAACAATGGAGTTTATTCTTACAAATCGGCCTTTGAAGCTTTCTCTCTCTTTAGATCTGATCCTCCCTCGGATGTGTGGAAGTCGATTTGGACCCTTAAAGTTCCTTTCCGTATTAGGAGTTTCCTGTGGCTGGGCGTTAAGGACAGGCTTCTTACTAATTCGGATAGGCACAGAAGGCACTTGGCTGATTCTGGAGCTTGTAGTAGATGCAGAGGCCATGTTGAGACTTTGTGCCATGCTCTTAGAGATTGCTCTAATAGTAAAGAGGTTTGGAGGAAAATTCTACCACACCATATTTTCTCTTCCTTCATGGCACATTCTGAGGTCGACTGGTTCTCTGATGGTGTTAGAGGAAAGTTGCTTCCATACATGGAGCATGGTGACATTTTCTTTGCTATTATCTGTCACCAAGTTTGGAAATGGAGAAACGAGGAGATTTTTGGAGATAAAACTGCTTTTATGACAAACTTAGCTGATTTCTTCTCGAAAAAACTTTTCTCTATTATCGATAGTTTCAAAGGAGAGTCCCTTGCCAGAGCCTCTCAGTGTTGTGATGTCCATCTCGTGGGATGGAGCAGGCCAAGAGAGGGGGTTGTGAAGCTGAATACTGATGGTTCCTGCCTCAGTAACGGTAAGATTACGGCTGGAGGTGTGCTTAGAGATGCAGGGGGCGCCTGGCTTTCTGGGTTCTCCCAGAATTTAGGGTTGGGTTCTTCCTTTTCTGCGGAGCTCTGGGCTATTCTTACTGGAATCAATCTTGCTAAAAGGCTGGGTGTTAAGAGGCTCTCTGTGGAGTCTGATAATTTGGAAGCAATCAAAATGATTTCTGAGAATCATTCTATGGGTCTTCACAGTCGCAACCTCATCAAAGCTATTAAAAGGCTTTGCTCCTCCTTTGAGTTCGTAGAGTTCAGACACATTTTTAGAGAGCAGAATCGTGTTGCTGATCGCTTGGCGGCGACGGGCCATGAAGGGACGTTAGGCGTTACTACCCTTCCGGTTTCCCCTAGTTTCATCTCTCCTCTTCTCTTAGAAGATAGAATTGGGGTTAGCTTCCCTAGGCTAATTCTTGGGTAGTTTGTTGTTGTTCGTTTTTCTTTTCCTTTTCTACCAAAAAAAAAGATTTAGGCATATTAAAATCATACGGTGGAAATTAAAATTATTCTAATATTTAAATTTAATAAAATTGGATTTAATGGTGACTGACCAAATTCCTTACATGATCTATTTGACTATTACTGTTTATTTGTTGATTTAACACGTTACAATCCCAACAAGATTTCATAATATTTGTAAAATATTAGGGTCAAAAATTTGAACATTATTGTTTACTTGTTGATTTAACACGTTACAATCCTAACAAGGTTTAATAATAGTCATAAAATGTTTGGATCAATTTTGATGTTTATCCCTTAATATTATTATTTAGTATTGTTTGGCTCTTTCGTGGGAAATTGCGGGCGTGCCAGATAATTATAGTATTATCAAACTATGGAATGAAATTGAGTGCGCTTTCTAACTTCTAAATATCAAACGACTGTAAGAATTAAAGAGACCGAAAATTCCTAAAGATTCGATTATCAAAACGATACCGACCTTACAGAAAATGATTGAACAACAAATAAAAATAAAAATGTACTAGAAGCTTGAATGAACTTGAACTTGAAAATTATCTAAGGAAACAATCGAGAATTGTAAAAATGCTGAAGTCTAGAGGTAATTTGCTAGAGTTTTGCTTGGGTTTGTTGAGTTGTTGAGTTGGTTGATTGGGCTTGCTTCATCGTGATTTCTTCCTTTTATAAACATTGGAGGTAACTTCCTTCCTCTTTCCACTAAGTCACATTCTCCACATTCAGCCCACGTCTAATGTAACTGCTCCATTTTGACTTTCACGATGGATTACTTTTGACACCTTCTAACTTTCCTGCTTTTTAATTGGCTCACAAAAACACGTTAAAATATTAATTGGCTCTTAGTTTCCCCTAAGTTCACTTCAAGTTTCCCCTAATGTCCACTTTGGAAAAATATACTTAGACGTAGCCAATTAATATATTAAAAATAATTAATAGCCAAAAGATTAAATTATGGTGCAAACAATTTCCCCCCACAAGCATGGATTTGAGAGACGAAAATTTATGTTTGGATCCCTCGACAAAGATCTTTTAGACTTCGAAAAATTCAAAAAATGCAACAACAAAAATAGAAATAAAAATAAAGCACTAAATTCAAAATTTAAAGCGTGACCGTTTGTCACCCAAGGGTCTATTCGAAGGTACGCGCCTTTTGCCAATTTGTCCAGGTGGCGTCCTTTGGGCCGCCCTCATAAAGATGGGTTGGCAACAGACCGTTCCATCTCCTCTCCCTACTTAAGGAGACCTACCTCATTACGGTCCCTTGCTCGATTTGAATTCTTTTTCATACATTCCTTTTCACTAGTCACCGCATGCTCTGTGCTCTTTACCATTGGGAAACCCTATTTAAACTTGAGCACAGCATGAGAACTCGTGGCTCTGGTAAGCAGGTAAAAATCGAGGGCTCATCGAAGAAAGAAAAAGCTAAGGGAAAAATGGCGGGGACATGCTCAGTTGCTTTTGTTCCGGACGAAAAATTGGTGAAAAAGCTTGCTCAGTTCAAGGATGCGGCCATGCAGAAATATTATGAGGAACTTGCGCAATTCGAATTCGGGCCTGTGAGGACAGTTTGCTGGAAAAAGGCTCAAACTTGATCAGCGTGTGTGGAGGCTCATGGAGACCGGCCATTTCGACTGCTTCTTTGAAATGACTGAGCCAGCCTACAGAGAACTCACATTAGAATTCTTGGCCACGTTTAAGCACAATCCAGATATCACAGATCCCGACGAAGAATGTAAGTTTAGCTTCAGGCTAATGACTCACACGTAGCGGCCTTCGTTGAATACGTTCAACAGTTTACTGGGTGCTACAGACGATGATGATCTGGAATCTGAAGGCTACAAGGAGGCATTTACTCAGACTCCTGAGGTGTTTGACCCAACAGCATTCTGGCATTCTATTTCGGGCTAGCAAAGCTATGACGGTAGTGTTTCCAAAGCGTCGAATATTGATGACTATGCCATCCGCTACCTGCATAAACTGGTTTCGGGAACCATCTTTGCCCGAGAAAACCAGGCTACTATTCCCCATGCCGACTTGACGGCCTTGTGGAGTATGTCGATCGGGCCCAGAATGAACTTAGGCTATTGGTTTGGGGAGTACATCAGCAACTTCGAAAAGAAGAATTCCTCGGTCATTTGCTGTGGAAGCATTGTAACTCGGATTGCAGAAGAACTTGGGGTTTTTAAACTAGAGGACCGCAGCCAGCTCACTGTGGTGAACCACCCTGACCAGATTGATTTAAGGAGCCTGCAAAGCATGTTGTTTGGGAAGCTGGTGAATGGGAAATGGGTATGGATGGCCGACTTCGTTGAAGCAAGGAGAGTTGAAAGCCACAAGAGAAAGTGTGAACCTACTGTGTCTGTTTCCTCTGAGTCCGAGCAGATTGCGCCCGAAAAAGACCTCGCTTTTTACAAGAAATGTACAAAGCTCACCAATGATGATATTGTTTGCAAGTTCGATGCTTTGTTTACGCAGAATGTGGCTAACCGAGACCAGATCCATGCTCTTGAGCATAAAACTGCTGTTTTGCAACAAGAAGTGGATATGCTGAAGCATGTCTGTATAGAGGAGCATGGGTGGGAAAGTCCTTCGGGTACCTCAGTTAAAAGTCCGGTAAGAGAAAAATCTGATGTCCCTAAAACAAATGCCGCTACCTCCTCGAAAGGGGATGGTGCCGCTCTTGCTAAGGATCGAGAGGTTGATTCCTCTCGTTCCCCACTTGTTTAAAACCTCAAACTTGTCGTTATCCAAGCATCCGGTAACACTTATAACCCTTCTTTGTTTTTATTGTTACACTCCCATGTTATCATGTTATGATTCTTTTATCCTGTTGTTAGAGTAACATTGAGGACAATGTTAATTTTATTTGGGGGGTGGATTGCATGTGTTTAAACTACTGCAAATCTACTTGAGCATAACATGATAAAAAGATGAAGCGTGTTGTTGTTGTAGTATGATAAGTTTAAGCAAATTTCCCTCTAATAAAATCTTGACGTCCTTGTTAAGCAAATCGCATAATGTGTTTATGTAATCATTTCACTTTCTGATCCATTTCGCAACTGATTGTGCTTTTGTGATTGCAAATTTGAGGTGATAGCTTTGTTTTATTATTTGAGCTCCCTTTTAAAATCGTGAATTTCTGAAAATTTTCAAGTTTTAACTCAATCTTCACTTAAAGAATCTCCTGCTCCAACGCAAAAGCCCTGAAATGTGAGAACTTGAGCCTACATTAGCATGAAAATGCGATGATTCTTCATGAGAGGGCTAGTGCATATTGTCTTTAGGTAGGTATTGCTTTGGCTGCCCTATCAAAATGGTAAAATTTTGGATGATCATAAGAGGAAAAAGGCAGTTAGATCCCAAATTCACTCCACAAAAAGCCTACATGTGCTTCGCACTCACATTGTTAGGATATCCAACTTGAGCCTTAACCTATTCTTTCGCAAACACAGATTTAAGGAACCAATGCCCTTCACTGTAATCCCAAAAACACCTTGAATTTGTCTCATGCTCAGGAAAAGCTGCTCGAGAGAAAGAAAAATGAAATTTTTTTGAGAAAATCTATGTTTATAATGATCAAACGGTGAAATGATGACATTTGAGGAATGAATAGGAATTTTAAAAAGATAACAGAAAAGTGTTTGAATTAGTCTCTTAAATTTTTGGACAAATGCTAACATCTTGAGACTAAAGTCAAATGTTTGGATACTTATGTTTGTGTATTCATGGGATAGTTTGGCTTATATTGTGAAACGGGCTGTGCGTAATGATCTATGCTAAGTGCCGAGTATGGTAAAATTGCATTGCATGTAGAAAATTCATACACTTAAATTACCAATTCATGTCCATACCTTAGCCTTAGCCTAACGGTACGACCCATGTCAAGACCTTTTGACTATGATCGTAAAATTTTTGATCCATCGAGATAGGGCCAATGAGCAATGTCATAACCTAGCGATCATAGTACTAAGCTGAGAAGTGATGATACTTTCCCCTATGGCAACAAAGGCCATTTGAGAGTGTGTGAATCTTCCTAAGCTTAGTGAGGCACTTGGAGCTTAACAGGTGGTTTAAATGAGGATTGAGGGTCAATTTGAAGCTTTGAGGAATTTCATAAGAAAGGGTTTTAAAATTTTGATTCTAGCAAAAGCCTCATTAGCAGTCACAAATTGTTCAAAAAGTTATTCTTCTTAAATTCTTTCTGTTTAAATCACTTTCCTATAATTTTGTTTCCCTTATTTCTGCATAAATTCTTTCTGTAAATACTCCTTTGATTATTCATGCCTAAAACTATTTTCTTGTGTTATTATTATCTTTTTGCTTACTTTAGGACAAGTAAGGATTTTATTTGGGGGTATTTGTTGGGCATGAATATGACTATAATTAAACAGCATTCTAATAACATTTTATGTGTGTTTCACGCAAAATATTCCGAAATACATGGACTTATAAGTGTTTTATGCAAATTGTATTGATCAAGTCAAAATGGGCGATAACACAGCCTGTTTTGCAACAAACCGTAAGGAGTTGAGCGCCCTTTGATCCAACGGATTTTCACTGTGTACCCGATGAAGGATAGCGACTAGACAAGTGATGGGTGCGGCGTGGCAGCAGTTGCAGGAAAGGCAGGAAAGCAACATGATGATAAGACGGATCACCCCTTGAGTGTTCAAGGGTTAACTTAATTTTAATCATTCCCTAGTGTTAGGTAACAGTAGGAAAAACAATCTTATTTTGTAATATTTTGTGGCATGGTTCGTTTTTCTTCCTATATATAGACGTAGTCGAGGAAAGGAAAAAGGACACCTTTTTACTTTTGGAGACAATCAGTTTTAGTTAGAACTTTTGAAGAGAGGCGAAGCTCTCTTAGGACAATGACGCCTCCAATAGAGGTCTGTGGAAAATGGTGGCTATTCACTCTTCACTATGAGTGAGTAGTCGTTTTGAATGGGTTTGGCCAGTTAAGGCCGGTTATGTAAGTCTTCTATTAATCTTATTTATGAATGAATGTTGATATATTATGATGTGCTTGACAAATCCTTAACTCCATTGCTAAATGCATGTATGTTAGTGTTAGATGCATGATAGGACACTGCTTTCATCTTCACGGAACCATTAGTCAAGCATTCAACCCCGAAACAGAGATGTCAGGAGGTTGCATCAAGGGTTTTCTTTAGAGAAATGCTGTTTAGATCGTAATGCAAGAAAGAACCAACTTTGGGGACGCTTAAGGTTGCAGTATGTCTTAGAATCTTAAGAACACACGAGAGTTGACTTAAGTGAGCATCAAAACAGAGACCTTGGCATCACTTTACTTCATTCATGAATAAATAGGATGTTTAGAGACTGAAAGTGACCTGTTCTGGTGTGCTTGACCTGTTCTTCCCTTTTCTATCATTAAGTACTCTTTGAAATCAACTAAAGATCTGATCTTGTTTATGTTTGAACAACACCTCTCAAATTAAAGAATTGACACAGACACACACCATGTTCTACAAAGTATTTCTTGTAAACTTTGATTCTCAATCCCCGTGGATACGATACTGGACTTATCATTTTATTACTTGTATCTAATGCACTTGCTAGAGTCTCATTTTAGGACAACAGTACCTCATGGGAAACCAATAGTGTACCTTAGAGGAAACCATGGTGTACCTCATGGAAAACATATTATACCTTAGGGGAAACCATGTAGTGTACCTCACCGGAAACCATAGTGTACCTTAGGGGAAACCATATTGTGTAAGTATTGGTTGCCAAACAATTATAAAAGTGTTTTACCTTTTTCCAAAATACAGATGTCTCCAGGCTATACAGATGTCTTTATACAATACAGATGTCTCCAGACAATATAAAATACAAATTTCATTCTTATTCTTTCCATGTGGAATTCTCACAACACTAATATTAAAGACTAATATACATCAGCTTGTTGATCCTATTGGATTACATAGGATTTTGTGTAACTTAACTGTTAACTGATTTGTACCTGATGAATATTCGTTAAACTGATCAACAAAAAAGTGATGGTGCAGTAGCTTGGCTCATTAGACCATGTGGGCTCGGGTAGCACCACCTTGTATTCCTTCCACTTCTAGGAGTAGGAGGTTGTCGCTGCTTTGTGAAGCCAGCCTAGCGCGGTGCCCTCCACTCTAGGAACCAAGTCATCTCAACCTTGGTCATGGTTAAACTCTCAGCTTGGAATGGACCAGCCAGATGTTAGTTGCATGAGCCTGGAATTTTGAGCCATAGTAATGTTCCATCACTTTGTTGCCCCCCATTTGGGTCACAAGCTTATGCTACCAAGCTCGGCGATGTAAGTTGTTATTCTTAAAACTAATAAGCTATTTAAGGTTGTTCTAATCCAACAAAGTGAGATTTGATTTAGTAGAAAATTTGACAAATTAAATTAAATTACATCAGGCTAAAAGTGTTAAATATGACATATAGAGATTTAAATGATAACTTATATCTAATATATACAAACCAAACTATATATGGTATGCTTAATTTTTTTTTTGTTTCAGAAAATAACATAAGATTTATTTGTAATAGTCGTTTAACCTAATTTTGATGTATACTATTACTATGTATCCTCATTTTTAAGATATTCAAAACATGATGCCAAATAAAGTAGTATGTGGACTTATATCCACACGATGTATACTATATATCATGTTTTTAAAATGATGCAATAATTGTAACGCCAAATAGAAAATTATGGATTCACCATAATTTGAAATGCCAAATTGTATACTCATGAGATCATTAATTAATATGTAAATGGACATTTAAAAATGTATAACTAGATATTGAGCACTAATTGATGGAAGAATCAAACCATGTCAATCCTAATGTCATTTTGGTTGGCTTTTTATGTGTCATGGAACCGATTGAACTAAAAGTGTATGCAAATACCCACTGGGCTTCCAACGTGTACCATACAGATCCAACACACCATTAGTTTTTTAATTTCCCAAAAGCTCAAGCCGCTCTGACATTATGCATTTGCTTAATTAGTGGCTTTATTTACAAGCATACCAACCTTTGAAACTTATTATTGCTTGTGTTGTGCAAGCTATATATATTAGATAAAGAATCATAGGCCAGCAGGCCAACAGTTGGATCAAGGGAGACCTTGACGTGCTGCTTTTTTTACCACAAGTTCTTTTTCCCTTTCCTTGCATTTTTCTTTTTCCTCTCATTGTTTGTGTATAATATTCGTAAATATCACAATAATAATAATAATAATAACTCAATATGACAAAATTTTCAAAGTTCATCTGCTAAAAAAACAAAAACAAAATTACAAATTTCTATAGAGTACAATTAAAAATATATATGAATTAGGAAGTGAAGATTGTAGCAGGTAAACAATCATAACTAGGCGCTTTTTGCTTGTGAATTGAGAACCTCTATAAAAAAAATTGAAATGAACCTCTTGTTTCTTTTGGAAACCTAAGTACATTGTATACTTTAATATTAAAAAAATTAAGTAGTTTGATACTGAAATTGTTTAGGGTCTTTTTATAGGGGACGCTTCGTCTTTGTCCGATTATTTCAAAGTTTTGAACTTGTGCATTTCCCCTCTTTCGTTTTCTCCCGCGTCGACCTTTTAATTCCGTTACTTCTTTTCCGGCGTTGACCTCTTAATCCCGTCACTTCACTGTGTTGTCTTTTTCATGTAAGTTTTTCTTTTCACATTTGTTCCTTATTCAGCTTTTTGCTTCTGTTTTCCTTTTATCGATCATGTTAGACCTCGACTTCGCGCCGTTTGACGACGATTATGTCCGCGAGGTCTCTAACGAGGTCGAAGAGATAGTTGAGGAAGCTTCGACCAGCTCTCCTGGGTGTAATTCTCATCCCGCCGACTTCCTTCATTTGGCGAATACAACCGACGAGGGTTTAGGTTTTGACCCCAAAAAGTTGATTCCGCCACCTGTCCCAACCCCTCGTTTGTTACCAAAGAAGGACAGGTCGGGAAGTCTGGTTTGTCAAGAGACAATCGATGATTTGCGGGAGCATTATCCCTGGCTCCGAGGTCTCGAGATTATCATTCCTGGGGAGGATAGGGGACCGGGCGATTACCCAAAGGGGTACTTCACTATTTTCGTGGCCCAGATTATCTGCGGCTTCACTTATCCGCTGGCGGATGAGATTGCTTCCGTCCTAGGCGGTTACGGAATCGCGCCCGGGCAATTGCATCCTAACGGCTGGGCTGATTTGACTCTGGACAAATTCTTGGCGGATTGTTTGGAGGTTCCCTTTTCGCCCAAAATCTTCTCCAAGCTCCACCATTTCAAAAGCTCGGCGGGGTATTTCACTTTCATCCGCCAGAGCGGATACTATGGTTTTGACGAGAAGCTGAACAAGATCCGCGAGTGGGATCGATCTTACTTTTTCATCAAGTTTAATGAGGAGAACCTGAACTTCCTTCGTTGCTGGAGCCGACCCAACGTAAAGAGTTTGAACTTCGGGTATCCCAGCCAGGAAGAATCCGCCGTTATCAAGTTCCTGAAGAGCAATCCACCTTTTGTATGGACATACGATCAGGCCTTTCATATGCTAAGGAGCCGAGTAGAGATTGCATACCGCGAGGGGGATCGTGTTGTCTATATTCCTTATCGCGTTTTTGTGCAAGGTACTTTTTATTTCCAAGTTGATGGTTTCTTTTAACCCTTTGCAGGGGTGATCCTTTATCTCAAATCGCTGCAGACCGGGAGGCCAAAGCCCTGGCGAGAAGAAAGAAGCGGATGATGGAAACCGCTTCCGTTGTAGGGGCGAATCCTTCTGGAGGGACGATTCCTTCTATTAGGGCGGATTCCCCGGTTAGGGCTTCCGCTTCACAAGGTCCCGCTTCTGCCTCTGAGGATCTTCCTTTAACCAGGAAGCGGAAGATAAGTGCAGATATAGAGTCTTCTCGTTCTAAAAAGAAGAACACTTCTGTGTCCCTTACTGTTGGCGGCGCACCTGTATCCGCCTCATCTAAAGGAAAGAGCAGTACCCCCATTCACGAGGCATCTTGATCTACTCCCTCTCGTATTGCTACTTTTTCCTCATGAGCTATCTGCCATTCTCTTGATATTTTTCTTATGCTTTTGCAGCCAATCCCCGATATTAGCGGATGGTGGACTAGGACTTTCGGCCTGGCCGTGAATTTCTCTTGCAAGGATATTGTATCTTCCATATGCAATGTCCTCGGGCGACTTCCCTCTGCCTCCCGTGTGCGCGAGCAAGTATCGCTCCCTACTGCTGTGGAAGGGATCGAGAAGCGTTCTGTAGAAGTATATTATTGCTTTGTCCTTTCGCTTTCAAATATCTTATGTTCATTGTAACCGCATATTTCTATTCGCACATTTTTATTTGTGAGACGTGTTATATGCAGATTATCAATTTCGCTGAGGGCATTCTCCGAAGGGATGCAGAGCGAGCCAAGGAGTTGGAAAGTCTTGGTACGGAATTGGCGACTCAGAAGTCGCTTTATGATGATGTCCAAGGGAAGGTGAAGGTCCTAGAGGGCACCTGTCAGAAGGCCGTGGGCGAGAAGGAGGAGGCCCTTAAATCCCTTCAGGCCAAGTCCGATGAACTGCAAAAAGCCCTCGACGACCTAGCTGCTTTCAAGGAGGCCCAAAAGAAGAGGGTTGAGGAGATTTTGGCTGAAGATGGCGCCCGCATCTACTGGTATGGGGAGCGGATTCATGCGGCTTATGAGCACGGGCATCAGGGTCTAGTACTTAACCGCCCCAAAGTTCCCATCCCTGAAAAGGATTTAACTGGGGTGTGGGATAAGCTGGAAGCCGAGGATGCTGATATGGATGAGGTACTCTTCTTAGATTGGAAGAGTCTTCAGGATCCTCCGATTGGCTGCGAGATCCCTATTCAGCCCGCGGAAGGAGAGGCACCCCAAGCCGTTTCTCAGCCTGTGCAAGAGGTACCTCTCGCCGAAGAGGTTACTGAAGCGGTTACCGATTCAAGGGTTGAGGATTCGCTTGAAGTAGATCCTCCTATCGGAGGAGATGAGGGAGTCGCCGCAGTCCAGGAGGGCATTAGGGGCGAAGGAGAGGAAGCTGTAGCATAGCTTAACTTATATTTGGACTTTTGTATGTAAAAACCATGTAACAAACCGTTCTGATATATATATTTTCTTTCGGTTGTTGCTTTTCATATGTGTGTGATTGTCACTTTTTTGCCCTTTATATGTGCCCTTTGTCTTTTTGCCGACTCCATATTTGTGTTTCTTCATAGCTAGGGTGGCCAGACCCTTTTTGCAATTTTGAGTACTCGTTTATTCGCTTAATTTTATGCCTTAACTTATAATTCTTCTTTCGAAAATAGTCATAAGTTTTGATCATAAGGTTTTGCGAGTGATGCGTAATCATGCATCCGCCTTTCTTTAAGAGGCAACACATTTATGTGTTTTTGATTTTAACCCTAAGGTTTTTTGCGAGTGATGCGTAATCATGCATCCGCCTTTCTTTAAGAGGCAACACATTTATGTGTTTTTGTAAAGAATCTGCATTTTGTTGTAACATACTGAGTGAATGTAATAACTTTTATTGATGACGAGAAAAAGTTTATTACATATGTACACCAATTGTGCGGGATTGAAGCCTCATTAAAACCTTTTATCAGAAAACCCAGTGGGGAAAAACTCATAAAAGGAAAAAGAGTACTCGTCATTTCCTCGAACTACTCGGACTTTCTATATAGGCGTAGATTCTCTAGATTCCAGGTGCGCGGGAGCTTCTTTCCGCTCATTTCTTCTATTTCAAAAGTGGCTGGTCCCAGCTTCTTGGATACTTTGTATGGTCCGATCCAGTTGACGCCCAGCTTGCCTTTGCCATCTCTGGATTGTATTTTATCCGCTTTTTTCAAGACCAAGTCGTTTTCGTTGATTATTACTTTTCGCATTCTTCTGTCATGGTATTTCTTGATTCTATTGCGGTACATTGCCATTCGCATGTAAGCTTTCTCTCTTCGTTCCTCCACAGAATCCAAAGCATCTCTGATGTTGATAGGATTTTGTGTGTCGCAATAATAAATTCTCCGATCTGTGGGCGACTTGATTTCAACAGGTAGGACTGCTTCGGCTCCATAAACTAGCGAGAAAGGTGTTTCGCCTGTTGCTGCCTTTACAGAGGTTCTGTATGCCCACAACATATGGGGTATCTCATCCGCCCAACCTGTTTTTTTGTCACCTAGCCGCTTCTTGATGCCTTGAACCATGGCCCTGTTGGTAACTTCTGTCATACCATTTGATTGGGGATGGTTTACAGAAGAAAAATGATTCTTGATTCCCATGCTTTCGCAGTATGTTTTGAACTTGGCACAGTTGAACTGGGTGCCATTGTCGGTTATAAGCTTCTGCGGGATCCCAAATCGCATGATAATGTTCTCTCGTAAGAACTTGATCATTCGCTCAGCTGTTTGTGCGGTTACTGCCTCCGCTTCTACCCATTTGCTGAAGTGGTCCACTGCAACTATCAAATACTTCCTTTTCTTTGTTGTTTCTGGGAATGGACCCACTATATCAATTCCCCATGTTGCGAATGGCCACGCCGTCATTATAGTGATTTGTTCAGCTCCGGGAACATGCTTTTCATTCGTATGGATTTGACAGTTGTGACATTCCGCAACCATCTTCTGGGAATCTTCCACCACCTTGGGCCAGTAGTATCCCAGCAGTTTGACCTTTCTTGCCAATGCCGCCGAAGCTTCATGCGCGCCACAAATTCCTCCGTGTAGCTCTCGCAGCACATAGTCTCCTTCATTGCGACTAACGCATTTCAACCATGGACATGTGTACGATTTCCGATACAAAGTTCCATCCCGCATTGAGTATCGTGCCGACTGCCCAATTATTTTTCTGGCTAAGCTCTTATCAACCGGTAAATCTCCCTGCTCCAGATATTGACGGATTGGCATCCGCCAATCTTCATCGTCTTCCAGTTCCTCGATGATCATAATCTGATCAACCTCGAATGCTGGTGCCGATTTTATTTCCAAGCTGCATGCTTTTTGACTCCATGGTTCTCTACTTGCCGCTGCCTTTGCCAATTCGTCAGCTTTTGCATTTTGGCCTCGCGGAACATGCACCATCTCCCAAACGACTCCCTTGTGTGTTAACTCTTGTGTCAATCGGCCGACTACCTGATGGTATTTTACGAGCTCCTCCTGTTTCACCAGATAATTTTTTGTGATCTGGTTTATCATGAGTTTGGAATCGTTGTAGATTACCACTCTTTCTGGGGTGAGTTCATTGAGCAACTTCAATCCGCATATCATTGCTTCATACTCTGCGGCATTATTGGTAGTTTTGAAAGTTAATTTTGCTGCATAGCACAGTCGAATAACCTCCGGGCCCTTGATGACGACTCCTAGCCCAGCTCCGTCTGCAGATAAGGCCCCATCTGTGTACATGCTCCACTCTTCTTTTTGTGCCTTTGGACATTCATCATCATCCCAGGTGAATTCGTTCACGAAGTCGGCGAGCACTTGGCTCTTTAGCGCTGGTCTTCCTTCATAGCGGATATTGAATTCGCCCAGGCGAATTGACCATTCCATCAACCGGCCGGATGCGTCAGGTTTCTGCAGTACCTTTCGCATTGGGATGCCAGTTCTCACAATGATAGTATGCGCCTGAAAGTATGGTTTCAACCTAGCCGCCGTGGTTATCACTGCGAGGGCCATTTTGTCCAACTTCGAATACCGGAGTTCTGCATCCTTCAGGACTTTGCTCACGTAGTACACTGGATATTGTTGCCCTTTTTCTTCTCGCACCATCACAGTGCATATCGCCATGCTGGTGAGGGATACATAAAGAAACAAATCTTCTCCGTCTTCCGGCCTGCTCATTAAGGGCGGATAACATAGTAATCGCTTTATCCCCTCAAATGCTTCTTGACAATCCGGCGTCCATTCAAAGGACTTGGATTTTTTGATGGCATTGTAGAAAGGTAGACATCGCCTAGTTGAGCATGATATGAATCGCCCTAATGCCACCAACCGCCCGTTCAGTCTCTGTACTTCCCTTATGTTCCTTGGCGTCTTCATCTCCATTACTGCTTTAACCTTCTCAGGATTCGCCTCAACCCCTTTGCCGCTAACAATGAAACCCAGGAACTTTCCCGCTCTTGCTCCGAATGTGCATTTCTCTGGGTTCAATTTGAGGCCATATTTGATCAACACTTCTAGGATTTCTTTGATATCCCGCGGGTGGTCTTGCATTTTCTTGCTTTTGATGATCATGTCATCAACATAGATCGAGAAGTTCTCGCCGGATTTGTCTGAAAATATCTTATTCATCATCCTCTGGTATGTTGCTCCCGCGTTTTTCAATCCGAAGGGCATCACCTTGAAGCAATAAGTCGCCTGGTGAGTTATGAACGATGTTTTGATTTCATCCGCCTTCTCCATGGGTATCTGATGGTAACTGGATTTCACGTCGGTGAATGATAAGGCTTCATATCCTGCAGTTCCATCTACCAATATATCAATGTTAGGAAGCGGATACATATCCTTCGGACATGCCTTGTTCAGATCTTTGAAGTCGACGCACATTCTGTACGTTCCATTTGGCTTTTTGACTAGCACCACATTGGCTAGCCATTCCGGATAGGTGACTTCTCGAATCGCATCCGCCCTTAGCAAGTCCGCCACTGCTTTTTCAATCGCCTTTTGCCGCTCAGGAGCATGTCCCCTCTTCTTTTGCCGCATTGGGGTTGCCCCTTTGTCTACATTCAACCGATGGGTTACTACGTCTGGGCTTATTCCTTTTAGCACTTCATTTGGGGCGGCAAATGCCGACTCACATTGGGTCAATACCTCGATAATGGCTTTCTTTGTTTCTTCTGAGAGTCCAGCCGCTATCCGCACGTTCTTGTCATTCGAGATGGCAAATAGTTCCGTTTCTCCCAATGCTTCCGCCGGCAGCTTCTCTTCGACTTTATCCCCCACTTCCGGTTTTGGTTCAAGTGATAATGTATAGGCCTGTTGAGATACAAGTTGATCACCTTCAACTATGACTCGCCCTTGGTGTGTTGGCAAATGTAAAGTCAAATGCTTCATTGAGATGAGCGACTCCGTCTCCGACAGGAATGGCCGTCCCAGAATTATGTTGTAGGCCAGTGGGAGATCAACAATTGCGAATTCTAAATCACCTCGCCATTTTAGATTCTTATCGCCCATTTCTGCCTCCAACACCACCTGCCCACTTGTTTGGGAGGATTGACCCCCAAAACCAGTTACATCCATGAAGGTGTGTTCCACCCGCTGTGTTCCGCCCACTTGTTGAATGCTGTCCGGGTAATGACGTTGCAAGAACTGCCTGTGTCGATAAGGACCCGCTTGACGTCCCATCCTTCAACAGCCATCGTGATCACCAGGGCATCCGCATGTGGCTCCGTGATTCTCGCAAAGGAGTAATTGAGGGCATCCCCCCTATGTGTGTTGCTCTTTCGCCGTTCACGGCGAGTTCTTTTTGTTGGAGGCTCGTAGATTCCGCCTGCTATCACGTTTATCACCCCTTTCTTCTGCTTCTTTTCTGGCCGTGTTTCTCCCTCATGCGGGAGCGTTGTTTTCTCATCAGCTGTTTCTTTTCTTACAAATTGACTCAGCTTGCCTCTCTCGATCAGTTTTTCCATTTCCTTCTTCAGTTCGTAGCAATCATCTGTGTCATGGCCATTCAACCTGTGGAACCTGCAATACTTACTGGGATAGCGCCCCAAACTGGTTCGGCCTTTCACCTCGGGGAACCGCACATCCTTCTTTAAGGGGCTCTTTTCGATCCAAAGTAACACCTCTTGGCGAGTCGTGTTTAGTGGTGTGTGATGTCCTCCACCTTGAAAGGGACGATCACCTCTTCGAACAAAATTACTTTTGGACTGGGTCTGACGCCGACTGTCCGAAGTGGTTCTTGCGGCATCTCTTTCTCGCCGAGTTTGGGCCCTATGTTCCCTGTTGACATCATCCACTTCCATGAATTCCTTTGCTAATCTTCATGAGCTCGGCTACAGTGCGTGGTTTGTTACGGATGATTTCTTCCCGCATGCTCCAATCTGTGGTTCCATCCGCCATGATGTTGCGAATACTCACGATATCCGGGTTCTGCAATCGCACCAGGATATCGTTAAAGGCGACAACAAATTCCCTTAGGGAATTATAGTTTCTCTATTTGATCTCCTTCAGCCGCCTATCTGTCACATCTGTCGCTTTACAGCCCACGAACTTCGCACAGAAATCCCGACTATATTGTTGCCAATTGTGAATAGATTCTGTCGGTAAAGATCGAAACCAATCAGATGCCGCACCGCCCAAAGTTGTCGAGAATAACCTGCAAATTATGCTTTCGCTTGCCCCTGCAACATCCATTAACTCTCGGTAGTTCCTGACATGAGCCTTAGGGTCAGAATTTGGATCCCCATAGTATTTTGGTATGGCAGGTGCTTTGATTCTGTGATCTGGAATGAATTCTCGCAACGAAGGGGCAAAAGGTGAATCGCTCTGGACCTCTGCTCTCGGCCTAGGCGAGTACCCCATTCGCTCCATCATGCTTCGTAATTGATCTTCTAAGTCAATATCG
This sequence comes from Euphorbia lathyris, assembly GCF_963576675.1. NCBI lineage: Eukaryota > Viridiplantae > Streptophyta > Magnoliopsida > Malpighiales > Euphorbiaceae > Euphorbia > Euphorbia lathyris. The sequence continues at coordinate 83,388,245 of NC_088916.1, forward strand.
GGTATTCGCCGGACTTCTTCCATCCGCTACTGGTGAATTCTGGGTGGCATCCACCCGCCCATCGGTGTTGAGACGTGTGCCTGTTGGGGGACTAACCGCTGTCCCGTTATAGGATCAAAGTTCCATGTGTGCTCCCGCCCAGGAGTCATCAACTCTGAATGTCTGTGAGGAAAAGGTTCCACTTGCTGTTGCGGAAGAGTGCCTTGTACTCCTGGCAACGGTTGGGATGGCTGCCAGGTCGGATGTATCGTCGTAATGAGATCTGGGTGCGAGTAGTTGCTCGGGTGGCTGTGTGGGTTTGTGCGACTACTCTGGCCCACTTGATTGGGCTCCTGAGATGGCTGCGGAAGGACAGGTATGACAGGAATAGTCGGTGATTGCATTGAGATAACCATAGGTTCTTGAGGAGCAGCCGCCACGGCGGTATTGTGTTCGGCGAGGGCCGTTAGTAAATTAATCATTCGATCTCCAGCCGCCTGGCTCATGTTCGAAGCCAAGACTTGTCCTGCCATCTGCACAAAATCACTATTGGACATTTCCATCTCAGCTTGCACTTGGACTTCCAATAAGGGACTCAATTGTCCCGAAGGACCCGATGAGCTAGGCACCACAGGCTGTGCACTTGCAGGTTGCGAATTCGCAATCCGTAGTCCCCTGGAGTTCATACTGGTTGATCTAGTGGTAACGCCGGTCGTTCGTGATGGTTCTGACATGTTCTTCGTGTACCTTTAACCAAATGTTGGTAAAAAAGGTCCACGTTCACCGCACCAATGATAACTTGCTGGATCCGCTTTGATATCCTTTGCCGGAGTTACCTGCAAAACAAAACCGGAGACAGGATCTCCGGAAAAACTCTCCGACGATCAAGTCAGTTTTTGTCAGAATGAGTCTATAATTTAGCAATAGCTTTGTGGGAAAAAATGTGAACGTACCTCCTCCCTTATTCTTAGGGCCTTTTATAGGTGTTTTTTGGGTAACCGCCGAGGGCGGTTACTCCTTAGTGGGCCACGTTCTGAGGGCGGTTACCCCTTTTTAGGCCCTGTCCCTTTCGTGGTTTTCATGGCAACGAACGTGGTTCTGAGTGGGAGTCTTGGCGCTCCGTTTAGGAATTCGGGGCGGTTTACTCGCTGCGCCCGCTTCCTTCATTCGGGTCCCGTCCAACCTTAGCCCATGGGGCTTTAATATGGGCTGGGCTGGGCTTGCGAAATGAATATAACCCGTTTTGGGCTTCGCGGGTTATCACAATCATTTCTAAGATATATATTTACTATATTATTAACGAAATTACAAAAATTAAGTTAAAATGCTAAAAACTAAATCCGTTACGTATAAGTTTATTACAATTTTTTTGAGACGGTCTAATATTTACTATGTTATTAATATAGTGGAGATAAAGGATTCCTCAACTCTAATAGTCTAAAAATATATCAGAATATTAATAAGTATAAATATAAGCAATGTTCTTCCTATAAACATCTTTTTCAAATCACATATCAAAACTATTGACAAACTTTTTAGATGAAATTAGCATAAGTATTAACAAACTTTTCATATCCTACCCGGCTCCCCCAACTAATATTTATTTACTTATTTATTTACAATTACATCATTCTGTTAACTAAATATAGTAGAACTCTGAAATTTTCACATGTACCTTAATGAGCAAGTGAATTTGCTTGAGTAAATTACACCAATGATACCTGAACTTTACCATAGTTCACACTTTGATACCTAAATTACATTTTGTCTAAAAAATATACCTGAAGTAACGATGACCAAACAATTTAGTATATTTTACCAGTCAGTGGCTAGTCAATATGAGTTTGATGAGTAAATTACACTAATGATACCTGAACTTTACCCTAATTCACACTTCGGTACCTATATTTCATTTTCTCCAAAAATACACATAAAATAAAGATGACCCAATAATTTAGTACATTTGACCGATTAGTGATCGGTCAATGCGAGTTTGACCATTTTAAATTAAAAATTAAGACTCATCACATACTCAATTAACATAAAATTACAATACTACTATTTAGCTCTCTCTATCTCTCTCTCTTTCTATATATATATATATATATATATATATATATATTAAATGGCAATATTATAATTTTATGTTCATTGAGTGCATGATGAGTCTCAATGTTTAGTTTAAAATGGTCAAACTCACATTGAACTAAATTTTTCAATCACCTTTACTTGAGTTATGTTTTTAGGATAAAATAAAATTTAGGTACCAAAATATGAATTAAGATAAAGTTCAGGGACCATTGATGTAATTAACATATAAAACTCACATTGACCGGTACACTAACCTGTCCGGTCATCGTTACTTAAGGTATATTTTTGAGACAAAATATAATCTAGGTACCAAAGTGTGAATAGGGTAAAATTCAGGTACCATTGGTGTAATTTATCCGAATTTGCTCATTCACCGTTAAATATAGGCTTATTAAATCTAAGCCTCGGGATGTTTTGAATCTCCACCTTAGGATTCTAATAAGCCTAGATCTAGCGGTGAATGAGCAAATTCTACATGCTCATTAAGGTGCATGTGATCAAGACTGATAGTAGAACTATAGCATTTGTTATATTCAAATGAATGGTTAAAGAAACAAATAACTCATGTATTGAATTGAATGATCACTAATTATTGAGAACATATAACTCGTACATTAGAATTAGGATCACATACTTGTATATTCGAGGACTGTATGGTACTAATTGATACTAGCCATATGGGTACATGTTGTATACATGTGACTGGATCGATCCACCCGAGAAAACTACATGGTGGTTGTGTCATTAGTTTTCTTAAGTAGGTCTCTAACTGTCTTCAGACCAGATTTCATTATAATATCAATATGGGATCCAGTTCACTTTGACATACACCTAACAAGTCTGTAACAGGATGCCAAATACGAGTATGATTGGTTGAACATGTGAACACATTAGTATTGATAGTGAAGTGATGGAATTACCACTCACATAACAGTGAGATAATATCAAAGGCCACTTGATAAGTGAGATTGATAAGTGTGTTGCCACACCCTGATAAGTAGTTTACTTATGTGATTCATTAATCTACTTAAGATCAAGAAATATCATAAACATCAGAGAGGATGACAGCAGTTATGCCTCTAGTTTATGATATCGATATCAAATGGTAAAAGACGTTAAGAGATAACTACAGGGTCTCTGCATCTTTAGACTGCTGAAACTCTGTCTTAGTTAAGGGCAATAATGGTTTGCTAGAACCCACTTACTGTCTGTGAGCCATAAGCCCACTGCTACCTAAGTACAGTCTCATAGGATCGTGCACATCGAACATCTGAGTTAGAACTTATAGAACGGTACGTTGGAGAGATATAATTAATTGATTGATTGACAGCAAAATGTCAATGTAATTAATTGGTGGTTAATTAATTGATTAATTGATACTTTGTATTAAGGTAATTGATTGATAGTCTTAAGTGTTGAGTATTTAATTGATTAATTAGTTTGCACGATGCAATTAATTATTTTTTTATAAATTAATAATATTGCATTCGGTGAATAATTAATTAAACTAATACGTTAATTTATTAATTAGTGTTGTTTGTTTAATTTGGGTAATTAAATTTAATCTAATTACAACTAATTGCATAAAATAAATACTATTGGTATTTATTATTAAGTAATTAGATTAGAATTAGCTTAGTTTTGTAATTAACCAATTAACTCTAAACTAATTAGGTTTTGGAATACACTATATATAAATTAAAAACACTCCAAAACCTAATTAACACATAAGCATATTTGGCCAACCTATTTGCTTTGCAAAAGCAATACTGAAATTGGCGGCCACCAACTTCAAAATTGTGAAGGTTTTCCTGGCTAATTACGAAATCTCTCCAGTTCTTCTTCGTTCTTCGGCTAGCACCGATTCTGGCTCAATAGCTGTTCGTGCACGTGACTACGGAGATCTTACTACCTTGTGGATTCTTCAGCCGTCTCTAGAAGTGACAGTCCGGGTATATTTATATCCTTAAACAGATCAAAAGGTTTTATTCAATCAATGGTTAACGGACAAAGATCAAACTAAAAGGGATTAGAAATAAATTTTAAACCGCAATTCCACTGCACTACAGTTGATTAACTGGCTATAATCCCTAACAAGCACAAGATATGATCTAAATTTATCAAAAGCAAAAACTACCGCGATCATCTCTTTTTCCGTGATTGAATAATTTTGTTGGACCTCGTTGAGGGTCTTACTAGCATAGAAAATTGGACGGAAAATTTTATCCACCCGTTGGCCCAAACAAGCACCTACCGTCAAATCACTGGCATCGCACATGAGTTCAAATGGGAGGTCCTAATTTGGTTTCACCATAATGGGTGCATTAATTAGTTTTTCTTTAAGCATATTAAATGCAATTAAACACTTGGAAGAAAAATTAAATTCTGCATCCTTGAGCAGTAGTTGAGTCAATGGGGTTGCTATTTTGGAAAAATCCTTAATGAATCTCCTATAAAAACCCGCATGACCCAAGAAACTCTGAATTCCTTTTACATTAATTGGTGGAGGTAATTTTTCAATTACCTCAATCTTGGCCGGATCAACCGCGATTCCCTCCCCGGAGACTTTGTGTCCAAACACTTTACAATCTCGTACCATAAATTGACACTTTTTCCAACTAAGAGCGAGATTAGTATCCTCACATCGTTGAAGGACCTTATCAAGATTGTTTAGGAAAATTTCAAAGGACGGTCCAAAAACTGAAAAATCATCCATGAAGACTTCCATGAAGTCCATAATCATTTCGGAGAATATAGCTATCAGCAACGTTCAAAGGTGGCGGGGGCATTACAAAGCCCAAATGGCATCCCCCTATATGCAAATGTCCCATAAGGACAAGTGAATGCTGTTTTTCTTGATCCGAAGGATCAACGAGGATTTGCATATAACCGGATAAACCATCTAGGGTACAAAAGAATTGGTGTCCCGCCATTCTTTCCAACATTTGGTCAATGAACGGCAAGGGAAAATGATCTTTGCGGGTGGCTTCGTTAAATTTCCTATAATCTATGCATACCCGCCATCCGGTTACCTTTCTCGTAGGAATTAGTTCTCGTTGATCATTTCCGTTACTATTGTGCCCCCCTTTTTAGGAACACATTGAAACAAACTCACCCATTGACTATCGGAGATAGGAAAGATTATACCTGCGTCAAGGAGTTTGATTACCTCGGCTTTTACCACCTCTTTCATGTTTGGATTGAGTCGTCGTTGTGGTTGCACGGAAGGTTTAATTTCGTCCTCCATAAAATGCGGTGTGTGCAAATGGTGGGGCTAATTCCCTTGATATCGTGAATGGTCCACCCAAATGCTCCTTTGTGTCTTTGTAACACCGCAATCAATGCTTCCTCCATTTCCTCTGTCAAAAGAGAAGATATAACAACGTGTAAGAAATTAGGAGGTTGTAAAACACACATTTCAAATTAGGAGGCAAGGGTTTAAATTCCAAAGTGGGGCTCTTTGAGAGACGACTTTGGTTTAGCTTTACTATCCCGGTCCAAACTCTCGAACCGGTTCTTTGCCCACAAACATTGTTTTATCTCGGAGGAGTATTCAAAGGGCTTATTTAATGGCTCCTTATCCACGTGCTCATCACCATTTGAATCGGAAAGAGGTTTCCGTGGAGGTCCTATCACACAAATTCTCAACAAACATATCAATAGTATCCATAGAGTAAAAAATTGCAATCTTCCATGGTATTAGAAGGAAATATCATGGAATTATATACGTTGAACACTACCTCTTCATCTTACAACCGTAGTATGAGCTTACCTTCGTGAACATCTATGAGAGTTCTACCTATTGCAAGAAATGGTCTACCTAGGAGGATGGGTACCGAATCGTCTTCCGCCATGTCAAGCACCATAAAATCGACAGGGGAAATTAACTTGTCCACTTTCACCAAGACATCCTCCACAACTCCTTTTGGCCGGGCAATTGATCTATCGGCCAATTGAAGCGTCATGTTGGTAGGCTTTGGCTCCCCCAATCCGAGCTTCCTAAAAATGGACAAAGGCATTAGATTGATACTAGCACCTAAATCACATAAAGCTCTACTAAACTCAACATTACCAATTGTGCATGGAATGGAAAAACTTCCTAAATCTTTGAGTTTAGGTGGGAGTTTATTCATTATAATTGCGGAGCATTCCTTCGTTAGCGCTACCGTTTCATTTTGTTCTAAATCCTCTTTTTGGCAAGGATTTCTCTAAGAGACTTTGCATAGGTGGGCATTTGTTCCAATGCCTCCGCAAATGGGATGTTGATATGAAGCTTCTTAAAAATTTCCAAAAACTTGCCATATTAGTGATTTAATTTTTCCTTTTTTAACCTTTGTGGAAATGGGAGCTTTGGTACATAAGTCCTAATTGGATCACTAACATCTTTTATTATTATCCAAGGAAGTCACAGTTTTTGGGTCTAAACCGGGCTTACTTACCACTTCCGGTTCGTTACTTACCTTTGGAGCGGTCGGAATCGCCTTTGGAACTGATGGTTCCAAACCCTTACCATTATGGAGTGTAATCGCTTGTTCGGTCTCCCGATTCTTAGGCCTTATGTTTTGTTCGGTATTGGTTGGGAGAGAGCCTTGTTGTCTCTCTTGTTGATTGCGATTTAATTGGGCCACTTGATGCCTCAAATCCATACAAAAGCCTCATTATCAGCAAGACGGAAACATATTTCTTTAAGGAGATTAATTACCATGGAGTCTTGCATGTTGCTAGGAGGTTGAGAAGTTTTTCCTCCTTGGGATTGGGGGATTGACCCAAACCTTGCTCCACTACAAGAAATTTGGTCTATAACGAGAGTCAATCTCGTCGTGAATTGTATAAATACCGTCGTTATTAACTTATAACGACCGTATATACCGTCGTCCACCCTCGTTAAAACCTTTGAGGTTAAAGGTATTAACGACGATATACCATGTCCCGTCGTTAAAATTAAACAATGACCGTATGTAGCTCATCGTTGCTACTCACAATAATGACTGTCGTTATTAACTATTTCACTATCGTTATTAAGACATTTTAATGAGTGAACAAACGGTCATTATTTACATAATTCACCGTCGTTATTATGACAATTTAACGAGTGAATAACGATCATTTTTTCCGTTCCTCATCGTGGTTATTATTAAATTTTAATGAGTGAATAAATGGTCATCATTTTCATAAATCACCGTGATTGTGATTACATTTTATTGAGTGAATAGACAATGGTTATTTCCATATGGTACCATCATTAGAAATGATATTTACAACTATAATTTGATCGTTATTTAACGAATGTGCCGACTTTAAAAATTATTTAAATATCTAATCCAATAAAAAAATTTCAATAGTTGAAACATATATAATAAATGTGGGTTGCTATTTACCGCCCCTATTTTCCCACTTATCGCCTTGTTTTTACATTTTTACCCTTTCTCTTTTTTTCAAAATAAAGATTTTCAACCCCTTCCCCCACTTTTCAAACTCCTCCCCCCACTTTCAAAATCTTAACCTCATTTGAACATTTCAATTCGAAAACATCATGGCGGGTCGTGGAGGTCGAGGAAAAGGGTTGTTCAGTCCATCGGTACGTGTTTAAACTGTTAAAAAAGTTTTTTTTTTTAAATTTTGTCTGGGCGGGCAGAAATGCCCGCCTTTGAACTGTAGGGGCGGGCCTTTTGGCCCGCTAAGGCCAAAATCCCCGGCCAAAATCCTGGGGATTTTGGCCAGGGCGGGCCGACATCCCGCCCAGGAAAAATCTTGGGATTTTGCCTAATCCTTGGGCAAAATCCCTGGATTTTGCTCCAGCCGGTCGTTTGGTCCGCTCAGGCAAAATCCGGCAGGGATTTTGCCCCGAAATTACGTATAGGCGGGATGTTTCGCTCGTCCGGAAAATATTCTGTTTTTTTATTTTTTAATTTTGTTATACATTGTAGCAGACCTTTGTTTCAGCGGTTGATCGTGAACCAAATAAGCGTGGTGTCACAGCTTCTGCTCAGAGGACCAAAAAAATAGATAAATTGATGGCAGATGCACAAAGGGCGCACGAGACAGTTCATCAGCCCATGGACGAGGATTACGTTGCCGTAGAGGCTGATAATGAGTCTTCCGAAGCCGATTCTTCCGATGACGATACTGTCCCAATTCTTCGATCGTCGAAGGCAAGAGGCAGTCGTATTGCTCATTCTGAGTCATCTGGTAAATAATTTACATTATTTTTATGTTATTATTACTTGGCTGTCATTGATTAAATGTTATATGTGTGATATAATTGCAGGGAGCAGCAGCAAAAGATCCAGGGATGCTGAACAGGATTGGATAGTGACGGATCCTGTCCCAGGTGGACCAGTAGACGGTTCTGTGATTCCTAATTTTTTGGGACATTTTGCTTATATGATGTGGAGCGGGCACATGAGGACCCAGCTCAGGGGCCATACTAGGGGGCATTATTGCAAGCAACTGATGAAATGGTACTTGACAGCTAGTCCATAGGTTAAGAAGCTTATACGAGATTCGAGACTGTCACACCTACCGAGTATCATGTGCCCACACATTGATATGCCCCTGATATGTGCTTTTATCGAGCGTTGGCAGCCGGATACATCATCATTTCACATGCCCTTCGGTGAGATGACTATTCTGCTACATGATGTGTGGGAGATTTTACGTATACCAGTGGATGGCCAACTTGTGTCTACTGAAAGTGGAACAGAGCAGTCTAAGTCCGCAGTGATGGAGCTGTTTGGGGTGACTAAGGAGGAGCTGGAGAGTAAGCATTGGAAGGGCGGTGGTGTAGTTTGCAATTCCATCGTCTCTATGTGTTCCGTAGGTCGGATGTCAGATTCTGAGGCGATCGGGTGGATGTTTTTGTTATTAGGTTCTACTTTGTTTATAGACAAGAGTGGCGACCGTATCCGACCCGTATGCTTGATGGAGGTGCAGGATGGGGTAGAGGGCGTGGGTGGATACTCATGGGGCTCAGCTACACTAGCTTACCTATACCGACAGCTAGGTATTGCTAGTAGAGGAGATTGTTCACAGATCACAGGATGCCTGACTCTTCTTCAGGCGTGGATATACGAGTATTTCTCGTGTTTCAGACCTCAGCGAGAGGGATACATCCCCCGACCAGATGATCCACGAGCTCGGATCTGGTCATCGACAAAGCAGCCCAGGACTGATCAGCGGTTGAGAGAGTTACGTCTTCGTATTGACAGATTGACAGCGTCCGAGGTACATTCATCACTTAATTATATTAGTACTGTATTTATAATTTATTAATTTACTTGTATACGTATGCAGGTGATGTGGCTCCCGTACGGTCGTGATATAGTAGTCCGCACTCCTATGACTATTTATAGGGGATGGATACAATACCGGGATATAATGGAGCCGTATATGCCCGATCGATGCCTCCGTAAGTTGGGGTATGTCCAGATCGTGCCCATGCGGATTTTCACGCCCACGAAGGTTGTACGTGATTGGACTAGCTCTCGGTATAAGTTAGAGCATACAACTGTGGTTGCCCATGATAGTTTGGAATTTTTTCCAGCGTCGTCTACACTTATGATGTTGATATACACTATCGTTGATACTCAGTCAGCATGTGATGAGGAGTACATGTCGTGGTACGTTCGATATTCACATCCGCAGGTCTTGCCCGATACGCAGGCACAGCCAGATGATGTTCTCAGTCGTTCGAACAGTGAGCTTGTAAGTCATTTGGATTGTGGTTGTTAATTTTAAACTAAATGTTAATTAAAATTCTCAATTAATTATTGTTTTTCCAGTGGGTTACGCGCTTTTCTAGCATCTCTTGTGGTGTGATAGCAGATTTACAACAGATCGATCCGGATAAGTCAGCTGAGTGGATGGATATCCTGGAGCATGCTATGAGTGATTGGGATCTGGCCAAATGATTAGGGACTGTTTTTTAAGTCGTTTTACTATCAATATTTTGCTACTCGTCAATTGTTTAAGTCGTTTTATTTTCTAAACAGTAATTTCAGTGAACAGTGATATCACTGAACATGCTATGACTGAATATTAATATTAGTGAACATTTATAACCTGCAATAATATTAAGGTCATCAAACATAATATTACTAAACATTAAGTTCACTAAAGATTACTAAACATTAAGTTCATTAAATATCAATAAACATTAAGTTCATTAAACATAAGTTCACTAAACATAATATTACTATCTATATCCCGCAACAATAGCAAGTCTATCCCACTGTGCTCGCCGATCCGCATACAAGAGATCCCATCCTTCAACAGAACTCTGCCGACATTCACTCCAATTAACCAGTATAGGAGGTACTGGAAAATTACTAGACAAATCTAGCCGAATAAAATGTTCGTACGCACCTAAATGAGCTATAATAATCTCACGTTGTGGTCGTGTAGCAGTCGAGGGTGCATATAACGGTAGCACCGTACCACATGAAAATAAGCTATCACCTTCAGCGTAGCCGAAAAAAAACAGCCGCAGTATATAATGAGGCAATGGGATACAAGTCCTCCCAAACTGTCAACCAATGTGCTTGAGTGCAACCACCACCATTCCAAGAAATTCGCCTTATTGCCACTTCTATGCCGCCAAAGTAGATTGGTTGGTATATGCTACGTTTAGCAATGATTTCATTTGCTATACGCTTCTATCCGCTCATCTGTCGGTGTCCTTGTGGATAAACGCACCAAAGAAGAAAAAAGTTACAAATTTTTTAAAATTTTATTTCATTTCATTTGTAACAAATCATTTTTTTTGTGCACAAAGAAGAAAAAAGTTACAAATTTTTTAAAATTTTAAGCGCCAAAATTTCGAAAAGTTTTTATGAAGGTAGTTTTAGAATAACAACTGTATTCCTTTTGTGGTTAATAAATGATATATTAATAACTAGAGTAATATATGTTATTAACTACAAGTTTAATTTATGGTCGTTACAAATGTAGTTGTTAGCGAGAGTACTTTTTTACCCACGTAGAAAAGCTTTTTTAACGAGGGTATCACAAGTACCTTCGTTAAATTTGGTCATTATAGAATAGATTTCTTGTAGTGCTCCTTGTATTCATTATGAAATCCGGATGGGAGCTTCAACACCTTTTGATTGTTGCCATACGACAAATTTGCATGTTGGTGTTGAGGCCTCCATCCGTTGTTATTATTATTATGGTGGTGATAAGCATATGAATTATGATAGGAGTTGTAGTTAGAATTGTACCTTGGATGTCCCCCTATATACCTTACACTTTCGGCATCACCGGCAAAAGGACTTCCAGCTTGGCAATCTTGCCCATGATGATCACCACCGCAATACGAGCACATTAGGATTTGTGTTGTATTTTTGAGGCTCACTTGTACCATTAAGGAGTCTAGCTTCTTATTCATTTCGACCATGGAAATCTTAGGAGCCTTGTCTTCCACGGAAAATGTTTGATGTCGCGAGGGTCCGACAAGCCGATCTTCTTGCCATTGGACGCTTTTTCTAGCTAACTCGTTGATAAGTTCATAAGCCTTGCTTGCTGATTTCCTAAACAAATCCCCACCTGCGGCGGAATCCACGATTGCATGATTATAGGAGTTAAACCATGATAGAATGTACTTACAAGATCGTGCTTGGGGATGTCATGATGTGGGAAATTTCGGAGCAACTTTCGAAACCTAGCCCAAGCTGAGTGAAGGGCCTCGTATTCAATTTGCCTAAAGGAAGTGATATCATTTCTCAACTTAACCGTCTTGGATGGCGGGAAGTAGTAGGAAAGGAACTCCTTCTCAAGCTTCTCCCATGATGTAATTGATCCCGCCTCCAACGAGTGCAACCATTCCAGCGCTTGACCTGTCAAAGAGAAAGGAAAAAGCTTTAGACGTACGGCTTCAACCGGAACACCATTTTACCGAGAAGTATCGACACACATTAGAAATTTATCGAGATGTTCATTGGGGTTCTCATGAAGTTCTCCTCCAAATTGACCGAGTTGTTAGATCAATTAGATTATGCTCATCTTAATCTCATAGGTGTTGGCCGGAATGGTGGGAGCAACGATTCCATTGCGATTTTGGGGCCTATGCGGAGCAAGGATCTCCATTATTGTTCTTGTGTCATTACCTCCTCCAGTTCGGATGTTGTTCACGGGTTGGACGGGTGGTCTTTGGTTTGCCTCGGGTTGGTTGGCTTTGTTGTTGAAATTGGCCATCTTTTCTCTTCGGATCCTACAAAGAGTACGTTCAATTTCAAGATCAATAGGAACGAGAGTACCACTTCGAGATTGGGTGTGCATAAACTAAAGAAGTAAATAAAGAAAATATGAACAAGAAAGAATATTGTTAGTAAAATTGTATATAAACAATTTATACAAAAAGAATGCTTAGACTAATAATAAAACGTTTTGGTCTAATATTGCAAGAAAATATAAATCCCCGGCAACGGCGCCAAAAACTTGATAGTTATAATCTAGTAGTGCGGTAAAATATTATGATAAGTGTTATGGTTATAGATATGATCTTTCTATGTGCTTTCAAACTCTACTAGACGCTACTACGTAGGGGCAAGTGTACCTCGTCGTATCAAGTAATAATCCGGTTAAGACCGGGTATCGAATCCACAGGATTTATATCTACAAGTATTAAACTACTCGGTTCTACACGTTATCTAAGCGGTGAATACTTTAGCTTGGGTTGGGTGACAACTACAAACTACTCCTAAACTACGGTGAAACAGACTCATGTAATTCAAACTCTTAATGAAGTGCTACGGGAGATGATAAGTTATAACATATGATAAATAACTCAAAATGTATTACGATTAATATTTTACTCTTGCAAAGACGATTATTTATAGACCGAACAACTCTGTGAGGTTCTAGGGTCGTTATTTCCTCTTAAGGCGACTCTAATTCTTAGGATCAGAAACTAGGGCCCGTAAGTTCCGTGGCTTCTCAATTCCTACGGTTTCCTGCTTGTCAACTCCGGTAAGGCAACACCTATGTGAATCCTAATAGATTTCAGAGCTCGTAAGCGACCTACACAATAATCAATTATAATTATCAAAGTAAGCAATAAATACCAACACATATAGAGGAAATGAAATCGTAAATCATATATTATAAATGTGGAATGTATAAAAGTGGAATACAACCAAGCATAGTACATAGGAAGAGTACAAGCTAGTTAACAAGCAGAAAGGAATAAGCACTAGTATAGAAATGGCTTTTAACTACGTCTTATTAGCCACGGTTTTATTATTAACCGTAGTTAAAGGTTATTGGAATCGGTTGTTTGAAACAACCGACACTAATGATGTCTTATTGGCCACGGTCAATATACAAAACCGACCTTAATAACCTTCATTTTTATTTCTGTGTTTAATTAAGAGTTATTAGCGTCGGTTTTGTAATTGACCGTGGCTAATAAAGCATAATTGGAGTCGGTTGTTTCAAACAACCGACTCCAATGAGTCATTATTAGGTTCGACCGTTTACATAGCCGATCCTAATATCCTTTTTCCTTTTTACCAAATTCGCAGATCTAAGAAAACTCATTCGCGTGTTTTGAATTCTTTTCCTAATTCCTAGACCTAAGAAGATCTTCATCTCAAAATCTTCCTACCAAGGTCTCACCATTCCAAGACTTTTACTCTTCTAAAAACTCAGCGAGGGTCACAAAATTGTGTCAATAGTCCAACTGGTTATTTTAGAAGAAAGCATAATCCCGGGATTCAAGAAGACGATACTAAATTTTCACAGGTTCAAAACATAATTTTTTCTGGTTTCTTGTTGAAAGTAAGATACATAATCTAATTATGCAATTAGTTCTTAATTTCGAAGTGTTCCTTCAAATCTTGTTGATAACAGTCCACTCTTTGTAATTGAGAGAAGAGTTAGCTCTAGAGTTGTTGTCGACCGTCATAGAATCCGGATCCGGCCGTGGCCTCATCCTAACACCAACGAGGTTATGAGAGCGCATCAGATAATCGGGAGGGTGCAGAGAGAACAAAGGATTCAGTTTGGAGTGAAGACTCCTAAGACTATTATCGCAATCACACCGACTTATGTGCGAACTTTCCAAATGCTGCATTTGACCGGTGTTATGCACTCACTCTTGCTTGTCCTTTACGACCTTATTTGGATTGTGGTGGAAGCCGGTGGCATCACTAACGAAACTATGTCCATCATCACGAAATCGGCACTCAAGACTATCCATATTGGATTTAAAGAGAGAATGTCGAATTCCTGGGAGGGAGGCCATAAATTGGAGGCCAAAATGCGGCTTGCTGCTTTGAGGTACCACTTTTTTTCTTTTTTGCTTGATTAGTTCGATGCTTAGATGTGGCCTTTTGCTTCTCCGTCTAGTATTTTGAATGTTAAAGTGAAGTAAATTTTAAGTCGGCCAATTTTAAATTGAATTACGGAGAAGTAGGGAATTAGACCGTTTTACTTGTTATTAGAGTGTGAACTGATGCGGTTAGATTTGTTTCTGTGGTGGAGCAGAGTTGTGAGAGAGAAGAAGCTGGATGGGTTAGTGTTGTTTGCAGATGAGAATATAGAAATTCCTCTGTCTCTTTTGAAGGATCCGTCAATGGTGGAGCCTTTAGAAAGCTGTGAGCGGCAAGTTATGCTTTGGTGGCTCCGTGTTGAAGCCCGAAGTGATAGCAAATTTCCTCCTGGATATGTTTTTCATCCTTCACCTTTACTACTATTCTAGTGTTCTTATGGTACAATTTTGATCTATGAAAATCATTTGATTTTATTTACTTTGCCATTGCATATTTGATTGTCGATTACATTTTATTTATAGGAATTGATGGATTTTTGGGTTCTAGAAAGTTGCACAGGAATACCTTTGAGTGAACCTAACATCATGGTGGTATTTTGGGTTTATAACAATATTGTTTGGTAATGTGAACATTACTTTGTCATAATTGAGAGATGGTGGAGAGAGGGTGAAGTTCGTCCTTACGCTAATGATGAGAGAGCCAAAGGCCGACGAGAAGTCTACTTTGGTAGTTTGTCCTACACACAAATCGTTTGTCAGCGAATGTGAAGAGAGCCAAATGGTGTATGTGGTAATGGTTAAGGCGAATCACGAATCCGCCCAAAGGGACGAAAGGGAGACGCCGAATGAAGTGACCCGCCTACTTGGCGAATATCAGGATCTGTTCCCTAACGAACTGCCAAGTGGGTTACCACCTTTGAGGGACATCCAACATCACATCGATCTTGTGCCTGGGGCTAGTTTACCAAGCCTCCCACATTATCGAATGAGCCCAAAGGAGAATGACATCATGAGACAGAAGGTGGAGGAACTCATCGAGATAGGATACGTTAGGGAGAGTATGAGTCCTTGCGCCGTTCCAGCTTTACTTACACCGAAGAAGGATGGGTCTTGGCGGATGTGTGTTGACAGTAGGGCTATTAACAAGATCACCATCAAGTACAAGTTCCTGATTCCAAGGTTGGATGACATGCTGGACCAATTTGGCGGATCTCGAGTCTTCTCCAAGATTGATCTCAGGAGTGGTTATCATCAGATACGAATCCGATCTGGGGATGAGTGGAAGACCGCCTTCAAGACGAGAGATGGATTGTATGAATGGTTAGTTATGCCATTTGGAATGACCAACGCCCCCAGTACTTTTATGAGGTTGATGAATCAGGTGCTTCGCCCCGTGATTGGAAAATTTGTAGTTGTGTATTTTGATGACATCCTGATTCATAGCGAGACTTTGGTGGAACATGTGGAGCACTTGCGGACAGTATTTGACCTATTAAGGAAACACCAGCTATACGCCAACACTAAGAAATGTGATTTTGTCATGGAGAGCCTGGTTTTCCTTGGGTTCGTGGTTAGTGGCGAGGGGGTCCAAGTTGATGGAGAGAAGGTAAGAGCCATCGGAGAATGGCCTACTCCGAGGAATGTGGGGGACATCAGGAGTTTTCATGGGCTAGCAACCTTTTATCGGCGATTCATTAAAAACTTCAGTTCTATAGTCGCCCCATTGACGGAATGTTTGAAGAAGGGAAATGGGTTCGAGTGGGCGGACACCCAAGAAGAGAGCTTCGCCTTGATCAAGGAAAAGCTGAGTACAGCGCCAGTTCTGGCGTATCCCAATTTTGATAAGATGTTCGAAGTTGAGTGTGATGCCAGTGGAGTTGGGATTGGTGGTGTCTTGATGCAAGAAAAGAGGCCCATTGCATACTTCAGTGAGAAGCTCTGTGAGGCACGACAAAAATGGGCAACTTATGATCAAGAGTTTTATGCTGGAGTAAGGGCGTTGAAAGTATGGGAGCATTACTTGGTGGGAAAAGAATTCATCCTCTACACTGACCATCAAGCTCTCAAGTACCTGGGAAGTCAGAAGCAACTTCGAAGCTCCATGCATGCCCGGTGGTCCGCCTTCATAGATAAGTTCCCCTATAAGCTTATCCATAAGACTGAAAAACAGAACAAGGTGGCGGACGCCTTGAGTCGATGGGTGTCACTAATCAAGACAGTAAACCTGGAGACCGATTGTTTTGAACACATCCGAGGAGAATACTTGGCGGATCCTGATTTTGGGAGTATTTGGGAAAAATGTAAGAACCAGCATGGAGATGGAGCGTATCACCTGATGGATGAGTATCTCAGGAGGGGCAACCAGCTTTGCTTACCTTGCACCTCCATTCGCGAGAAGGTTGTTCGGGATCTACATGGCGGATCCCTTGGAGGGCATTTTGGGCGAGACAAGACTTATGAAGCAGTGAGTTCCCGTTATTTCTGGCCTAAGATGAGGAGAGATGTTACCTACTTAGTAGAACGATGCTATATCTGCCAGTCCGCCAAGGGATGCACTATAAATACTGGCTTGCTGCTACCTTTGCCTGTGCCAGAAACCATCTGGGAGGATCTGTCCATGGACTTTGTCCTAGGGTTACCCAAAACTCAGAGGGGCATGGATTCCATCTTTGTCGTGGTTGATCGGTTTTCAAAGATGGCTCACTTCATACCATGTCGCAAGACTAATGATGCTTCGGCAATAGCGAAGCTATTCTTCAAAGAGATTGTAAGGCTACATGGCGTACCTAAGAGCATTGTCTCGGATCGTGATACGAAGTTCCTCAGTCATTTCTGGCGGACGTTGTGGGCTCTGTTTGATACGTCTCTGAAATTTAGCACCACCGCCCACCCTCAAACAGACGGACAGACAGAAGTGGTCAATAGAACTTTGGGAAACTTACTGCGCAGCAAATGTAAGGATAAGCCCAGGATGTGGGATGTGGTTTTAGCCCAAGCTGAGTTCGCCTACAACGACTCTGTCCATTCGGGAACCGGGAGATCTCCATTTGAAGTGGTATACACAAAGACCCCGAATCACGTCCTTGATATAGCCCATCTTCCCAAAGGAAATGTGACCGCCAACCAGCTGGCCAAGGATTATATACAGATGCACCAAGAGGTGAAAGAGACTCTTGAGGAGAGAAATCAGAAGTTAAAGACCAAGGCGGATGAACACCGCAGGGACCTACAGTTTGAAGTCGGGGATGAGGTTATGGTATACTTGGGCAAAGAGAGACTCGCCAACGCCGCCAGTAGCAAGCTTCGGCCTAGGAAATACGGGCCATATAAGATCACCAAGAAGGTCAATGCCAATGCCTATCATATAGCATTGCCGAACTGGCTTGGTAAAATCTCACCAGCATTCAACATCCGTGACCTTAGCCCATGGAAGTCGGATGGTCCTTTGGAGTTCAAACAGGGCGAATCAGTGCCGAGTTCTTTTAAAGAAGGAGAGAATGATGCGGACATCCTAACTAAGATCACTGATCACAGGCGCTCTGGCGGATCCCCAAGACATCAGGCTCACGAAGGTTGTACCTAGGAGGGCGGATCCCCAGGACAAGCCAACGGGGCGAATCTAGGAGTGCGCAAGGAGGCGTATCAACATCTACCTTGGGCGGATCTCTCGGACTACTTGCTCCCGAAGCAATTCACCAACAACCCTGACAATCCGTACCTGTACCATTGTACCGATTGTCGGGGCGTATCACCCATTTTACCCTTCAGTCGATAACCTGAATGTAACCCTAGTAGGGGTAATCTTTGTCTTTTATCATTATTAGAGGGGAGTATTTAAACCCTCATTTTGTAAGAATGACGGCAACTTTTATCAATCAAACATTATTCTCTTTGAGAACCGAGGTTTATACCTTGTTATTGGGATTCACTCCTAGTTTAGCTAGAGAAGAAACTCTTTGTTGGTTTACGATTAAAACCTTCATTTATCGCTTTCAATCTGTATCAACAACTGCAGATTTCACATGTTATAGTCGTGGAGTAACTCTTTCCACTATATTTTCAGCCTCCCGATCATCAGTCGTGTTGTACCTAGAAAGCACATCCTATATAAAAACATGGCATCATCTGAAAAAAAAAGCAGTGGAAATTACATCGAGAAATTAAACTACATCCATGTGAAGCAAATGTCATTTTGGCAAATCAACACGAAAAGCAACAAAAATAATATTACATTTGATATTCTAGGAGTTTTATTCAATTGGTAGTTCATTAACTAAAAATTAACAAACAAAGTATCAAACAATGCACAAAACAGGAAAGAGTCAACAACTTACATGGTTCACTAAGAAGACATTGGGTTTCCTGTTAGATCACATCCAAAGAAAGTGTTAAATAGAAAATAATGGAATAAATCACAAAATCAAAACCCTATCGACCCAAAATACACAAAATTTCAAGTAATAGGCCAATAAAGTCATACTCATCCCTCATACTTAGGATTCCATACTTTCCAGGAAATGAAATAACAGAGTGAGGGAAAAGGGGGGTTTCCTCTGATTTGAAGGTTTGGAACAGAACCACCGCTCTTAAGCTCTCCTATCTCAAGATGTAGGGTGCTTCCAAAGGTAGGAAGGAATTTGATCCAAGCCCTTATGCGAGAAGAATGAATCTCAAAAATGAGCTGTCGTATCTGGATGGATATAAATCTACTTTTGCAGTTCATTTCATTTCATGATGAAACATATCAGAACACAATATGCAACATCTTAAAAATGAAAAACCAATCTTATACAATCAATTTAGCTAGACTAGAAGACACAATTTAGCAAGACTATAAGCTATTAAAGCAATACATTGCTTACCATCACATTTCTCAAGCTCACAAACAGGGCATCCAACAATATGTTTGTGTTTATAATATCAAGTCTATAGTAGATAGATGAGCTACTATAACTAGTGAGTGTTAATGGGTAAAACAAAAAAAAAATGCAAATTAAATCAGCTCCCATAAAACCACTTGTCCTGCTAAAACTTGGGACAAGTGACAATTGTTAAACCTGCACATAATACAACTCCAAATGCATGATAAATTAATAATGAATACATCTTTTCCATCTTCCACCACTAAGTTAGCCCAAAAAATCCTCCAAACCACGTTAATGCTCTGCAACATAAGGCAAACCACAAGATCAATCAAAGGCGCCCAACTGAAGTAGCACCTACAAGCACTTCTATTGAAAAGTAAGCTCAAAGAAAAAATCTAAGAGATAATCACTTCTTTACAAATAAGGTGTTGAATTATAGGGTAGTTCTGCGCTAGACAAATGACAATTAAAAACAGTACTTGTTTTTCACTATGTTATACCAATTTGATAAATACAACTATGAACACTCCAGATAGAGACTCCACTTGGATATGGAACTACAGTTGGAGAAAGCTCATTGAAACATAATGATAATGCAAGGCATGCCTAGAAATGGGTCAAAATCAGATCCATCCATCCAATATCGCATAAAATCAACAAATTCAGAAAATAATTGAATCTGAAACATGATTTAACTAGTCAAATTAGAAATAATTAGTCCTACTCACTTTCAAGCAAGCTCTGGCAAGATAGAAAACACGGTCGATTGAGATTAGGATGCATCTGAATCACCATTGCAACGAGGACAGATCTTCTCCGTAGTGAATGGAGTCGACACTCCTATTTCCTTCACCGATGCAGATTTCTTTGCAGTGGTGGCTTTGTTTCAGGCCATGCGTCTCAAACATGAGATGAGGAGTAGATGTCGTTGATGAGGATTTTCAGTTAATGGATTCGAGTTAGGGGCCGATAGTTACAGATTTGGAAGATGGCTCTGTTCGTAGCAATAGTTCGGCTTAGGCAGTAGATGGCTGGTTCGGTTGCATTGTCTTGGACAAAGTAAGCATCCAATCGACTCGTCATCTGCCCATATGTATAACTTGACGTACCCTCTCTTCGTGGCATCAAAACATGTGGGCTAATAAAAATGCATTTGTTTGCCATAGTTCTAAGGTTCAACTTTTTTGTTGACAAAAAGAAGGTAAAATTTATTCATCATCAAAAAGATCATTACAAATAAAAGGAGGGAAATTATCCCAAGCCCTGGGATCACATAAAGAACGTGTCGCTAGAGTATGAGTAACACGATTCACATACCTATTAATAAAACAGATATTACAATCAGCTAAGTCCTTTTAGCAGGGCTTTACAATCACCGATAAGGAAACCAAAGGACGAGTCTGAATCATTTGGACTATGAAGAGTGTAAACCCCTTGCCTTTTAGCCAACTAAGGGCTTTACCATATCTAAGGCACTCAGCTAGTAATGAGTCTCTCGGGCTGAGAAAAAAACCCATTTTTTCTCATAAAAAGTCAGCAGAATCTCGCACTATAGCACCAAAGCAAATGAATTCAGAACCTGTAGAGAAGTCACGGTCGTAGGTATCAGCACATTTCAGAGCCTTCTGCCAACTATTACGGAAACTTGTTGCCTTCTAAAAAACCACACCTACAGGAAAAGACAATTTTTTTCAAACCTCAATGTTTTTGGGAAAAACGTAATATAGTTTCAAACTTATAAAACATTACAATTTTAGATCCAACTTTTAACAAAAACAAGTGAAACTTCTGATCATCTTTTCTCGAGAATAAAATCTTAAATTTGTGGTTGAGAGCTTCCCTATAACTAGGAAGGTCATGAGTTCGAATCACATCTGGATAGGATAAAAATGTTTCTTTCTTATTTATAATGTAAGCCCATTGTGCGTAAAATTTTAGAAAAAAATCTTAAATTTCACAGTTTATTATTATTATTATTATTATTATTATAAATGAACAGTTTTTACAGAAACTTCTTTTTGTTTTAGACAATGAAAAGTTTTTTTTTTGTTGTTAGATTCCATTTTGGTAAGTTGGGCAACACATTTTGTTAAAAGTTTATTAAGCCTAATAACTTTAATTCAGCTGTTATTTTTATCTAATTTACCTGTATATATGTATTTTTTTTTTTATCTATTCACATGTACATATATATTTTTTCATCTAATTCACCTATATATATATATATATATATATATATATATATATATATATATATATATATATATATATATATTATAAACATAATAAGATTAAGCAAAGATTCAAGCATTTTTTGTATTATATTCATCACCAACATTTGAAGCACTCAATTCATGGTTTCTGAGTTATATTCTAAAAACTGTGTGACAAATGCATTTTCAATTCTACAGCCCAACAAACTCCATCTCTATAATAAAATAAATTCTCACACTATTCATAATCTGTAAATTCTTCATCATCGTCCTCGTCGTCGCTTGTAAATTTTTCATCATGGTCCTCGTCACTGTAAACATCAATTCAAGGATCATTGAAAAACTGAAGATTCAAACACTTATCCAAAACATCACCTTCGAGTGTCACATTCCAACACCCTGTAATGTTGAGATGAGAAAGGGTTGTGCAGTTAGTAAGTATGGCTTCAAGACCCAATTTTGTAAAAGACCCACAACACATCTCAAGTTTCTTTAGACCCGATATGGTATTTGCTATCACCATAGCCTCACTTTCATCAACTTTCTTAGCCATGGCATATCTTGAGTTTCTTCTCAGATCAATTAGGGCTTTACAATTGTTACCAAATTCTCCAATCCCTTTGCTAGTGATATTAAAACAAAAACTAATGTCTAACACACTTAAATTCACTAGTGAATTAGCATGTCTTTCCACCATTTTGTCCGTCACTTCACTCATTGAAATTTTTAGCACCTTCAAGTTTGTCCCCCTACAAATACAAAAAAATAGATACATTCATGAAATAAAAGAAATGTTTATGTTCAAGAGAAATAAATGAATCCACAAAGTCAAAATCTAATTTTTGCTTATTAGGCAAATGTTAATTTTCAGCACCTTTAGGTTTTCCCCCTACATATACAGAAAACATAAAACATATAATATATAGATAGATTCATGTATGTAAATCAAAATGTTTATATTCAGAAGAAAGAAAAGAATCTACAAAGTCAAATCTATTTTTTTCTTATGGGGAATAACTTTAATTTAAAGATGAAACATAAGGAAAGTCTAAAATATCCCAAAATTAGTTTAAATATATTCTTTTTCAACGTTAAACCAAATGAACAATCCATTGCCTATCTCTGAAATTAAAATGGAATTTCCTTGACCGTCATAATATCAATAAAGATATCTCAAATCAAAGCAACCATTTTTAAACATTCAAACAGTACAGAAAATAGGAAAACATTTTTAATCAATTACCAGTTAGCAGCGTAAATGAAGCCAGTAATTCCAAGCTTGGTAGCAGAGAGCAACCGAAATGAACCTCTATTGTGCTTCATAAGCTTAATGGCCACCATATCAACATCTTCTATAGAACGGTCCCGTTTTTGGCACCAGTCCTGAATGTTGATTTCAGACCAACAATAAGGTCCTGAAACGCATGCTAACCAATTTTTGCAGACTAATGAAACCAGTCCTACCCTTTCTTCTATGGAGATTCGGACAAGAATGAAAGCTAGTATATCTAGATTCAGATCCTCCCACAAGGGTGATGAAGATCTTTTGGACATTTCAACATTATTCTCTTTCTTCTGCACACCCAAATTTGCCATTACAACTGAAATTCAGCGGACAGCAACCCCATGGCTACTTTCTAGCGGACAGCAATAGTGCTGTTGTCCGTCCAACAACAGCCTGCTGTTCGCGAATAGCAGTCCGCGACTGCTATTCGGTTTCCGAAACTATTTTTTTTTATTTACTGTGTAAATAAAATTGCTGTATTTTTTTTTTAAATTTATTATTCTAGAAATAATTTCAGAACCAAACACAACAAAATACAGACATAAATAAAATAGAAAACTTCCTAGAACAATTTCTACACGAGGAATTAAATAGGAAATTTCAAAACTGATTTGGAAAAATAATAAAAACCAAATCTTATTAATTTTCAATCAATCAAAACGGACTAAACCACGGCTCTGATACAATTGTTGGGGATTATTGCCAGTTAATCAACTGTAGCGCAGCGGAATTGCGGTTTAAAATTTATTTCTAATCCCTTTAATATGATCTTTGTCCGTTAACCATTGATTGAACAAAACCTTTTGATCCGTTTAGGGATATAGACATACCCGGACTGTCTCTTTTAGAGACGGCTGAAGAATCCACAAGATAGCAAGATCTCCGTAGTTAGGTGCACGAACAGCTATTGAGCCAGAACCGATGCTAGTCGAAGAACGAAGGATGAACTGGAGAGATTGTGATATTAACCAAAAAAACACACTTTCTCAAACTATGTGGTGGCTGCGAAAATCAATTTTTGATTTTCCTTCCTGTGGCCGCCGAATACATATATGAATTGGATAGGTTTATGTTTTAGGCTTTTATTATATATAGTGTAGTTATTTCTAAACCTAATTGGTTTAGGGTTAATTGGTTAATTACAAAACTAATCTAATCCTAACATAATCACTCGAATAAATACCAATAGTATTTATTCTATGCAATCAGTTACAATTAGATTAAATTGAATCACCCCAATTAAATAAATAGAACCAATTAATAAAATGACGTATTAGTTTGATTAATCATTCACGAATGTAATTTCATTAATTTAAAAATTAATTAATTGCATCCCGTAAACTAATTAACCAATTAAATACTCAACGCCTAAATCCATTAATCAATTACATTGATACAAAGTATCAATTAATCAATTAATTAACCACCAATTAATTACCTTGACATTTTACTGTCAACCAATCAATTAATCTCATCCCTCCAGTGTACCGTTCTATAAGTTCTAACTCAGATGTTCAATGTGCATCATCCTATGGGACTGTTCTTAGTTAGCAGTGGGCTCACGGCCACAAAGAGTAAGTGGATTCTAGCAAACTATTACTGCCCCTAACCAATACAACTATTTCAGCAGTCTTAAAGATGCAGAGACCCTGTAGTTATCTCTTTAACTTCTTTTACCATTTGATATCGATATTATAAACTAGAGACATGGCGGCTGTCATCCTCTCTGATGTTTATGATATTTCTTGATCTTAAGTAGATTAATGAATTAGATAAGTAAACTACTTATCAGGGTGTGGCCACACACTTATCAATCTCACTTATCAAGTGGCCTGTGATATCATCTCACTGTTATGTGAGTGGTAATTCCATCACTTCACTATCAATACTAATGTGTTCATATGTTCACCCAATCATACCCGTATTTGGCATCCTGTTACAGACCTGTTAGGCGTATGTCAAAGTGAACCGGATCCAACATTGATATTATAATGAAATCTGGTCCGAAGACAGTTAGAGACCTACTTAAGAAAACTAATGACACAACCACCATGTAGTTTTCTCGAGCGGATCGATCCAGTCACATGTATACAACATGTACCCATATTCACAACTGACTTATCAAGTGCTATGGCTAGTATCAATTACTACCATACAGTCGTCGAATATACAAGTCTGTGGTCCTAATCATTCCCATGATAGAATAGACTTGGGATATGGTTTTACGATTATCAATCAATGGATTCTCTATTCATATTATAGCACAAGATATAAATGAACTAGATTAATGCCTTTATTAATGTGACACAAATACATTTTATAAGAACCAATGCCTATGAACTAGGGCACATATCTCCCACTTGAACTAGTTCCAAGCGGGTATTACCCTAAACACTATAGATCCAGTACTACCAATTGCCTTAGTACACTGACCAACGACATTGTTCTCAGTATCAACCCTCTACAATGTAATGTCACCGGGTAAGGTGTTACTATCTAAGTACGCATTTGGATCTCTTGTGTGACATGGATCCATGCTTGTGCTATGGCCGCATTATTGTCACAGAAAACATCAACTGATCTTAGGAGAGTTTTGACCTACTCCTAAATCGGTTATGAACTTCTTAATCCAAACTTCTTCCTCTGCATCATCGCATGCAACGATGTACTTAGCTTCCATTATAGAATCGGCAATGGTTGGCTACTTCAAGGATCTCCAACTAATGGCATCGCCATTCAGGAGAAAACCATACCCAGTATGTGACTGGTTATCATCCTTAAAACTTTGGTCAGTGTAACCTGATATTGCCATTCCTCCTACTCATCAAATACTAATAAAAACATCCTTGGTATGGTTGAGGTACTTCAGGATTGCCTTGACTATCTTCTAGTGTTCCTTATCGGGATCTGACTAGCACCGACTAGTCATGTTTGGTGCAACACGCAACATCTGGCCTTGTACATAACATAGAGTACATGATGGATTCTTGTCTATGTACGATGCATGACTCAAGCCTAGAAGTCAGTTGGATCAAACTTGTAGATCTTGATCGGCTTCTCCTAAGTCTTTCATTATGAAGCATTTACTCAACCATTACTTGATCTTGTAGTGTTAATATATTGCCTCCAATGAGGAAAGTGGATATGCTCCCACTGAATTTCATATACACACAGGGTTCATCAGAATTTTATACGAATCTACTTAAAACACCACCTGTATAACCAGTTTAGCCTCCTCAATGTTTTGAGGATCTATATTGGTTCCTAAAGCATCCTCAGCATAAGCTGCAGGAGTTTGTGAGTCTTGAATCTCAACAAGATCAATATCACTCCCACTGTTTACTTTGGAAAAAAATTCCTTTTCCAAAAAGATTGCAAACCTAGCCACGAATGTTTTATTCTCAGCTGGGTTGTAGAAGTAATAACCCTTAGTTTCCTTAGGGTAACCCACGAACTGGCATTTAAGAGATCTGGACTCTAGTTTGCCACTTATCAATTTCTTCACATGTGCATCAAAGCCCCAAATCTTCATGAAGGAAACGTTGGGCTTTCGGCCTGTCCATAATTCATATGGTGTTCCTTCAACTGCCTTGCTCGGTGTATTGTTAATTATATGAGTAGCAGTTTCCAAAGCAAATCCCCAAAAGGAGATAGGGAGGGAAGCTTGACTCATCATTGAGCGGACCATGTCGAGCAGGGTCCTGTTCCTCCTTTTGACACTCCATTCCATTGGGGTGTACCAGGAGGAGTGAGTTGGGAAACGATCCCACACTCTCTCAAGAATGAGACAAACTCTTGGCTCAAGTATTCGCCCCCTCTATCCGACCGGAGAGCTTTTACTTTCTTACCAAGTTGATTTTCTACTTCATTTTTGAAATCTTTGAATCTCATAAGAGTTTCAGATTTATGTTTCATCAGATACACATACCCATGCTGGCTATAGTCATCTGTGAAGGTAACAAAGTACAGAAAATCAGATCTAGCACTGGTGCTTGGACCGCATACATTTGAGTGTATTAGCTCCAACAGCTACGTGGTCCTTACACCAGTTTGGTGAAAGGCGCCTTTATCATCTTCCCCCTTAAACAAGATTCACACGTGTCATAAGACAGCATGTCGAATGACCCTAGCGCTCCACTCGAGTAAAGCCTAGTTATGTGTTTCTCATTTATATGGCCAAGACGACAGTGCCAGATATATGTAGGATTTAGTTCATTAGTTTTAATCCTTTTAGCGTTTATGTTATAGATTGATTCACTATGTTTTAGATCAAGGTTATACAAACCATTTTCTAGAAATGCGGTTCCATAAACAATATTGCCACGATGTATAGAAATCATACCACGTCCAACATTAAAATTAAAACCATAAATATCCAACATAGAAACTGAAATAATATTCCTACGCATTGCAGGTATAAGATAGCAATTTCTAATTTCTAAAACTAATCCACTAAGTATCTCTAAGAATAATCTTCGATCTTTAGGGCCTCTACATGAGCACCATTGTCGACTCGAAGATCCACTTCACCAGATCCCAGCAATCTCCTATTTCTTTGTCCCTGCACATTTGAACAAATGTGAGTACCACATCTAATGTTTAAAACCCAAGATGTAGAAATAGCCAAATTAAATTCAACAACATAAATACCTGAACCAGAAGCTTCATCCTTCTGTTTCTCCCTTAGCTTTGGACACGCATTTTTCCATTGTCCCTTCTCATTACACTCATGACAGATATCATCTGCTGAGGCCAACCTACCTTTAGAAGCTGCCGCCTTCCTAGCCTTGGACTTGACCTTTTGGGCCTTTGCTTTGGACTTGGACTTGGCCTTTCCCTTAGGTACGTTCCCTTTGTTAACCAGCAACACTTCTGGAGTCCTTTTGTAGGATTGCTCAGCAAGTTTCAACATGCCATGCAATTCTACTACAGACTTATCAACGCCCTGCATGTGGTAGTGCATGATAAACTGATTATAGGATGCCAGAAGTGATCCAAGAATAATGTCGACTGCTAGTTGTGCATGCACTGGTGAGCCAAGCCTTGACAATGTGTCAATAAAACCCTTCAACTTTAGCACATGTGTGCTAACAGAAGTCCCGGCTTGCATCATAGTGCTGCATAGCGCCTTTGTTGTCAATTATATTTCCTGACGATCTTGATCTTGGAACATCGTTTTGAGTTGATCCATGATCTCAAAGGCGTGCTGCTCCATGAACTGTTTCTGAAGATCAGGAACCATGGTACCCAGCATAATGCATGACACATCTCTGTCATCCTTAACATGTCGGTCGTACCCCGCCATTTGATCAGTGGTTACGCCCCGACCTGCAGGACGAGCTGCTTATAAGGCATCGGTCAGCACATTTTCTTCGACTCGTGTCTAAGAACTATTTGCAAGTTCCTGGACCAGTCAAGGAAATTAGTCCTTGAGAGCTTTTCCTTTTCCAAGAGTGGTCTGAGTGAGTTGTTGTTTGTTGCAGCCATTTAATTTTCTTTTTCGTGTAATTTTGATGTGGAGTTTAATCTACGTGGAAAAATTACATTAGAGTTAGAATAAAGGGCTTAAGCCAGAGATCAAATTAATAATCCATTTTAATTTGTTATTGGTGATATTTATTTGGCTGTCTTGACCAAGATCGACAATCCATCAACAATCGACCGAGCTAGGGCTGTTTCGTTTCCTTTGCATCACTAGGTGTCCGTGTCAGTTTCGTTTCCCTGTCCATTTTCATTTGAAAGATATTTTATCAAGGTTATGTTTTAAAAATAGTGTTTCCGGTGTCTGTTTCTAGTCGCTGAGAGATCCTGAACGTCTTTGCTCTAATATTTAGAACCACGTCAGATATTTTAAAACTTTAAAAGATGTCCTTCTAAATTATGCTTTGATATAAGCAAGGTTGTAAAAAACGCTAGACCCTAGTCGGACGGACAGGCCCCTAACATGGATTCGTCGGGGTTTAATAGGATTTCTAAATTTCTCTCCCATTTTTACTACTTGAAGTTACATGAATTATATGATTTTCTTTATATAAAGGTCAATGAAGTATTTCTTATGGCATTATAGGCAATAATTAATCATATTCTTACTCTCTAATTATGTTAGAGTAATTTGTCAGAGAAGTCTTGTGTGTTCTATTTTTTCTAGTGGTCCTTTTAATAATAAATATGGAAATGATATATGCCAACTTCCTAATTAGTCTGTAATGAAAAGGTTCTTGATTCATATTGATATATGAGAAATGCTCTATATTATTTTTGGAAATCATAAATGATTGTCTAACTAAGAACACATTAAATATTTAATTGATGAAAATAACACTTAAAGTGATTGCAATAACAATAATTGATGTGCATACTTTTAATAATAAATATGGAAATGATATATGCCAACTTCCTAATTAGTCTGTAATGAAAAGGTTCTTGATTCATATTGATATATGAAAAATGCTCTATATTATTTTTGGAAATCATAAATGATTGTCTAACTAAGAACACATTAAATATTTAATTGATGAAAATAACACTTAAAGTGATTGCAATAACAATAATTGATGTGCATACTTGTATTAGAGCGTAAATAATACTTTCATGTAAAAAATTAGAATATAAACAAAAGAAAAAGTTGATGCTACTAGCATCTCTTAGGACTTCTATCAGTGGTATTGTAGCAGCTAGATTTGTTATTATAGAGAAAGCAGAATAGAGAAATAAAAAAATGTAGAGAAGCTTCATGATAATATGGTGGATCTCTAGGTACTAGAGTTTATCACTAACTAATCAATAGTAGTAACCCTATGTGTAATGAAATTTATGGACAGAGTTAATTATTTTCTTTTTCTCTATTGCTCTTTTTGTGCAGGAGAGACTACTCTAATTCAAAATGGCTTCAAAGTCTCATTGATTAGAATTCAGTATGGGTTCACTTGCCGATACCTTGTCCACCTGCTCTTTGACACATTTTGTGGAGTGAGTGTGGAACCATTCCACTTTGAATACATGGTATATTGCCTTTCCTTTATGTAATTGATGGGAATGGTTATTATATTTAAATGAATGGAGTTGATAATTTCAAGTTGATTGCCTTGAAATAGAAGCTCTGCATTGTATAATCAGTACCTATATTTATTTATTTTTTTGTCATTTTTTGTGGTCTCTTGTTCTGTTTTTGCTTCTTAGGAAAGTGAGACTTGTCACCTTACTCCAAATCTTTGTGAAGTGTCTTTCTTCCTCCCTAGTTGCAGGAGTAGTATGATTTTTGCTCATGCTAGTTGCTCAACCAATCTAAATAATATGTATCATCCCTATAATGATATTGTAATTTTCCTTTTTGTATTAATGATTCAAATATTGTTACTACTTACTAGAAGATAGCCTTCATAGAAAGTTAACTTTCATATAATATATTTATATTTGAGCAAACAGTGCAGTTTAGTTGATTGTTAATTTAATGCAAAGCTTATGCAACTTTTTTTTAGTATTCATTTATTAGCTCTCTTCAATCCAAATAAAATATTAATGTAACAAATAATATTTACTTTTCATGAATTTCAATTATAAATCAATTATTATTTATTAAAAAAATTAATTTTAATCATACTGACGGAATAAAATACCGTCAAACATTTCGTCAGCAACTTTGACGGTTTTAACGTCAAGAAAAACGTCAAAGAGCTTTGACGGAAATGGTTGGTCAAGAAAAACGTCAGAGTGTTTGACAGAAATTCCGTCAGCATTCGTCAATAAATTCCACGTTTTTTCAGTCCGTCAAAGTTCCGTCAGTAAACCTATTTATTGACGGAATTTAGGTGTTTACAGATGGAAATTTTCGTCAGTAAACAGGTATTTTCTAGTAGTGGTCTTAGCACCAAGTTTCTTTTAGAAAACCATCTTAAAATCACGAATTTCTCTTCGATGTTTTATTTCAATAGCTTTGATTTGACTCAAACTTAGAAAGTGAACTAGACTCTTTACAACATAGTTTTTAACAACAAAAGTTTTTATCGCTATTCAAAACCAACCTTTTCAAATTAATCGTTTAGACTTCAACAACCCGTAGATAGCTAATGCTTGTCCGGAATCTCTGTGGGATCGATCTTTATACGTAAGTATACTGTATTACTTGGAGGGGTTAAATATAGAAAATGGAGGGGTGTAATTGCTTCTAGTTTTTTTTCAATGTTTTGGGAACACAACCCCAACCCAAGTATTAATGTCCTAAAGTATCAATTAGCTCCTGAAACAAACTTTAAAACCAAGTCTTGAATATCATTAACTTGTGATAGGATAAACATTCATTTGACAATTCTAAAATTCTAAAATTGAATCGTCCGGTCATGAATAAAAACTTGAATAACTCTCTTTGAATAAATACTCATTTTTAGACATTTACCCATAGTTGAAACCTATGAAGCACGGATACTTCAACATGCCTGCGTGTCACGTACCCGATACGTTTTGGATACGGAAACTCCCAGAAACTTTTAGGATACGTTTCGGGGCCGTATCCATAATATTCAAAAGTTGGATACTCGTATCTGTCTGGGACACCCGTTTTCCAGACAAAAAATGATTGTATTTCATTTCAGAAAAAATAGAGGTAAACAGAGCAATTATGGTCGATCCTTATTTGAAGGGAAAACGAGCAGGAATATCCAAAGGAGTACGTGGATCTTTATGTGCAACAATAAATCTTAGGTAAACCAAAAGACAGTGAGGAAAACTTTAGATGAACCGGAGCTAGAATCCCTATTTTTTGGTGAAGATATAAATAAACATTTAAGAAATAGATTTTTAGTATTCAGGAGGAAAGCTTTCATTGTTTTATCTTTTTTTCTCTGAACGTTTTTTTGACATCATTTATATTTCATGTATCTAATAATTATGGTTAGATAAGAGTTTTATAATTTCTTTTATGTCTTTATTTAGTTATATTACAAAAATTCAAATATAAAAATATATTTTTAATATTTATAAATGTGCCCCAATATTTTTAATATTTACACGTTTCCTCCACGGTTTCGTGTCCTATGTTTTATTGAAAAGACGTTTCCCGTGTCCGTGTCTGTGTCGGATACGGTATCCGTATCCGTGTCCGGGTAACATAGGTTGAAACACTTGAACTTGTAGCACACAAACGCACCCATGGAGAGATACTTTGAGCCACCACTATGTCATTTTCCCTTTCACATGACACAAGATACATGACAGACATTTGTTTTTGTGTCATCTGAATATTTTTCGTGACAATATTTTAACTGTATGTCATCTGAAGGCGAAATAAAAAATGCGCTCGATTGTTAGATGACATTACGATTACAGAATCCTTTCATCCAAAGAAAACGTGCGTTTTCGTTAAATTTGATGCGCTCAACAAATGACACTTCTAATAAATGAATGTCATTGTATGCTGAAAACAAAAAAGCGGCAAATGAAATTTCACTTACGCGGCCATACCAAATTTTAGGCGCTCTATATCATTTGACTGAAATTTCAACTGATATATAAACCTTCTCTCAATCCCAAACCCAGTTTAGGTTATGCAAGAGCTTCATCCCTCTCATCCTTCTTTATCTTCATGGTTGATTTGAACATGCAATCACTGGGTGAGCTCGAAACACGATACTGGTAAGCCATATTTTCTTCGTTCCTAGATGTATTAGAGTATCATTGTTCCTTACTCTGTCTTTTCCTCATCCGATTTACTTTTGTGTATGTCGATTTCAGCAGTTGGTATAAGGATCTTGTGATTTTCAGACCTATCGTTGAAAGGTTTAGATCTCTCGCTTAGCTACACTGATTTTATTGTATTTAGATTCACTGTTGTAAAGCTTGGGTCTTTATCTTTTTTAATCTAGGGCAAGACACTGCCTGATACAGTAGATGGTATGAACTCATCTAATTCTTTTATCACTACAAGAAATTTGATTTTTAGCAACGTAAAAAGTCGTTGTCAAACATATTATTCGCAACGACATGTCATATATTGCAACAACTTCCCGTCGTTTTGAATAGTTCCGTTGCTAAAGGTTTCTGCAACGACAAACTGTTGTTGCCAAAAAATATATATTTGGCAACAACACGCTCGTTGTTAAAGATTGATCGTTGCCAAACATTACGTGTAGGTGAGAGAATAAAACTTATCTTTTGCAACAACATATCATTGCTATATATTGTAACATTTCACAACAAGTTTTGACGTTGCTATATATGTTAGTTTTCTTTAACAACATGTGTCATTGCTATATATTTTGATGTACCGCAACAAGACCTGTCGTTGCTATATATTGTTGACGTTTTGCTGCAACTATTGTCGTTGCCAATACTATATTAATAGTAACAACTGTTATGTTGCCAAAGTTTGGGCCATAAATTTTGAAATTTTATTTTATTTTCCAAAAAATTTAAAAATTGTGATTTTTTATTTAATGATTTGGATCGAAGGGAACTCATATATATATATATATCAACAAATACAAAAAGAATTATGGAACATGTCTAGGTACTAGATTATTTAAAAATTATTGTATCATAATCATAAAAAAATAACAAAAAACATGTAGGAAAAAATGAAACTATAATAAGTGTGCTTTACAAGGATAAAACCATTTATACTAAAAAAAAAAAATTACAAGGATGGAACAATTTATACTACTCAATTATGTATGCTACATCTATTTTAATATCAATTTCAAACGAACATACTTTTAGCTACCTTCCCAATAAATTATAGATTAAACAAGTCATATGCAAATGTGCATATCTAATTGAGTATTTATTATGGGCCTCATTAACCACATTAACCCCATCCAACATGAATTGTCCATATCTACTCCATCCATGTGCAACATCTAAGTACATAGACAAGTGGTATGCATTTTTCTCTTCGGAAAAATAAGTATCTGCAATACACTTTTCTCCTAAAAAAATTCAATACCATTATATAAAAAAAAAAAAAATTCAATACCAAAACATGGCTAATTTAATCAGCTACAAATACATTACAACTGCACAGGTTGATTTCCCACAGAAGATCATTAGTTTACACTTTACAGTATCCCTGTTTAGATCCTACACTTAAAATAAGATAAGAGAGTAAATGATACCTGCTAGTCGGGCACCAAAGCAGATGAATTAGCACCAAATTTGCTTGTAAGCTTTCACTTTAAACACTCTATTTTTATCATGTGCATGGACATCATAAGAAATATGAAAATATGTCAAACAACAATGTAAAAGATAAATAATCCCTTGCAATCCTGATGAAGGCCAGAGATTATAATCATAATAGGAAAAAAAGTGGAACTTACCATTCTCTCTTAACTTTAGTCGTCCACTAGGCAATTTGAAACGTGTTCCCTATTTGCAGTAGAAGTACATGAGGATGATTACGCTCATGTACCTGCAAGAAAACCAATAATCTATATTACGCCAAAAGAAAGACAAAAGGACTGACAAGCATGATTTCCACAAACTAATATAGTTAAAAGATAAAAATCATCATTAATTGAAAAGCAAACCAATATAAAATTAATTTTATTGGTTTTCCTGATTGTTCAGCTACCATAAATGGCTTCTAAACTTTTTGTTGAATAGAATATGTAATTCAAATCATAAGCAACAGCAACAACAACAACAAAGCCTTAGTCCCGAAATGATTCGGGGTCGGCTAACATGAATAAAAATCATATTGGCTTCTAAACTATTGCCTTTAACAGATACACAGATATGAGTAAAGTATGGTCACCAGAATGAGAAATAAATACTTAGAACATGAAATGGAAAAGGAGAATTAGTGGAAGGGTTAAATTAATCAATAGCAGCAAACTCCTCTCTGAAAAGATAAAAAATATCACCCTATCCTTCATCTTTAAAATTAAACAAAATTCTATAAACAACCAAAGAACTGAAAGCTTTTAGTATGAAGTCAAACAATAGTTAAAATGCAAGTAATAAATATGTGCAACCAAAAAACAAAGAAGATATGGAAGATAATCATGTTCTTATGTTCCTGGAAAATAGATAACCAAAGATAAAATTTAAGAAAGCCGAACATCAGAATCTCACCGCATAATTTATTAGAGAATCAATTGCCCTTGTATTAGCATCATTATCAGCTTTATTCATGGCCTTCCTAAACTTAGTTCGCCACTGAGAATAATAAGGTAAATGAATATATTTAGAAATAAAAGAACTTTTGAATCAGAACAGGCCTCAGAAGAATATAATTCACATGCCAGCCCATTTACACTCTGTAGCCAATTGAGCTCAAGAGAAATCAGATTAAGCGCAAAAACCTTTGCCAATCCCAATAACATGGTATTCGGGTCAAATGAGCTTAGCAAGTCCCAAGCCCATGGATACATCTAGTTTTTAGCTACTTTTCCATTTATAGGACCCTTACACGTTTATAGGACCCTTACACGGAGCATAAGCAAATGATTGAAGACACTACAGTCTAAGTGGGAAAAGAAAACCTAACATACAAGTATGCAGCAGATGTCAAGCATCCAGAAAATAACATATAGCATAAAGCCGTACCTCTAAGATGGTTGGTACTACATTTATTGCACCGCTACCAGGATCGATTATTCTAGTCAATGCTCCAGTTTCTCGACTAAACAGAGAGTAATTAGGTGCAAACAGAGGGGAAAAGAGTAAGCCAATAGTTAAAAAAAATCTCGAATTTAACAGACTAGGTCCAAATCATGTAAATGAGAAAAGAAAATGAGAAAAGACCTGGGCATTCCTGGAACTATGAAATACAACATCAGAATAAGAATAAACATTTTATGCAGCTTATGAAGTGAAAATGCACACAAAAAAAAAAAAAAAAAAGAATTAGGCATCACATATGCATAAATTACCCTAAAAAAATGGTATATTCTTTCAAGCATGGATTCCCTTTTATACTCCACTTTCATTCAATGATCATCACTGTCATCATGAAACTCCATCCTAAATAAGAACAAGAAAAGAAAAGAGGATAAGCAAATATATGAATAGGATCATGATAACATAAAATGAACATGACTAACATATATCTTTCAACAAATGGTCATGAAATTGACTAGCATATTCCTTACTCATATAAAAATTGCCCTTGCCAATGTACAAAATAGCACAAATATAGGCTCAATGTACAAAATAGTACAAATACAGGCTTAACATTTAAAAAAGTATCAATTTAGGCCTCGAGAAAATATTAGACATGTCATTCCTATTACTCCATTACTGTCAGACAAATATTTCAGACCATTAAGTTAAACTTTCCTAATTGAAGTCCTATAATTGGAGTATGTTCAACCGAGAAATGGTCATCCTAAAGGTTATCCAAGCCAATTAGACTTCCGTGCCTGGTTGTATTTTGCTGGCAATTGGCATCTTTGTGTTACTTTGTGTTTCTCAATTTTGAAATCTAAGGGCCTCTATTTAGTTCAGCTAAGTATATTTTATTCTCTACACATGCCATGTAACACAAACACAAATATACATATAAATGCCCAAATACATTATTTAAAAATAATACTATAGCTAGGACAATTATTAACGATTTTACTTAAATATATATTTATTATTTTATAAGTATCATCTAAAAATTAAAAAAATATATATACACAGTATTTAATAAATTTTGAAAATGGTAATATAAATAAGAAATATAGCATAATCAATTATCATCTAATGAGAAAGAGTTTACCAAAAGCCTAAACCAAACATCCCCCCTAAGCATAATTCCCATAGATTATTTTCAATTCAAACAAAAAAATGGGCAAGGACTTTGAGAAGTTCAGAACAGCCATCCCTAAAATTCCTATATAATGCTACAATTCCACTCAATACAAGAAGCCAAGTCCACAAACGACATACTTACAGAAGATGAAATGAAGATGGGCCAGATATAGCAGCAACTCTCGGAGCACGCTGGGCTTCATATAGTGCTCCTTTACTTCTTTCTTCAAACGCCTAGCTTCACGCCTCTCTTCTTTAACAACAGCCTCCATCCATAATTAAAATCTCATAATCTTCGACAATGGAACCATGTTAAATCAACATATTGAAGAAACAAGGATAAATTCCCGAAGAAGGTGCATTGATATATACCAAAGTAGTCAAAGTTAAAAAAATGGCTGTAACAGCAACTCCTATTGATATTTTGAATTTTATTATATTCCAGGACATAGACCTAGATGAAACTATCAAAATGCGGATAAATAAATTGTTTCCCTAAAGGCCATTTTTAACAGAAGAAGACATACAAATTAATTCAATAGGTTCAAGAAGACAGAGGGAAATGGCTCCAACAAACAGCAAATACATACCTTTCGTTCTTTCTTCTCCTCCTTGGACTCGTGGCCATGTTGCTTTCTCTTTACTGGCTCTGTTTTCAAACCAGATACATCCTTGACCTTTTCAGCATCAGATTTTCTACCACAAGGCAAGAAGTTTACAGGAAGCTTCTCTTTTCCTCGAAGTGATATCACATGACTGGATGCACTTAAGGCTCCAGAGACAGTTTCGCCTATCTTCTTCTTTCTAGCAGCTCCTGGAGCATCAATTTTAGCAGGGTGGTTATCAAGGTTTGAATATGTGGTTACGATCGTCTCACAATCCCATTGTTCTGACTCGTCACTACTTTCCTATACCACAATGGCATCCACATCCTCATCCTCATTTTCATACTTTTCCGCATATTCTACACAGCGTCGAACAACAGCAGCTGTTGTGTCTACAGATTCTTTACTTTTTGTTCTTCCATCACGGTGCAATAAATCTGCAGGAACTTCATACCTATAATCCATCTCAAAATCTGCAGAGTCCTTAAGGACATGGTTGGGTTTATTTACAAGAGATTCATCTTGTTCAGCAATATAACCACCATACTCATCATCTTCATCATTAGTAGCATATTCTTGACTTTCAATCTGCAGCACATAAAATGAGGTCATTTAATGTAGAACACATACATAGACAAGCAATAAAAGTGAAGCAGTAAGTAAATTATGATTTGAATGCAATATCAGGGGTTAATGCACGAATAAAAATGACATCCTCTACAGTATATGAATAAAACAGCATTCTTTCAAGCCTTGTGCATGTTAAGTTCTGTTATCGATGCCTAAATTGGTAACTTTTTTACACGTTAAGCCTATATTGGTGCTATTTTTATATATGGAGTCTAAATGAATACCTCCCAAAAACCACAGACCTATTTTGGTACCTTATCCGTAGAAAAAAACAATATAAAACTAGATAATGTAGGAACTGAATATAAAACGATATAAAAACAACATAAAAAGAGAGGTAAGTTCATCACAATTTTGACCAAACTATCCTAGATTTTTCAGATCAGCATAAAAATCCATTTGACAAAGTTCTCTTCTAACTTGACTCTTAGCCTATTAGCCTATCAACTATATGAGAAGTTCTACATACACAGGTACAATGGAGAAAACAAAAAATAAAAGCATACAATTACATTATAAACCCATTACCAAATTAGCCTAATCAATTACCCAAGCAGATGCTTCAAAAATATTACCCAAATAGACAGCACAAACCCATTATCAAAGCTTGACTTAATGGTTAAGAAGAAACTTATGGAAATAAATAAACCCAAACAGAGTAACCTATTACCCAAATAGACAACACTATCACATTAGCATACTAATTAAACCAATTAATAAACATATTAGAAAAACCAGAACCAAAATGCCCAAAATATTTGCAAACAAAATTATATTAGATATGTGAAGGAATTACCATCAGTTAACCAAAATTAATTTAGGGGAACACAATACAAATCCAAACAATGCTCGACTACCAGAGGAATTCCACAGACTCACACTTACCTGACCCACCTACTTCAAAATCCAGTACAACGCAAGGAACTTCGACTGATGCAGAACATAGGGAGATCGCCAATTTCTCCTTCCGATCACCCGTTCCAGCGAGAGATGGAGCCTACGACGGCTCAGATGGGGAACCCACACAGAACGCAGACATCAGAGACACCAAAAAGGAGAGAGAGAGAGAAATGTATTACCGTGAAAGAGAGAGCCAGCTATCTGAAGAAGTTTTGGGTAAAGGGTGAGAGAGCCTGATGCTGGTGGTTCTGGTTTGTCTAAGAGGGAAGAGGAGTATTGGTTCATGGAAAGTCACTATATCGTGTAGGAGGAGTGTTATGCCAAATGTAGATGACTTTTTTCTAATATAATTATTTATTGAAAAAAGTATATATTTTTAATAATTAAATTAATTATAATATTTTTTTTAATATTTGGCAACGTCAAACCGTTGTAGCAAATAAATAAATTTTAAGGACAACAATAATTTGTCGTTGCTATATATGTCTTATTTACTGCAACGACCTCGTTATTGCCAAACATAATGCTTTAATTCTCACTCCCGCCTCCGCAAAAAGTATGGGAGGGAAAGCAAAAAATATATGGAGGGAAAGTGTTAAGTGATTATATTTCGTAACGACCTAAAGAATTTGTTACCAAAAATATTTTTCGCAACGACGGAGTCTGTAGCTATATATATTAATGTGTATATTTTTTAATTAATCTAATAAAATTTACTGCAACAACATGAAGTCGTTGCTGTAACTTCTTTCATTAACCGCAACAACTCAGTGTCGTTGCAGTAAATGGTCATATATATAGCAACGACAACTATATGTAGCTATAAATGAAATAATTTATGGCAATAAACTTCTTGTTGCCAAATATATTGCCAGTTTTACAAATTTCTTAGCTTGCGAATTTTTTTTAAAGAGAGTGTGGAAACATTTACCGCAACAATCTTTGGCAACGACCAAAACATTCTCGTTACTAAAGTTATTTTTTAGCAACGCCTTTTTATTCTCGTTGCCAAAACGTGTTGCCAAAAAGCGATTTTCTTGTAGTGTATGTGGGTTTGAAGTGAATGATTACATATATGTATGATGTTGTGGGTGATGATGAAATGATTGGTATGAACTGATTTGTTAGATATAACTGTTTAGGAAGCTAGGACTCATAGAGTTTATGTATGAATGATCATTAAGCATGTGGCTGATTAAGCATACTCTAAAGCTTTGAATGTTCATTGTGATTGGCACTACTCTTACACCTATGAGTTATACTGCTAGAAGTGATTGAGTATGTGTATGTGTATAAAATATGTTTATGTTTGATGTTCTATTGATGTTTATGTTTGAGGTTCTATATGAGTATGTGTATGATTGTTCATTTGGGCATATAGCTTATTAATCATGCATCAAGTATTAGAGGAACATTGTAAAAGGGTCATGGAGCATGTGGCTGATTAGGCATACTCTAAAGCTTTGAATGTTCATTGTGATTGGCACTACTCTTACACGTATGAGTTATACTGCTAGAAGTGATTGAGTATGTGTATGTGTATGTGTATGTGTATGTGTATGTGTATGAAACATGTTTATGTTTGATGTTCTGTTGATGTTTATGTTTGAGGTTCTGTATGAGTATGTGTATGATTGTTCATTTGGGCATGTAGCTTATTAATCATGCATCAAGTATTAGATGAACATTATAAAAGGGCCAGTGAGCATGTATGAAGCATGTATTAAAGGGTAAATTTAGGCTAATTGCATGTACTGATATGGCTTGCAAATGATAAGATATCACCATACTATTCTTTATTTGGACATGACCTATGATGATAAGTAAGGAATAAGTTGTCTTGAATAAGTAAGGAATAGACATGCACGAATAATTTGTCTACTTGTTATAGCATGTTCACTTGAATATACATGTCTACTTGAATAAGTTGTCTACTTGTTATAGTATGTTAGACAAACTCTTAAAGCTGAAAATGTTATGAACTCAACTGACTGATTTTTATTTGAACAAGACCTATGATGATAAGTAAGGATTCTGAATGCAATTCATTTATGAAGCATGTATGAAGCATGGATTGAAGGGTAAATTTAAGCTAATTGCATGTACTTATATGGCTTGCAAATGATAAGATATATTTTGATTAGATAGAATATACATATACATACAAACTGAATAACAAGCTCTACATAAAGGGTTATGTATGTGCATTGGCCATACTCTTACTATGTTTTTTTCCACTCGGTTTGATATCATAACAACAACATTAAACACGGTGATAGGTTTATGATGCATTCAACACAAACAGAGTCTTTTGTTTTGACAGCATCATAAACCTCATTACCAAGTTTAGAGTACCACAAGTACAACCCAAGTGGAAGGAGTATTGTAAAAGGGTCAGTTTAGTCTACTTGTACATACATACAAACTGAATAGCAAAGCTCTACGTTATATTACAAAAGGGGGATGAGTGTTGCCTTTCGGTTGTAATTGACAGTCCAAAGTTCCTTAGCTGTTTTGACTAGTGAAAGGAAATTTGGAATTGGAATGAGAACCACATTTGGATATCACATTTCCTTTCAATTCTCCTTTCACTTAGCCAATACAACTTAGGAGATTTGAACACCCTTCATATTCCGCACAAACAGCATCCCTTACGGTGACAGCATCATAACCCTCATTACCAAGTTCAAAGTACAACGAGTACAAGTAGAAGGAGCATTACAAAAGGGTCAGTTTAGGAGCACAAAGCTCTATGTTATATTAGAAAAAGGGGGGAATTAAAGGTCAAAAGCTCCTTAACTATTTTTACTATAGAAAGGAAATTTGGAATTGGTATGAGAACCACATTTGGAGCTCACATTGCCTTTCGGTTCTCCTTTCTCTTTAACCAAGATAGTTTAGGAGATTTGGACACCCTCATATCCACTTTGCATACTCCTCAGTCCATATCTGGACGAGCCCCTCATACTCTTCCCTGTTGCTGTGGTATTGCTCAGTAACTGCACTTCTTGCCCAGGATATGGCTCCTCACTGTTGGGTTGTAGAAGTAGATCATATATGTGCCACAGACACTACAAAATGCATAGAATAATTAGAAAAAAAATATGATGTTGTATGTTTATCAAATGAAATAGATAAATGGTTGCATTATACCGTGGCAGTGGAAAAGCGATGGTTATTAAGGATACAGGGAAGTTGAATCAACCCTTGAGGAGCCACGTTAGGATGATATATCCCATTCTAGAAGTAAAACTGAGAATAAGAGGAGAAATTTATTAGTGTATGTTTCATGTAGGTGATTATATCTTACTGATCTGAGTTAATATTACTCTTGCAGGTCTGTTTGGGAAATCCGGAGGGTAGCTGATTCTGATTTCAAATACACACCTTTCATATGGGGTGTATTGGGGGCCTTTCATCCTGATTGACCATGTGAAGAAGTTACCATTGAGATGACATGTACATTATCATCCAAGAAGAATCATTAGGAATACACAGAAGAAACCAAGAAGGGTTACACAACAACTATGGATTGACATACGTACCATTGATGGCCAGAAGACACTCTGGGTTCTCCATGTACAACTTATCCAAGTCAGCAATTATGTCTCCTGGAGTTTCAACAAGGGGATCCATTGTTGGTAAGTTTTCTAGTTGTTGAAGGTATGATTCTGAATTATGATGCATATATTTATAGTGATATGATTGTGGTAAGTGAAAGGCCGTGAAAGGGGAAGGGTCACGTAATTACTACTGAGTTTAGGGATGCGTGTAATATTAATGACTTGCTTGGTTTTTGTAAATACCAAGACCTTTGGAATTATAGGCCTAATTATTACTCCAAGATATGTATTGACTTATGGAAGATTGGTTATTTTTTGTATTTTAATTCAGAAATTTATTGGTTATTCAAGATATGGATTGATGTTATAGGCACAAATGTAAACATATTATGAGTATTGGTCTCCAATAAAATTAAAACCATTGATATACAGAATTTCATCTTCATATTTTAGAATGTTTCTATATTCAGGTATAAAAACCAGAAATTCAAACGAAGAAGAAGGCATAAAGTGACATTTTAATTTTTAAAAATGTCATCTAAAATAAATGTTTCTGTCTGTAGATACCCATTTTTGTCCGGATCAATTTTTAAGTTTTTAATAAATTTCACTCAAAATTTGAACAATTCATGAATTATCCAGAATATATGGTATTATCTCGAAAATAATTTATTGGGAAAAAATTGTGCTATTAAGGCTAATTTGTCATATTTTGGTATAAATCGGTAAAAATATCGAGTTATATTCAAAATGCGACTTAATAGAATTAATGTATAATTTTAACCTATTATGAATTTTATTTATTCGAGA
Organism: Euphorbia lathyris; assembly: GCF_963576675.1. NCBI lineage: Eukaryota > Viridiplantae > Streptophyta > Magnoliopsida > Malpighiales > Euphorbiaceae > Euphorbia > Euphorbia lathyris. The sequence continues at coordinate 83,431,185 of NC_088916.1, forward strand.
TATGTTCCTTGTATTTTGAATAAAATTGAATTTGCTTGAATTCGAGTTATAATTTATTAATTAAGGTTCAGATGTCAATCAATCGAATTAACATTTCAATGCTTATTTATTTATCGTAAACTATATTTAGAAATACCTATAGTCTAAATTGCGAATTATGATGTATCATCGTATATTAAAGTTAAAGTTAATATTGACTTTGGTTATGATTTATATTATAATTAAACGTTTAGAATATAATTGATTTCTAAATAACGAATTATGACAAATGGATTCAAAAATTGAAAAGTCAATAAATTAACGACAAATGAACGCATAAAAATAAATTTTTGTTAATAAATAAATGTTACAGTATTATTATAATTATCTTTCTAATTATATCTATTTTCCAATAATTTTGACAGATCCGGAGGTCCGCTTGTCAACGTCAAACTTACCCGAAAATGCTCACTTTAAAATTGAAGACAATTTTTATATCCCGAAAAGCAAGATCAGAACGCACACTCGATTCAAGAATATTCTAAAAAGTGATCAAACCATATTCAAGTGACTGAGTTATCTCATTGCAGTACAAGTCCAACAAATCGGAAGTTCGGAGAATTATTCAAAACACGGGAAATTATCAGTTCAAGCCCGATTCCAAAGCACAGGTAATTGTTAGTTCAAGTCCAATAAATTCCAAAGCTCGGGATTTTGTCCGTGCAAGTCCAACGGCGTATGCTCGGGTCAGAAATAATTCAAATTCAAGCCAGATCCACATCAAGCTCGGGTCATAAATAATTCAAATTCAGTCCGAGTACACATCAAAGTTCGGGTCATAAATAATTCAATCCAGGTCCACGTCAAATTCGGGTCAGAATTCAGTCCAGCAGCGTGAGTCCGCAAAAAAATCACAATTACGGGGACCAAATGGCATTTTTGCCAAAAAGCTCAATAATTCAGCCGATTTGCGAGAGGCTTCTCGACAGTGAACAGCTGCATAGGAAAATAGACATAGGGTTACAGTAGGAAATGGGAAAAAATGATGAAACTCAATAATTCACAGCAAATTTTCACTATAAATAGGAGAGGTTCATCACTGTAAGAAGAGGAAGGAAAAAAAACACTGTAAGGAGGACAAAACACAATGTAAGGGGATAGTAATTTTGTAAAAAACTAATAGGAAAAGCTTCACTGGAACATGAGTGAAGGAGCAAGAACAACATTGTAATAAACATTCGATCAATCAAAAGCAAGGGTAATATATTTCTAATCCATTCCTACATATATAAATATATCCATATTTCTTTCTCATTTCATCATATAAATTAACTAAACGATAACCAAAACCCACATTCTCCCGAGCACACCAAAGGAAGGACCGAAACACCCTCCAGAGCTAATAATGGCTCTGGTTGCGCTTTCAGCATCCGTTTGAAGGGCGCGGAAGACTATCTCCTACACAAAACCCGACTTCAGATCAATAGAAAACAGAGACTAGAACCGGATTGAGAAACAGTAAAACCAAAAACACAGCGAAGCCATCCAATACACCACCTAAAAATCAAATAATTTCAGCCGAAGCCCAAACCAACACAGCAAACATCCACCAAACCCAAAAAATACGAGATAATCCGCATACCTCAACGAGTTCGTAGAACTCACCAAAAACCCGAAAAGAGATCGGAGTCGGGAGAGAAGAGAGAGCAAGGGAGAAACCGCATGTAGGTTTCAGGCCTATAAACCTCCTCAAACACTCAAATTTCAGCATCTGAGGTGAGAAACCGCGCCAATCCCGGACTTCGTCTGATATAGCCCAAAAGGACCGTAATTAGACGAAAACCATGAAGGATAGTTAGTAGAACTAGAGAGAGAATGAAGGAGGGTGAGAACGGCGAGTGAGGCGGTCGGAGTTGACGGAGTCAAGGATAGAGGATTGGCCATGGGAGATGAGGGGGCTGATTTCAGTGAGAGAAAGGAAGGATAAGAAATGATGTGGGCGGATGAAATGGGTTTTCTACCCAAAAGGATGAGGCTAATTACCCATTTAATCCATTAATACTAACCAATTTGATTTAAATCCCTGCTAATCCAAAGTCATTTCAATTAGGCCTTACCGAATTCACTATTTTAACCTTGTTTGTCACATATCTTTCAATTAAATTCCTCCATACTTCGATTAAACCCCAATTGCTTAAATTTGAGTTCGGTTAACCCCTTACGAATTGCAATCACCCCCCACTAGTCTGTTTAAGCGATAATTTAAATCCAAAACCTTTGTTAAGATGTTTCAAAAAGGTCTTCTTCCCTTTTTATTTTACCCGTTATTAATTATCCTGCTAACTGAATCCATTCATTTCAATTTCGTACAATTACGTGAATAAAGTTAATTATTTCTATCGTATGGGTTCACACATATAATTATGAATTTTGAGATAACGTCGTTCGAATTGATGTGAAAACGTCCTTCGAATCCATAAACCAAATTAATTCGAATCGATGTGAAAACGTTGTTCGAATCCGTAAACCAAATTAGTTCGAATCCATGTGAAAACGCCATTCGAATTCGTAAACCAGATTAATTCGGATCGATGTGAAAACATCGTTCGAATTCATAACCAAATTATTTCGGATTGATGTGAAAACATCATTCGAATTCATAACTAAATTAATTCGGATCGATGTGAAAACGTCATCTGAATCAATAACCAAATTAGTTCGGATCGATGTGAAAACGTCATCCGAATTCATAATTAAATTCGCTCGGATTGATGTAAAAACGTCATCTGAATTCACAATTAAATTAATTTGGATTGATGTGAAGACGTCATCTGAATTCATAACTAAACTAGTTCGGATCGATGTGAAAACGTCGTTCGAATCCATAATCAAATTAATTCTAATTGATGTGCAAACGTCATTAGAATTCAAACCTAAACCCAATAACCCCAAAACACCCACGAGTATCTGGTTTATATCAACAATTCAAAGCAAAACAAATAGCAAACACATAATATCACAATAGTACCGATACGTCGGGCGGGGTAGGGTGAGATCACATCTCTTCCCTAACCGGAAAAACGAACCTAGATCTCTCCAAAGACAATCCTTACCAAACCTAAACCATACAGAGTCAATCCAAACATATAGGGCGACCAATCACGCCCGCACACGTATTTTCAAGTGATGATTGGTGGCGACTCGAAACCTTAAAACACAAGAAAGACGGATTGAGCCGGCCACGCACCCCGACCTGCGTAAAAACCGGAAGCCAGGGAGCGACACTGTCATATGAAAAAAAATCATTTGACATGATTGATTAAGACCTGTGCCATCTAAACAGGCTATAACGGCAGAAATTATTATACGAACTGTCATCTCAAATTAAATAAGCCAATTTCCCACATGCTAACCTGACGGTTTTAATTGTTAGAATGTCATGTGATGACATTAAAGGTGACGGTAGTAATAAATAAGCTACATCGTAACAAGGGTAAGATGACAGTAAGAAAATAGGCTAATGTCATTTGTGATGACGAAACATGACAGAACATGTCCGTCATCTAAAGGTGCAATAGAAGGCATCGACCCCGTGACAGATTTATATCTCGCGGGACGACGATTTTTAACCGTCGTCTGAAGAGGGTTTTGGTGTAGTGCACGAGCACATTAAATAGCTCGATTATTTTTCTTTGATGTGGGATCCACACTTGTTTTTAACTATAGGGCTTGCCTCAAATACTAACCGAAACCACACACATCGAACTAGGAATTTGATATGATTAAGGCCTTTTTTCATTTCGCCACCACATAAATCAATAGCCTACCCGAAATCATTTTCCCTTGTTCACCATTTTGAGCGTTGCCCTTCTTTTGCCACCACAATATAACCCTATTCCATCACTTTGTATCCAAAAATCCCGGAATCTATGAGTTTCAAATAGATAACTATGAGTCTAAAAAAGAGAGCATCAAAGCAAAAACATATACATTCTTTGGCTCACACACATTACCCCCTACTAATACAATTCTCACATTCCAAAAAAAAAGCTTATTCAAAATTTTTGAGAAAAAAGGGGAAGAAAAGAAAAGAAATAAATGGTCTCAACTACCCAATAGTGACTTAACATTTTAGAAACTCAATAAGATTCTTAAGCCTCATTTCCATCATAATCACACCAAACCTCAACCCTTCATTACAACCCAATTAAGTCCTTTTGATCAAATCATAGTAAGGAGGCATAGTGGTAGAGGTTGGATGACCGTGCAAGCCCACGATAGTTATCACTTGTGTTGGAAAATTGAGAGAAAACACCTTACTCCGAACACTTGAGCGTAAAGAGTGAATCCTATGTGAGGTGTTTAACGAGTTCATTAAGTATCAACAATTTGAAAAATGTCTCACTAATGGCCAAAAGTATAAATTCAAAAATCGTTTAGTTACTCAAGGTGTTTATCATGTTTCGGACGGCTCAAAATTATGATCTTCTACATTGTTACTTGAAATGAATCATGTCTCATTGTTGATTTATTTGAGTGCTTGAACAAGCAAAAGCTTAAAGTTTGGTGATGTTGTTATCTATTTTCACTATGATTTTGAGTCATATTTTCGTTCCTTTTTAATGCATTTTTAATGCTTTAGTGTTAATTTTGTAAAATTTCACTTAATTTCACATTTTCACACACTATCAGGTGTTTTTAATTTAATTCACGAGTTTTTCTAGCATTTTTTCCACACTCTCACACACCCCACAAGATTGACAATTATTCTAGTGAGCTATAGGACAAAACAGGGACGCATTCTGAGAAGGGACGAAGAAATGACGAGCAAAACAGTTTTTAGGTATTTTTACATAGGTCTCAGCGAGACCTATATAGGTCTCGGTGAGACCTAATTAGATCAAAGAGAGGTCTCGGCGAGACCTCCCTAGGGCTCGGCGAGACCTAGCAAAATTCACATAATTCGCAGCCATCAGGTACAGGTCTCGATGAGACCTGATAATTTCAGCAAATTGCAATTGGCGGCTCCTCCTTTCTATGCAAGCCCATACTCTTCCCCAATTTGACTTCTCAAAGACATTTAATGCACCAATTCAGTACTTTGGAGGCTACCAATCATCAAATTCAGATTATCATCTTGAATTGAGCAAAGATTAGCCTATAAATAGACATAAGATGTATGAGGAAATCGACACACTTGTAATATTCATTGTAGCCAAGCTTTGGGAAATTGTCTTTCCTTTGTTTTAGTTTGTTTTAAGTAGTTTCTAAGTTCAAATTCATGTTTTTAAGTTATTTCCATCTTTTGTGTTCCATCTCTTACTTTCACTAAGTTTCACTTTGTTTCACTTCAAGTATTACTTCCCCAATGACCAAGCACTAATTCTTCCCAACTAGGGATGAGGGGAATCTTGCTAATGTTTTGAGCAAAGTTAGAAGTCTATTTAGTTAAAATACCCGAAAAGAAGTTGTGTTTAAGAACTAGGAAGGTAAACTTAACTCATATTTTGGTCAATCGCTTTTTACTCACCATAGTATCAAGAGATTGGTGGAAAACTACATTTTTAGACTCGATAGCAAGTCGATGTGGTTTCCAACACTTTAATGTTAGAATTTCTCATTTACTTAAGGCTTTCTTGTCGTATTTAAGTAACCATTAGCTAGGTTAGGTAAATAGGAGTGAAGGAATAGAACGAGGTGATCTAAGGTCTTAGCACCAAGTTTCTTTTAGAAATCACCATCTTAAAATCACGAATTTCTCTTTGGTGTTTTATTTCAATAGCTTTGATTTGACTCAAACTTAGAAAGTGAACCCGACTCCTTATTGTTTTACAACATAGTTTTTAACAACAAAAGTTTTTATCGCTATTCAAAACCAACCTTTTCAAATTAATCATTTAGACTTCGAGAACCTGTAGATAGCTAATGCTTGTCTAGAATCTCTGTGGGATCGATCTACGTAAATATACTGTATTACTTGGAGGGGGTAAAAGATAGGGAATGGAGGCGTGTAATTGTTTTGGAAACACAACCCCAACCCAAGTATTAATGTCCTAAAGTATCAATTAGCTCCCGAAACAAACTTTAAACCAAGTCTTGAATAGCATTAATTTGTGATAGGATAAACCTTCATTTGACAATTCTAAAATTCTAAAATTGAATCGTCGGGTCATGAATAAAAACTTGAATAACTCTACTTGAATAAATACTCATTTTTAGACATTTACCCATAGTTGAAATACTTGAACTTATAGCACACAAACGCACCCATGGAGAGATACTTTGAGCCACGAACATATTAAATAACTCGATTATTTTTCTTTGATGTGGGATCCACGCTTGTTTTTAACTATAGGGCTTGCATCAAATACTAATCGAAACCACACATACGGAACTAGGAATTTGATATGATTAAGGTCTTCTTTCATTTCGCCACCATATAAACCAATAGCCTACCCGAAATCATTTTCCCTTGTTCCCCATTTTGAGCCTTGCCCTTCTTTTGCCACCACAATATAACCCTATTCCATCACTTTGTATCCAAAAATCCCGGAATCTATGAGTTTCTAATAGATAAATATGAGTCTAAAAAAGAGAGCATCAAAGCAAAAACATATACATTCTTTGGCTCACACACATTACCCCCCTACTAATACAATTCTCACATTCCAAAAAAAAAGCTTATTCAAAATTTTTGAGAAAAAAGGGGAAGAAAAGAAAAGAAAGAAAGAAATAAATGGTCTCAACTACCAAATAGTGACTTAACATTTTAGAAACTCAATAAGATTCTTAAGCCTCATTTCCATCATAATCACACCAAACCTCAACCCTTCATTACAACCCAATTAAGTCCTTTTGATCAAATCATAGTAAGGAGGCATAGTGGTAGAGGTTGGATGACCGTGCAAGCCCACGATAGTTATCACTTGTGTTGGAAAATTGAGAGAAAACACCTTACTCCGAACACTTGAGCGTAAAGAGTGAATCCTATGTGAGGTGTTTAACGAGTTCATTAAGTATCAACAATTTGAAAAATGTCTCACTAATGGCCAAAAGTATAAATTCAAAAATCGTTTAGTTACTCAAGGTGTTTATCATGTTTCGGACGGCTCAAAATTATGATCTTCTACATTGTTACTTGAAATGAATCATGTCTCATTGTTTATTTATTTGAGTGCTTGTTCTTTTTCTTTGTTTTCGGATTTAATTTGCTTGAGGACAAGCAAAAGCTTAAATATTTGTTTTTCATCAATGATTCCATGACTACTAAATTGAATATCCACAATATTTCGAAATATTGTGGATAATCAATTACTTTTAGTTTGCATATATTATATGAGCAATGAAATTTAATAGTGTGTTTGTTCGGTTGGATAAGGTGTATGCTAATGTTACTGCTATCTGTAGGTTTCCTGAGGTCAATGTGCTTAATCTACCTTTCCGTCACTCTGACCATTGCCCTATCCTTATTAAGATGGTCAAAGGTAACAGACCTTTTAGGTATCTTGTGGCTTGGGATTCTCATCCCGAGTTTAAGAATTTTATTAAAAACAATTGCCAACCTCACTCTAATATCCTTCTTGCTGCTGAGGAGTTCAGGAGAAATGTGGCTGGATGGAATAAAAACATCTTTGGCCACATTATCAGAAGGAAAAACAAGCTTTTGAGAAGGATGGAAGGCATCCAACGTTGCTTAGAGGTCCGCTTCGACCACAGCCTGAATGGCCAGCTTAGATCTCTCCAGAACGAGTTGTAAGCAGTGCTTAGACAGGAAGAGCTCCTTTGGTTCCAGAAGTCTAGGAAGACTTGGATTCAAGACGGGGACCGAAACACCAGGTTTTTCCACCTCTCCACGATTATTAGAAGACAGAGGAATAGAATCGACATTATCAAAGACGCCAATGGTGTTTGGATTTTTGAGGAGGAGGACATTCGGCGTCTTGCCCTTGACTTCTACAAGGACCTGTTCAGAGAAGAAGCGGTGTACTTGGAGAGTGCCTACTCTGATACTTCCTTTCCTCGGTTAGGGGAGGATGCTATTAAGGATGCTTTCCATCCAGTTGACCTCAAAGAAATTGATCTGGCCTTCTCCAGCATCGGTTCCACTAAGGCCCCTGGGATTGATGGTATCCCCACTAGCGTCTATCATAAACACTAGGATACTGTGAAAGAGGGCATTTACAGCTTTGTGTTAGGTGTTTTTGGTGGTTCTAACGATATCAGGTTGGTTAATAAGACCCTCCTTGTTCTGATTCCTAAGGTTGATAAACCCTCTTCCTTTCTTCAGATGAGACCTATCAGCCTCTGTAATGTTTTGTACAAAGCTATCACCAAGATTGTGGCTAATAGAATCAGGAAGATCCTGCCGGATATTATTAGCCAGAATCAAGGGAGCTTTGTTCCTGGTAGACAAATGATGGATAACGTTGTTATTGCCCAGGAGGTTGTCCATTCCATGAAAATTAAAAAAGGAAAGAAAGGGATTGTGGCTCTTAAACTGAATCTGGAGAAAGCCTATGATAGACTTAACTGGAGCTTTCTTCTGGATAGTGTAGCCAAAGCTGGTATCCCGAAAAACTGGAGGAATCTGATTGAGAAATGCATCTCCTCTCATGTGTTCCAGGTTATGATTAATGGGGACATGTCTGATGAGTTCTCTCCCTCCAGGGGTATTCATCAAGGGGATCCTATGAGCCCCTTCCTTTTTGTTATTGCAATGGAAAGACTGTCTCACCTGATCCAAGAGGCGGTGAGCAAGGGGACTCTCCATCCTGTTTCCATCAGTAGACATTGCCCCCCTATTACCCATTTGTTCTTTGCTGATGATGTGATGCTTTTCGTGGAGGGTAATGTGGAGCAAATTAAGGTGGTGATGGATATCCTTAATTGCTTTTATGATGCTTCTGGCCAGAAGATTAACATCCAAAAGTCCCGTATGCTTTGTTCAAAGAACATGGACAACGGCTTGTGCAGAAGCCTTAGTGAGCTCTCTGGCATCCCCCTAACTCAATCGTTGGGGAAGTATCTTGGGGTCCCTCTTCACAGTGACAGAGTCTCCAAAGCCTCCTTTAAAGACATTCTGGATAAAACTAATGGTTTGTGTGCTAGCTGGAAAGCTAGTTCTCTTTCCCTTGCAAGTCGCCTTACCTTAATCCAATCTGTCAACTGCGCAGCTCCAAATCACATCATGCAAGCCTGTAAACTCCCTGAGCCGGTCCTTAACGATCTTGATAAGATTCATCGGCGTTTCCTTTGGGGAGAGTCTGGTGAGGGGAGGAAGGTTCACCTGGTCCCTTGGAAGGAAGCCTGCCAGCCTAAAAGCAGGGGGGGTCTGGGTATAAGGCAAGCTAAGGACAACAACAAAGTCCTTTTAATGAACCTTCTTTGGAGAATATGGCAATGCCCCTCATCTCTTTGGGTTCGTCTTCTGTGCGGCAAGTATCGGAAAGATAGAATTTTTGGTGGCCCGAAGGAGAGGGTTGTTAGCTGCTCCTTCCTCTGGAAAGGGCTTAGTGCAGTATTTGCTGAGTTTTGTACGGGGATTGGCCTGGAGGTGGGTAATGGTAAATCCATGAGTTTCTGGGATGACACCTGGATTGGTGATAAACCGCTGATTGAAGTGTGTAGCTCCCCTCCGCCTAATGATATCCATTCCTGGAAGATCGCTGATGTGGTGGACTCAGAGGGAGACTAGATCTGGTCTAAGTTCGAATCATTCCTTAGCCTGGAGATCCTCCTTAAGATTAGAGGAGTTAAGATTAGCAATCAAGAGGAGGATAAAGACAGACACTGCTGGGCCTTGACTAATAATGGCATTTATTCTTGTAAATCGGCCTATGAAGCTTTTTCCCCTAATAGGGCTGATCCTCCCTTGGAGATTTGAAAACCATTTGGGCCCTTAAAATCCCTTATCGCATTAGAAGTTTCCTGTGGCTGGGAGTCAAGGACATGCCGCTCACTAATGCGGACAGGCACAGAAGGCACTTGGCTGAGTCAGGAGCCTGTAGTAGGTGCAGAGGTCATGTGGAAACCTTGTGCCATGCTCTGAGGGATTGCCCTAATAGTAAAAAGATTTGGGAAGGGATTCTCCCTCACCACATCCTTCCTTCTTTTATGGCTTATTCTGTAGCTGACTGGTTCTCTGATGGTGCCAATGGGAAATTATTGGCCAACATGGAGCACAGTGACATTCTCTTCGCTATTATCTGTCACCAAATTTGGAAATGGAGGAATGAAGAGTTATTTGCTGAGAAGACTATCCGTATCCCTGACTTACTTGACTTCTTCTCGAAAAAGCTCTCTGTTATTATAAAGAGCTTTGAAGGGGAGCCCCTTGCGAGACCTTCCCCGGATAAAGTGGTCCATTTAGTTGGTTGGAGGAAGCCTAGAGAAGGGGTTGTGAAGCTGAATAGGATGGCTCATGCCTTAGCAATGGCAGAATTGCTGCCGGAGGTGTTCTTCGAGATGCTGGTGGCGCTTGGCTGGCTGGGTTTACCCATAATTTGGGGATGAGCTCGTCCTTTTCTGCGGAGCTCTGGGGTATTCTTTCAGGTATTAAACTTGCCATTCGCATGGGTGTTAAGAGGCTTTCAGTGGAGTCTGACAATTTGGAGGCAATCAACAGGATTTCTGATAGCCAGACTTTTTATCTTAATAGCCAGAATCTGATCAAGGCTATTTTGAGGCTTCGTCCTGCCTTTGAGGCTCTTAGTTTCTCCCATATTTATAGGGAGCAAAACCGCGTGGCGGATCGCTTGGCAGCTGCTGGGCATGGGGGGATGTTAGGTGTTACTACCCTTTCTATTCCTCCCTCTTTTCTTTTGTCTACTCTTCTTGAGGATAGGGTTGGGGTCAGCCTTCCTAGACTGATCCCGGGTTAGGCTTTTTGTTTGTTTGTTTTCCTTTCCTTTTCCTACAAAAAAAAAATAGGGAAAGAATATAATATGATTAATTTAATTATTATGTTTAGCTTAAATTGTATATATTTGGTAAATGTTAAGTTTAAATTCGTATTATTTTGTAAACGTTAAGTCTATATTGGTGCTATTTTATACGTGAGGCCTAAATTGATGCTATAATATAAACGTTAAGTCTAAATTGATATTATGTTGTAAGCGTTAAGCCTATATATATTGGTACTATTTTAAAAGTTGAGCCTAAATTGGTACTTCCCCAAAAATCTTAGGCTTATTTTGGTACCTTATCCCTATAAATTATGACTATGTTCGAAAATAAAAACATAGATATTTTATTTTTATACAATATGATAAAGAGTTGTCACTTAAAATTAGTTTATTCAATTTTGACTATTAATTTTAAAGAATCGATAGAAACAAAAACTTAATGATTAGACAATTATTTCTAAAAACAGACTAGCTTAATATATAAGAACATAGAAACTAGTAAATTATTTATCCAAATTAATCAAAAAGTATGCAAAAAGAAAAACCCATAATAATTTCACATCATGCAAAAATTTCAGGGTTTATGAAAGAACTTGTAAAAGTTGCTCCTACTTGAAGTGCTGAACATTTTTAAACAACTCCAACTTAGTCAATACAAAAAGTCAGTTAAAAACATTGATTATGAAGATGTTAAGAGTCCAGAAGTTACTAAATTTACCCACTGCTACTCCTAATGTTTAAAAACTAAAAGGAAAAAAAATGGCAGATTTGCTACTCCTAATACGAAGATTGTTTCAAACCATTGACTTCACAAAACCAATTGCTCCTGGTAACTGAATAAGCTGCCCTTTTCACGAAAAGAAATTCTTAGCCCATTCAAAAACGATAACGGAATAGAAGACTTTTCCGAGTTGCTATCCTGATAAGGATTTGATTCCCCCTTCTAATATCATCTAGGGTTGAACCTATCTTGTCCTCCCTGCATCTGAAGGGAGAGCAAATGCTGTTGAAATCTGCAAAATACAACTCCAATCCAACTCAATTAAGATGTGTTCAGTGCAATACCTGAGTTGTGTTTGCAGAGGTTTGTGAGAGAAACTTAACAAACTCTTCATTCTTTCTCTCAAAATTGAATCTTGCAGAATTCAACAGCATTTTCTCTCGCTTTAAATCCTCTGTCAACTTCTCCTTTTCCCATGTCTTCTGTTTGAGTTGATTCTCAGTTTCCATGTAGCTATCAGGTGGATTTGCTGACATGGAAGTTTTTGGAAATCTTACATCAACATCATTCCTGCCGAACAAAAAAAATCCAGAAATAAGAGATACCAAATGAGAAATACACACACAACACGCGCTCACACACACACATGTAACTCTAAACATAGGGTATGCCAAAATATGTTATTTAGTAGCCAGATGCTTCGCATGAAACATAAAGGGCGGTCCGGTGCACTAGGCGTCCCCGCTAAGCAAGGGTCCGGAGAGGGATCCCATCACAAGGGTCTACTGGGGGCAAGCCTTCCCCTGCCAATTTTTTTTGGCAAGAGGTGGCTCCTAAGACTTGAACCCGTGACCTCTCGGTCACACAACAACAACAATGTTTACCATTGCGTCAAGGCTCACCCTTTGAATAGACCATTCTAGAGAAAATACGTATTTCTTTTCTTTTGTATGATAGTTGTACAAAAATTGGGGGAAGAAAAATCCATGCACCAAATATCATGAGTTGAATTTGGAAGGTCAGAGGCTAATGCTATGAACCCTATAGGTGGCCTATTATAATCGAATTATAGCACATACAAAATTCTACAATCTATCACGATTCAGAAAGACATTTGTTTCTTAGTGCATTTAAACTACCTACATGCAGAAAGCAAATTCCGAAATACCACAAAAGGAGATGCTGTAAACCAATGAAATTCACCGTTGGATCCGATTGGAAGACAATTTCATGTCAATAATGAAATTAAAATACTTACCGATTCCCCAAGGAAAAGAAACCATTAGGCTTAATAATCCATCCATCTAGTGAAATTGCTCCATCACTTATAAGTAGAAGAGCAAGTAGCATCTCCTCCTTACTTTTGTAAACTTGCAGGCGAGAAAAGAGGCTGTAAAATAGAGTCTCTCTGAGGCCATAGACATCAGATACATACAACAAATTCATGTAATCCACATGGATCATGTTAATAGCGAAACCAATAAATCCAGGTGGGCACTCGCCATTAGGCAATTTTGGCTTTAGAAGATCAAGCCTTCTTTGAGGGTCATCATCCACAAATTCACCACAGTAAGGTTTACAAGGGAAAAAAAGTTTGTAATTCAAGAGCTGAATTCCAAACAGCAATAAAGAAAAGAAAGAGATACATGCCTTAAATTTTCGAGACAAATGACAAGAAATCGACCATCCAGAGTCCGTCCGATAGTAGTACCAAAGCCTCGAATTCCAGAATCACTATTAAATGGCCTTCCATGTCATAAGTTTCAAGAGCTTTAACACCTTCGTAAGTCTTGCAAACAATTCCTAGCATTATCTCTACTCCTAAGTACTCCGAAAGAAGCCTGCAATTAAGAAAGAATAAGTAAAAGTAGATTAAAAATAGTGCAGATAACTAACAACAACTGCATTATCATGCAGCTCTTAAAAGCAAAGATCAGTGTGGCAGTAAGTACAAAGTCATTTCACTGATTGAAAATAATAAGAGCTCTTGGAATTGTGGAGTATATAAATTAACTGACTACATTATATATTAGCAAGGAAACTAATCATAAGACTTATTTCATAGAAGAGGAAGAATCTACATGTTAGATAGATAGTAAATATCAATAGCAGATAACATGCAACTTCAAACTAACCTGCTAAGATTATCATCATCCACCTTGCCCAGAGTAGCAACAATACCAAGCACATCCTTAGTGAATGCGAGTTGAGGTGCATGAGTACCATGGCGCGTTGTCAGCTGACACAGCAGCAGAAGTTTCATGCTGCATAATCTATTTTACTGTTTCTGCCTCACTCTGATTGGAGGAATGGCTTTCACTTTTACCACTAGGAGGTCTTGCAGAGTGATAATTACCAAGAATAACTGAAACGAAACTTGTCAGTAGCAAAAAATGAAAATGGAAAAAGAGATATTATGCATCACAAATGATTATACAGATAAAATCTCCAAACAATTCTAGCATCTAAAAGTAAATCCTTCCATTCGGAAACACTGACTAGAAGTTGAGATAAAAAAACTGCTCACACTATAAGTTCTGAGCTTTGGATTGAGTTATGGGTCCTTGACTATGAAATCAAGAAGTAAATTTTATTTTCTTTTTCGACCTAGCTTACCTATAATGAGAATTAATTTCATGACCTCTGAATTTGTTTTTCAAATGATGCTTACTTTATTAATGATAAACACTTCCCTGTTATAACTTATAAGAGTACAAAAGGCAGACTTGAACTAGAACTCCTGCTCATATTATAATTCAAACTTCCTAAATAAAAATTCTGAAAATAAAACCATACCACTATTAGAATTAAAACTTCCTAAATAACAATTCTGATAATAAATTCCTACTCCTCAAGGACTAAGACTTCCTAAATAAATAACAATTATGAAACTAGTAAGTCCTAAACCTAATCAAAATAATGATTTATTATGATATAGACTAGCTACAACAGTTTTAACATTACCTTCCCCTACAAAAATGAGTGTGATCTCATGCACAAAGATGATAACGAGAGCTACTTCACCAAAGCATCGGTTGGTGATAGGATCTTCATCATCTGGTTCTAGTAAAGGTTCCTCCGGTCCTTCCAGCCAGTGATATCGTTTATACTGATGTCCTCATGTATACGATTAGTCATAATTATAACAAATCCCCTTAGTCTTTCATTTCTTTAAACGGTCCTTCCACTGCTGGCCAGCAGTCCCATCTTGATAATTTCTCTTTTTTCATATAGCCTTGGTAATTCAGCAGATTTATGCAACTCTATTTGACCACTACTGTGCCTTTCAACAGTGTGTTAATGCTTACAAAAATGCTCATACATATGCAACCAACCAGCTCAAGGGATCATACGACCCATCAAACTTAGGAAATCCAGTTTCGAGAATTTTGGAAGCAGACCTCCTCCTGCCGTCGTATTCTACTGTCCACCCCCTGTCTCCTTCCTTGTTGTGCTAGATTGCGACTCTCCTCAATGGTTTCTAGTTGGAGTACCATGGCCTCCACCTTTGGCCTGTCTTTGCAGTATGAAGCTCAAAAAGGCTTCAAACTGTTCTTCCAAATTACTTGATTCACTCATAACTTGCTCTAATACCACTTTGTTATAAGCTCCTGAGTTTTGGATCAAATTACGGGTCCTTGAACCTTGAAATCAGGAAGTGAATCTTACTTCTTTTTCTTTCGAGCTAGTATGATGAGAATTAATTAATGCAGCTCGTTCGAGAGAAACCCGGATCTCTATGATAAGAACTCCTGACCTCTGAATTTGTTTTTCAAATAGTACTTTACCAATGATAAATGATTCTTTTCTATAATAGTACAAAAGGCAGACTTAAACTAGGATTCCTATTCTATTAGATTTAACACTTCCTACATAAAAAATCTAAAAATAAACTACTATCCTATTAGAATTAGAACTTCCTAAATAATAGTTCTGAAAATAAACTCCTATTTCTACTAATACTAAGACTTCCTAAATAAATGATAATTCTGAAAATAACAATTTCTAAATAAATTTACTCTGATTTGGACTAGCTACAACAGTTTCCTAACAACATCATTTTTGGTTTATATCAGCAAAAACTTTACTGAAATATCTTGTCTAATTAAATTAACTAAAACATTGAAGGAGACAGTGTATACCAATGACAGATCTAAACATTGCCACCACAGTACTTAAAGCACCTGGAGAACCAAGAATTAATGGTCAACAATTAAAAACAGGTGACTCAGTTCAATTTGTTAGGTAGCTACCATGCTTAAATTAATAACCATTACACTACACAACATAAATTTGTTCCTAGATGTGCTTGTACCCAAGTGAACTGCACATGCAAATACTTCTTAGCTGAGTAATCTTCAAAAATAACCAATCCTCTACAAGAGGCACAAAAAATAAAACTTAGCATACCTTGCAGATCAAGTATTGAGTCTTCTAATTTGTTTCGTTGACTTTTCAAAATTTTCAGGTTATCCTCATGCTGCTTGATTTTGATTCCTGTAGATCATCTTGAAATTTCTACAAAGGTTAAAATTTAACAATTAGTTCTTTGAGCTAGTTTACATTGTAAATAAGCTCCAGTAACTTAAAGGATGTCTAAAAAAATACAAATTTCAATGTGAAATTTTGGCTTTTTTTTTACAAATGTCAACCCCATAAAAATAAAATATAAATATCAGAAGAATTGCTTTTGATTTACACCCACATCACAACAAAATGTAAAGATGCTATGCAAACTGAAAACCTTAGAATTGTATATGACGGATTGAGCTTGCATAGAACCACCATTTTGCATTTCATTACTTGGGATAATACTAGCTTCTTCTTCCATCAGAGCAGACAAATCCTGCCCAAACACTATATGTAAGAATTACAGCTAAAACAAAAGGATTGACTTAACATTTGCAACTATGAACATATCATCTCAAAGAGCAACAAGACACTATGTTCCTTACACAAATAGGTAAAGCAAGGCACATTTGTATGCATCATAGTGCACCTCAAGAAACAATAAAAAGCCGACAATCAAAAACCATATTTACTAATAATGGAAATAGTCATAGTAATCTTCTGAAATCTAAAGATGATATATAAAAGTCTAAAACATATGAAGCCTCAGACATAATTTCTTTATGGTCTCACTGCATATAGTGAACAAATTAAAAGCCTTCAAAGCTTATGCTCCCAAATAATATCCTAATTATTGGAAGATGAAGTCATCAAAATTAGCTGCAAAGTTTAAAAGTTCTCTGCCATTCAGAAACAAGGGCTGGCAATATAATTTCTTTCTTAACAACTATGCAAGCATATACATGGCTTCTACTCCATATTTGAAGTTTTTACATTTCAAGCTGTAAATTCCATCTTTTGATGCCTTCAACACTGTGAATGATTTAAAACCTGGATTCATGTTAGGGCTATGGAAAACAAAATATAGTTCACTGAGTGAAGTAAAATGAAGCAGGAAAAAACAAATAGCGAAAAAGGGAAACAAAATCCAGCCACACTAATCACCAGCCTTCAACTTTATCATTCTCATTTAAGCAATAATTCAAAGAAACTTCGTGATTTTCAAACAACAATCACAATGAAAAATCATTTTCCAAGCCAAGAGCATACAACTTTCACCAGAATTACAGCTCTACTATGAAGCACCAATACCGGTAGGCATACAGTGTAAGGTGGGGATACTACAAATTTTATATATAATTAATAATATATATCATTTATAATGAAAATTCAAAAGATACATAAATATATAAATCACAAATCATATTCATAAAGTCATTATACAAACACAAATAATACTCTCAAGTAACTAATAAGTAATTAATTCATAGCAGATCCACCAGATGAGAGGAAAAACTCGATCAAAGCAGATCGACCAGATGAGAGGGATCGACTTCAGCAAAGTAATCGAGGAAGACAACTGATTGCACAGAACCACTGAAAACCAGATGAGGGAAAAGATTTAGGAATTTCAATTTTGTTAGGGTTCAATGATTTCGTGTCTGTATATACTAGTAATCCTGTGATTATATCATTTTAATTCTTATATTTTATGAGTTTTAAAAAAAACCCTTATACTTTCGAAGTTTTTTAAAAAAAACCCTTAAAGTATCCCCGAAGTGTCCCCGCGTATCCCCTCATTAAAAAAGGGTAAATAATTTATTAGTCCTTAGTTTTTACCTAACACACTGTTTAGTCCCCGTATTTTGAAAAACACATTATAAGGTCCCTAACTTTTGCCAATATTAACCCTTTGATCATTTTGTCTAATTTTTTTAGACTTGTAATCGTTATATTTTAGCATAAACAGATATATATGAAATAACAGAGTAACATGGTCAACTTGTATTGTACCGTGGTTGCCCTAAAAGCTAAGATATTTAAAAATCTAAAAAAATAGATAAAAGGACCACAAGGTTAATATTGGTAAAAGATAGAGACCTTAAAATGTGATTTTCAAAATAGAGGGACTAAAGAGTGTGTTAGGTAAAAACTAGAGGACTAATAAATTATTTACCCAAAAAAAAGAAAAAAAGGGATACTTCCTAGGGGTGTCCCGTATGTATCCCACCGAATCCCCGCACCCGGAGTATCGGATACGTGTACGCATCAAACCATATTAGTGCTTCATAGCAGCTCTAAGACCATCTCCAACCCAGCATCAAACCGTATGCATCAAAATACGGTCATTTATCATCAAATTTGATGATCCATCAAATTTTTTGACGGAGCATCATTTAATAAAATAATATTATTTATTTTCTTTTTCATTTATTTTATATACATAAAAACCAGAAATGAAAAATCATTTAACACAAATAATCAAGCCATACAAAATCATTTAACTCTAATAATGATGAAATGGGTTGGAGTAAAAATATTGTAGCAACATCGAAACAGAGAGAGAAAATGATGAAACATGGTTTGATGCAGTAAATTTGATGAAATGTGTTGGAGATGGTCTAAGCCCCTGTTAGTTGCAAACGGAAAAGAACTGTTCATTAAACCCAAAGGCAATATTACCATCCATAGGTGGTTCAGATCAACGCCGTTAGGTTTTGACAACAACAGATTTAACTTGTCAAAACTAATTTGTGTGACTCACTTATACACCAAGTAAAACAAAATTCACTTGAAATTATCTGATTATCGATTTATAAACATCCGTGCAAAACAATTTTTCTTAGAAAGAGATGAATTGAGTCCAATTTACATTAGAAAATTTGAATTATCCCAATGATCAAAGAAAATTAAGCAATTAAAAAGAACCGGACCAATTCCCTAAACTTGCTTATTTTGTATCACCAACTCCATAAACTTGTCCATAAAAAAATTTCACCTCCCTAAACTTCGCAAATATCTTACCAGCTCTCTAAACTTTCTTTTTCCGTAACAACGAAATACAAAAACCATAATACTAACTCGTGTTAAAGTGTAAAAATACCCATAACTTTTTGGGACATGAGTAATTTTACCCCTAACATCTAAAATGGTGCAACTTTCTCCCTAAGTTGGAAGCCAAGAGCAATTTTAACACTAACATTGATAAATTGGGTTAATTTGAGAAATAATTTATCAAATTATCTTCTCGGTCATGAAATATTGTCATCTACGCTTCACACATGCATTATTTTATTTGTAACAAATCACAAATATATGTTGGGATGTGGAAAAAGAAATATACTATCTTTGTACGAATTGGACAAAACAATTCAAAAAATTCACCAATTTATAAATTTGCTCTTGCCTACTAACGTTAGGGGTAAAGTTGCACCATTTTAGACGTTATGGGTAAAATTACTCCTGACCCAAAATATTATGGGTATTTTTGCACCTTAACCCTATTAACTCTTGATCCTCATTATTTCGATCTCTCAATCTTACAACATTAAATAATAGTCAAACTAGTCTTTTCAAATTTTCAATATAATAATGGTAAAACTGGTCCTGCTTGGAAACCTTAGGATTAAAGTTGAACTATTTAATGCCTTAAGGCTAAATCTGCACTTTTAAAAAAAAAATGTTAGGGTCAAATTTCATGATTATCTATTTTAAAAAAAATTAAACCTAAGTGTTGATGAAGGGAACATATAAAAATCTATTAAATTAAATAAAAATGCAATTCTTAAATTTTAAAATATATAAACAAAATGATTCCTCCACAGAAACCCTAGCAGGTAAAAGTTAATTACAAATATATCTTCCTAGATCTCACATATAATCAAAAGGATTGATGAACAGAAACCCTAGACTCCCAAATCTCATATATCTAGAGAAGCTCTCCACCAAAATTGCCTCTTCAGTTGTATTTACTTAGAAAAAATGAACGAGTTCTCTATATCACTCATCAAATAAACAATAGCTTTCACTTATAGAAGAGATCTCTCCCTGCGCTTTTCCATGTCTGTATGTATACTCTCTCTTATTAGTTGTATATATGTTAATTTTATGGGATTCAAACCTTTCCCTTCAAATGTCTTTCAGTGATTTTTAGTTTCTTTTTCTAATCTACTAAAAGCTCCTAATTTTAATATATGTGTATGGCTTTCCAATTTGAACTTTGAGCAGCACAATTAAGTTTATACATATAATGATTTGTGGAATTTGTTCTTTTGCCTTATGAAGTTTCCAAACCTACATATATTATTTTTAGAAGGATATGGCTATTGAATTATTTTTTTAAATCAAAACCAAAGGAGAAATCCAAATAGATATACCTTGCAATGTTTAAGTAATAAAAAAAATAAAAAATATCTAGAATGATAGTGAAAAATCCGAATCCATCTAGAAAAGACATGATTTTAACTTAGTTTATATTGTGTAGGAAATATGACAATGAAGAAACATGAAGAAAATTCATGTCAAAATATTAGTGATTCAACAGATCTTCAGAAACAGGAAGAAAGAAAAAAATATATTCTAGCACTGATTGCAGAATGTGGCCGGCAAAAACGAAAACGATCATTTCTTACAAGAAAGATGATAAGAGGCTGCAAGTAACTTGAGGTTTTGAATTAATAATTTACTTTTATATTAACATGTCCCTCTTACAATTAAATTTGCATTATTTAAATAGTTCATGTTTAGAAAGAGTTAGTTTGATTGATTGGTTTGTTGTGTTATTACGTTGTATCATCAAATGCCTTTGTCAAATGTTATTTATTTTCAGAAGTTCATTTGTGGTCCTTGTTTTATATTGATATTTTGGTTTTGCTAATTTTTTTTTTGTATTGCTTAAACTATTCTGCTTATTGGAAAAAAAATTAACGTTTCTATAAGGCTCGTTTTGTGATTCTGTTAAATCTTTGCTAATAACATCACGAAATCAATTCTTCAAATTAAAACAAAAACCCTAACATGCGATTGACCCAAAATTGTTCAAAACCCTAAAAAAATCAATTCATAAAATTAAAAAACAAAAACCTGTTGTGCCACAAACAGCTTCTGTCGTTAGAGTCACCAGAGATACCAGTAGAGGTGTGCCTAGCGGTAGACTAGAGACGGGAAGAAGACAGAAGGTTCAGGGAAAGGGAAACAGGGAGAGAGCGAGCTTGGATTGAGGGAGCGAGACGAGTTTGATCGCAGAGAGAGAGAGAGAGAGAGGCGGTGGAGAACTTGTGTCTACAAGAAAGGGATTTTCAATTTCAGAATTTTTATTTTACTGAATTTCTTTGATTTTGCTTTTGGGGGGAGTTGTTCCCGCTGATTATTTTGGGACACTTAATGGAGAGATATTTTTATATAAACAGTTGTCAATTTAAATTTGTCCCCTATTCTCACGTTAAAAAGAATTGGGCACTGTATCATTCTTTGTCTTCCTTACAAATTTAACAATATAATTTGAGGACAATATAATTTAATTGTCTTTAACTATTTGTACCCAAAACTCAATTTTCTTGTAGTGAAAGATCTAAGACTATTTGAATAAATTGTTAATAACTATATATGTGGTTGTGGTAGAATTAAATTAATTTAAGCTTTGGCTTCCCAGGTCAAACTTGATGAAATAAAGTAAATACTTTCAAACCAATTGCAGCCTATGAGAATTTCTACACTTTCTTCTCCTCGAGTAATATGATCGAGATAAATGAAATATTTCTATGGATTCAACAGAAAGTGCATCATAATCATATGTGTCCTCATCATCCTGGTCATTATCATAATCATCTGCAGACAATGTTGCAGCAGAGCAACTGGTATTATATATTATCTGGTGACTGCGGCAGGACTTGATTTCTCTTGATGATTTCAGTTGGCAGTTACTACTTTGACAAGTGTCTTCCATTTTTTACCTTCAACAAATTCTATTGAAAAACAATAGTATATTGAAACAATTTCTATTAAAAAACAAGAGTATATTGAATGCAATTAAACAAGAACAACATTAAAAT
This sequence comes from Euphorbia lathyris, assembly GCF_963576675.1. Taxonomy (NCBI): domain Eukaryota; kingdom Viridiplantae; phylum Streptophyta; class Magnoliopsida; order Malpighiales; family Euphorbiaceae; genus Euphorbia; species Euphorbia lathyris. The sequence continues at coordinate 83,453,189 of NC_088916.1, forward strand.
TTCAGTAATCAATTTAAGTTTTAGATCTAGCATGAGGTAACAGACTTATTAAACCAAAAAAAAAAAAATAAGAGTAACTTCAACCAGAAGCCAGGCACTAATCAAACCATTAATTCTTTGTATGAAAAGGAAGAAAGGAACAAATCCAATTGAATATGATTTCTGAATGAAATAGAAAAATAAAACAAATTCAAATTCCTTAGATATGAAGAGAAAGAACTGTTACCAACATACAAACATTGGCTTTCTCAGTAAGATGCATCTTCTTTTTCACGAATCGTGCAAATACAAATCAAACCTGCAATTCCACATTCAGAAAAAAAAAAAATTCGATAAACAAAAAAATAAAGGAAATCGAAATCAAAACGTGGTTAAACAAATAGACTAACATCTCACTTTGTTTCAACTAAACTTTATGCTAAACTTTATAAATGAAAATTATACTAAACTTTATTTTTTGAGATATACAGTTTAGATTCACTAGAAACGAGCATTAGATCAGACTTAACCAAAACAGATTCAACACTGAGCGTAAGTAGAATCAAAGACTATTGTTAAAAGTCTCATATTGCCCGTCCCCCCATGTGCTTTTAATTCCACAAATTAATGAGGTTGTCTGGACTGGAACGCTCGACCATTTGGTCTTAGAGGCTCTGGTACCATGTCATGGAACCGATTGAACTAAAAGCTCGAACTGATAGTTAAGGCCCAATCATAGATCTTATATTAACTGTAAAGTCTAAAAATACATCTTCATCTATTTATGAGGTAGTTTTTTTCTTCCCCTACCTTTGAACCTATTATAAGAGTTAGTGTTGCAGGATTGAGAGATCGAAATAATGAGGATCCAGAGTTAGTAGGGTTAAGGTGCAAAAATACCCCTAATGTGTCAGGAGTAATTTTACCCATAACGTCTAAAATAGTGCAATTTTACCCCTAAAGTTAGTAGCCAAGAGAAAATTTATAAATTGGTGAATTTTTTGAATTGTTTTGTCCAATTCGTACAAAAGATAGTATATTTTCTTTTCCACATTTGTGATTTGTTACCGATAAAATGATGCACGTGTAAAATGTAGATGACAAAATTCATGACACATAAGACAATTTGATGAATTATTTCTAAAATTAACCCAATTTATCAATGTTAGTGGTAAGATTGCTCTTGGCTTCCAAAGTTATGGGTAGAATTACACCATTTTAGACGTTAGGGGTAAAATTACTCATGTCCCAAAACTTTATGGGTATTTTTGCACTTTAACACGAGTTCTTATTATGGTTTTTGTATTTAGTTGTTACGGAATAAGCAGGTTTAGAGAGTTGGTAAGACATTTGCAAAGTTTAGGGAGCTAAAAAAAATTCATGGGCAAGTTTAGGGAGTTGGTGATACGAAATAAGGAAGTTTATGGAGCTGATGAGACACTAGCAAAGTTCAGGGAACCAATCTACTATTATGGACAATTTCAGAGAGCTGACGATATAGTATGCCATAAAATTATTAAAGTTTTGCTTTTGACCATAATAAAATCATTCATGGTGCCCAAAAGATGGCATGAACAATTTGCAAGGGAACTCAATGTCACGTATTAGTCACACATGAAAAAAAATCATGTGCGAGATACATTGATTATGATCATAAATTTTAAAAAAATAAAATCAATTGGAGTTCGACTCATCTATCCTTCCTTGTACATGCCCTCTAACAAACAACCTATATAAAAAGCCACTTTTTATACTATCTCACCTCATATCGCCTCTGTTAAACATAGTGGTACCTAATAGTATAATACTATGACAAAACTCAATAACTATTTAAATTATTTGGTGACCTTCATCTCGAGATTAGCAAACGGAGCGGCTCATGCTATGGCTACGTGTTCTCAGTACAATGCTAGTTTCATTAGTGAATTTTCTATCCCTAATTTCTTGGTTTTTATAGTTTGTACTGAATCTTCTTTAATTTCTTAATAACATTTTGTTTGGTTAAAAAAAAGTAACTATTTAATTAATTTATTTAGCTTTGTATTTGAGAGGAAGTTGGCTTAAACCCCCCTAGATCCACTCCAAACCCTGATTTCATGCTCTTCAATTGACTCTGATCTCTACCACAGTTTCACAGTTCATTGCCTTGCACAGTCTTCTTCTTTGGCCATCCTAGGTCTTTAAAGCTCAGGAATTCTATACTTATATTTCTGGGTAAGCTCATAGTTAGAGCTACCAAATTAGGGTCTATAATTTTCCAGTTGTGCATTTTGTAATTTAAGATGGAATTCGTCCGTCCTTTTTAATTGCTTAATTTTCTTTGATCATTGGGATAATTCCAAGTGAATTTTGTTTTACTTGGTATATATGTGAGTCACAAAAATTAGTTTGACAAGTTAAATTTGTTGTTGTCAAAACCTAACCACGTTGATCTGAACCACGTATGGATGGTAATATTGCGTTTTGGCTTTAATGAACAGTTCTTTTCCGTTTGCAACTAACCTGGGCTTAGACCAACTCCAACACATTTCATTAACTTTACTGCATCAAACCATGTTTTCATCATTTTGTCTCTCTGTTTTGATGTTGCTATAATGTTTTTACTCTAACCCATTTCATTATTATTTTATTTTTTTGATAAAACATTTCATCATTATTAGAGTTAAATGATTTTGTATGGATTGATTATTAGTGTTAAATGATTTTTTTTATGTATATAAAATAAATGAAAAAGAAAATAAATAATATTATTTTTTATTAAATGATGCTCCATCAAAAAAAATTAATGGAGCATCAAATTTGATGATAAATGACCGTATTTTGATGCATACGGTTTGCTCCTGGGTTGGAGATGGTCTTAGAGACGTAATGGTGGTGAAATTTGTATGCTCTTGGCTTGGAAAATGATTTTTCATTGTGATGGCTATTTGAAAATCAGGGAAGTTTCTTTGAATTATTGCTTAAATGAGAATGATAAATTTGGAGACCCTAAGAAGGCTGGTGATTAGTGTGTGTTTCCCTTTTTCACTATTTGTTTTTTCCTACTTCATTTTGCTTCACTTAGTGAACTATATTTTGAAAAAAAATTCATAGCCCTAACATGAATCCAGGTTTTAAATCATTCACAGTATTGAAGGCATCAAAAGATGGAATTTACAGTTTTAAATGTAAAAACTTCAAATATGGGTTGATATCTAGAAGAGTAGAAGCCATGTATATGCTTGCATGGTTGTTATCAAAGAAATTATATCGTGAGCCCTTGTTTCTGAATGGCAGAAAACTTTTAAACTTTGTAGCTAATTTTGATGACTTCATCTTCCAATAATTAGGACATTATTTGAGAGCATAAGCTTTGAAGGCTTTTAATTTGTTCACTATATGCAATGAAGACATAAAGAAATTATGTCTGAGGCTTCAAGTTGATCTACACGCAGCAGGAATCAAAATCAAGCAGCATGAGGATAACTTGAAAATTTTGAAAAGTCAACGAAACAAATTAGAAGACTCAATACTTCTGCAAGTATGCTAAATACTTCTTAGCTGAGTGATGTTCAAGAAGAACTAATCCTCTAGAAGAGGCACAAAATATAATTTAGCATACCTTGCGGATCAAGTATTGAGTTTTCTAATTTGTTTGGTTGACTTTTCAAAATTTTCAAGTTATCCTCGTGCTGCTTGATTTTGATTCGTGCTGCATGTAGATCATGTTGCAGTTTCTGCAAAGGTTACAAATTAACAATTAGTTCTTTGAACTACTTTACATTGTAAATAAGATCCAGTAACTTAAAAGGATGTCTAAAAAACAAACAAATTACAATCTGAAATGTCCAAATAACAGAAGAATTGCTTTTGATTCACACGCACATCACAACAAAATGTAAAGATGCTTTACAAACTAAAAACCTTAGAATTGTATATGATGGATTGGGCTTGCATATAACCACCATTTGGGCAGTCATTATAGCCCTAAGTTTATCAATCGACATCTGAGCAGGGCTTCTCAAAACTTCAATCTTCATAAACTGATTTTCCCCGAGCCATCGACCAAAAAAATTCATGTTTGTGATGTTAATATTGATTTTGAAGAAGATATTATATGGCTTGAAAATCCAGTCTCATCCTCATTGAAGTAAGTCTTTGGCTACTGTAACTGTTTGGTTCTCTTGAATTGTTCAGTGTCTCAAGGTAAATTTGGATTTGATCTGTGGAATCCATCCACCCGCCAGTATAGGGAAGTTTCTGGTTTCAAAGTCACACCTAAAGTCCGAACCATTAGCAACTCTTGAGCGAAAACGTCAAGTAGAAGTTCAAGTTTGGATTTATAGATTGAAATCAAATATTTGGAGCAGTGCTCAAAATATCTGTTTCCTCGGGTCCAGAATTGATAGTGATAAATGTTTTCCTAGAATTGATTAGCTTAAGAATGGTAGTATGCACTGGTTATGCACACTTTTTTTTTGTAACAACGGAGAGAAATCAGAGATTGTTAAATTAGATGGGCAAAAAGAGACATTCTCTATAGTCTCTCAACCTGTTTGCTGAATCTACTCATTGGAAGGAGTTGAAACCAAATTACATGTTTTAGAACAGTTTCTTTGCATCAGCTATGTCTGTAGTTCCTGGAAAAATGGTGGAATTAATCAGGCTGATTTATATATGAGGAAGAAGGATGAAGTTGATCAGTTTAGTTGGACAAAGTTATTCTCTGTTACAGAACCTTTATTTTTTTACACATGGTTTGACAATATGAAGGTTTTGGGATATTCAAAAGGAAAAGATAAGATTCTGCTTGATATTGGTATGGATTATATGCTTTGGTATCATCTTGAAGAGAAATCGTTTCAGGGAGGTGAAAATAGACCAGAATTCTAATTGGGATAATCCAATTCTTTATCTCATAGTTGAAAGTCTTGCATCTCCAGGTGGGGGAGCAAAAAGCATATTCTAAGTAATCTTTCTATTAGATTATACTGTTGGATTTTCCATAATTTATATCAAGTTAGAATATGGTCCTAGTATATTATATACTTATGTAGTTTGATAAAATAAAACAATAAATGCTATTGGTCAGTTCACGTAAGGGTACGATCAATCATCATGTTTGATTAACCAAAGGGTACGTTGAATCCTATTGGTTCATTAATGAAAAGGTACCTTATGGATGAAGAGATACCTTGATGGAAGGTATATTTATAGAACATAATCAGAATTGGTCCTCTCTCTAACCTATCTAAAAGTGATTTTCTGTCCATCTAGAAAATCTGTAAAGTCTAAAGGGTTAAGTGAGAGAAACACAATTCTTGTGATTCTAAAAGAACTCGATTATAATCGTCATGGATCAAGGTATACTCTTCTAGTTGTTATTAAGTGTTTGTGAAAATCATCTTGTTCGAACATGTGGGCAATTATGTTTGTCTAATATTATGATGAAATCTAAGATTTCTAACATGTGGTATCAGAGTCTGGTTTTGAATGGATGATTTTCCAATTATGTTTAATATGTTTATCCGCTCCTTTAATAGTCAAGGTACACTCTTCTGAGTCTGCTGATAAGTCTCTTGCTGGGACACTAATGGGTACTTTAACCACTATTAAGTTTGATGGTTCTCTTACCATGCACCAGCATATTATTGAAATGTCTAATATTGCTGCAAGACTGAAGTCTATGGGAATGGAAGTGAATGAAAATTTCCTTTATTCTTAATTCCTTACCTTCTGAGTATGGTCCATTTCATATGAACTACAATACTCTAAAGGACAAATGGAATGTGCATGAATTGCAAAGTATGCTCATTCAAGAGGAGGCAAGGCTTAAGAAACCAGGAATTCATTCAATTAATCTCATGGGTAATAAATGAGTTGGAAAGAAACAAGGAAAGAAAAATATGGATTATTGTTGGAGAACTAAGTGTTTGTGAAAATCATCTTATTCAAACATGTGGGCAATTATGTTTGTCTAATATTATGATGAAATCTAAGATTTCTAACATGTGGTATCAGAATCTGGTTTTGAATGGATGATTTTCCAATTATGTTTAATATGTTTATCCGCTGCTTTAATAGTTAAATTTTTCCTTATTAACTCTGTTCTATAAATAATCTGGTTAACAAATTTTTCCATTTTATAAGAATGAGATGTTATGTTTTAATCATTGTTTCTTATTACAGAAACAAATTTTGATTTGAATAATTGTGTCATATGCTTTAACCAAAATTGGTTTCCTGTAATTGGTTTAATTTGTTCAATCATAAATATTGATGATGGAGGTTTATGATGTTGTATGAGGTTTTGATTAATTGTTATTGAAAGAATGATGGGAAACCATTAATCAGATTTCTTTGACTCTGCTTGTTTTCTAGACATATAATTATTAGTAAAAATCAATCATGATGACATTTGATTGAAGTATGAATCAATGGCCAATTTATGAACAGAAGCATTTGTCAAGGTTCTGGGTAAAATCGTTTCTGTTGAATATAAATTATCTAAAGTTTTATTATTATTATTATTATTGTATGTTAAATGGCCAATTGTGAGTTTAATTATTTTTCAAGGTTAATGACAAAAGACAGTTTGTATAGTAATGGTTTTAGTCACTAAAGTGATGACTAAATATGAGGTGTTATGCATATTTAATTAATTGTATAATATTATGTATAATTTGATATGTATAATTAGTTAGTCACCAAAGTGGCCAAATTAGAAAGTTTTCATAGATATCACGTTAAAATAATTTCAATTACTAATGTGTACGTGATGCTTATAAATGAGATGTTATTATGATTATCATGAGTATATTGACGTTCATTGTTATAAAATATTTTAGGATCACCCAAAGGTTGATTAGTTATTTTATAATTTTATGAACATTACGTGTTAATTAATATACTTGATGAGACATGTTTAGTATATCCAAAGATGGCAAATATATCTAATTGGAGTATATTAATTACAAATTATGTGCAATTAAATTAAGCATCAATTATGTTTTGTTTCATTGTTGTATATTGGTATTTTACCCAAAGGAGAATTTCAATATACATATAATTATTGCTTGATATTCTGAATCAATAATGATCCAGTCTCGATTTCATAAGCTATAAAAAGTGACAATTCTACTGAGTGGTTAGATGCCATGAACGAAGAGATGAAATCAATGGACCACAACAAAGTTTGGGACCTTGTTGAATTGCCAGAAGGTTGTAAACGAGTTGGGTGTAGGTGGGTCTTTAAGACTAAACGTGACTCGAAAGGCAATATCGAACGTTACAATGCCAAACTTGTTGCTAAAGGTTTTACTCAAAAAGAGGGTATTGATTTCAAAAAGACTTTTTCACCTGTCTCTAGAAAAGACTCATTTAGAATTATTATAGCATTGGTAGCTCATTATGATTTGGAGCTCTACCAAATGGATGTGAAAACCGCTTTTCTAAATGGGAATTTAGATGAGAATGTTTATATGGTTCAACCAGAAGGATTTGTGGTTGAAGTATGATGCGTAAACTTAAAAAGTCAATATATGGACTAAAATAAGCTCCCTGAAATGGTATCTTAAGTTCAATGATACCATCACATCTTTTGGATTTAAGGAAAATATTGTTGATCGATGTATATATCTGAAGATCAGTGGGAGTAAGTTTATATTTCTAGTTCTGTATGTTGATAATATCTTACTTGCAACTAACGATCTTGGTTTATTACGTCAAACCAAAGAAATTTGAAATGAAAGATATGGGTGAGACATTCTATGTGATTGGAATAGAAATATTTCATGACAGATCACAAAGATTATTGGGATTGTCTCAGAAAGCATATATTAAAAGGATTCTAGAGAGATTCAAAGATGGAAAAATGCTCTGCAAGTGTTGTTCCAATTCAGAAAGGAGATAAATTTAGTCTCGATCAATGTCCAAAGAATGAATGGGAACGTAGTCAAATGGAAAATATTCCTTATGCATCTATTGTTGGGAGTTTGATGTATGCACAGACTTGTACCAGGCCAGACATCAGTTTTGTTGTTGGAATGTTGGGCAGGTATCAAAGTAACCCAGGATTAGATCATTGGAAAGCTGCAAAGAAAGTGTTGCGATATCTTCAAGGAACAAAAGATCATATGCTCACTTATAAAAGATCTGATCATCTTAAAGTGATTGGATATTCAGATTCAGATTATGGAGGATGTGTGGATACTAGAAAATGCACATTTGGTTATTTTTTCCAATTAGCTGGAGGAGCAATTTCATTGAAGAGTGCAAAAGAATCAATAATTGCTACATCCACTATGGAAGCTGAGTTCGTGCCATGTTTTCAGGCCACAATTCAAGGATTATGCTTGCGGAACTTTATTTCAAGACTTGAAATTGTAGACAGTATTGCCAAGCCGCTGAAAATTTACTGTGATAATTCTGCAGCAGTCTTCTTTTCTAAAAACGACAAGTATTCGCAAGGTGCTAAACATATGGAAATTAAATACCTTGTTGTTAAAGAAGAAGTTCAGAAACAAAGAGTGTCAATAGAACACATTAGCACAAATGTTATGGTTGCGGATCCGTTGACAAAAGGATTATCCCCTAAGGTGTTTAGTGAACATGTTGAAAGAATGTGGATTATCAAATATCATTAATGATGATGTTATAATTATATTTTATGATATAATGTATTTGACACTCTGAGCTCATTTACATATTGTTTCTGATATAAATTTTTATATCCTGTTTCTTATAAATAGTATATATACATGAATGCATAATGGGCATTAAACAGGATATAGTCTCTAACAAAGACATTATTGTTGGACCATCATGGATCAAGGTACACTCTTCTGACTGTTATTAAGTGTTTGTGAAAATCATCTTATTCAAACATGTGGGCAATTATGTTTGTCTAATATTATGATGAAATCTAAGATTTCTAACATATACTGCTTTTATTAAGTTATTTCTTGTCTTAGTAGATGTAGCATGACATTAATGTTTATTTGGCTCAATTTCTCATGATGGATTGCCATTGATATATAGCTGTAGCAGGAACAACTGTTTATGTTAATCTAAATGTGTGATGTCTAGGATTTTAGAGCTATATATTCAAGGATTATTAGTTGATTTTATATCGTCTAAGACTTTATCTGTTAAATTTGTTATGGTTAGGGATTTTACAGGACCTTCTTTGTTAAATAAGAAAAATATGTCAAAATTTTGTTATTATTCAGTGTACATTTTAAATAAACATTGATATTCATTAGTTTTTCTCTTCTTTCAGTGGACATTTCAAATCAAAGTTGATATTCATAAACTTTAATAAAAACAAACAAATTTCTAAATTGCTCCTAAAAAAACAAAAACAAAAACAAACATAAAAACAAAGACATTTCAAATAAGCCTCTCGAATCCCATTCCATATGCAGAGCAGCGCAAAGTGGATATTTTTTTTATGGAAATATCAAAAAAATCTTATTAAGCGCCAAAAAACTTTTACAATGATCAAAGGAAAACTCTTACATCTAGGTCCACTTGTTCCATAGCAAGCTGGAAGATTGAGATTTACATAATCAACTCTTCTAATAGAAGATTTAAAAGATTTTCCTGCAGCATTCCTTGACAACCAACTTATAAGCCTTCTCCATGGTAGATTATTTGGTACATCACACTTACCACTAATCTCAATCCAGACACCCCCACTAACGGAACAATCAAAAAATAGATGGGGCACTGTCTCCTCCTCTTGACCACATAAACAAGACAATTGATTTGTCAAGTTTGCCCATACAGCAATCCAAGTTTTAATATTCAACCAATTTTTTAACGCAAGCCCTAAGATGAAACCGTGTCTTCGGATAAATTGATGTCCCCAAACAACCTTCCACCAACCCACAATAACTTGAGTAGGCATTAAAGCCTTATACGCAGTAGCCACAATAAACTGTCCCATATTATTACCCTTCCAGACAATCCTATCCCTCTAGTTAGGATAAATTTGTATTTGTTTCACCACATGCCAAGCTTGCTCAGTGAGTTCATCAATTGGGTCTGGTAGACGCCACCCTTGCCTCCCAACAAGATCAGCAACCTTCATATCTCTAGCAACATCAGTATCAGAAATATCTAATCTAGGAAAAAGCTCCCTTAAGCTCTTATCATTAATCCAAGGATCATCCCAAAAATTAAAACTCTTCCCATCCCCCCATTTATAAGAAAAGAAAGGCTTAAACATATGCTTTATTTTGTGCATACCTGTGCAAAATGGATATTAATTAGGAGGAGAGTCATCTAAGATAATGAATTAGAGAGAGAAGAGTTGGAGAGAGAAGAGTTGGAGAGAGAAAGAAGTCATGGAGTTGAACAAAGGAGAAGGAGATAGTGTTTTTTTTAAGAGATAAGGGTATTTTAGTCATTGTATATATGGGAGGTTGAGGTGGCGCATTGACCAGGCGTTGACCGGTCATTTTTACCTGTTATACACCATATTGGGAGGTCATCCATAAGATCATACACATTACTGTGACAAAATGAAAGTTGTACACCAAAGTGTGAAATGGAGTAAATCTCATATACCATTAATGAAATTTACGGATTGATTTTTCAAATTAACCAAAAATAGAATACAATGGCAGTATGCCAAAGAGAACGTGCCAGAGGACTGAAAGTAGAGTTTTCTTTTGCAATAGTGATGATGTATAAAATTGTACCTCAAACTTAAATACCTTCACTGAAATGCCCAAGTTTATATTCAAAAGGCTACTAAAAGGAATATATATATATATATATATATATATATATATATATATAAACAAACTCTCTAAGTCTAACATGTTGTGAATCGCTGAAGTGTCAATTCAAGGGTAATGCTTAAGCAAGGCCTTCGTTGGAGGGTTGGCAATGGTTTGCAAATAAATATGTGGAAGGATCCCTGGTTAATTGATACACCAAATTTTAAAATCCAATCGGATATTATCCCGGATTGTGAAGAAATGACAGTGGCGGATCTGCTTCAAGAAAACCATGACTGCTGGAACATGGATTTGATGAGAATGATTCTGAGTGAAGAGGATATCAGGTCTGTCCTTAGTGTTAATCATGGAGTAAGTGGGGAAAATGATTTACTGATCTGGCACCATGATAAAAAAAGGTATATACTCTGTAAAATCTGGTTAAAAAGTGGCTTGGGAGGATTGGCGTGGGAATTTCCAACATGACCAGCGGGCGGAATGGACAAGAATGTGGTCTTTTTCTATCCCACCTAGAGTAAAGCTCCTTATTTGCCGAATTTGTAGGGATTTTATCCCGCTAAAAGAGGTTTTGAGGTCAAAAGGCTTGAATAATGATAATATATGTGTGCTATGCAAAGAGGAAGGTGAACATTCGGTGCATTTGTTTATTGATTGTCCATATGCGGTTCAACTTTGGGAGGCCATGGGAATTAATCAACATATTCCTGGTACCGATTTTCTCCTTCAATGGTTTGATAGTTTTATTCAATCTAGAAACCTTCAGGAATGCCAGGAGTTATGTATGGGGCTATGGGAGCTGTGGTGTCAGTGGAATTCATGTCTGTGGGAGGGGGTTTTTGTTGCACGTCTGTTGTGGCTCGCCTCTGTAAGGATTTCATTCAGCAATTTTTAAAATTGAATATCGATGTTGCGGTCAGGTCTAGGGGATAGAATTGGATTAGGAGGGGTTTTAAGGGATCATTTGGGTGGTTTTATTTGCTGCTATGCTATACCATTTACTGGTTTTTTCTCCCCTAGGCTTGTGGAAGTGTTGGGCCTAAACAAGGCGCTGGATCGGGTAAAAGAAGCAGGTTGGGGTCGGGTGGTGATCGAAATGGATGCGGAGGAGGTGGAGGATAGGTCGGAATTTGGGGTTGTAATTAGCTACTGTAGGAGGCTTTTAACTGTTCTACATGAAGTGTCTATTATTTTTTCCAAAAGGTCTACCAACCAAGTTGCTCATTTCTTAGCAAGTGAAGCCTTGTCTTTGGTCACACCTAGCTTTTGGCTACGGGAATCCGAGTTTATTCGGCCCTGTTTGTTAAACGATGTAACAGCTATTCATTAATAAAATTCAGTGATTCTTTGTAAAAAAAAAAGTTCTTAGAGAGGTGCTCGCATCAGTACAAAGGAGCGCTGGAGAAGAATGTGCATCTCATAATATTTCATTTGGTATAATGATTTATATACTTATGTATTCTCTGTTTATGGTTGATAATGCACATGTGGAAAAATAGACAACTATGGAGAGGGACGTGGAATTGGAACATATAAATGCATCCTCTATTTATCTCAAAAATTATTCTACACATGAGAAACCAAAGAAGTACACCATGGGGGCCTAGAAAGGAAATTGCTTTGGGATAATGAGCAACACAATAGTGTATCTGCTGATGCATTTCAAGAACTAATAGAAGATATTGTCATCTCGAGCTTATAGTTAAGACCCAATCAAATATCTTATGTTCATCTCCGACACAATACCATGTCATGGAACCAATTGAACTAAAAGCTCGAGCTTATAGGTAAGGCTTAATCATATATCTTTTGTTCATCTTCGACAGATATCTAAATGGTTTTAAAAAAGATTAAAGAAACAAAGTTGGTTTTTATTCTAACTCCTTTCAATCTAATAATAGTAACAATAATAATAGAAATGAGAAATTAAATTAAAAAAATTGAAAAATTGTTAAATTTTGCACTATATTTATGTTTTATCATTTTTCTTACTAATTTTTAATATTTACACGTTTCCCCCACGTTTCCGTGTCCTATGTTTTATAGAAAAGACGTTTCCCGTGTCCGTGTCCGTGTCCGTGTCGGATACGGTATCCGTATCCGTGTCCGGGTAACATAGGTTGAAACACTTGAACTTGTAGCACACAAACGCACCCATGGAGAGATACTTTGAGCCACCACTATGTCATTTTCCCTTTCACATGACACAAGATACATGACAGACATTTGTTTTTGTGTCATCTGAATATTTTTTGTGACAATATTTTAACTGTATGTCATCTGAAGGCGAAATAAAAAATGCGCTCGATTGTTAGATGACATTACGATTACAGAATCATGTCATCCAAAGAAAACGTGCGTTTTCGTTAAATTTGATGCGCTCAACAGATGACACTTCTAATAAATGAATGTCATTGTACGCCGAAAACAAAAAAGCGGCAAATGAAATTTCACTTACGCGGCCATACCAAATTTTAGGTGCTCTATATCATTTGACTGAAATTTCAGCTGATATATAAACCTTCTCTCAATCCCAAACCCAGTTTAGGTTACGCAAGAGCTTCATCCCTCTCATCCCTCTTTATCTTCATGGTTGATTTGAACATGCAATCACTGGGTGAGCTCGAAACACGATACTAGTAAGCCATATTTTCTTCGTTCCTAGATGTATTAGAGTATCATTGTTCCTTACTCTGTCTTTTCCTCATCCGATTTACTTTTGTTGGTATAAGGATCTTGTGATTTTCAGACCTATCGTTGAAAGGTTTAGATCTCTCGCTTAGCTACACTGATTTTATTGTATTTAGATTCACTGTTGTCAATCGGTTCATGTCTTTAGCATATGGGAAGATTTATTTAACTTATAAGTAAGGAATAAGTTGTCTTGAATAAGTAAGGAATAGACATGCACGAATAAGTTGTCTACTTGTTATAGCATGTTCACTTGAATATACATGTCTACTTGAATAAGTTGTCTACTTGTTATAGCATGTCAGACAAACTCTTAAAGCTGAAAATGTTATGAACTCAACTGGCTGATTTTTATTTGAACATGACCTATGATGATAAGTAAGGATTCTGAATGCAATTCATTGATGAAGCATGTATGAAGCATGTATTGAAGGGTAAATTTAAGCTAATTGCATGTACTTATATGGCTTGCAAATGATAAGATATATTTTGATTAGATAGAATATACATATACATACGAACTGAATAACAAGCTCTACATAAAGGGTTATGTATGTGCATTGGCCATACTCTTACTATGTTCTTTTCCACTCGGTTTGACATCGTAACAACAACATTAAACACGGTGATAGGTTTATGATGCATTCAACATAAACAGAGTCTCTTGTTTTGACAGCATCATAAACCTCATTACCAAGTTTAGAGTACCACGAGCACAACCCAAGTGGAAGGAGTATTGTAAAAGGGTCAGTTTAGTCTACTTGTACATACATACAAACTGAATAGCAAAGCTCTACGTTATATTACAAAAGAGGGGATGAGTGTTGCCTTTCGGTTGTAATTGACAGTCCAAAGTTCCTTAGCTGTTTTGACTAGTGAAAGGAAATTTGGAATTGGAATGAGAACCACATTTGGATATCACATTTCCTTTCAATTCTCCTTTCACTTAGCCAATACATCATATATGTGCCACAGACACTACAAAATGCATAGAATAATTAAAAAAAAATATGATGTTGTATGTTTATCAAATGAAATAGATAAATGGTTGCATTATACCATGGCAGTGGAAAAGAGATGGTTATTAAGGATACAGGCAAGTTGAATCAACCCTTGAGGAGCCACGTTAGGATGATATATCCTATTCTAGAAGCAAAACTGAGAATAAGAGGAGAAATTTATTAGTGTATGTTTCATGTAGGTGGTTATATCTTACTGATTAACTTACCATTGAGATGACATGTACATTATCATCTAAGAAGAATCATTAGGAATACACAAAAGAAACCAGGAAGGGTTACAGAACAACTATGGATTGACATACGTACCATTGATGGCCAGAAGACACTCTGGGTTCTCCATGTACAACTTATCAAAGTCAATTATGTCTCCTGGAGTTTCAATAAGGGGATCCATTGTTGGTAAGTTTTCTGGTTGTTGAAGGTATGATTCTGAATTATGATGCATATATTTATAGTGATATGATTGTGGTAAGTGAAAGGCCGTGAAAGGGGAAGGGTCACGTAATTACTACTGAGTTTAGGGATGTGTGTAATATTAATGACTTGCTTGGTTTTTGTAAATACCAAGACCTTTGGAATTATAGGCCTAATTATTACTCCAAGATATGTACTGACTTATGGAAGATATTATGAGTATTGGTCTCCAATAAAATTAAAACCATTGATATACAGAATTTCATCTTCATATTTTAGAATGTTTCTATATTCAGGTATAAAAACCAGAAATTCAAACGAAGAAGAAGGCATAAAGTGACATTTTAATTTTTAAAAATGTCATCTAAACAGCAATAAAAAGACATTAAAATAAATGTTTTTGTCTGTAGATACCCATTTTTGTCCGGATCAATTTTTAAGTTTTTAATAAATTTCACTCAAAATTTGAACAATTCATGAATTATCCAGAATATATGGTATTATCTCGAAAATAATTTATTGTGAAAAAATTGTGCTATTAAGGCTAATTTGTCATATTTTGGTATAAATCGGTAAAAATATCGAGTTATATTCAAAATGCGACTTAATAGAATTAAGGTATAATTTTAACCTATTATGAATTTTATTCGAGATATGTTCCTTGTATTTTGAATAAAATTGAATTTGCTTAAATTCGAGTTAATATTGACTTTGGTTACGATTTATATTATAATTAAACGTTTAGAATATAATTGATTTCTAAATAACGAATTATGACAAATGGATTCTGTAAGTCGTTGTTTTCTATCACTTGCTGATGATGCTGAGTCAACAAGTCAGCATTGTAAGTCGTTGTTGTTTTCTATTACAAGAATGATGCTGGGTAATCAAGTCAGCATAATTGTAAGTCAACCCGTCAGCAAGAGTAAAATCAAGAAGTCGGAATGCTGAGTTATCAAGTCAGCATGGCTGTGGTGAGCATGGTACTGAAGTGATAATACAGGTCAACATGGTCTTGTTGTGTTACCACTGGTCAGTAGGTCTTGCTGAGTTTGTACATTTTTGAGTAAGGATATTTTGGGTATTTTCACAACTTTGTAAAGGCTATAAAAGGTCTGGGTTGGGAAGTAGTTTCATAGAGAGAACGAGAGATTCTTAGACTAAGTCATAAGTGTACACTGTGATAATCTGAATTGGGGTTTGGGAAAACACGAGAGTTTCTGGAAAAGGAGAAACTGTTTCAATCTTGGTGTAATCTCCATTGATTAGTGAAGTTGCTGGATTTAGGCAGTTAAGCCGAACCAGGGTAAATTCTGTGTGTATTCTTTTGATTGTTGTTTCAAGATCCAATCTGTGATCTTTGTGTACTTTGTTTCTCTGTGTGGTTGATTGATCGTTCGAAGCATAGTTCAACAATTGGTATCAGAGCTAATCAAGAACAGAGCAATGGGTTTTACAAAGATCGAGATCGAGGGTTTTAATGGTAAGGGAGATTTTGCTCTATGGAGACAGAGAATGAAGGCAATCTTGGTTCAAATGAAGGTTGTCATTTTGTTGAAACCATGAAGTACGCTAGAGAAACACTAAGTCTGGAAGAAGTTCTGATGGCGCTAAAGTCAAAACAGATTGAGGCCAACACCAACACTGAAGCTGCAGAAGGATTATTTGTTCGTGGAAGGTCTGAGAAAAAGGACTCTCACAAGCCAAAGAATAAGAACGGGAAAAAGTCCAAGACTCCATCCTCAAGTAACAAAGAAGGCAAGGTCTACAAGTGTTTCCAATGCCATAAGGAAGGACACTTCAGGAAAAACTGTCCTGAGAGGAAGAAGAGTCAAGGTCAGCCTAAAGATCAAGGCGAAGCCGCTGTGGTAGAAAAAGGTTATGAGAGCGCTGAGGTCCTTGCTGTCACTGATAAAGATCCAAACACTGACTGGATCTTGGACAGCGGATGTGCGTTCCATATGACTCCCAACAGGACGTGGTTCGAAGACTTTCAAGAGGAAGGTGGGAGGGTTCTTCTAGGCAACAACAAGTTGTGCAAGGTACTGGGTCAAGGCTCCATTAGGCTGAAGATGTTCGATGGTCAAGAAAGGATTATGACCGGTGTGAGGTATGTGCCAGAACTGAAAAGAAATTTAATTTCTTTGGGTACGCTTGATAAACAAGGATACAATTATAGAGCTGAAGGGGGTATCATAAGGATATCTAGAGGACCTTTAGTTGTTATGAAAGGTACCATGAGTAATGGCCTATACACACTCCTAGGTAGTACTGTGTTAGTCTCTACCGCAAATCTCACCGAGTCTAAAACTGATAGAACCAATTTTTGGCACCTTAGACTAGGTCACGTGAGTGAAGTTGGTTTACAAGAACTTAGGAAGCAGGGTTGTCTTGGTAAAGATCACATAGGAAAGATATATTCTAGCTCATAAGAATGAGGCTTTGCAAACGTTCAAGGATTGGAAAGTGTTAGTGGAAAACCAAACAGGAAAGAAAATCAAAAGGTTGAGAACCGACAATGGTTTGGAGTTTCTTGACAAAGATTTCATCACTTTGTGCAAGAAGTCAGGTATAACTAAACATCATACCGTTCCTGGAACTCCACAGCAGAATGGCTTAGCAGAGAGGTATAATAGGACTATCCTAGAAAGAGTTAGGTGCATGTTAATCCAATCCAGTCTCCCTAAGTCTTTCTGGGCTGAAGCAGTGCAAACTGCGTGTTACCTAATCAATAGGTGCCCATCATCTGCTATAGGTTTTAAAACACCCATGCAAATGTGGTCTGATCACCCAGAGGATTATGAAAACTTAGAGTGTTTGGTTGTTCAGCTTTTGCACACGTTAGACAGGGAAAATTAGAACCTCGGGTTCTAAGATGTGTTTTTATAGGCTACCCTATAGGAGTCAAGGGCTATAAGTTTTGGTGCCTAGAATCTGGTTATAAGAAATCCATAGTCAGCAGAAATGTTGTGTTCAATGAGATGGATTTTCCTTATCGGAAAAACCAAGAAAAAACTCAGTTAGAACCGAGTAGTCCTAAGTCCATTCAAAACCTTGAGAGTGTTAAGAATGAGGTGGAGCTTGAAGAAAATAGTGAAAATACCCGTAAAACCGAGCAAGAAGTCAGTGATGGTAATGATACTGAGTCCAGTCAAAGCTATAGACTTGTTAGAGACCGTGAAAGAAGAGTCCCTAGGGCCCCGGTTAGATATGGGTTTGAGGACCTTGTAGCTTATGCATTTAGTGTTGCTAAGGAAGTACAAGAGTCTGAACCTATAACCTATAGGGAAGCTGTGAATTCGGTTGACAAGGAACAGTGGCTTAACGCTATGAAGGATGAGATAAAATCCCTTGATAAAAATGAAACTTGGATTTTGGTAGATAAACCTTTTGATAAGAAGTTGGTCTGTTCAAGGTGGGTGTTTAAAAGAAAGGAAGGGATACCTGGTGTAGAGGAACCTAGGTTTAAAGCTAGGTTGGTGGCCAAAGGGTTTACTCAGCAGGAAGGTATAGACTTTAATGAAATCTATTCACCGGTTGTTAAACATAGGTCTATCAGGATTATTCTCTCTCTTGTAGCTCGTTTTGATCTAGAATTAGAACAGTTAGATGTCAAAACAACTTTTCTTCATGGAAACCTGGATGAGGTCATATATATGCAACAACCAGAGGGTTTTGAAATAGGAGATAAAGACCAGCGGGTATGTTTGCTTAAGAAGTCTCTATATGGTCTGAAACAGTCCCCTAGACAGTGGTACATGAAGTTCGATGAGTTTATGATAAGTCAGGACTTTCATAGGTCTAGTTATGACTGGTGTGTGTATAGTAGAGACCTTAGTGATGGCTCTAAGATTTATCTCTTGTTATATGTTGATGACATGCTTATAGCTTGTCAAAACAAAGCAGCCATAAATCAGTTAAAGGCACAACTAAACACACGGTTTGAGATGAAGGATCTCGGGTCAGCACGGAAAATTTTAGGGATGCAAATTTCTCGAGATAGAGGAAGAAAGAAGCTATTCCTAAGTCAGTCAGTTTATCTGAGCAAGGTGTTAGAACGTTTTGGTATGACGAATTCAAAGGCCGTTCTCATTCCACTTGCAAGTCACTTCAAGCTGAGCAGTAAGCAGAGTCCTCAAACTGATGAGGAAAAGGAAGACATGGAGAGGGTGCCATATTCGAGTGTTGTAGGCTATCTAATGTATGCGATGGTCTGTACACGTCCAGATTTGGCTCATGCTGTGAGTCTCATCAGCAGGTTCATGGCATATCCAGGAAGAGCTCATTGGTCAGCGGTGAAGTGGGTGCTGATGTATGTCAAAGGCTCACTGAGTAAAGGTTTGAGTTATGGTGGAGCTGAAGCCATAGAGGATGATGTAGCAGGTTTTGTTGATTCTGATTATGCTGGTAGCATTGACACCAGAAAATCCCAAACCGGGTACGTATTCACTGTGTTTGGAACTGCAATAAGTTGGAGGGCAAGTCTACAGTCAGTTGTGACTTTGTCAACAACCGAAGCTGAGTTTATTGCTGTTACAGAGGCAGTAAAAGAAGCTATGTGGCTGAGAGGAGTCTTAACGGAACTTGGAGTGACACAGATTGATGGTTTGAAGATTTACTGTGATAGCCAATGAGCTATACATCTGTCAAAACATCAAGTTTTTCACGAGCAATCCAAACACATAGATGTGAGAATGCATTTCGTCAGGGATGTGATTAGCACTGGTACTGTTCAGGTGGTGAAAGTGGGAACTGAGGATAACCCAGCCGACATGCTGACCAAATCTGTTTCAAGTAATAAATTTGAACATTGCTTGAAACTGGTTAGGATGGTCAGTGGTCCTTGAGTGTATTTTCTTCACTAGTTGATGGAGTGATTAGAAAGACAAGGTGGAGATTGTAAGTCGTTGTTTTCTATCACTTGCTGATGATGCTGAGTCAACAAGTCAGCATTGTAAGTCGTTGTTGTTTTCTATTACAAGAATGATGCTGGGTAATCAAGTCAGCATAATTGTAAGTCAACCCGTCAGCAAGAGTAAAATCAAGAAGTCGGAATGCTGAGTTATCAAGTCAGCATGGCTGTGGTCAGCATGGTACTGAGGTGATAATACAGGTCAACATGGTCTTGCTGTGTTACCACTGGTCAGTAGGTCTTGCTGAGTTTGTACATTTTTGAGTAAGGATATTTTGGGTATTTTCACAACTTTGTAAATGCTATAAAAGGTCTGGGTTGGGAAGTAGTTTCATAGAGAGAACGAGAGATTCTTAGACTAAGTCATAAGTGTACACTGTGATAATCTGAATTGGGGTTTGGGAAAACACGAGAGTTTCTGGAAAAGGAGAAACTGTTTCAATCTTGTTGTAATCTCCATTGATTAGTGAAGTTGCTGGATGTAGGCAGTTAAGCCGAACCAGGGTAAATTCTGTGTATATTCTTTTGATTGTTGTTTCAAGATCCAATCTGTGATCTTTGTGTACTTTGTTTCTCTGTGTGGTTGATTGATCGTTCGAAGCGTAGTTCAACAGATTCAAAAATTGAAAAGTCAATAAATTAACGACAAATGAACGCATAAAAATGAATTTTTGTTAATAAATAAATGTTACAGTATTATTATAATTATCTTTCTAATTATATCTATTTTCCAATAATTTTGACAGATCCGGAGGTCCGCTCGTCAACGTCAAACTTACCCGAAAATGCTCACTTTAAAATTGAAGACAATTTTTATATCCCGAAAAGCAAGATCAGAACGCACACTCGATTCAAGAATATTCTAAAAAGTGATCAAACCATATTCAAGTGACTGAGTTATCTCATTGCAGTACAAGTCCAACAAATCGGAAGTTCGGAGAATTATTCAAAACACGGGAAATTATCAGTTCAAGCCCGATTCCAAAGCACATGTAATTGTTAGTTCAAGTCCAATAAATTCCAAAGCTCGGGATTTTGTCCGTGCAAGTCCAACGGCGTATGCTCGGGTCAGAAATAATTCAAATTCAAGCCAGATCCACATCAAGCTCGGGTCATAAATAATTCAAATTCAGTCCGAGTACACATCAAAGTTCGGGTCATAAATAATTCAATCCAGGTCCACGTCAAATTCGGGTCAGAATTCAGTCCAGCAGCGTGAGTCCGCAAAAAAATCACCAAATGGCATTTTTGCCAAAAAGGTCAATAATTCAGCCGATTTGCCAGAGGCTTCTCGACAGTGAACAACTGCATAGGAAAATAGACATAGGGTTAAATGGGAAAAAATGATGAAACTCAATAATTCACATCAAATTTTCACTATAAATAGGAGAGGTTCATCACTGTAAGAAGGGGAAGGAAAAAAAACACTGTAAGGAGGACAAAACACAATGTAAGGGGATAGTAATTTTGTAAAAAACTAATAGGAAAAGCTTCACTGGAACATGAGTGAAGGAGCAAGAACAACATTGTAATAAACATTCGATCAATCAAAAGCAAGGGTAATATATTTCTAATCCATTCCTACATATATAAATATATCCATATTTCTTTCTCATTTCATCATATAAATTAACTAAACGATAACCAAAACCCACATTCGCTCCCGAGCACACCAAAGGAAGGACCGAAACACCCTCCAGAGCTAATAATGGCTCTGGTTGTGCTTTCAGCATCCGTTTGAAGGGCGCGGAAGACTATCTCCTACACAAAACCCGACTTCAGATCAATAGAAAACAGAGACTAGAACCGGATTGAGAAACAGTAAAACCAAAAACACAGCGAAGCCATCCAATACACCACCTAAAAATCAAATAATTTCAGCCGAAGCCCAAACCAACACAGCAAACCCAAAAAATACGAGATAATCCGCATACCTCAACGAGTTCTTAGAACTCACCAAACACCCGAAAAGAGATCACAGTCGGGAGAGAAGAGAGAGAGCAAGGGAGAATTACACAACCTCAAGACTTAACCTTGCATGTAGGTTTCAGGCCTATAAACCTCCTCAAACACTCAAATTTCAGCATCTGAGGTGAGAAACCGCGCCAATCCCGGACTTCGTCTGATATAGCCCAAAAGGACCGTAATTAGACGAAAACCGTGAAGGATAGTTAGTAGAACTAGAGAGAGAATGAAGGAGGGTGAGAACCGCGAGTGAGGCGGCCGGAGTTGACGGAGTCAAGGAGAGAGGATTGGCCATGGGAGATGAGGGGGCTGATTTCAGTGAGAGAAAGGAAGGAGAAGAAATGATGTGGGAGGATGAAATGGGTTTTCTACCCAAAAGGATGAACATATAATGGGCTAATAACCCATTTAATCCATTAATACTAACCAATTTGATTTAAATCCCTGCTAATCCAAAGTCATTTCAATTAGGCCTTAGGGAATTCACTATTTTAACCTTGTTTGTCACAGATCTTTCAATTAAATTCCTCCATACTTCGATTAAACCCCAATTGCTTAAATTTGAGTTCGGTTAACCCTTTACGAATTGCAATCACCCCCCACTAGTCTGTTTAAGCGATAATTTAAATCCAAAACCTTTTTTAAGATGTTTCAAAAAGGTCTTCTTCCCTTTTTATTTTACCCGTTATTAATTATCCTGCTAACTGAATCCATTCATTTCAATTTCGTACAATTACGTGAATAAAGTTAATTATTTCTATCGTATGGGTTCACACATATAATTATGAATTTTGAGATAACGTCGTTCGAATTGATGTGAAAACGTCCTTCGAATCCATAAACCAAATTAATTCGAATCGATGTGAAAACGTCGTTCGAATCCGTAAACCAAATTAGTTTGAATCCATGTGAAAACGCCATTCGAATTCGTAAACCAGATTAATTCGGATCGATGTGAAAACATCGTTCGAATTCATAACCAAATTATTTCGGATTGATGTGAAAACGTCATTCGAATTCATAACTAAATTAATTCGGATCGATGTGAAAACGTCATCCGAATCAATAACCAAATTAGTTCGGATCGATGTGAAAACGTCATCCGAATTCATAACTAAATTCGCTCGGATTGATGTGAAAATGTCATCTGAATTCACAATTAAATTAATTTGGATTGATGTGAAGACATCATCTGAATTCATAACTAAACTAGTTCGGATCGATGTGAAAACGTTGTTCGAATCCATAATCAAATTAATTCTAATTGATGTGAAAACGTCATTAGAATTCAAACCTAAACCCAATAACCCCAAAACACCCACGAGTATCTGGTTTATATCAACAATTCAAAGCAAAACAAATAGCAAACACATAATATCACAATAGTACCGATACGTCGGGCGGGGTAGGGTGAGATCACATCTCTTTTCTAACCGGAAAAACGAACCTAGATCTCTCCAAAGACCATCCTTACCAAACCTAAACCATACAGAGTCAATCCAAACATATAGGGCGACCAATCACGTCCGCACACGTATTTCCAAGTGATGATTGGTGGCGACTCGAAACCTTAAAACACAAGAAAGACGGATCGAGCCGGCCACACACCCCGACCTGCGTAAAAACCGGAAGCCAGGGTGCGACACTGTCATATGAAAAAAAATCCTTTGACATGATTGATTAAGACCTGTGCCATCTAAACAGGCTATAAGGGCAGAAATTATTATACGAACTGTCATCTCAAATTAAATAAGCCAATTTCCCACATGCTAACCTGACGGTTTTAATTGTTAAAATGTCATGTGATGACATTAAAGGTGACGGTAGTAATAAATAAGCTCCATCGTAACAAGGGTAAGATGACAATAAGAAAATAGGCTAATGTCATTTGTGATGACGAAACATGACAGAACATGGCCGTCATCTAAAGGTGCAATAGAAGGCATCGAGCCCCGTGACAGATTTATATCTCGCGGGACGACGGTTTTTAACCGTCGTCTGAAGAGGGTTTTGGTGTAGTGCACGAGCACATTAAATAGCTCGATTATTTTTCTTTGATGTGGGATCCACACTTCTTTTTAACTATAGGGCTTGCCTCAAATACTAACCGAAACCCCACACATCGAACTAGGAATTTGATATGATTAAGGCCTTCTTTCATTTCGCCACCACATAAACCAATAGCCTACCCGAAATCATTTTCCCTTGTTCACCATTTTGAGCCTTGCCCTTCTTTTGCCACCACAATATAACCCTATTCCATCACTTTGTATCCAAAAATCCCAGAATCTATGAGTTTCTAATAGATAAATATGAGTCTAAAAAAGAGAGCATCAAAGCAAAAACATATACATTCTTTGGCTCACACACATTACCCCCTAGGAATAAAATTCTCACATTCCGAAAAAAAAGCTTATTCAAAATTTTTTAGAAAAAGGGGGAAGAAAAGAAAAGAAAGAAATAAATAAATGCTCTGAACTACCCAATAGTGACTTAACGTTTTAGAAACTCAATAAGATTCTTAAGCCTCATTTCCATCATAATCACACCTAACCTTAACCCTTAATTACAACCGAATTAATCCCTTTAGATCAAATCCTAGTAAGGAGGCATAGTGGTAGAGGTTGGATGACCGTGCAAAGCCACGATAGGTATCACTTGTGTTGGAAAATTGAGAGAAAACACCTTACTCCGAACACTTGAGCGTAAATAGTGAATCCTATATAAGGTGTTTAACGAGTTCATTAAGTATCAACTATTTGTTAAATGTCTCACTAATGGCCAAAAGTATAAATTCAAAAATCGTTTAATTACTCACGGTGTGTATCATCTTTCAGACAACTCGAAATTATGATCTTCTATATTGTTACTTGAAATGAATCATGTCTCATTGTTGATTTATTTGAGTGCTTGAACAAGCAAAAGCTTAAAGTTTGGTGATGTTGTTGCTATCTATTTTCACTATGATTTTGAGTCATATTTTCGTTCATTTTTAATGCTTTAGTGTTAATTTTGTAAAATTTCACTTCATTTCACATTTTCACACACTATCACGTGTTTTTAATTTAATTCACGAGTTTTTCTAGTATTTTTTCCACACTCTCACACACCCCACAAGATTGACAATTATTCTAGTGAGCTATAGGACAAAACAGGGACGCATTCTGAGAAGGGACGAAGAAATGACGAGCAAAACAGTTTTTAGGTATTTTTACATAGGTCTCGGCGAGACCTATATAGGTCTCGGTGAGACCTAATTAGATCAAAGAGAGGTCTCGGCGAGACCTCCCTAGGGCTCGGTGAGACCTAGCAAAATTCACATAATTCGCAACCATCAGGTATACAGGTCTCGATGAGACCTCCCTAGGTCTCAGGGAGACCTGATAATTTCAGCAAGTTGCAATTGGCCGCTCCTCCTTTCTATGCAAGCCCATACTCTTCCTCAATTTGACTTCTCAAAGACATTTAATGCACCAATTCAGTACTTTGGAGGCTACCAATCATCAAATTCAGATTATCATCTTGAATTGAGCAAAGATTCATCGTAGCCAAGCTTTGGGAAATTGTCTTTCCTTTGTTTTAGTTTGTTTTAAGTAGTTTCTAAGTTCAAATTCATGTTTTTAAGTTATTTCC
This sequence comes from Euphorbia lathyris, assembly GCF_963576675.1. Classification (NCBI taxonomy): domain Eukaryota; kingdom Viridiplantae; phylum Streptophyta; class Magnoliopsida; order Malpighiales; family Euphorbiaceae; genus Euphorbia; species Euphorbia lathyris. Next base: position 83,478,529 of record NC_088916.1, read on the forward strand.
ATCTTTTGTGTTCCATCTCTTACTTTCACTAAGTTTCACTTTGTTTCACTTTGTTTCAGTTCAAGTATTACTTCCCCAATGACCAAGCACTAATTCTTCCCAACTAGGGATGAGGGGAATCTTGCTAATGTTTTGAGCAAAGTTAGAAGTCTATTTAGTTAAAATACCCGAAAAGAAGTTGTGTTTAAGAACTAGGAAGGTAAACTTAACTCATATTTTGGTCAATCGCTTTTTACTCACCATAGTATCAAGAGATTGGTGGAAAACTACATTTTTAGACTCGATAGCAAGTGGATGTGGTTTCCAACACTTTAATATTAGAATTTCTCATTTACTTAAGGCTTTCTTGTCGTATTTAAGTAACCATTAGCCAGGTTAGGTAAATAGGAGTGAAGGAATAGAACGAGGTGATCTAAGGTCTTAGCACCAAGTTTCTTTTAGAAATCACCATCTTAAAATCACGAATTTCTCTTTGGTGTTTTATTTCAATAGCTTTGATTTGACTCAAACTTAGAAAGTGAACCCGACTCCTTATTGTTTTACAACATAGTTTTTAACAACAAAAGTTTTTATCGCTATTCAAAACCAACCTTTTCAAATTAATCATTTAGACTTCAAGAACCCGTAGATAGCTAATGCTTGTCTAGAATCTCTGTGGGATCGGTCTTTTACTGTATTACTTGGAGGGGGTAAAAGATAGGGAATGGAGGCGTGTAATTGTTTTGGCAACACAACCCCAACCCAAGTATTAATGTCCTAAAGTATCAATTAGCTCCCGAAACAAACTTTAAACCAAGTCTTGAATAGCATTAATTTGTGATAGGATAAACCTTCATTTGACAATTCTAAAATTCTAAAATTGAAAATCGTCGGGTCGTGAATAAAAACTTGAATAACTCTACTTGAATAAATACTCATTTTTAGACATTTACCCATAGTTGAAACACTTGAACTTATAGCACACAAACGCACCCATGGAGAGATACTTTGAGCCACGAACATATTAAATAACTCGATTATTTTTTCTTTGATGTGGGATCCACGCTTGTTTTTAACTATAGGGCTTGCATCAAATACTAACCGAAACCACACATACGGAACTAGGAATTTGATATGATTAAGGCCTTCTTTCATTTCGCCACCATATAAACCAATAGGCTACCCGAAATCATTTTCCCTTGTTCCCCATTTTGAGCCTTGCCCTTCTTTTCCACCACAATATAACCCTATTCCATCACTTTGTATCCAAAAATCCCGGAATCTATGAGTTTCTAATAGATAAATATGAGTCTAAAAAAGAGAGCATCAAAGCAAAAACATATATATTCTTTGGCTCACACACATTACCCCCTACTAATACAATTCTCACATTCCAAAAAAAAAAGCTTATTCAAAATTTTTGAGAAAAAAGGGGAAGAAAAGAAAAGAAAGAAAGAAATAAATGGTCTCAACTACCCAATAGTGACTTAACATTTCAGAAACTCAATAAGATTCTTAAGCCTCATTTCCATCATAATCACACCAAACCTCAACCATTCATTACAACCCAATTAAGTCCTTTTGATCAAATCATAGTAAGGAGGCATAGTGGTAGAGGTTGGATGACCGTGCAAGCCCACGATAGTTATCACTTATGTTGGAAAATTGAGAGAAAACACCTTACTCCGAACACTTGAGCATAAAGAGTGAATCCTATGTGAGGTGTTTAACGAGTTCATTAAGTATAACAATTTGAAAAATGTCTCACTAATGGCCAAAAGTATAAATTCAAAAATCGTTTAGTTACTCAAGGTGTTTATCATGTTTCGGACGGCTCAAATTATGATCTTCTACATTGTTACTTGAAATGAATCATGTCTCATTGTTGATTTATTTGAGTGCTTGTTCTTTTAGCTTTGTTTTCAGATTTAATTTGCTTGAGGACAAGCAAAAACTTAAATATTTGTTTTTCATCAATGATTCCATGACAACTAAATTGAATATCCACAATATTTCGAAATATTGTGGATATTCAATTACTTTTAGTTTGCATATATTACATGAGCAATGAAATTTAATAGTCATGGAATCACTGATGAAAAACAAATATAAGATCTTAATGGGCAAAAATACTAATTAATTGTATTATAATAAATAAAAATATAGAACTAAATAAAATGATAACATATAAAGTTAACAGGGAAAGAATATAATATGATTAATTTAATTATGATGTTTAGCTTAAATTGTATATATTTGGTAAACGCTAAGTTTAAATTCGTATTATTTTGTAAACGTTAAGTCTATATTGGTGCTATTTTGTACGTGAGGCCTAAATTGATGCTATATTATAAACGTTAAGTCTAAATTGATATTATGTTGTAAGCGTTAAGCCTATATATATATTGGTACTATTTTAAAAGTTGAGCCTAAATTGGTACTTCCTCAAAAACCTTAGGCTTATTTTAGTACCTTATCCCTATAAATTATGACTATGTTCGAAAATAAAAACATAGATGTTTTATTTTTATAAAATAGGATAAAGAGTTGTCACTTAAAATTAGTTTAATCTATTTTGACTATTAATTTTAAAGAATCGATAGAAACAAAAACTTAATGATTAGACAATTATTTCCAAAAATATACTAGCTTAATATATAAGAACATAGAAACTAATAAATTATTTATCCAAATTAATCAAAAAGTATGCAAAAAGAAAAACCCATAATAATTTCATATCATGCAAAAACTTCAGGGTTTATGAAAGAACTTGTAAAAGTTGCTCCTACTTGAAGTGTTGAACATTTTTAAACAACTCCAACTCAGTCAATACAAAAAGTCAGTTAAAAACATTGATTATGAAGATGTTAAGAGTCCAGAAGTTACTAAATTTACCCACTGCTACTCCTAATGTTTAAAAACTAAAAGGAAAAAAAATGGCAGATTTGCTACTCCTAATACGAAGATTGTTTCAAACCATTGACTTCACAAAACCAATTGCTCCTGGTAACTGAATAAGCTGCCCTTTTCACGAAAAGAAATTCTTAGCCCATTCAAAAACGATAACGGAATAGAAGACTTTTCGGAGTTGCTATCCTGATAAGGATTTGATTCCCCCTTCTAATATCATCTAGGGTTAAACGTATCTTGTCCTCCCTGCATGAAGCGAGAGCAAATGCTGTTGAAATCTGCAAAATACAACTCCAATCCAACTCAATTAAGATGTGTTCAGTGCAATACCTGAGTTGTGTTTGCAGAGGTTTGTGAGAGAAACTTAACAAACTCTTCCTTCTTTCTCTCAAAATTGAATCTTGCAGAATTCAACAGCATTTGCTCTCGCTTTAAATCCTCTGTCAACTTCTCCTTTTCCCATGTCTTCTGTTTGAGTTGATTCTTAGTTTCCATGTAGCTATCAGGTGGATTTGCTGACATGGAAGTTTTTGGAAATCTTACATCAACATCATTCCTGTCGAACAAAAAAAATCCAGAAAGAAGAGATACCAAATGAGAAATACACACACAACACGCGCTCACACACACACATGTAACTCTAAACATAGGGTATACCAAAATATGTTATTTAGTAGCCAGATGCTTCGCATGAAACATAAAGGGCGGTCCGGTGCACTAGGCGTCCCCACTAAGCAAGGGTCCAGAGAGGGATCCCATCACAAGGGTCTACTGGGGGCAAGCCTTCCCCTACCAATTTTTTTTGGCAAGAGGTGGCTCCTAAGACTTGAACCCGTGACCTCTCGGTCACACAACAACAACAATGTTTACCGTTGCGCCAAGGCTCACCCTTTGAATCGACCATTCTAGAGAAAATACGTATTTCTTTTCTTTTGTATGATAGTTGTACAAAAATTGGGGGAAGAAAAATCCATGCACCAAATATCATGAGTTGAATTTGGAAGGTTAGAGGCTAATGCTATGAACTCTATAGGTGGCCTATTATAATCGAATTATAGCACATACAAAATTCTACAATCTATCACGATTCAGAAAGACATTTGTTTCTTAGTGCATTTAAACTACCTACATGCAGAAATCAAATTCCGAAATACCACAAAAGGAGATGCTGTAAACCAATGAAATTCACCGTTGGATCCGATTGGAAGACAATTTCATGTCAATAATGAAAGCAAAATACTTACCGATTCCAAAGGCTCGTTTTATGATCAATTTAGGCAAATACGGCCAAAATGGCATGCATATTATAATTCTGTTATCTTTTGAAGCTAATTGATCCGTCAAAAGTCGCACCAAACGAAGCGTTTGCTTAAATAAGCGATTGGCGGGTCAATTTAGCCTTTAGACTAATGTTATCTGGAGTTTTTGTGCATGCGCAGGGATAAGTTCGGGCGAAAAACACGTTGTTGGCATTCGGCATCCGCGTGGGGGCGTATCGGGTAAGACTGTTCGACGCACTGGCCTATTTTAAGCCAGCTCGTCGAGCAGGCTGTGCCTGCTTGCGACGAATTAGTCAAAAAGACCAATTTCGCCCCCATGACGCCACGATGGACCCCACAACTTCCTACCTACATAAGGACACGAAATAGGTCAAGAAAAGGGCCCGAGCCATGCCTATAAATAGGATTTTTCCAATGTAATTAGGCATCTTTTATCTTTGTAATTTTCTTAGCTTTTCATCTTGAGAAATCCTCTCCACCTCCTCCATATCCTTCAAACCTCCATTGAAGACACCTCCGAAGCTCCGTTCACCGAGGATTGCTCAAGCTCCATCCTTAAGTCCTAGGAAGACGCCTGCATTGGTGGACAGGTTCCCTGAAAGGGATTTTTCTTCTTTTATATTCTGTCTAGCCTCTGATACATGTTATGAATCCTAGGCTCATTGTAACTTCGTGACAATACTTTCATCTTTGATATATATTATAGTTCTTGTTCATTCAATTGTTTTAATGCTTTAATCTTTGTCTTACGCTTTGTCTGATTGGTTTAACTCATTCGATAATCCCAAAATCAAGTTGGCACATATTGCGAGCTGAATCTGACCTAGTCAGTGCCTATAGGATTGACGACCCTATAGAAGATTAAGCCCAAATTGCTGAGCCTTAGAGCTAGTTTCGGACTTACAACGGAATCACGAACTAGGGACTTTAGGAGGATAGGTCGGGTTAATTGCCTCGGACACAAGTGACTTAGGTTTTAATTCAATTGCTTAAACAATTTATTTTCATTATCATCATATCCCTTCATGTTCCTTCGGATAATTGCATTGGTAAAAGATCACTTAGGAGTAATTTAACTTAATTAGGGGTAGAGTAACTTAATTAGGCGTAGAATAACTTAGTTAGAATCAGATAACTTAGCTAGGAATAGTATAATTCAACCTAGGAGTAGATTAACTTAGAAAAACCAACTCAAAACCCCCTAAGCCTAGATAACACCTGAAACCAAGTAACTCGATACTTGCAGAAATAAATCCTGTGGACGATAACCTGGACTTAACCAGAAATATATTACTTTATAACGACGGGGTACACTTATCCCTTAGTGAGTCTCGCGGTGAGACTCACTAAGTTTTTGGCGTCGTTGCCGGGGATTTATTTCTTCTGCAATATCGAACCAAAGGTTGATTTGTTAGTTTAGGCATTCCTTTGTGAATATCTTTGTTTATATCATCTATACTTGTTGATATATAATTTCTTTATACTTTTCTATACTTGTTCATATCTGTATACTGTTACTTATCAACTTTTGTGCTAGAACTTCACTTTTTCTCAGCATTCTCTGATCAATGAATTGGCAAGAAAAAGTCGAGTGGCAAGCTCAAAAGTTTACTATCCCATCAAGACAATACATTCATGCCCTGGAGAATGAGGCTCCCAATCCCTCCATGGCCGACTTAAATGAGAAAATGGATATCTTGATGGCGAAACTGAGCCTCAACACAAATGAAAGTGTAAGTTTTGTGGGTAATCACCAAAGGTATAATTCTAACCCCAATTGTTACAGCTTTTATGATAGTGATTGGAGGAGACCTCAACACTCAAATCTATCCTACGGGAACCCTAACATGTTGAGGCCTCCAAATAGGTTTGTTAATAAGCACAGGGAAAACGAATTGGGAATGTTCCCTTACGAACAAGCAAGCCAAGTTCATCCATAACCCTCTAGCTCACGAGATGAGGTGCTGTCCCTTTTGAAAGGAATATCAGCCCGACTTACAATCAACGAGGAGGTTTGCAAGGACTTGAGCAACCAATTGGCTCAAACAAACCATGAGATGCAAGAGCAATCCCGAGATGCTCTCCCAGGCATAAAGGAAAATATAGAAATCCCACAAAGGGAATCAGCTCAAGCCATCTCCTTGAGGAATGACAAAAAGGTAGAACCAAGTCCACTATCACATGCATCACTCGAGGTAAGTGAGGAACCGGAAGCGGTAAGCAACCTCGGTTCAAAATCTGAAATTCTAAATCATGTGATAGAGATAAAAGATCAAATCAAAACTTGTGTATCTCAACTACCTTTTCCTCAAAAATTAGAAAAGTTTAGGTTTGCTTCATGCTCAGAAGTTTTCATTCTCTTCGACCTACCAAGAGAATCCAAAAGGGAGCAAACCAAACTTTTTCATAATATGTTTAAATTCGACCTCCTACTTTCATTAAACTTATTAGAGGCTCTTAATCCGTTTTGTAGGTACGGGTTATTTGTTAAGGAGTTCGAGTTCCTAACGCGAGTAGAAGCATACACCTAGGCGGGAATTCTATGTCGAGCTCACCGACTATAACGTAACGCTTCTTGGGAGGTAACCCAAGTTTTAATAAAACTTTTCAGGTTTATTTTATTTATATTATACATTGATATTTTAGTTTAGTTGTTTAGTTTTCTTTTATTTTATTTTATTTTATTTTATTTTAGTTTATTTTCATTTTTATTTTATTTTATTTTTTTAAGTGTTCAGGTTTAAAATAAAATTTAAAAAAAAAAAATAAAATTTGGCCCCAGGAGGCCCAACTCGCCGAGCTGGGCTCTGCCGCCCAGCTCGCCGCGAGCTGGGGACTGCTCGTCGCGAGCTGGGCACTGCACTCAGCCCGCCGTTGGGCACTGCGCCCAGCCCGCTGCTCGGCCGAGATAAGCAACGGTTCGGATTTTTTTTCCGAACGGAGCTGAAATAAATAAATAAATAAAAAAAAAAAAAAAAAAATGGCACCGCAAATCATCAAGTTTTTGGTGATTGCGATAAAATCAGTAAGTTGTCTTCTCCACCCTAACTTTTTGCACATGCGCTTGATGGTTTTAGATGTAATGTTGGAACTTATTGCATATTTTAAGTGTGAGGAGGAGGGGTAGACAAACTTACAAAAATTGTATAATTTTTAAATTTTTGTTGCGTCGTGTCTAGTTTAGTTTTGCATTTTTCGGGTTTTATTTAGGTTTTGCATGTTTAGGACCTAAAACCGTGAACCTCCTTCGAATCTAAACTTCGTTATTTGTCCTTGAGGACTGAGAACCGAATCTAAGATTGCATGACAACTAGTTTAGGTGTAGGACACAATCCTGGTATCTGTAAAAGCATGAGCTAAAGTTTGCATTTAGGCCCTACTTTTGAAGAAATGCTAAAATCATTACTTAGGTAGATAACTTAAGAATTGAAGGCATGTGATGTTAAACTTGAGTTTGGGGAAAACTAGTAAACACAAAATTGAAACCCAAAGAATTGTGAGTTGAATTTGAGCCTAAGAGCGAACATCAAAAAGCTTTTTTTCTTGACATTTTTGTGTGAATGCTTTGACTTGTGGAAAGATTACAGATTTTGCACCTAATACTGTGTTGAACCTACATGCAATGATTTGAGATGATAAACGATGAATCAGCCTCATTAGAATTAACCCTTATCTTTACCTTATTTTCTCTTTTTCATCCACTCTACGAAGCCCCTTTGAGCCTATATTTTTGTAGTTGATAGATTTTTCTTTCGTTCTAACCCAATTTTTGCAAACCATCATTTGGTTTGCTACTTAATCCTAAAGTTTTTGCAAAGCTCACATCGAGCCTTTGTTGTTCTAGCGCTTTATCTTTGTTTATGGCATCATAGTAGCAAGCCAAAAGGCTAAAAAGTGAATGAGCATTATCCCAAAAAGAAAAAAAAGGGGAAAAAGAAAAAAAAAGAAAAAGAGAAAAACAAAAACAAAAAAAAGAGAAAAGAAAAGAGACGAACAAAAAGGGGAGAACTTCATTCCCCAGTTCTTAAAATCAAAACGTCTCAAGAAAACGTCCAAAAAAAAGAGATAATGAATGAATAAAAAGCTCAGTCACTTCATATTTGCTAAAGCCATTTGAACTTTGTTTTTCTAGAACTATTAACCCTTGTTGTACCTTTAACCCTCTAAACACATTACAACCCCAATTCGAGGCTGTTTTTGATATCATCGGAGTCATATAGCATAGTAGAGGAACTCGGATGAACGTGCAAAATCAACGTAATCCTAAGCAAGAACATAAGCCGAGAGTAAACACCTTAGCCACCAAAATTGTGTAAAATGAGTAAACTACCTATGATGAGGTGTTTTACTTAGCGATCCCCTCAAGCTCGTTTAATTGAACATGTGTCCTTTTTCTTAAAACATATGACCTATGATAATTGAAATCTGGCTTTTGGATATCGTGTCTCTACTTTGTATTTCCGAATGCATGTAATTACAGATGCTCGAAATTGTGTCAAGCACCTAGTCAAACCGGGAGGTTTTCTAGCTTGCTTGTGATTGCGGGTTTAGTTTTTAGTTTACTTGGGGACAAGTAAAGTTTTAAGTGCGAGGAGGTTTGATAGGGGTCAAAAACCCCTATCTTTGGGTACGGTTTTAGGACGGGTTTTAGCGTTATTTAGTTAATAAGCGAGCAATTCTCGCATTTAAATACTTTTGTGTGAGTTAGTTAGAAATTGGAAATGTTTTATTTACTTTTCATTGTTTAGGATCGTTTTATGATCAATTTAGGCAAATACGGCCAAAATGGCATGCATATTATAATTCCGTTATCTTTTGAAGCTAATTGATCCGTCAAAAGTGGCACCAAACGAAGCGTTTGCTTAAATAAGCGATTGGCGGGTCAATTTAGCCTTGGACTAATGTTATCTGGAGTTTTTGTGCATGCACAGGGATAAGTTCGGGCGAAAAACACGTTGTTGGCATTCGACATCCGCGTGGGGGCGTATCGGGTAAGACTACTCGACGAACTGGCCTATTTTAGGAAAAGAAGATGCATCTTACTGGTGCAGCTTTTAAGAAAGAAGCCAATGTTTGTACCAAACCTGTTGGTAACAATTCTTTCTCTTCAAATCCAAGGAATTTGAACTTTTTTTTTATTTTTCTATTGCAGTGAGAAATCATATTCAATTGGATTTTTTCCTTTCTTCCTTTTTCGTACGAGTGTACAAAGAATTAATGGTTTGATTAGTGCCTCGATGGCTTCTTGGTGAAGTTAGTCGTAATTTTTTTTTTGGTTTAATAAGTCCGTTACCTCATACTAGGTCTAAATCCTAAATTGATTAGTTGTTCTTGTTCAATTGCACTCAATATACTCTTGTTTTTTTAATAGAAATTGTTTCAATATACTCGTGTTTTTCATTAGAATTTGTTGAAAGTAAAAAATGGAAAATACTTGTCAAAGTGGTCACTCTTCTTTAAAAAACCAACTAGATAAATCCTTGCTTGTTTAAGAACTAAAATTCCGAACTTTAATAGTAATCTATTAGTTTAATTGATTAAATCACTACAAAAAAATTGACTATTGTGGACCGTTAAAATTGTCCCCAAAAATCAGAAAAATTGTCCCCTATTCTTTTGGAGACAATTTTTTTCGTCCCCTTGTTCCATCCCCTATGCGAGCGTACCCTATTCTATAGGGGACAAAAATGATGACTCGTCCCCATTTTTTTGAGACAATTGTCGTCTCCATTTTTTGGGACAATTATTGTCCCCATTCTAAGAGACAATTATCGTCCTCGTTTTTAGGGACGATTTCCGTCCCGTGTATAGGAGACGATTTTTGTCCCTACTCTTAGAGGATAATTTTTTATCCCCAAAAGATGGGGCGACTGTCGTCCCCATGTAAAGGAGACAAATTTTGTCTCTTCATTACGGGACAAATGCCATCCCTATGGAAAAGGGACAACATTTATCCTAAAAATTATCATTAGGCGTTTTGACAAAATAAAAGAAGAAGCTAAAAGATATATGAATATTTGGATTGAAGAGAGCTACTTCAAAATCTCACAACTGCTAAGAACATTTTCATTAGATAAGTGACATGAGAGCTTGATGTCAAAATATTATACAACTGCATAAAGTTGACAATATAAGTGTCCATGCTTAACATCTAAAATCAAAACTCAATTGATCCTAATAGATGAAATTTTGATATTGAAATATAATAATCCTACATCTTGCTATATAGAATTCTACTCATTCATTAATAGATTTACAATATTTAACAAGATGCATTCTTGAATAATCAATGTTAATTACAGGTTACGAAAGATTCACAATGGATACTACTATCCTAGTAGTGTAATCATTAAGCAAAACAAGGAAGAAACGGTGAATTACCTTGTCATGCATTTCATCCAGCAATGGCTCGTCTGTCCATTTCCTGAAGACAAATTAACAACCAACTAACAAACAAGAACTAGAACATTTAATAATTGTTAGAACTCCAAACATCAAGATACACTGTCAAACCTCATTCATGTCACAAGCCATGTTTTTCAGAGTGCCTAACCCTTCTGCTATGACATCTAAGCCTTGATCCCGCACGAAGTCAGATATATATTATATTGATGAACAACTAACGCCACGTCACCACCAAAAAAAGAAGTTCACACTAATTTCACTGATATGCTCCAACTAAAACTATGGCAGATTATTGCATTTTAACATATGACAGAAAAACATAGTCTAAAGCGTAGTTCGAAGATAAATAAATGCACAAGCTTGCCTGTTTCACTCTACGTGTCTCGCACTCCTGCCTAAATCAGTCCGACTCTTCAGATTGCTGGAAATATTCTTTAATAAAATAATTGGAAAATCATCGTGAGTATCATATTCATCAGGGTATACTTCAACAGTCAACTTCAAGACAGATTGATAAATTACCATAAGTGGAGTCAAATTTGATTCCAGCATGAGAAGTGGAAGGTGCCCAATCACTAGTTTGTTTAACTGGCCCCGTACTTTCATCTCGTGTTGCTTCAATCCTGTCTTTTAATGCAGAAACTAAATCGCTACGAGCTTTGTTATTCTCTTGAAAGCCTTTTGACCTAGAATAGAGAAATTTAAACTAATTAGCTGCTCCGTTTTCTTCTTCTCCGGGGATTTAAAAATTTGCCTGGATCAATCAAATTTAGGACCACATCCAAACAGAAAATGCCAGAAAACTAGGGGGGGGGGGAAAGCAAGCTATATGGCAGACCTTTTTGAAGGCAAGTCTCTGTAATTTGGGAATTTCCTCCAGCAATCGACCCTTTATTGTTCGTATCTCAGCCTTTATAGCAATAACGGTAGCCCTATTTTTCTCCGCTGCTGCCAACTCCGACTTCTACAATAATTTCCAATTTCAAAATTGAGAACAAGTACTTTTGTAGTCCTCTGAAATCTATCAGCAACAAAGAAAAAAAAGAAGAGGAAGAGGAAGAGGGGATAATTACTTCAATAGTAGCATCAAGGTTAGCCTCAACGATGTCGTAGAGCCGAGCAAAAGCACATTGTGATGCTGGGATGATAAATCTACGAATGCCGCCAATTTTCATTGATTTTACAATTACTTCAATCCTTGAAATGGCCTGCAAGCAGTTTTCAACAAAATTAGATCCATTTATATTATCTTTGTAATTCCACATTTCAATTTCACTAGTTATTATTAGTATTCTAAATTGACATCAAATTTTCCCATTCTGACTACAAATCACAAAATGTTCATCAAATCCAATAGACTCCGGAGCTCTATAAGAATAATCACAAAACACTTTCAAATTAGTATATTAAAGCGACATGTATCAACATTTTAAGTGGAGTGCAATACACAAATTGGCCTATCAGATTCCAAAGATGAAGGAGCACAATAGCATAATTGTGGACTCAATATATCAATCTGATGGATAATGTTTTCCTCTCAACAATAGCATATTAGCTGCTTTCAAATAGGCTTCCCTAGCAATGTAGGAGGTCCATTTGATACTGATTGATGCATTTTTCTAGTATCAGGTGTTTATCCAAAATCATCAAATCCAATAGACTATGGAAGTTCTATAACAACCATCACAAACATGATTACTCATGAAATTAGTCCACGACTTCAAATTAGTTAATAAAACTAGCACGTATCAACATCAAAATGCATCAATTAAAACCAGACATCCTCACAACGAATTCAATGACATTTTAAGACCATAAAATGCATCACATACTAGTCTATAAATGAAAAGAAGGAAACTGAAGCAAGTAACCTATGAAAAGCAGCAAACACGAAAGCATTAATTAGCATATATATAGATAGGAATCCAAACAAGAAAAGGAAAACTTCCAATAGGGGCTAGCTCGGATTCAAGCATGCTAGAAAGAGAATCATCCAATGGCCATACAATAACAATAAAATTGTACACCTTTTGGTTCAATTTTTGCTATTGGAACTCTTATAACTAGTTAACCTTAACACAATAGCCATAGTATCAGAAATAAACACTCAAATAGCATGTGAAATTTCCAATCTCTATACTCATATTCATCCTTATCTGTTTTATTGTCAATCATAGATAATGCATAAATAATTTGGATAGAGACCTCTAATTCAGTATAAAATCAGACACCAATTAGGATATTAATCAAATGCTGGCCATGAAAGAAGGTTAACAAATAGTCCTGAGTAACTCAACATACAACAAAAGGAATAAATTAAATGAAATTTTAGAAGAAAGAAAAATACCCAAATCGAGGTTCCTATCTCCGCAGGATTCCTGAAAGTGTTACAGTTGCACTTCATAAAATACTTCGAAGCAACATAATGAACCTAGTAAAACAAAAGAAGGGCAATATATACAACTCTAGTTAGCCAGATGCTAGAAATAAAATTGTGGAAAGAACAAGTCTGAATATTTAATAAACAAGAAACAAGATGAACCAACAATGACCCATCTTGCCCAACCACTCACCCTATATTCACAGATAGCAACTATCTTCAACACAATGAGGGCATAATTATCTATGTATGGAACTATATCAATATCACCGAAATATTTTTCTTCTTTCTTTAGCTTTATATGTTTATTTCATTTCCATTTAGTTGAATAAAACATGGTGTTCTAGTGATCGGTTAACATTTTCAATTGATAATAATTTTATTAGATTTACTAGTTTATAAAACCAAGCATGAATTCCTTTTCCATCCTCACAAAAGCTATGAAAGACCGAGCCACTATTTCCACAGATCTTATCAACTTATGATGCATCCAGTTTATACCCACAGCCATCCGCTCTGCAAAATGGTTGCCAGCAGAGGGAATGCCAATAAAACGTTCTAGCCGATCTTGTCACTTACTCGATAAAATTTCCCCTATCGATGCCTCTACTAACAGTTAATGGTTATGGACTAAAGTTGATGTTTTATGCCTCCTGGACATAAAGCTTCGATTTCAAACCCCCAAATTATATATACTTAATCATCTGGATGCATACACTCTAAGAAAAATTAAAATTAAAATTATCAAAAGCCTAAAATTTATCCAAAACCCCAAATTATATATACTAAAACAAATTGAACTTAAAATCATAGACGTTAGTAATACAATCAACGAAATCAAGCCTTCGATTTCATGTAATAGTTGAAAAAAATTTGAAAAATTACCTCAATATGCAGGAGTTAGATCACATCCATTCCTCGTTGTTGACATGATGTAGCCGTCGTAACCACAACCCCTGCTAACAGGTCTGCCATCAGTTTATACAAAGAAAAAGGAACGAATAAATAAAGGAAAGATTAGAGAGAGGTGATTGGAGAAAGAACCGTGAAGTATACATGGATGAATGAAGAGGGAGGTGATGGTCGTAAATGGACCAAAGAATAAGGAGGCGGGAAGCAGAAAGAATCATCTAGGTTAAAAATATTCCATCTCGAGGACATCTTCCATTTCTGATTCAACGTGTTCTTATAGTTAATCTTTAACAAATAATATAGTAATAATAATATATTACAAATACTTTTAGCAATCAATTTGCTAAAAGGGCACTAAAATAGATCCATTAGAGGGAGACAAATACAAAAATAGTGAAACAAATATGTTACCTCACCAATACAACAATAAAAGATGAGATACGGAGCTTCTGATATTAGGAATGATGAAATTAACTAAAGAAAGAATTATGTTCCAAAAAAATTTAGTAGCATCCAAATATAAATTGAAGGATATAGTTGCTATTATTGCATACCATCACATGAACACAACAAAATATCCACACGCTAGCAAACTAAGATTGGGGTAAAAAGACTGCCCTCAAATTAAATACCTCTATCTCTTTTTCAACAACCAAAAATAGAAAGTTTGTTCAAGCACCTGAATAGATGTAATCTCAAGGTTACATGGATCCTTCATAGTAGCAAAAAACAATGTGTTCAATCTACCATGGTACAATTTCTCCTTGACCGCATCAAGCTACTATCTCGACGTGCCAGTCAAAGAGGAGCAGGTCGAGTGAAGAAGGAGCAGTTGAGAGGAATAGCTCCAACTGTCGAAGGGCTACACATACTAGCAGGTCCAAGTCAAGACGCGAGGACGAATAGCACTACAGTTTTTTTATTAGAGCCATGCCAGAATTTGAACTGGAACAGGGGAAACAGCTATTAGCAAAACTATTTAAACTATACTGAATTAAATTTTGTGCAAAGGAATAACCATAATTTGGCCGGCTTCAGTAGGATTATAGGTTCATAATTGGCAAATATCAAATTCATATATGCTTAATAAGGAGGAAATAATGAATGTAAGAAAATATTAGAATGTCGCTAATGAATCTGCCAAATATAAAGTTTATTTTACATTTATAGGAGGATCTTATGAGCTCCTTCAAAAAGTCTAATCTAGATCCTCTACATCTTATGAAGAGGTAGGTAGTACAAAGAAAGAACCTCTATATATATAGGAATGTATAGTTTAGCATACCACTGTGTAAAAAAGAAGAAATTAAGAAATTAACCATACCATCTAGAATTCTGAAAATTCAAGAAGTTTGCACACTCAAACAAGGCCTTAGTTGTCATCCCCTTTTCCAACCTCCAAATGTTCAGTAATGGCAACTTCACTATTCTGCTTATTGGAAAAAAAATTAACGTTTCTATAAGGCTCGTTTTGTGATTCTGTTAAATCTTTGCTAATAACATCACGAAATCAATTCTTCAAATTAAAACAAAAACCCTAACATGCGATTGACCCAAAATTGTTCAAAACCCTAAAAAAATCAATTCATAAAATTAAAAAACAAAAACCTGTTGTGCCACAAACAGCTTCTGTCGTTAGAGTCACCAGAGATACCAGTAGAGGTGTGCCTAGCGGTAGACTAGAGACGGGAAGAAGACAGAAGGTTCAGGGAAAGGGAAACAGGGAGAGAGCGAGCTTGGATTGAGGGAGCGAGACGAGTTTGATCGCAGAGAGAGAGAGAGAGAGAGGCGGTGGAGAACTTGTGTCTACAAGAAAGGGATTTTCAATTTCAGAATTTTTATTTTACTGAATTTCTTTGATTTTGCTTTTGGGGGGAGTTGTTCCCGCTGAATTTCTTGATGATTTCAGTTGGCAGTTACTACTTTGACAAGTGTCTTCCATTTTTTACCTTCAACAAAATTCTATTGAAAAACAATAGTATATTGAAACAATTTCTATTAAAAAACAAGAGTATATTGAATGCAATTAAACAAGAACAACATTAAAATTTCAGTAATCCATTTAAGTTTTAGATCTAGCATGAGGTAACAGACTTATTAAACCAAAAAAAAAAAAAATAAGAGTAACTTCAACCAGAAGCCAGGCACTAATCAAACCATTAATTCTTTGTATGAAAAGGAAGAAAGGAACAAATCCAATTGAATATGATTTCCGAATGAAATAGAAAAATAAAACAAATTCAAATTCCTTGGATATGAAGAGAAAGAACTGTTACCAACATACAAACATTGGCTTTCTCAGTAAGATGCATCTTCTTTTTCACGAATCGTGCAAATACAAATCAAACCTGCAATTCCACATTCAGAAAAAAAAAATTCGATAAACAAAAAAAATAAAGGAAATCGAAATCAAAACGTGGTTAAACAAATAGACTAACATCTCACTTTGTTTCAACTAAACTTTATGCTAAACTTTATAAATGAAAATTATACTAAACTTTATTTTTTGAGATATACAGTTTAGATTCACTAGAAACGAGCATTAGATCAGACTTAACCAAAACAGATTCAACACTGAGCGTAAGTAGAATCAAAGACTATTGTTAAAAGTCTCATATTGCCCATCCCCCCATGTGCTTTTAATTCCACAAATTAATGAGGTTGTCTGGACTGGAACGCTCGACCATTTGGTCTTAGAGGCTCTGGTACCATGTCATGGAACCGATTGAACTAAAAGCTCGAACTGATAGTTAAGGCCCAATCATAGATCTTATATTAACTGTAAAGTCTAAAAATACATCTTCATCTATTTATGAGGTAGTTTTTTTCTTCCCCTACCTTTGAACCTATTATAAGAGTTAGTGTTGCAGGATTGAGAGATCGAAATAATGAGGATCCAGAGTTAGTAGGGTTAAGGTGCAAAAATACCCCTAATGTGTCAGGAGTAATTTTACCCATAACGTCTAAAATAGTGCAATTTTACCCCTAAAGTTAGTAGCCAAGAGAAAATTTATAAATTGGTGAATTTTTTGAATTGTTTTGTCCAATTCTTACAAAAGATAGTATATTTTCTTTTCCACATCCCAACATATGTTTGTGATTTGTTACCGATAAAATGATTCACGTGTAAAATGTAGATGACAAAATTCATGACACATAAGACAATTTGATGAATTATTTCTCAAATTAACCCAATTTATCAGTGTTAGTGGTAAGATTGCTCTTGGCTTCCAAAGTTATGGGTAGAATTACACCATTTTAGACGTTAGGGGTAAAATTACTCCTGTCCCAAAACGTTATGGGTATTTTTGCACTTTAACACGAGTTCTTATTATGGTTTTTGTATTTAGTTGTTACGGAATAAGCATGTTTAGAGAGCTGGTAAGACATTTGCAAAGTTCAGGGAGCTAAAAAAAATTCATGGGCAAGTTTAGGGAGTTAGTGATACGAAATAAGGAAGTTTATGGAGCTGATGAGACACTAGCAAAGTTCAGGGAACCAATCTACTATTATGGACAATTTCAGAGAGCTGGCGATATAGTATGCCATAAAATTATTAAAGTTTTGCTTTTGACCATAATAAAATCATTCATGGTGCCCAAAAGATGGCATGAACAATTTGCAAGGGAACTCAATGTCACGTATTAGTCACACATGAAAAAAAATCATGTGCTAGATACATTGATTATGATCATAAATTTTAAAAAAATAAAATCAATTGGAGTTCGACCCATCTATCCTTCCTTGTACATCTCCTCTAACAAACAACCTATATAAAAAGCCACTTTTTATACTATCTCACCTCATATCGCCTCTGTTAAACATAGTGGTACCTAATAGTATAATACTATGACAAAACTCAATAACTATTTAAATTATTTGGTGACCTTCATCTCGAGATTAGCAAACGGAGCGGCTCATGTTATGGCTACGTGTTCTCAGTACAATGCTAGTTTCATTAGTGATTTTTCTATCCCTAATTTCTTGGTTTTTATAGTTTGTACTGAATCTTCTTTAATTTCTTAATAACATTTTGTTTGGTTCAAAAAAAGTAACTATTTAATTAATTTATTTAGCTTTGTATTTGAGAGGAAGTTGGCTTAAACCCCCCTAGATCCACTCCAAACCCTAATTTCATGCTCTTCACAGTTCATTGCCTTGCACAGTCTTCTTCTTTGGTCATCCTAGGTCTTTAAAGCTCAGGAATTCTATACTTATATTTCTGGGTAAGCTCATAGTTAGAGCTACCAAATTAGGGTCTATAATTTTCCAGTTGTGCATTTTGTAATTTAAGATGGAATTCGTCCGTCCTTTTTAATTGCTTAATTTTCTTTGATCATTGGGATAATTCCAATTTGCTAATGTAAATTGGACTCAATTCCTCTTTATAAGAAAAATTATTTTGCATGGATGTTTATAAATAGATAATCAGATAATTTCAAGTGAATTTTGTTTTACTTGGTATATAAGTGAGTCACAAAAATTAGTTTGACAAGTTAAATTTGTTGTTGTCAAAACCTAACCACGTTGATCTGAACCACGTATGGATGGTAATATTGCGTTTTGGCTTTAATGAACAGTTCTTTTCCGTTTGCAACTAACATGGGCTTAGACCAACTCCAACACATTTCATTAACTTTACTGCATCAAACCATGTTTTCATCATTTTGTCTCTCTGTTTTGATGTTGCTATAATGTTTTTACTCTAACCCATTTCATTATTATTTTATTTTTTTGATAAAACATTTCATCATTATTAGAGTTAAATGATTTTGTATGGATTGATTATTAGTGTTAAATGATTTTTTTTTTTTTTATGTATATAAAATAAATGAAAAAGAAAATAAATAATATTATTTTTTATTAAATGATGCTCCATCAAAAAAAATTCATGGAGCATCAAATTTGATGATAAATGACCGTATTTTGATGCATACGGTTTGCTCCTGGGTTGGAGATGGTCTTAGAGACGTAATGGTGGTGAAATTTGTATGCTCTTGGCTTGGAAAATGATTTTTCATTGTGATGGATATTTGAAAATCAGGGAAGTTTCTTTGAATTATTGCTTAAATGAGAATGATAAATTTGGAGACCCTAAGAAGGCTGGTGATTAGTGTGTGTTTCCCTTTTTCACTATTTGTTTTTTCCTACTTCATTTTGCTTCACTCAGTGAACTGTATTTTGAAAAAAAAATCATAGCCCTAACATGAATCCAGGTTTTAAATCATTCACAGTGTTGAAGGCATCAAAAGATGGAATTTACAGTTTTAAATGTAAAAACTTCAAATATGGGTTGATATCTAGAAGGGTAGAAGCCATGTATATGCTTGCATGGTTGTTATCAAAGAAATTATATTGTGAGCCCTTGTTTCTGAATGGCAAAAAACTTTTAAACTTTGCAGCTAATTTTGATGACTTCATCTTCCAATAATTAGGACATTATTTGAGAGCATAAGCTTTGAAGGCTTTTAATTTGTTCACTATATGCAATGAAGACATAAAGAAATTATGTCTGAGGCTTCATATGTTTTAGACTTTTATCATCTTTAGATTTTAGAAGATTACTATGACTATTTCCATTATTAGTAAATATGGTTTTTGTTTGTCGGCATGTTATCGTTTCTTGAGGTGCACTGTGATGCATATGAATGTGCCTTGCTTTACCTATTTGTGTAAGGAACATAGTGTCTAGTTGCTCTTTGAGATGATATGTTCATAGTTGCAAATGCTAAGTCGATCCTTTTGTTTCGGCTGTAATTTTTACATAGAGTGTTTCCGCAGGATTTGTCAGCTCAGATGAAAGAAGAAGCTAGTATTATCGCAAGTAATGAAATGCACTATGGTGGTTCTATGCAAGCCCAATCCATCATATACAATTCTAAGGTTTTCAATTTCCATAGCATATTTACATTTTGTTGTGATGTGGGTGTAAATAAAAAATAACTCCCACTACAACAAATATCATTTATAGCCACGGGTAAATTTGTGACTAAAGTGAAAAAGTTCCGTGACAAAATGATTTAGCGATGATAAAATATTTCATAGCTTGTCGTAGCTAGAAGTGGCGTAACTAAAGGTTTAGCTACGTAACTTAGGTTACCCGTAACTAATAATAGATACATATAGCTACAAAAATAAAAAACTATAACTATAATAATATTATTTATTGCAATGAAAATATTTAATTTGTAACTAAATATTGATGTAATTAGCTACGAAAGTTATGTTTCGGATAAATTTTAGTTTAGCTACTTATAACAATGTTTGTAGCTAAAAAATTGACTTTTACCATAAGTATTTAACTTGTAGCAAAATAATAATATAAACAGCCAAAAAATTACAAAAACCATGGCTAAAACTTAAATTTATAGATTTGAAATTAATTTTGTAGCAAAATTAAAATTTATTGCTTTAAATGAAAAGTAATATAACAAAATCAATTCAGTATTAGCTATAAATTTTAAATTTGTAGTTGAAAAATATTAATATTTTTTTTGAACCAGAAAAATAATAATATTAAGTACATGAATATATAATTTAAACTGGGAAACCATGTCAATTATAGATAAATTATGAAAAGGAAAGATAAATTCATATCCATAAATAATATGAACAATTATCTAAATAGAATAGTTTTACAATTTTCAATTGTTCTAAACACCAAATACGAAAGAAGTAATATTTAAAACATACAATGCTTAAAATAAAAATTATATTAATCAATATATTCAAATACATGTTTCTCTGAAGTGAAGCTTGACATTCCATAGAGTCTTCTACATCACCTTAGAGATCGTCCATAGACTGCAAAAATTACACAACTCCTTCAAGACAATATATAAAAATAACTGAGCTTACATAAATTATACAATTAATCGTTATAATTTAGTTATTCAATCACATAAGAATGTTGAACAGGGACATAACTAAATATATCAACATGAATTAAACGTCCCTATGATCTAATGGAATTATATCACTAAACAAGGACATACATATATTACCAAAAAATTACCCACTGCAAAAAAAAAAACACATGATGTTCGAGCACTAAAATATTCCGTGACACATGAAAAGTTTAAGCTTGTTTTAAAAGTTTCAGTTTTGTTGTTCGAGCACTAAAATATTCCGAGACACATAAAAAAAAATATGTTTCAAAAAGGGTATCTAAATTCATTTGCTAACCTGTCTTGAGGGAAGCACCCTTGCAGTCCATCCTTCAATCTCCTTGACACCACTGTAAAAATGAGGGCTGGTAACACCACATTTGTTCAACCTACCCATCATTTCTATAATAATTTTACCGCATCTGTGATAATCAGCATACTCAAACTCAGCAATGTATCTTACACAGCAAAAACAAAGGCTGAAGCAAAAAACAGAAACAGTTCATTAATCTTTTCAAGGAAGAGTAAAAAACAAAACAAAACTGATACCATGTTTTTGCATCACAAGTAGAAATCTGATGATGACTTTTGAGGAAGGCCAAATCATGGCCTAGCGTTTCCCTGGCTTTTCAGCATTGTATCTACACTTCGGAGAATCATTCAAAACACTAACTCTCACCATCTTTATTGCTAACAAATTTAAGATACGCCAATCACAAGTCAACTCAAGATATGGTAATAAAAGGGATTCATACCTAGACCAAAACGATAAAAACAAACACTGTGGTCTCATAATGAAAATAGAAAATCAGAAGCCCAAAGATGTAGAAGTTTAAGGATAAATGACAGAACAAAACAAATTTTAATTTAAAAAAAGAACTACAAAGGCCAAATGATCAAGAATGTTCTGAACTTATATGTGCCCAAACTCTAAATCTAGTCATAGAGCTAAACTAGATAATTCAAATTGGTATAAGATAATTTCAGCAACTGAATCTATTTTTCACAATGGAACATGGTTATGTTTTTTTTAATATATGATAATTTCAAATTAGTATTAGATAATTTCAGCATCTGGTTAGTCACCAGATTAAACATTTAATGAACATGAAAGATTTTTTGAAGGTTCAATGGATTATCAAATATTGTTTTAATATTGCTGATCAACATTCCGATGGACAGCAGGGATTTGAGGAGATAGATATAAAGAAAGTAGAGGAACAATCAACAGAGTTAGAGAAAGATCTGATAGTAAAAGAACTTGAAACCCTTAATGTTCTTGAAGAACTTGGGACAACGAAAGGGATCGTCATGGAATTGAAGCTTCAGCTACAGAAAGAAGCTCTAAGATATATGTCAATCCCAGATGATCATGTTGCAAGTCCTGCTTCTATCAAGGAAATGAACAAAGAAAACTGTAGCTTATTTCCTGTCCTGAAGTCCTTTCCTGACATGATCTTTATGGAGTTGAAACAAGCCAAGTTGAATCTCGGTAAACTATTAAAACTATAAAGAATGAATTTCAAAAACAGAGTGAACTTGTAAACCTAAAAAATGTAAGCAACAATATGGGTAAAAACAATCATAGTTGTATTTGTTCAATTGAGTCTTCCATAGATAATGTCACTAACTTTTATTTTTCTCAACCCTCTAGGCCTAGACATCTTAACCTCTCTCGATTTCTTTTGAAATTTTTTTGGAAATTGTCAAATCAAAATAAAAAACCAGTTTATATATAATACAGAGATAAACAAAAGTTTCAGAATGAGAAACAATTAACAAATTAACTTTCTAGAGGATATGGAGGGGATTGTTATACCTTTGGTATAACCTTCCCAATATCTGCATTCTTCAAGAAAAGCCTAAAGGAATGAAATAAACCAATATTAATAATGATATACAGTGGTGGAACCCGAGTTTTTTTATAACTTTAACAAGATAGATATTCCTGGAGATGTAACAAAATGTAGTGAGAATATAAAGAACTGAAGTCAAATTAACAAAGTTAAATTCATATATAGGCATATCCCACTGGAATTCAGATTCGTAATTTGCAGTCACATACACCAATTTGAACTCAATCGAATTCTGTTTTAAACATTACATATTTTTATTCTATTCTAACGAAATTCACAAGATCAAACCACTTTAGAACAAAACTAAATAAAAAAGGAAATTCCTTTCATACATCAACTTAGCACTTAGATCAATAAATTGTAGTACCTGCAGCTAAAAAGTGCAGTAATGAATACATCACAACTGAAACTAGTTAGATTGAGATGAATACATCACAACTGAAGCTAATGAATTAAAATGAAGCAAAACAGAACAGTAATCATCAAAAGCCCTCAATTCCGAATGGTAATAAGTAACCAAAAGCAAAACTTTACAGTATCTAGTCTCAATTGGGAGCAAAGCAGTATAGTAAATTGAAAGATAAATTGAAAAACCCTCAATTCAGAATAGTAATCAAAGTAATAAGTAAAGAAGGAAAATTTAAAAGTCAAATTGAAAGAAAAAATCTACTGAAAGACTAATTGAAAGATAACTCATGTATATACAATAGACTAACTAAGGTAGGGTTAGGGATTTAATATAAAAATTGAAAACTAAACTAACCTGGTTGGAGATCAATTCCGACGAAGAATATAGGTTGCGGGAGAAGCCGATGTGGAGGCTGGTTGAGTCCTGGTGGTCGTCGTCGTTGGACCTGGAGAAGAAAACGAAACGTATAAATGGGAGAGAAAAAATGAGAAGAAAATCGTATTTTGGAGAAGAAAAGGATAAAGAGGAACTATCATAGTTAGTCGAAAATTTAGAGCGGGATATTTTGGTGTGAATGAAAATTTCCCGTGAAAATCTAGCGGGATTATAGATAGTGGCGAAGGTGGTACAAAGCTAGAATTCTATCCACGTGAGGTTGCGTTATTTGTTTACTAAGTAATTGAAAAATTAATGTATTTTTGAATTGTTGATTTTACTTCACTGTTATAGAAATTCAAAAGGCACCCCCAATTAACACGTCCATACATTTTCATATTGTTTTATTTTTTCTTTAGAGAAAAAAAAAATCACACTTTCTTTTTTGACGGAATTCATAGTTTTCTTATTTCAGAATCATATTGATGTAATATAATATATAGAATTGGAAAGTGTATATTTATTTAAGGGTTAAGGGGCAAAAAATACTCCTAAAGTTTTGGGTCATAAGTAATTTTACCCCTAACGTTTAAAATTGTGCAATTTTACCTCTAATGTTTGTAGCCAAGAGCAATTTGACCTCTAACGTTGATAAACTGGATCAATTTCAGACACTATTATAAAATACAGACCTTTTTTTCTTTATTTTGTATCAATTGCATATCAATTTGTTCTAAAAAAATGGATATAATGTTTTTTGTAATTTAATAATAAAATTAGAGATTAATATTTATAAATTCGGTGAATTTTTTGAATTTTTTTTTGTCTAATTCGTACAAAAGACAGTATATTTTTAATATTTTTTCTTATTATTTTCACATCCCAACATATGTTTGTGATTTGTTGCGGATAAAATAACGCATCTGTGAAGTGTAAATGACAAGATTCATGATTGAAAAGACAGTTTGATGAATTATTTTTTAAATTGACTCAATTTATCAACGTTAAAGGTAAAATTGCTCCTCGCTTCCAACATTATGGATAAAATTCCAACATTTTAGACGTTAGGGGTAAAATTGCTCCTGACTCAAAATGTTAGGGGTATTTTGCACCTTAATCCTTTATTTAATGAATTGCGTTACGTTACGTTACGTTACGTTACCTTACGTTACTCTGAGTTACATTACTTACGCTATGTTACTCTGAGTTACATTACTCTAAGTTACGTTACGCTACGTTACGTTACTATGAGTTATGTTACGTTATGTTACTATGACTGACATGACGTTCCTATGTGTTATTTTACGTTATTCTGAGTTACATTACGGTACACTAAGTTACGTTGCTCTGAGTTACGTTATGTTACGTTACATTACTCTAAGTTACGTTACTCTGAGTTACGTTATGTTACGTTACATTACTCTAAGTTACGTTACTCCGAGTTACGTTATGTTACGTTATATTACGTTACTCTGAGTTACGTTATGTTACATTACATTACTCTAAGTTACGTTACTCCGAGTTACGTTACGTTACGTTACGTTACGTTACGTTACGTTACGTTACGTTACGTTACGTTACGTTATGTTACATTAAGTTATGTTACGTTACTCTGAGTTACGCTACGTTACTCTGAGTTACATTACTCTAAGTTACGTTACGCTACGTTACGTTACTATGAGATATGTTATGTTATGTTACTATGACTTACGTAACGTTCATATGTGTTACGTTACGTTATTCTAAGTTACATTACGGTACACTAAGTTATGTTACGTTATGTCACTCTAAGTTACGTTACTCTGAGTTACGTTATGTTACGTTATATTACTCTAAGTTACGTTACTCTGAGTTACGTTACGTTACATTACTCTAAGTTACGTTATATTACGTTACATTACGTTACGTTACTTTGAGTTACGCTATGTTACTCTGAGTTACATAACTCTAAGTTACGTTACTCTTACGTTACTATGAGTTATGTTACGTTATGTTACTATGACTTACGTGACGTTCCTATGTGTTACGTTACGTTATTCTGAGTTACATTACGATACACTAAGTTATGTTACGTTACGTTACTTTGAGTTACGTTACGTTACGTTACGTTACGTTACGTTACGCTACGTTACGTTACGTTACGTTACTCTGAGTTACACTACTCTAAGTTAGGTTACACTACATTACATTACTATGAGTTATGTTACGTTATGTTACTATGACTTACATGAAATTCCTATATGTTACGTTACGTTATTCTAAGTTACATTACGGTACACTAAGTTATGTTACACTAAGTTATAATACGTTACATTACGTTATGTTACTCTAAGTTACGTTACTCTGAGTTACGTTATGTTACGTTACATTACTCTAAGTTACGTTACTCCGAGTTACGTTATGTTACGTTACGTTACGTTACGTTACGTTACGTTACGTTAAGTTACGTTACGTTGTGTTATATTAAGTTATGTTACGTTACTCTGAGTTACGCTACGTTACTCTGAGTTACATTACTCTAAGTTACGTTACGCTACGTTACGTTACTATGAGTTATGTTATGTTATGTTACTATGACTTACGTAACGTTCATATGTGTTACGTTACGTTATTCTAAGTTACATTACGGTACACTAAGTTATGTTACGTTATGTCACTCTAAGTTACGTTACTCTGAGTTACGTTATGTTACGTTATATTACTCTAAGTTACGTTACTCTGAGTTACTTTACGTTACATTACTCTAAGTTACGTTATATTACGTTACATTACGTTACGTTATGTTACGTTACGTTACGTTACGTTACGTTACGTTACGTTACGTTACGTTACGTTACGTTACGTTACGTTACGTTACGTTACGTTACGTTACGTTACGTTACGTTACGTTACGTTACGTTACTTTACGTTACGTTACTTTGAGTTACGCTATGTTACTCTGAGCTACATAACTCTAAGTTACGTTACGCTTACGTTACTATGAGTTATGTCACGTTATGTTACTATGACTTACGTGACGTTCCTATGTGTTACGTTACGTTATTCTGAGTTACATTACGATACACTAAGTTATGTTATGTTACGTTACTTTGAGTTACGTTATGTTACGTTACGTTACGTTACGTTACGTTATGTTACGTTACGTTACGTTACGTTACGTTACGTTACGTTACGTTACGTTACGTTACGTTTACTCTGAGTTATGCTACATTAATCTGAGTTACAGTACTCTAAGTTACGTTACTATGAGTTACATTACGTTACGTTACGTTACATTACATTACTCTGAGTTACGCTACGTTACTCTGAGTTATGCTACGTTGCTCTGAGTTACAGTACTCTAAGTTACCTTAGTTTGCATTACGTTACATTACTCTAAGTTACGTTACTCTGAGTTACGTTATGTTAAGTTACGTTATATTACGTTACGTTACGCTACGTTACGTTACGCTACGTTGCGTTACGTTACGTTACGTTACGCTACGTTACGTTACGCTACATTATGTTACGCTACGTTACGTTACGTTACGTTACGCTATGCTACGCTATGTTACATTAGGTTACGTTACGTTACGTTACGTTACGTTACGTTACATTACGTTACGTTACGCTACGCTACGTTACGCTACGTTACGTTACGTTACGTTACGTTACGTTACGTTACGTTACGTTACGTTACGTTACGTTACTCTGAGTTATGCTACGTTACTCTGAGTTATGCTACGTTGCTCTGAGTTATAGTACTCTAAGTTACATTACATTATTACGTTATGTTACTCTAAGTTATGCTACGTTACTCTGAGTTACGTTACATTACATTATGTTACGTTACTCTAAGTTACGTTACGTTACATTACGTTACTTTACGTTACTTGGAGTTACACTACGTTACTCTGAGTTACGCTACATTACTCTGAGTTACGCTACTCTAAGTTACATTATGTTACTATGAGTTATGTTACATTATGTTACTATGACTTACGTGACGTTCCTATGTTTTATGTTACGTTACTCTGAGTTATGTTATGTTACGTTACGTTACGTTACGTTACGTTACGTCACGTCACGTTACGTTACGTTATGCTACGTTGCTCTGAGTTACAGTACTCTAAGTTACCTTAGTTTGCGTTACGTTACTATGAGTTGCGTTCGGTTATGTTACTATGAGTTACGTTACGTTATTCTGAGTTACGTTACGTTACTCTAAGTTACGTTATGTTACTCTAAGTTACGTTATGTTACTATAAGTTATGTTACGTTACGTTATATTATGCTATCTTACGTTACTCTAAGTTACGTTACGTTATGTTGCTCTAAGTTACGTTACTCTAAGTTACATTACGTTACTATGAGTTACGTTATGATACATTATATTATGTTACTCTGAGTTACGCTACATTACTCTAAGTTACCTTACTTTACGGTATGTTACTATGAGTTAGGTTACCTTCTTATGAGTTATGTTACGTTATTCTGAGTTACGTTACATTACTCCGATTTACGTCACGTTACTCTAAGTTACGTTACGCTAAATTACATTACTCTAACTTATGTTACTCGAAGTTATGTTACGTCAGGTTGAGTTACATTACGTTACTCACAGTTACTCTACGTTACTCTGAGTTACTCTATGTTACTCTGACTTACATTACTCTAAGTTACCTTACTTTATGTTATGTTACTATGAGTTACCTTACTTTACATTACGTTACTATGAGTTACGTGAGGTTTTTATGAGTTATGTTACGTTATTCTGAGTTACGTTACGTTACGTTATGTTACGTTGCGTTACGTTACATTATTCTGAGTTACGTTACGTTATGTTATGTTACGTTACGTTATGATACGTTATGTTACGTTATGTTACGTTGCGTTACGTTACGTTACGTTGAGTTACGCTATGTTACTCTGAGTTACATTACTCTAAGTTACCTTACTTTACGTTACTACTATAAGTTACGTTACGTTATGTTACTATAAGTTACGTTATGTTATTCTGAGTTACGTTACATTACTCTAAGTTATGTTATGTTACTCTAAGTTACGTTACGTTACTCTAAGTTACGTTACTCTAAGTTACATTACGTTACGTTACTATGAGTTATGTTATGTTACTATGAGTTACGTTATGTTACTATGAGTTACGTTACGTTACGTTACGTTACGTTACGTTACGTTACGTTACTATGAGTTATGTTACGTTACGTTACGTTACGTTACACTACGTTACTTTGAGTTATGCTACAATACTCTGAGTTACATTACTGTAAGTTACCTTACTTTACATTATGTTACTATTATGAGTTACGCTACATTATGTTACTATGAGTTACGTTACGTTATGTTACTATGAGTTACGTTACGTTATTCTGAGTTACTTTACGTTACTCTAAGTTACGTTACTTTAAATTATGTTACGTTACTATGAGTTACGTTACGTTAGGTTACGTTACGTTACGTTACGCTACGCTACGTTACGTTACGTTACGTTATTCTAAGTTTCATTACGTCACTCTAAGTTTCGTTCTGTTACTCTAAATTTCGTTACCTTACTCTAAGTTTCGTTACTCTAAGTTACGTTATGTTACGTTGAGTTACGTTACGTTGAGTTACGTTACGTTACCATGAGTATGTTATGTTAGTCTAAGTTACGTTACTCTGTGTTATGTTATGTTACTCTGAGTTATGATACATTATATTACGTTACGTTGAGTTAAATTACGTTATGTTGAGTTACACTACGTTGAGTTACGATACGTTACTCTAATTTACCTTACTTTACATTACGTTATGTTACGTTACGTTACCTTACCTTACTTTACCTTATGTTATGTTATGTTACGTTACGTTATGTTACGTTGTGTTGCCCTATGTTATGTTGCATTACATCACGTTATGTTACGTTATGTCACGTGAGGTTACTTTATGTTACGTTACTATGAGTTATGTTATGTTACTCTGAGTTACGCTACGTTACTCTGAGTTACATTACTCTAAGTTACCTTCCTTTACGTTAGGTTAATATGAGTTACGTTACATTCTGTTACTATGAGTTACGTTATGTTCCTATGAGTTATGTTACATTATTTCGAGTTACGTTACATTACTCTCAATTATGTTACATTACTATGAGTTACGTTATGTTATGTTATGTTATATTATGTTACTCTGAATTACTCTAAGTTACTCTAAGTTACTCTACGTTACTCTGAGTTACTCTACGTTACTCTGAGTTACATTACGTGACTATAAGTTACGTTTCGTTACCATGAGTTACGTTATGTTACTATGAGTTACGTTACGTTATTCTGAGTTACGTTACTCTAAGTTACGTTACTCTAAGTTACATTATGTTACGTTACTATGAGTTACGTTATGTTATGTTACTATGAGTTACGTTATGTTACTCTAAGTTACGCTACATTACTCTGAGTTACATTACTCTAAGTTACCTTACTTTATGTTACGTGACTATGAGTTAGGTTATGTTATGTTACTATGAGTTACGTTACGTTACTCTGAGTTACGATACATTACTCTAAGTTATGTTACGTTACGTTACGTCACGCTACACTACGATACGTTACGTTGCATTACGTTACTCTGATTTACGTTACTTTACTCTGAGTCACGTTACGTTATTTAATATTATATGAGTTTTTATTATGTATAACAACAAAACAATTTTTTTTGAAGAAGAAGTTGATTCAATATTAAATATAAATCGAAAGTTTGAAAGGATGATATGAAATCTTTGAAGGATTGAAGTTGTTAGGTTATTGATTTAAAATGAGATCTATGTGCAATAATATCCACGTTCCATCCCTTCATTCTTTTAAATCCTATTTAAAAATATTCATTTTTATCATAGCATTGATAAATTAAAAGAACATAAATATCTAAATATGGATTAATTAGATGTGAAAGTACAAAACTAAACCTTGAATTTCACAATTGTTGTTATATTTAGAGCATGATATTACACATGGTTGTCAAAACCGGACCGGTCAAACAACTGTAAAAGATAAAGGATCAAGGGTTTGAGGTTTAATCGAGATCCAACCGGGGTTCAACCGGTAATAAAAAATCATATGCAAATTATATTTTTATTCATATGTAATTTTATAACATAGTATAGTATCAACTATATTCATAAAAATTATACTAATATAATAACATTTATTTACTATCAAAACATGATATCAAATTAATAATTTTAACATGACAAATAAATATAAAAATTAAAGAAAATATATATTTTTAAAATTAATAGTGATTATTTTTTATTAATAACTAACATGTAAATATGTTAATAGGATATGTATTTTATAATTCAACTTAAATTTAAATTTATTAGATTTTTAAAATTTATTTGTATATATTTAAAATCTAAATGCTAATTAAACTGTATTAATATTGAGAAAATATAATAATTGTTTAATGATATTTTCTAAATAAAAAAAATAATACTAAATCATATTTTAATTATTTAAGTTATAACATTATTATTTATTCTTAAATAGTTAATAAAAGACATAAGTGAAATAGTAGTGTAGTGGTAAGTATTAGAATTTATAGACTAAAGGTCAAAGTTTGAATCCTATCTTTGTCAAAATTTATATATTTTTTTAAGTAAACATGTCTAAAAGCAAACCGGATCAAACCGCTTAACCGGCATTGGGTCAACCGATTCAAGGTTGAACCGGCAGGTTTGAGCGGATCTGAACGGTTTTCAAGGATTTAATAACCGGACCACATCTGACCCGAAATTGTGACCGGTTCTGGTCGAACGGGGTTGGACCGGCCGGACCGTTCCGGGTTTGATAACCTTGATATTACATTTTTTTTATAGTGAAAAAGCTATTCCTTAGAATTTGGACTGAATCTTGTATGTTGGAATGAATCTCCAACATTTGTTTTTTTAATTATTTAATTTTACTATATTTAGTGACTTTTATGTTATAGTTATTTTATAAATTTGAATAAATCAAATTGAACATTACCTAACGGATCGTGATAGAGTAGGATATATTTATTCTCAAATAGATAATAAAAACATAGTCATGAAAAAACAATTGACAATATTATAATATTTAATATTTAATTTATTTGATTAATTATTTTTTAAGTATTAAGGGATAAAGTGTAAAAATACCCCTCATGTTTACAACTAGAAGTAATTTTACTCTTATCATCTAAAATAGTGTAATTTTATCCCTAACTTTGATAGCCAAGAGAAATTTTACCCCTAAAGTAGATAAATTGAAAAAAATTGAAAAGTAATTCATAAATTATTTTCTCGGTCATGAATCTGGGCATCTAAATTTCACATGTATCGTCATTTTATCACTCATTAGTAATAGGTTATAAACATATGATTAAATGTGAAAAAAATTAAAAAAAATATACCATATTTTGTATGAGCTGGGAAAAAAATTTAAATTTTTTTCCGAATTCATAAATATTAATTTCTAATTCTATTATTAAATAACAAAAAATATGATACTTTTTTTAGAACCAACTGATACACAATTGGTGCAGAATAAAAAATAAAATATCAATGTCTTATAATAATATCTGAAATTAACCCAACTTGCCAATATTATGGGTAAAATTGCTTCTGTCTACTAAATATTAGAGATAAAATCGCACAATTTTAGATATTAAGTGTAAAATTATTACTCCTGACTGTAAATGTTAAGTGTGTTTTGCAGCTTATTCCAGGTATTAAAATTAAATAAAATCTATAATTTATCTTTATTATTGATATCTTTAATACATTTGAAGGAACTCTGATCTTTTTTTTTATTAATTTATAAAGAATGTTTTTAGTAGATGATTTTTTTCATTATCTGTAATTTATTATACTTTTAATCTATATAGATATATTTTTTTTATCAATTTCTTTTTGTTTTATAGAAAAGAAAATAAACTTGTAAAAAACAAATGTGATACGCAATGATTGAAATAAAATTTGGTTCTCTAATTATTTATTTTTTTATAATTGAGTCTTTAAATATAATTTTCACACACATTGACCCCTCAATGTGTGTGAAAAAAAAATTAGGAGTTTAATTCTTGAAATCTTAAAAGTTCAAGAAGTTAATCATGTACGTTTTGATACGTATTTTTTATAATGATGTATTTTGACTTTTTTTTTGTACTTAACATTTTATTACTTCTAAGAAAATCATTCATTACTTTCTATAGTTTTTATTTATTTATAAAACTGCAATAAATAAGTAGATTTCGTTGCTAAATAATTCAATTTGTTACAGTATTTTTTATCATAGTAAAGCGGTTGTAGCTGATACATTGCATATGGCTATAAAGTACACTTGTTGAAGCAAAAACTAGTAAATAGCTATGAAAGTGTTATAATTGTAGCTATTTGTATATATTAGCTACAAAAATTAATTCATAGCTAACTTTTGTAGCTGCTAATTATTAATATTGCTATAGATGGGTAAACTTTGTAGCTAAATATTAATTAGAGAAAATATTTTTTATCATAGTTGAATAGTTGTAGCTAATACAGTACGCGCTGCTACAAAAATATATTTACCTAAGCAAAAATTGGTTAACAGCTATAAAAGTGGTATATCTGTATCTATTAGTATACATTAGCTACAAAAATATTTTTCATAGCTAACATTTGTAGCTATAGATCACATTTGTTGTAGTGTCCTCTGTTATTTATATTTTATTTTTATGTAGTTGACATTTGTAAAAAAAAGCCGAAATTTCACATTGCAATTTGTTTGTGTTTTAGACATCCTTTAAGTTACTAGAGCTTATTTACAATGTAAAGTAGGTCAAAGAACTAATTGTTAAATTGTAACCTTTGCAGAAACTTCAAGTTGATCTACACGCAGCAGGAATCAAAATCAAGCAGCATGAGGATAACTTGAAAATTTTGAAAAGTCAACGAAACAAATTAGAAGACTCAATACTTCTGCAAGTATGCTAAATTTTATTTTTTTGTGCCTCTTCTAGAGGATTAGTTCTTATTGAAGATTACTCAGCTAAGAAGTATTTGCATGTGCAGTTCACTTGGATACAAGCACATCTAGGAGCAAGTTAAAAACCATTACACTATACAACATAAATTTGTGCATAGATGTCCTTGTATCCAAGTGAACTGCACATGCAAATACTTCTTAGCTGAGTGATGTTCAAGAAGAACTAATCCTCTAGAAGAGGCACAAAATATAATTTAGCATACCTTGCGGATCAAGTATTGAGTTTTCTAATTTGTTTGGTTGACTTTTCAAAATTTTCAAGTTATCCTCGTGCTGCTTGATTTTGATTCGTGCTGCATGTAGATCATGTTGCAGTTTCTGCAAAGGTTACAATTTAACAATTAGTTCTTTGAACTACTTTACATTGTAAATAAGCTCCAGTAACTTAAAGGATGTCTAAAAAACAAACAAATTACAATGTGAAATGTCCAAATAACAGAAGAATTGCTTTTGATTCACACGCACATCACAACAAAATGTAAAGATGCTTTACAAACTGAAAACCTTAGAATTGTATATGATGGATTGGGCTTGCATATAACCACCATTTGGGCAGTCATTATAGCCCTAAGTTTATCAATTGACATCTGAGCATGGCTTCTCAAAACTTCAATCTTCATAAACTGATTTTCCCCGAGCCATCGACCAAAAAAATTCATGTTTGTGATGTTAATATTGATTTTGAAGAAGATATTATATGGCTTGAAAATCCAGTCTCATCCTCATTGAAGTAAGTCTTTGGCTACTGTAACTGTTTGGTTCTCTTGAATTGTTCAGTGTCTCAAGGTAAATTTGGATTTGATCTGTGGAATCCATCCACCAGCCAGTATAGGGAAGTTTCTGGTTTCAAAGTCACACCTAAAGTCCGAACCATTAGCAACTCTTGAGCGAAAACGTCAATTAGAAGTTCAAGTTTGGATTTATAGATTGAAATCAAATATTTGGAGCAGTGCTCAAAATATCGGTTTCCTCGGGTCCAGAATTGATAGTGATAAATGTTTTCCTAGAATTGATTAGCTTAAGAATGGTAGTATGCACTGGTTATGCACACTTTTTTTGTAACAACGGAGAGAAATCAGAGATTGTTGAATTAGATGGGCAAAAAAAGACATTCTCTATAGTCTCTCAACCTGTTTGCTCAATCTACTCATTGGAAGGAGTTGAAACCAAATTACATGTTTTAGAACAGTTTCTTTGCATCAGCTATGTCTGTAGTTCCTGGAAAAATGGTGGAATTAATCAGGCTGATTTATATATGAGGAAGAAGGATGAAGTTGATCAGTTTAGTTGGACAAAGTTATTCTCTGTTACAGAACCTTTATTTTTTTACACATGGTTTGACAATATTCAAAAGGAAAAGATAAGATTCTGCTTGATATTGGTATGGATTATATGCTTTGGTATCATCTTGAAGAGAAACGTTTCAGGGAGGTGGAAATAGACCAGAATTCTAATTGGGATAATCCAATTCTTTGTCTCATAGTTGAAAGTCTTGCATCTCCAGGTGGGGGAGCAAAAAGCATATTCTAAGTAATCTTTCTATTAGATTATACTGCTTTTATTAAGTTATTTCTTGTCTTAGTAGATGTAGCATGACATTAATGTTTATTTGGCTCAATTTCTCATGATGGATTGCCATTGATATATAGCTGCAGCAGGAACAAATGTTTATGTTAATCTAAATGTGTGATGTCTAGGATTTTAGAGCTATATATTCAAGGATTATTAGTTGATTTTATATCGTCTAAGACTTTATCTGTTAAATTTGTTATGGTTAGGGATTTTACAGGATCTTCTTTGTTAAATAAGAAAAATATGTCAAAATTTTGTTATTATTCAGTGTACATTTTAAATAAACATTGATATTCATTAGTTTTTCTCTTCTTTCAGTGGACATTTCAAATCAAAGTTGATATACATAAACTTTAATAAAAACAAACAAATTTCTAAATTTCTCCTAAAAAAACAAAAACAAAAACAAACATAAAAACAAAGACATTTCAAATAAGCCTCTCGAATCCCATTCCATATACAGAGCAGTGCAAAGTGGATATTTTTTTTTATGGAAATATCAAAAAATCTTATTAAGCGCCAAAAAAAACTTTTACAATGATCAAAGGAAAACTCTTACATCTAGGTCCACTTGTTCCATAGCAAGCTGGAAGATTGAGATTTACATAATCTCATTTTTACATTTAAAGACACTTGCCTAACAATTTGATCCTTACAAAAAGTATCATTATCTAAGCAATTCTTCCTAGTCAACCACACCCAATACACAGTTGCTGCAAAAGCAACTCTTCTAATAGAAGATTTAAGAGATTTTCCTGCAGCATTCCTTGACAACCAACTTATAAGCCTTCTCCATGGTAGATTATTTGGTACATCACACTTACCACTAATCTCAATCCAGACACCCCCACTAACGGAACAATAAAAAAATAGATGGGGCATTGTCTCCTCCTCCTGACCACATAAACAAGACAATTGATTTGTCAAGTTTGCCCATACAGCAATCCAAGTTTTAATATTCAACCAATTTTTTAACGCAAGCCCTAAGATGAAACTGTGTCTTCGGATAAATTGATGTCCCCAAACAACCTTCTACCAACCCACAATAACTTGAGTAGGCATTAAAGCCTTATACGCAGTAGCCACAGTAAACTGTCCGTATTATTACCCTTCCAGACAATCCTATCCCTCTCGTTAGGATAAATTTGTATTTGTTTCACCACATGCCAAGCTTGCTCAGTGAGTTCATCAATTGGGTCTGGTAGACGCCACCCTTGGCTCCCAACAAGATCAGCAACCTTCATATCTCTAGCAACATCAGTATCAGAAATATCCAATCTAGGAAAAAGCTCCCTTAAGCTCTTATCATTAATCCAAGGATCATCCCAAAAATTAAAACTCTTCCCATCCCCCCATTTATAAGAAAAGAAAGGCTTAAACATATGCTTTATTTTGTGCATACCTGTGCAAAATGGATATTAATTAGGAGCAGAGTCATCTAAGATAATGAATTAGAGAGAGAAGAGTTGGAGAGAGAAAGAAGTCATGGGAAGAGAAAGAGTTAGATAGAGAGAAGAGTTGGAAAGAGAAAGGGGTCATGGGGAAGATAGAGAGAGTTGAACAAAGGAGAAGGAGATAGTGTTTTTTTTAGAGATAAGGGTATTTTAGTCATTGTATATATGGGAGGTTGAGGTGGCGCATTGACCAGGCGTTGACCGGTCATTTTTACCTGTTATACACCATATTGGGAGGTCATCCATAAGATCATACACTTTAGTGTGACAAAATGAAAGTTGTACACCAAAGTGTGAAATAGAGTAAATGTCATATACCATTAATGAAATTTACGGATTGATTTTTCAAATTAACCAAAAATAGAATACAATGGCAGCATGCCAAAGAGAACGTGCCGCAGGACTGAAAGTAGAGTTTTCTTTTGCAATAGAGATGATGTATAAAATTGTACCTCAAACTTAAATACCTTCACAGTGGCGGATCTGCTTCAAGAAAACCATGACTGCTGGAACATGGATTTGATGAGAATGATTCTGAGTGAAGAGGATATCAGGTGTATCCTTAGTGTTAATCATGGAGTAAGTGGGGAAAATGATTTACTGATCTGGCACCATGATAAAAAAAGGTATATACTCTGTAAAATCTGGTTAAAAAGTGGCTTGGGAGGATTGGCGTGGGAATTTCCAACATGACCAGCGGACGGAATGGACAAGAATGTGGTCTTTTTCTATCCCACCTAGAGTAAAGCTCCTTATTTGGCGAATTTGTAGGGATTTTATCCCGCTAAAAGAGGTTTTGAGGTCAAAAGGCTTGAATAATGATAATATCTGTGGGCTATGCAAAGAGGAAGGTGAACATTTGGTGCATTTGTTTATTGATTGTCCATATGCGGTTCAACTTTGGGAGGCCATGGGAATTAATCAACATATTCCTGGTACAGATTTTCTCCTTCAATGGTTTGATAGTTTTATTCAATCTAGAAACCTTCAGGAATGCCAGGAGTTATGTATGGGGCTATGGGAGCTGTGGTGTCAGTGGAATTCATGTCTGTGGGAGGGGGTTTTTGTTGCACCGTCTGTTGTGGCTCGCCTCTGTAAGGATTTCATTCAGCAATTCACCATTGCGTCAAAGGATATGTCTGTGCCAATCTTACGATCCCTTGCTGGACATTGGTCGAGACCACCGCCTCGGTTTTTAAAATTGAATATCGACGCTGCTGTCAGGTCTAGGTGGGATAGAATTGGATTAGGAGGGGTTTTAAGGGATCATTTGGGTGGTTTTATTTGCTGCTATGCTATACCATTTACTGGTTTTTTCTCCCCTAGGCTTGCGGAAGTGTTGGGCCTAAACAAGGCGCTGGATCGGGTAAAAGAATAAGGTTGGGGTCGGGTGGTGATCGAAATGGATGCGGATGAGGTGGAGCTTGCGGTTTATAAAGGGGTGGAGGATAGGTCGGAATTTGGGGTTGTAATTAGCTACTGTAGGAGGCTTTTAACTGTTCTACATGAAGTGTCTATTATTTTTTCCAAAAGGTCTACCAACCAAGTTGCTCATTTGTTAGCAAGTGAAGCCTTGTCTTTGGTCACACCTAGCTTTTGGCAACGGGAATCCGAGTTTATTCGGCCCTGTTTGTTAAACGATGTAACAACTATTCATTAATAAAATTCAGTGATTCTTTGTCAAAAAAAAAAAAAGTTCTTAGAGAGGTGCTCGCATCAGTACAAAGGAGCGCTGGAGAAGAATGTGCATCTCATAATATTTCATTTGGTATAATGATTTATATACTTATGTATTCTCTGTTTATGGTTGATAATGCACATGTGGAAAAATAGGGAACTATGGAGAGGGACGTGGAATTGGAACATATAAATGCATCCTCTATTTATCTCAAAAATTATTCTACACATGAGAAGCCAAAGAAGTACACCATGGGGGCCTAGAAAGGAAATTGCTTTGGGATAATGAGCAACACAATAGTGTATCTGCTGATGCATTTCAAGAACTAATAGAAGATATTTTCA
Source organism: Euphorbia lathyris (assembly GCF_963576675.1). Taxonomy (NCBI): domain Eukaryota; kingdom Viridiplantae; phylum Streptophyta; class Magnoliopsida; order Malpighiales; family Euphorbiaceae; genus Euphorbia; species Euphorbia lathyris. Next base: position 83,516,992 of record NC_088916.1, read on the forward strand.
TCTCGAGCTTATAGTTAAGACCCAATCAAATATCTTATGTTCATCTCCGACACAATACCATGTCATGGAACCGATTGAACTAAAAGCTCGAGCTTATAGTTAAGGCTCAATCATATATCTTTTGTTCATCTTCGACGGATATCTAAATGGTTTTAAAAAAGATTAAAGAAACAAAGTTGGTTTTTTTCTTTGAAAGGTACAGTGTGAAGTCTTTTCCTCTTATGTGTGTATATAATCGACATTTATACTCCGTATTTATAATCATTTATTTTTCGCGAAAAATTGTTAAATTTTGCACTATATTTATGTTTTATCCTTTTTCTTACTAATTTTAATTTTATTCTAACTCCTTTCAATCTAATAATAGTAACAATAATAATAGAAATGAGAAATTAAATTAAAAAAATTGAAAAATTTGATCAAGTTTTCCACTATTATATTTGTGGCTAAGTATGGTCTCTAATTATGAATTTTTTGTTTTTTTCACGATTATGTTCGTGGCTAAGTGACATTAATTGCTATGGACATCTGTCTTGCCATCAAAATTTTACTTTTGCCACGATTTAAACCGTGGAAAAGGGATATGATTAGCCATATATATTTCCGTGCATAAAAATCAATTTATGCCACAACCATTATTTTCCCATAGTAACTACGTAGCCACGCTCACTTGCACCACAAGAGTATCCTCTTTGAATTTTTATGGCTAAATAGCATAGCGACATAAATATTACATTTGTGGCACGATGCTAACCGTAGGGCAAGTAATGATTTGTTGTACTGGTTACTTAGGCATCGGAGCCGGTTTGTCGGAATCCGGCCTCGTCTAACCTACAATATCACTATCTTTTTTTTTAAAAGACTGAAATATATTGAAATAAAAAATTGAGCATATGCTATTTAGCCACAAAAATTCAAAGAGTCTTGAGGTGCAAGTGAGCGTGGCTACATAGTTGCACTACCATTTATACTATCATAATAAGGATGTTTTGTACAGTTTTGTAATATTGATTGCTAGAGAAAAGATAGTAATATTGTAATTTTGAGGGAAAATATAAAGCAAATTTTTTTTCTATAATCCCATCAAAAGTTAACAAATTGTAATATTATAAAAGCTTGTGGTTTAACAAAACATATGGTTTAAAAGTGTATAAATAAAGGTATGTGGTATACATTTTTATTTTATTTTCAATTACTTTGACATATAAACAAAACACATACCCAAAAATTAAACTAAATATCAATTTAGTTCATAGACTGTGAAATTAGTAAAAAACCTAAAATTTTCACGATATGATTTATGATTTCGATTTAGTTAGCTGTGTTTTGGAGGAGGAAATGTGTTTTGTTGATAGGTAAGAATAATTTTTTTCAAGATAAAAATGTCACTTGTTATAATCACAACTTAATTTGGAATATCTTGTTTTGTAAATTAAATCATACTATGGACCTTTATTTACAAACTTTTAAATCACACCTTTTTGTAAATTGGACAAAAGCACATTACTCTTCCTTGTATATTAACTTAGAACTTTTATAATATATTTATCAAACAATTACCATTTTTTTTCCAACAACATTTGTCCCTTATGATATGGGTAACATTTCACCAATTTAGATGAAAAATTATCCAATTTGTTAAATTTCCACCATAACATAATTTTTAATACGTGATATGTATACATATCAATTATTTTATTTTTTTTCCATATCGATTTAATATATGAATGATTAAGGAATTAATTATTTTTCTTATTTATCGACATATATATAAAGTCTATTTAAAAAAATAATTAAAACAATTGTTATATGTATGTATATCACATGTTAAAAATTGTGTGATGGAAAAACAACTAATAAATTAGATAAATTTTCATAAAAAATGCATTAAATATCGTTATGGAGATACATTTGAGATAAATGTAATAAATAATGTTGTAGGACCAAATGATTTGGATGACCACGTAAGCCTTTATGTTTTTTTCCCCTTTGCTTGCTTGATGTTTTGTGTTTTTTACCCAGCTTTCTTATTAGAAACATCTAATTTACTACCTTTTTTGTGGAGAAATCTAATTTAGGTTTAATGATAAATAATGAGAAAATACTAGTAATTTATACTCCCACTGCAAGGCTGTTACAAATTTGTTTTCTCGACGGTTTCTGTATGGAAATTGACACATCCATCAAGAGCATTTATAACTAGTAATAAGTGCATTTATAACTTGTAACAAGTTTCAAAAAAAATTTAATGAAAGTTAAACAAATTACACTAAGAAAATGGCAACAAATTTTGTTTTTATATTAGGAATAATGCTTAAATGTGTGCCGATTATTTATGAAGTGTTTAAATTTATCCTTAACTTACTAAATTATACAATTTTGCTTCTAATATTATTAAACAAGATTAATTTTTTCCATACTAATGAGCAATTTGTATCTAGTTTGCATAAATATTGATAGCTTGATTGGTTTGTGGTTGTGTTTTTTTTTTTTTTGAGAAAAGGTTTGTGACTGTGTTAGTAACATAATATTTATTTTACACATAATTAATGATTGAAAGGTTCGATGTGATAATTACAGTAAACCAATATGTTTAAATCTTATGTCACGTGGGTTAAAATTGATCTTGTTTGAAAATGTTAGGTGTAAAATTGCACAATTTCTGACCTTCATATAACAACATAAACAGTATACTTAAGTATTTATCATCTAGAAAGTTGAACTAAATTTTAAATTGTTGTTAGTATTTTAACGGGGTATTTTTTTGTGATTAACTTATATGTGTCAGTTGTTAGACATGTTTTTTTATAATTGTATTAGTAACACACTAAATATCGTAGACATAATCGATATTAGAAAGTTCCAGTTAAGTAACAACCAAACTAACATTTAAAAAAAAATTGGTAATATACTTCTAAAAATGATGTTAATTAGAAACTTATTTGTATAATTTTATATATTAGGATCAAATCTGCATTTAAAAAAAACATCCGTCAAATTTGGCTCTTATTCTAAAGTAATATTTAAGTGTATTTACTTTTATTTTGTTTAATTTATTAGATCTATTTGAATTTATATTTGGTATATTAGTTTCAAAGTGAATTAGGACTTCAAATTATTAAAAGCATCAATCATGTCTTAGAATTAAGTAAAAATCATCAATTGAGTCCTTATTATAAGCAAAATTTATCAATTGAGTCCTCATCCACAATCATTATATATTAAACATTTTCAGATTCTATTTTTCAAACCCATTTGAGCCATCACAGATCGTTACATCTATGTCAAATAGCCCTAGTTTTTGATTTTAGGATAGATTTTAATACTAATTTATCAGTTATCATCATAAAAAGATACTGAAAATGAATTTTTTAAAACCCAAATGAAATGAGACAAATATTAGATAATGTATACATCTGGTGAACAAACTATTTTGGCTGCTACCGTAGGCACCTTCAATATATATAAGGGTAAGGATGGCTTAGCAATGAGCGTAAGAATAAGAGAATATTAAAGAGATAGAAGAAAAGAAAGAAATGTGGAAGGTGTTATTGTTGGTAGGGTTAATCACTCTTAGTGATGGTAGGGTGATGCAGCAGCAGCTTAATAATAAGGAAGAATTAGGGAAGATTGATGATACTAAAATCCCAATGGCAATGGAAGATTCAGAAAACATTCCTAATATCCCAAGTTTCCAATTTCCACCTCCAATAGATATCTCAAATCTTCTTCCTCCACTTCCTAACTTGCCTCCTTTCCCTTTTCCTCCCCTCCCGTTCACTCCCCCTTCACCTTAACCTTAATTACTATCTGTACTAGCTAGCATCATAATAAAATAAATAAATAATGTTGCTTTGTTATTCCTCATATGTTTGTGTTGGCCCAAAATAAATAAATTTTATTTTTATGTATATAGAATACTTGGGTTTCGATTTTAGCATATAGTTTATATTTTATCTAGAAAATAATGGTAAAATAAAAATAAAAATACATATGTAAACTAACCTCCAAACGATGAGGGCGTCTTGCACCACGCGGGGCATAACTCTAACACGCGAAGCGTATTAGCCAACCCGCGAGGCGTGGAGGAAGCTACTTCCGAAGGACAGCTCAGGAGCTCAACCACGCGGGGCGTTCCTTCTCATACGCGGGGCGTAGATCATGCACCCGGAAAAGTTATACTTCAGCAGCTCAACTACGCGGGGCGCAACACCAGAGACGTCACGCATAAACCTTGGCAATAAGACGCCCCAGGTTCAAAGCTCCTGCACGCAGGGCGTTCCTTCTCATACGCGGGGCGTAGATCAGGCACCCGGAGAAGTTAGACTTCAGAGACTCCACCACGCGGGGCGTACCTTCCTTTACGCCACGCGTAAAACGCATCGACAAGGCGCTCCAGGATCAGAAGCACAAACACGTGGGGCGTTCCTTTCTATACGCGGAGCGTATACCAGCCATCTGAAGACGTTCCACTTCAAAGGCTCCACTACGTGGGGCGTACCTTAATTTATGCCACGCGTAAAATTCATCAACAAGACGCATCAGATTCAGAAGCTGTACTACGCAGGGCGTAGCCAGACTTACGCGGGGCGTGTTATTTCTCTCGGCGAACTAGAGGTCAGTTCTCGCCCGGAGCCCGTTGTCGGTCACCAATTTCTCAGAACGCATCCGGACACAGCCACGGGCTAGCCTACAAGCTTAGCCCCATCCCCACATCTAGGTCCAAGCCTTAAGATTTTCTCTAACCACAAGGTAGTGGGGTGGTGTGGCATGGAAGTTAGTGGAGGTTAGTAGTAGTTGGAGGAAGTTGAGGAAGTTGATGATGTGGCAAGGTAGTGGGCAAGGTTAGAGAGAAAAATAAGAGTTAGTTGATAAATAATTACCAAAATACCACTAAATAATTACCAAAACGCCACTCCAAAAAACTATAAATAGACCCTCCATTCTTCATAAAAAAATCACTCATTCAACACACAAAACCCCCTCTCAAAGCTCCAATGCTTAATTCTTAGTTTTTGTTCTTTGTTCTTCAAGTTCTTAGTTCTTCTTTCCATTTTCTAGCTCTCTTTCTAGCTCTTTTAGTGTGCTTTAGCTTTAATTCAAGCCTCTTTTCAAGTTTTTCAATTCAATTTAGCATTCCCAAGCTCTTAATTTGCTCAATTCTTAGTTAGAACTCTGTTTCCAAATTAATTTTCCAGATTCGTCCATTTATTTTCAAAGCCCGATTCCGTCCATTTAAAGTCATTTTTTGCTTTCAATCCCTTCAACAAAGTTGTTCCTGACGTCCTGAAGTTCGATCTATTGTATTTATTTCCCAATTCCGTGTTCAGAAACTCTACTTACAAGCCAATCTTTACAGTCCAAATCGTTTTAGCTATTCTGTTTCCAGAATTTTCCAGATTCGATCAGTTATTTTCAACTCTCAATTTCTCCCTTTTAAATTCGTTTTAGCCTTAGATCCCTTATAGAAGTTTGTTCCTGACATTCCGAAGTTAAATTTAGACTATTTAATTGTCCAATTCTGAGTTCTTAAGCATTCAATCGAGCTCCCCAAAGTCGAAGGTTAAATCTGCCCCATTTTACCTACCATACGTTTGAGTTTTCCAAGATCGTATACCATATGGGCCCGACCGACCGCATTGCTCCAAGAACTTCAAGCCGATACCAAAATTCAACGTCTAGCCGAGATAGCTATTGTGGCTCCGAGTTTGTCGTTGAATTCCAAATTATTATTATTATTTGCATATCAATTCCTTGTATTTGATTTGTTTTTCCAATTCAATTGAATTAGCTATATGTTTAGTATAGAAATTCTTCAATTGTAATTAATTTCATTTTTTTATGCTTACTTTGAACACATGTATTTAAACCTTGATTTATATCAATAAAATACCAATTTTTCTAAACTCTCGTGTCAATTTTACACTTTTAATTTCTTTATTTTATCTGTCTTCAATTTACACGCTTAGCTTAAATAAAATAATTAATCTAGCAAAGTTTTTATAACGGCGCTAGAGACCCAAGATGGACTTTTTCAATCCTTGCGTCCCTCGCCAATCGCTTCGATTAGAATTCATGTTTTCGGCGCACAATTTCACGGACTTAACCGTCTTTAATAATTGAGAAATAATTTCTCTGGCACGCCCGCATCCTAACCACACGTGACAAGGTTAAAATTGGCATATTTCGAAAATATCGCTAACAGTTTGTTTGTTGGTAGATGTTTCAGACATTAGCAAAAATGAGATGTAGTTTTGCTTCAATCTTTACTTGCTTTATCTAATATATATATGTTACCTTGCCCCTTTATTAATATTATATTAGTTTTTATATTGTTGCCTAACACACTGTTTAGTTCTCGTAGACGTCATCAGATCATTAACTTTTATTCTATTCAACAGTTTCCATTTAAATAACTGATTTACATATAAGGAGCTCTCAGATTCAGAAATGAAAAATTTCCAGCAAAGGCTTCAATCTTTTAGCTATGACCTTGGCAATGATTTTATAAGTGACTGGAATTTTGACATTCTTCAGAATAAGGATTATATATTTTTGTATTGTTTAATAACTGTGGAAAACATCCAATTTCAACAACCACTCTCTAAATCTCTGCCATATCTACATGTATAAGGGACTAAAAAGTACAGAAAAATGTTGGATTTTCATGCCATCCGGACCAGGCACCTTATATGGATGCAGGCTAAACGTAACAACGTTTCCCTCTTCCACATTAATGAATCTCCTCCAACTTCATTATATTATAAGCCCAGTAACAAAATGATCAATATTTTCTACTTTCATGGTGTTTAGAGATTAGTGAATAAATAGGGGGAGGAAAGCATTATAAGGCATTTGATATTTTCAGTTCTTTTTCCTATTCTTTTAATTTCACAAATTGAGTCATTGTTTAAATTATATAAGCATACATTAAGGCTTTGATTACTAAAAAATTCAATTTTGAATATGTAACTCAGTTAACAGGTTGTCTTTTATTTGGGCCAACAGAAACAATTATCAATTTTTTCCCACAAAATGTTTTCGTTGTAGCATTTACTCTAGCATCACATATAGCTGTTTTTTTCATTAAAGATCTATTTGGTCCATGTGATACCACCATGTGATATCATTTGGTAACATTTTTCCCCGAAGAATTTCCATTGGTGACATTTGATCCATTTAGATGAAAAATAATACAATTTGTTAAATTTTCAGCATGACACAATTTTTAAAACGTGACATGTATACGTACCAATGTTTTTTTCATATAGACTTAATATATGGATGAATAAAGAATTGTATTTTCTTCTTATTTATCTACATATACAGTGTATATGGAAAAAAGACAATTAACGAAATTGTTATATCGACATGTCACGTGTCAAAATTAGATAAACAAAATTAAATAAATTTTCATCTAAAATGAGTTAGATTCTACCTATGAAAATACCAATTGAGCTAAATGTTACCAAACAATTGAGCTTGCTGGTGTTATGTGGTTTTTTTTCCTGCTTTTTTATTAAAAAAAAAATCTAATTTACTTTTAATGAGAAAATACTACTCCTAAATGAATTCTGCAGTGCTGTAGCAAATTTGGGTTCCCTATGGATACTTCATGGAAACCTGCACATCCACCAAGCCATTTAACAAGTGCATTTATAACTAGTAACAACTTTCAACAAATTTAATGAAAGTTAAACAAATTATATTTTTATATTAGGAATAAGGGAGCAGTGTAAAAATACTCATAACCTTGACAATCAGCAGTAATTTTAATTTTAATGTCTAACATGGTATAATTTTATGCCCAACATTTGCAACAAGGAGCAAATTTATGCCTAACATTAGCAAGTTAGATCAATTTGAAAAATAATTAATTAAAATACAAATATTTCGTCGAATTTAAGAATATTAATCTCAAATTCTTTAGGGGTATTTAGGAATATTCTTTAGGGATTTTTTTTTGTGAAGAAATCTTTAGGAATAATTATGAATATTTGTCTTTTCATTCAATTTAAAATACAAATGTTTGGTCAAATTTAATATATTAATCTCATCCGTAACTTAGACAACTGTTGCAAAATAAAGAACAAAAATTGCACCATTTTACATGTTAGGGGTAAAATTACTCATGACTATCAATGTTAAGAGTATTTTATCATAGCATTACTTCTATATTGTAAGGCGTAAGAGTATTTTATCATAGCATTACTTCTATATTGTAAGGCGCCTTGTTTCTCTATGGGGTGCGCGATCATCATGCCCTTTAGGCTTGCAGGGTGCACAACACAGGCCCATCCCACCATGTGGTTTAATTCCACAAATTAATGAGGTTGTCGGGACTCGAACCCTCGACCGTTTGGTCCCAGAGGCTCTGATACCATGTCAAGAAACCGATTGAACTAAAAGCTCGAGCTTATAGTTAAGGCCAAATCATATATCTTATATTAATCTCCGATAATTTTATAGGGTGAGTAGTATTCTATACTCTAACAAAGAGGTAAGGACAATAGTTATGTCGATTGAAAGTGTTAAGAAAGTTGAATTATGCCAGTAAAGTTTTAAAAAGTTCATCCTTTGTTATTAGACCCATTTTGTTAAGACAACCAATTCGAACACAATTGTTGAATGACTCAGAAGCATTTGAGGAGTGACTTAACTCTTTGTTCTCGATATATGTATAAATAATCACTTTTTTTTATCTATTGTTTATGTTTTTTGTGAGAGGATGGATACAAACCCATAAACTCCCATCTCTAAATTTAGAAATGTACCAACTGATAAAATAATCAATTTCAATTGATAGAATAAGATTTATTTGGATTCTCTCGAAAATTTATTATTTAATATCAAAATAAATAGTTGGGTTAAATGAAACTGATGAACATGAGATCGACGATGACCTATTCGGGCTGAGAAATGGAGTCCACGAGGGAGATGAAGAGGAGAGGTGTTAGGAGAAGTGAGGAGGTCTTTAGGGAGAGCACCATTTTTGGGCGACTTCTCACTCTATTTCTCAAAAGGGAGGTTTAGGGTTGAAGAGAAGTTTTAAGTTTAAAGTACTAGGGTCAGTTTTAATAAACCGATGCTAATGGAAAATCATTGGGGTCGGGTTCTTTAACAAAACCGACCCTAATGACAATATATTAGCAACGGTTTTTTTAAAACCGACTCTAGTGACCCATAAGTCACTAGAGTCGGTTTTAAAAAAACCGTTACCAATTGTTTTGTATGTATTCAAATTAATCGTAACACCAAAGCTTAATTAAAGTCCAATCTTTTGCTCTATTGAGAATCAATTTCACTTATAGATCATATTAGAGAGATAGAGGGGTGACTTAGAGAGAAAAATAAATTTAGAGAGAGAGAAATAAATTTGAAGAGAATGCACAATCATATATCTTATATTAATCTTTGACACACCCTCAGTTGTCAGGACTCGAACCCTCGACCGTTTGGTCCTGAAGGCTCTGATACCATGTCATGGAACCAATTGAACTAAAAGCTTGAGCGGATAATTAAGGTCTAATCATATATCTTATGTATATCTCCGATATGGGTTTGGTCGTTTCATTTAAAGTAACTTTATTTTAGACTGATTTCATACCCCTATAATATAAACATATGAAATTGACCGTTTCATTAATACATGTAACATGGATATCAAATTATATAAAATTGATTTATTCTGATTTGCTTGGTATATATACAAAGAAAAGTATGCAATTTAATATTTTTAGACCATAAATCTGATCTTGATGAATTCAATCGTATTTTAGTTTTTGGATGTATAAAATGCTGCAAATTCTAATCACAAAATTAGTACATAAATTGATTTATTATTTTAGCATATAGTACTTGTTGAGCGTTTTCCGCAAGTGCACGGTTTCGCTTGTAGTAATAAAAAGATATCGATCCCACATGAAACGCTTTTTAACGAAAACTTATTTAAATGTTGTTTAAATACGACTTAAGGTTTATAAAATAGAAAATCGTTATTTGAAATTGGTTTTGAGATTCATTTAATAAGAATTAGATTAGAACATATGAAGAATGTTAGAAATCAATTATGTTTTGAATATGAATTACAAAACAGAAATGTTTAGTGTTTAAAATAAGAGATTAATTGTATTCGTTTGCATTAAGCAAAGAAAATAACTTAAAACTTTTTAACAACGAAGCGGGTTGTTGCGAAAAATATTTTTAGCAACGAAATTACATTTTTTGCAACAACATTTGCTTGTTACGATACATTCTGTTGCTAAAGGTTTCCGCAACGACTTTTCTGTCATTGCAAAAAATTCAAGTTTGACAACAACACTCTTGTTGCAAATAGTTAGTTGTTGCAAAAAACAAATTTTAACCATATAGGGAGAATAAAATTTGTTTTTTGCAACAACGATGTTGTTACTATGAACTGAAATAGAAGAGAAATTGATGTGTAAAATACGGACGCTAGCAAGTAGACTAGGTCGTCTGTAGTATTCGGTAAGACCAAGTGTCGTATTCCACATGGATTGAGATGAAAGTTATGTGAAATATTACCTTAAACAGTTGTTCGAATATGCGAAATATATTTGAGGTTGGTTTTGTGTTAATAAAACAGTAAGTAAATGCATAAGATAAAAATAACAAGATTAGCACAAACTCAGAACAGTTAAATGCTCGAACAACTGTTTCATTAATGGAAGCATACATAAAGTTCCTGGTTTGGGTCTCTCCCTCATTTATCACTAAGGTCCGGTGTCCCATTTTCAAAGATTCTAAGTAAGTAAGACTAACCAAGTGTCCTTGCGTTAATCTCACAAACAAGCATTAAGTAACAGGAAGCATTCATAATGAAACCCCAATATGTGGTAGTTTTCGTATCCATCCATACGACATATGCCGATTAGTTATTTCCGTTACGTCGGAGCACCATCGTGTCATCTTCGGTAACTATAATATAGATTGGATCCTAATCTATGCTTTAAGCATACTAATAACAACCATTCAGAGATAAACATGCTTCATTAATAAAAACAACATACTCACAATCACCATTAGAGGTTGGCCAAGCTTGCTAAGATGACTGTTCCCTCATTTTCATGAGGAAACAACCTCGACACCATAAAAGATGCTCCCAAAATGGAGGCTAGAAATATATTGATAAGATGGTATGGTGGCTCTTTACAAAGAAGAAAAATGCATCTATTTATACTAAATAAAGTTCATCTAGGTTAAAAGGGTAAAACTGTCAACCGGCTGTTTAAATCAGAAAAAACAATTATTCCTAGCCATTAGATTGCATACATGTGTTAGGATGGTGACAGTGGATTACAGCTGTATAACACTTCCTTTCTCTCTTATCCTTTGTAGATCCGCGTGTCAACCCGTTTACCCACTTTTTGACCCGAATCGGAACCGCGAACAACTGTTCGATACTTTTCCACAACTGTTTGATCCTTCAACTGTTCGATCCTTTCGCACAGCTGTTCTATCAGAATAGATACTTGGAGACGCTGGATCTGCGCATAAGTCCATTTACCCACTTTCTGACCTGAATTTGGATGGAAACAGGCTATTCGATCTTTATGCTCAACTATTTGCTTGACTTTAGCTGTTTTGTCAGAATAACTGTTTGTAGCTTGGATTTGGCTACAAAATTGGTCTATTATGCTCTTCTCCATGAATGTTTTAGCCAATAAATCTTGTCCAATATGCTCGTATCAGAAATGAACTAAAATAGAAGAGAAAACAATAGTTTCATGGCTGATAACCAAGGAGAAATCAGTAAAAATGAAAGAGTAAAATGTGAAATCAATATAATGATCAGACAGGAAGCACTACAACAAATCATTACTTGCGCCACGAATCATGCCACGTGAATTCAAAATTCATGGCATATTTTTATTTAGCCACGGGAAAAATAGATTCTACTACATATTTAAGATCACTTGATATATTTATGCCACATGTAATTTTTTTCATGACAAAGATACACTTATGCCACGAATCGTGACATAAAATTAGTTTTACTATAAGTAATTCATTTCGGGGAAAAAATTTATTTATTCTAAAATTAATTTATAACATATTAATTTATTTTTTTCTTTTTCATGTATTTGGCGGGCAGCCAAATTTTTTGATTTGCCTCCATATGAAAGAAAGAAAAATCGATTTGCCTCCAACAAATCCCCATTGTTCACTCGGGCTCTCAACAAACCCTTTCCCCACTCTCTACCAAATTCGTTGTTGTTAACTCCCACGCTCAACAGAGTGGTTTCTTTTATCAAATCAGCCAACAAATCACATCGGTTCTAGTTCAATTGATTTGTCCGTCTTCGTGTTCTATTGATATAGCTGTTGGGATCGATGTGGTTGGAAGAAGATTAGGTTTGCCTCCTTTCTCATCTGCACTCATATTGAAACAAAATATTATAATTTGTTTGTCTAGGTTAACTTTACTCATCCCTCACAGCCTCGCTAGATTAAATTTTTAGCTTGAGTAATTGAGTTGATTGTTGGTTGTGTTGTGATGTTCCTTTATTTTTTAAATTTATTTAGTGGAGCTGATAGGACCAACAATCTGCAATTTCATGTTTTGGTTTTCATTTGGGGGAAGGATTTCATCCATTATTGTGCGGAAAATGTGATGGGTTTGGAAACGATTATGAAATTGCATTGTTGAAGTAGTGTTAAGTTATCATAGTTTTATAATAAGATATTATAGAAAGAAACAGTCATGGCCCTCATGGAAAAATTGTTATGAGAAGAAGTCAACTTTTGATTCTCTAGTTACCAATGATAGGATATAATTTTTGGTATTCTCTGATAAGTTATTTGGTTGTTTTAGAGTTGTTAGCTAGAATAATATCCCTATTTGTTAGGAGCTAGTTGGGATAAGATTGTTAAATTTGTTTTTCTGTATCCCACGTTTTTAGTGGGTTGTTTCTTATTTGTTCTGTTACTTGTAGGCTATTTAAGCCACCTTCTCATATGGAACAAATCAAGTTATTCTCCCAATTGTTTCTATTGTATTATCAATATTTCTCTACAATTGGTATAGAGCCCGCCACTAGGGTCTAAGATTATAAAAGCAGCAGCTTTTGAGTGATTTCAAAACACAAAGAGAGGATGAGTGAAGATAAAAATTTCATGCAGCCTGCCATTCCACGTTTTGATGGTGACTACGATCATTGGAGCATGCTCATGGAAAATCTCTTGAGATCTAAATGGTATTGGGATTTGATTGAAACTGGTTATAAAGAACCAGAACTTGGAGTAGTTTTGCCTGAAGCGCAGCAGAAGGAGTTTGATGATTTGAAATTGAAGGATCTCAAAGCTAAGAATTATCTGTTTCAGAGCCTTGACAGAACAATTATTGCTCAAATTCTAGAGAAGCGTACTGCAAAACAGATATGGAGTTCGATGAAACAGAAATTCGAAGGAAATGCGAGAGTCGAGCGTTCAACTCTTCAAGCATTAAGGAGGGATTTCGAGATTTTGGAGATGAAATCAAGTGAAAATATTACTGATTATTTTGCTCGTGTCATGAGTATAGCGAATAAGATGAGGAGCAATGGGGAGGAGATGAAGGAAGTTACTATTGTAGAAAAAATCCTTAGAAGTTTAACTGAGAAATTTAACCATGTTGTTGTCTCAATTGAAGAATCTAAGGATATTGATGCCCTCACAATTGATGAACTCCAAAGTTCACTAGTTGTGCATGAACAAAAGTTCCATAGAAGCAACGACGAGGAACAGGCCTTGAAAGTGACTTTTGATGACAAAAATGGAGGTCGAGGCCGAGGTCGAGGTAGCTACAAAGGTCGGGGCAGAGGCAGAGTTTTTCAACAAAGACAAAGTTTCAACAAAGCGACCATTCAGTGCTACAAGTGCCACAATCTTGGGCATTTTCAGTATGAGTGTCCCATGTGGGGGGAGGAGGCCAACTATGTAGAATCAAATGAGCATGAAGATATGCTTTTAATGTCGTATGTCGGGATGAATCCAGCAGTGCAGGAGAACATTTGGTTCCTTGATTCAGGCTGCTCAAATCATATGAGTGGGACAAAGGCTGTCGTTCTGTGAATTGGATGAGACATTTCGGGAGTCGGTGAAATTGGGAAACAATTCCAAAATGGATGTTCTCGGAAAAGGAAGGGTGAGACTCCATATGAATGGTGGTAATTACTTGATCACTGATGTTTTTTATGTCCCAGAACTGAAGAATAATTTGTTGAGCATTGGACAACTTCAAGAGCATGGTCTTGCAATCCTAATTCAATGAGGAAAGTGCAACATATACCATCCGAAGAGAGGGCTTATTATTCAATCTGAGATGACAGCCAATAGAATTTTCATATTATTGGCCAAATCTTAGATTGAAAAAGAGAAAGATACATGTTTCTACAAAACAACTTCAGATCTAGCTCATCTTTGGCATTGCAGGTATGGGAATTTAAGCCATAAAGGTTTAAGAACCTTACAAACAAAAAACATGGTCCATGGTCTTCCACAACTATCTGCCTCAAGTGTGACTTGTACTGATTGCATGGTGGGGCAACAACAGAGAGATCCTATATCAAAGAAGAGCACATGGAGAGCCACATAGAAGTTACAGTTGGTGCATGCAGACATTTGCGGTCCGATCTCTCCAGAGTCCAACAATAAGAAAAGGTACTTGTTGTGCTTCATAAATGATTTTAGTAGGAAGACATGGATATATTTTTTAAATGCGAAGTCAGAAGCTTTCAACATGTTCAAATGCTTTAAGAAACTTGTTGAAAATGAAACTAGTTTATCTTTTAAATGCTTGAGTGGAGAGTTTAATTCTGAAGAATTTAATGAGTTTTGCAAGCAGCATGGCATTAAAAGGCAATTAACAGCAGCGTACACTCCCCAACAGAACGGTGTGGCAGAACGGAAAAACCGAACCGTGATGAATTTGGTTAGAAGCATGCTATCAGAAAAGAAAACACCAAAGAGTTTTTCCCCGAAGCTATTAATTGGGCAAATCATGTATTGAACAGGAGCCCTACATTAGTAGTGACGGATATCACACCAGAAGAGGCATGGAGCGGAACCAAACCAGCAGTAGCGCATTTCAGAGTTTTTGGTTGCATTTCACATGTGCATATCCCTGATGAAAGAAGGATAAAGTTGGCCAACAAGAGTTTTCCTTGCATTCTCTTAGGTGTCAGTGATGAATCAAAGGCATATCGCTTATATGATCCAATCTCAAAACGGATTATAGTAAGTTGAGATGTCATTTTCGAAGAAGATAAACAGTGGGATTGGGACAAAAGTTTTGATGCACAGATCTTGGTGGACTTGGAATGGCCAGATGATGATAATTGTGATGTTTTTATCAAAGATGATGTTATCAGTCATGAAGGAGGCAGCGATGGAAACTCAGAAATAATGAATGATGAGCCAAACTCAGCATCATCTTCTAATGCATCATCAGAAGATTTAAATGGAAGAGGATGAAGAAATCGACAAGCCCCAGCTTACTTGCAAGATTATGTGATTGGTGAGGGGTTTTTAGATGAAGACATTGAGGTTAACATAACTCAAATTGTGACTGCAGATCCAATTAGTTTTGAAGAGGCAGAAAAAAATCCTAAATGGAGGTCGGCAATGGATGCGGAAATGGAAGCAATTGTGCGAAATAAAACATGGAAACTAACTGAGTTACCTGCAGGTGCCAAGAAAATCGGAGTAAAGTGGATTTCTAAGACAAAATTCAATGAACTTGCGAATGATGCGTAATCATGCATCCGCCTTTCTTTAATAGGCAACACATTTATGTGTGTTTAAGATTAAACATAAGGTTTTGCGAATGATGCAACAATTGAATATCTTTATTGATAAAGAAAAAAGACTTCTTGTTACATGGGTATACAAACTGTGCGGGATCAAAGCCTCATTAAAACCTTTTATCAGAAAACCCAGTGGGAAAAACTCATAAAAGGAAAAAGAGTACTCGTCATTTCCCTGAACTACTCGGCCTGTTTATATAGGCGTAGATTCTCTAGATTCCAGGTGCGCGGGAGCTTTTTTCCGCTCATTTCTTCTATTTCAAAAGTCGATGGTCCCAGCCTCTTGGATACCCTGTAAGGCCCGAGCCAGTTGACGCCTAATTTGCCTTTGCCTTCTCTGGATTGTATTTTATCCGCTTTTTTCAAGACCAAGTCGCTCTCATTGATTATCACCTTTCGTACCCTTCTGTCATGATACTTCTTGATTCTATTGCGGTACACTGCCATTTGCATGTAAGCTTTTTCTCTTCGTTCTTCTACAGAATCCAATGCATCTCTAATGTTGATAGGATTTTGGGTGTCACAATAATAAATTATCCGATCTGTAGGCGACTTGATTTCAACAGGCAGGACTGCTTTGGCTCCATAAACCAGCGAGAAAGGTATTTCGCCTGTTGCTGCCTTTACAGAAGTTCTGTATGCCCATAGCATATGAGGTATCTCATCCGCCCAACATGTTTTTTTATCGCCTAGCCGCTTCTTGATTCCCTGAATCATGGCCCTGTTGGTAACCTCTGTCATACCATTCGATTGGGGATGATTTACAGAAGAAAAATGATTTTTGATCCCCATGCTTTCGCAATATGCTTTGAATTTTACACAGTTGAACTGGGTGCCATTATCAGTTATAAGCGTTTGTGGGATTCCAAACCGCATGATAATGTTCTCTCGTAAGAACTCGATCATTCGCTCAGGTGTTTGAGCGGTTACTGCCTCCGTTTCTACCCATTTGCTGAAGTGGTCGACTGCGACTATCAAGTACTTCCTTTTCTTTGTCGTTTCTGGGAACGGGCCCACTATATCGATCCCCCATGTTGCGAATGGCCACGCCATCATTATAGTGACTTGTTCGGCTCCGGGAACATGCTTTTCATTCGCATGGATTTGACAGCTGTGACATTCCGCTACCATCTTCTGGGAATCCTCCACCACCTTTGGCCAATAATATCCCATCAACTTGACTTTTCTTGCCAACGCCGCAGATGCTTCATGTGCGCCACAAATTCCTTCATGGAGTTCTCGCAGTACATAGTCTCCTTCATTGCGGCTAATACATTTCAACCATGGACATGTATATGATTTCCGGTATAAAGTTCCATCTCGAATTGAGTATCTCGCTGACTGCCCAATTAGTTTTCTGGCTAAGCTTTTATCAACCAGCAAATCTCCATGTTCCAGATATTGGCGGATGGGCATCCGCCAATCTTCATCATCTTCCAGCTCTTCGATGACCATAATCTGATCGACTTTGAATGCTGGTGCTGACCTTATTTCCAAATTGCATGCTTTTTGACTCCATGGTTCTCTACTCGCCGCTGCTTTTGCCAACTCGTCAGCCTTTGTGTTCTGGCCTCTCGGAACATGCACCATTTCCCAGACGACTCCCTTGTTTGTTAACTCCTGCGTCAGTCTGCCGACCACCTGATGGTACTTGACCAGATCCTCCTATTTCACCAGATAATTTTTTGTGATCTGATTTATCATGAGTTTAGAATCGTTGTAGATGACCACTCTTTCTGGCGTAAGTTCATTAAGCAACTTCAATCCGCATATCATTGCTTCATACTCCGCGGCATTATTGGTAGTTTCGAATGTTAACTTTGCCGCATAGTACAGGCGAATAACATCCGGTCCCTTAATGACGACTCCCAGTCCAGCTCCATCTGTGGACAATGCCCCATCTGTGAACATACTCCATTCTTCTTTTTGTGCTTTTGGACATTCGTCTTCATCCCACGTGAACTCATTCACGAAATCGGCAAGTACTTGACTTTTTAGAGCTAGTCTTCCTTCGTAGCGAATATCGAACTCTCCCAACCGAATTGACCACTCCATTAATCGGCCGGATGTGTCAGGTTTCTGTAGTACCTTTCGCATTGGAATTCCAGTTCTCACAATGATAGTATGCGCCTGAAAGTATGGCTTTAACCTAGCCGCCGTGGTTATCACCGCGAGGGCCATTTTGTCTAACCTTGAATACCGAAGTTCTGCGTCTTTCAAGACTTTGCTCATATAGTACACTGGATATTGTTGCCCCTCTTCTTCCCGCACCATCACCGTGCATATCGCCATACTGGTGACGGATACGTAAAGAAATAAATCTTCTCCATCCTCTGGCCTGCTCATTAAGGGCGGATAGCATAGTAATCGCTTTATCCCCTCAAATGCTTCTTGACAATCCAGCGTCCATTCAAAGGACTTAGATTTTTTGATGGCATTGTAGAAAGGTAGACATCTCCTAGCTGAGCATGATATGAATCGCCCTAATGCCACCAACCCCCCGTTCAGTCTCTGTACTTCTCTTATGTTCCTCGGTGTCTTCATCTCCATCACTACTTTAACCTTCTCAGGATTCGCCTCAACTCCTTTGCCGCTAACAATGAAACCCAGGAACTTTCCTGCTCTTGCTCCAAACGTGCATTTCTCTGGGTTCAATTTGAGGCCATATTTGATCAGTACTTCCAGGATTTCTTTAATATCCTGCGGGTGGTCTTGCATCTTCTTGCTTTTAATGATCATGTCATCTACATAAATCGAGAAGTTCTCGCCTGATTTGTCTGAAAATATCTTGTTCATCATCTGTTGATATGTTGCTCCCGCATTTTTCAGTCCAAAGGGCATCACCTTGAAGCAATAAGTCGCCTGATGAGTTATGAACGACGTCTTGATCTCATCCACCTTCTCCATTGGTATCTGGTGGTAACTGGATTTCACGTCGGTGAACGATAAAGCTTCAAATCCCGTAGTCCCATCTACCAATATATCAATGTTAGGTAGCGGATACATATCCTTCGGACAAGCTTTATTCAGATCTTTGAAGTCGACGCACATTCTGTACGTTCCATTTGGCTTTTTGACTAGCACCACATTGGCTAGCCACTCCGGATAGGTGACTTCTCGAATTGCATCTGATTCTAGCAAATCCGCCACTGCTTTTTCAATCGCCTTCTGCCGTTCTGGAGCATGTCCTCTCTTTTTCTGTCGCACTGGGGTTGCACCTTTGTCCACATTCAAACGATGGGTTGCTATATCTGGACTTATCCCCTTCAGCACTTCATTCGGAACGGCGAATGCCGACTCGCATTGGATCAACACCTCGGTAATGGCTTTCTTCGTTTCCTCTGGAAGTCCTGTCGCTATCCGTACGTTCTTATCATTTGAAATGGCGAATAATTCTGTTTCTCCTAACGCTTCAGCCGGCAACTTCTCATCAACTTTATCCTCTCCATCTGGCTTCGGTCCAAGTGACAATGTATAAGCTTGTCGAGATATAAGTTGATCCCCTTCAACAATGACTCGCCCTTGGTGTGTTGGCAAATGCAATGTCAAATGCTTCATTGAGATGAGCGACTCCGTTTCCGACAGGAACGGACGCCCCAGAATTATGTTGTAGGCCAATGGGAGATCAACAATTGCGAATTCTAGATCACCTCGCCATTTTAGATTCTTGTCGCCCATTTCTGTCTCCAACACTACCTGTCCACTTGTTTGAGATGATTGACCTCCAAAACCAGTTACATCCATGAACGTATGTTCCACTCGCTCGTCGTTAATTCCCAACTTGTTGAATGCAGTTCGAGTAATGACATTGCAAGAACTGCCTGTATCAATAAGGACCCGCTTAACGTCCCATCCTTCAATGGCCATCGTAATCACCAAAGCATCCGCATGCGGCTCCGTGATTCGCGCAAATGAGTAATTGAGGGCATCCCCCCTACGCGTGTTGCTTTTTCGCTGTTCACGGCGAGCCCTTTTTGTCGGAGGCTCATAGATCCCGCCTGCTATCACGTTAATCACCCCTTTTTTCTGCTTTTTTTCTGGCCTTGCTTCTACCTCATGCGGGAGCGTTGCTTTCTCATCAATCGTTTCTTTTCTAATGAATTGACTCAGTTTGCCCCTCTCAATCAGCTTTTCAATCTCCCTCTTCAATTCATAGCAATCGTTCGTGTCATGGCCGTTCAATCTGTGGAACCTGCAATATTTGTTAGGATATCGCCCCAAATTGGTTCGACCTTTCGCCTCAGGAAACTGCACATCCTTTTTCAGAGGGTTTTTCTCAATCCAAAGTAACACCTCATGACGAGTCGTGTTCAATGGTGTTTGATATCCCCCCCTTGAAAGGAACGATCGTTTTTTCGAACCAGATTACCCTTAGAATATGCTTGGCCTTGATGGCGGCGATTTTCCGAGGTGGATCTAGCCGCATCTCTTTCTCGCCGGGTTTGAGCTCTATGCTCCCTGTTAACATCGTCCACTTCCATAAATTCTTTTGCTATCTTCATGAGTTCAGCCACTGTGCGTGGTTTATTGCGGATGATTTCCTCTCGCATGCTCCAATCTGTGGTTCCATCCGCCATGATGTTGCGAATGCTCACGATATCTGGGTTCTGTAACCGCACCAGAATATCATTGAATGCGACTACAAATTCCCTTAGGGAATTATAGTTTCTCTGTTTGATCTCCTTCAGCTGCCTATCTGTCACATCCGCTGCTTTACAGCCCACGAACTTTGCACAGAAATCACGACTATATTGATTCCAGTTGTGAATAGATTCAGTTGGTAGGGACCGAAACCAATCGGATGCTGCTCCTCCCAAAGTGGTCGAGAACAATCGACAAATTATGCTTTCGCTTGCTCCTGCAACATCCATCAACTCTCTATAGTTTCTGACATGCGCCTCAGGGTCAGAATTTGGATCCCCATAATATTTAGGTATCGTCGGTGCTTTTATTCTGTGATCTGGAATAAATTCTCGCAATGATGGGGCAAAAGGCGAATCACTCTGCACCGCTGCTCTTGCCCTAGGTGTGTATCCCATCCGCTCCATCATGCTTCGCAGTTGATCTTCCAATTCAGTATTCGGTTCCCACCGAACTTCTTCCATCCGTTGCTGATGAATTCTGGGTGACGTCCACCCGCCATACTGTGTCGTCACTTGTTCTCGCCGTGGGGCTAACCGCTGTCCAGTTATAAGATCAAAGTTCCAAGTATGCTCCCGCCTAGACATATTCCCTCCAGACGTCGTCAACCCTGAATATCCGTGGTCAAAGGGTTCCGTTTGTCGTAGCGGAAGAATTCCTTGCATTCCTGGCATTGGTTGGGATGACTGCCAGGTCGGATGGATCGTCATAATAGGATCTTGGTGTGAGTAGTGGTCTGGATGGCTATGTGGTGTCATGCGACTACTCTGACTCATCCGATTTGGCTCTCGAGATGGCTGTGGAAGCGTAGATATGGCAGGAATAGTTGGTTGTTGTGTGGAGATGACAACAGGTTCTTGAGGGGCAGCCGTTACGGCGGTATTGTGCTCAGCGATTGCAGTTAACAAACTAATCATTCGATCCCCAGCCGCTTGGCTCATATTCGAAGCCAAGACCTGTCCTGCTATTAGACATCTCCATCTCAGTTTGCACTTGGACCTCCAATAAGGGACTCAACTGCCCTAAAGGATTCGACGAGCGGGGTACCACAGGCTGTGTACTCGCAGGCTGCCGTGGACCTCTTGAGTTCGTACTAGCTGATCTGGTTGTAACTCCGGCCGTTCATGATGGTTCTGACATGTTCTTAGGGTACCTTTAACCAAATGTTGGTAAAAAAGGTCCACGTTCACCGCACCGCTGATAACTTGCTAGATTCGATTTGATGATCTTCGCCGCGGTTACCTGCAAAACAGAACCGGAGACAGGATCTCCGGAAAAACTCTCCGACGATCAAGTCAGTTTTATGGGAAGGTTGCTAAATTGATACTGGTATTGTGGGGAAAAAATGTGAACGTACCTCCCCATTTGCTTCTATATCCTTTTTATAAGTGTTCCTAGGTAACCGCCGGGGGCGGTTACTCTTTCCAGGCCACGTCCCTTACGTGGCTACAAACGTGGTCTCGTTTGTTTTGAGTGGGAGGTTTAATGCTCCGTTTAGGATTTCGGGACGGTTACTCGTTTTACCCGCTTCCTTTATTCGGAGCCCGTTTGATCTTAAACCATGGGCCTAAGTATAGGTTGGGCCTGTGTTTATGATTCGGCCCGGTTTGGTTTCACGGATCATCAGGTGGTAAAATGCAAATCAGAAACACAAAACGGAAGAATTCCAATCCTAATGTATTCACTACTTTTTCCTTCCCAAAATCTTTCTCTGAATCTGCAAATTTAAAGCAGATCTATGAATTTAAAGCATTCAAACAAACTGATTGTTTGTTTGTACAAAGAAACACACAAAAAAAAGTATTCAAATTGGGACATCATCTGTGAATCAGAAACGAAAAAAAGAAGTCAAATCCTTCATTCAGTAGCTTTTTCCTTCACAAAAGTTTTTCTCTGAATCTGCTAAGAAGAAAAAAACGTTAATAATGGTTGATTTATTTGCATTAATTTTAAAGCATATTTTTTTCACAAATACTTGATTTCTTACCAAAAGCTTTCTCTAAATCAAACTTATTTATGCATATTAGACTGCACTAAAAAAAACCACAACTTACAAATTAATTGAAAATAAAGTGCTGATATTAGCTCCATATTTGAGTACATCATGTTGAAAATGGTGTTTTCCAACACTCTTTGGCCACATGTGCAATACTAACCAGAGTAGCCATGGAGATCATTTTTTCTTCTCTTTCACCAAGATCTGTAATAAGTATGAAGTAGTGGGCATAGAAATCAGTTATATATATATATATATATATATATATATATATTCCGCTACTCCCATCATATATATTGAAATTATTCCATTATGTACAACTCAAAAAATAAATGGTATAAAAAAAACTCATAAATTAAATATTATTGCTTTTTGTTGTCATATGTAACTGCTCTAAAGAGATTCTAAAAATAATACCATTTTTTCTAAAAATTGAATTATTATAATCTTATTTATTATTTTTTCTAAAATAAATATTACTCATTTTTGTTCATATATGTAACTACCTTTTAATTCTAACAATATACTATAATAATATTTATGAGGTTCAATGTTTGTTTGATTGTAAATAAATAAAAGATAAGTTACCATATATTTATGATATGATGTCTATCCATTCCATGTTTATTTTTTATCCAAAATATATGTTATTTAAGAAAATTACATTGTTTTTTAATAACTGTAAATTCAAATATTATTTTTCAAACCAAATAAGCAGAAAACCTATACATATTTTGAGGCATCTACTACAAATGAAGAATTCATTTTTAAACATAAAAATATATTGTATCTAGATAATTTTAAAATAATGTACTTTGATTTTATGGATCATTTTATTGCTACAATTTTTTAAAAAAATTTAACCCTAATGTTTTAAGAGAAGTGTAAATTTAGTCTTAACGTATGAAAATATGTAAATTTAATATAAAGTTTCCAAGCAATATCAATTTTAGCCAAACGTTAACGCCAGGAGCATAGACAGGGAGCCTGACCCGGCCCCCTCCAACCGCCGGAACCACCTTGACTCCCAGTAGTTTCGATCCCACTGTGTAAAAAAAAATATTAGCCGGGTGATGAATTAGCTCCCCAAAATGGTCCATTACGTGTTAGGCTTGTCCAAAATTCAAAATTTCAATATTTTGGGTCTATTAGGTACTCCCTACATCTACATTCTAATTTTTTTTGGGTCTGTTAGGCCTCTCTAAATCCAAATTTCTATTTTTTGTGTCCTATTAGACATCTATAAATCCAAATTTCTAATTTTTTTTGGCATGTTAGCCCTCTCAAAATCCAAAATTCTAATTATTTTTGACCTGTTAGGCCTCCCTAAATCCAAATTTCAAATTTTTTTGGCTTGTTAGGTTTCCTTAAATCCAAATTATTAAATTTTTTTGGTCTGGTAGGCCCTCTGAAATCAATATTTTTAAGTTTTTTATATGTTCAAGCTTCTCTAAATCCAATTTACTTTTTACATGTTAGGACTATTAAATGAAATCTCGCTTAATTTTGACAAATTGTACATTAATACTTAAAAATTGGTTCTTGATCATTCAAATTATCACACATATATACAAAAAAAATTGAGCAAGTTGATTTAGCAAATTTTTTTTTGCAAGCGCAAGGGTAAAATCGGCACCCTATGTATTGGCCACTGGTTATCGCATATTAGAAAAAACTTGCTTGACCGGTATTTAACTAACAATGACCTTATAAATATCAATTATGTTTAAGATATTTAGTTTATTACTAAAAAATTACAAAATTTTTGTTAAAATCCTAAAACTAAATCTTCCACATATAAGTTAATCATGATATTTTTGTTAAACTGTCTAAAATATTTACTGTCTTCTTAATATAATTACAAAAAGTGTATAAAACTGTTTTAATTTATCGATATACTTGTTTGGAAGCACCTATGTGACCGTTAAACAAACCTCAATAAATAAGTACGCAAATATTTCGTTTCTAATTTGACCACAGTCCAATTTCGATTCATGGCCTCAAACTTATCTACATGAAATCTAATCCAGCTTCATGCGTAACATGATAATTTATTTGCTTTTTTCAGGAACACACAATAGAAGAGAGTTTGGTGCCATTGTCTTTCACCAAACTGATCCAGGAAGCAATTATCCTCTAAATTCAATGACTTTGTGACTTTTTTGACATTCTCAGTCAAAAATTTGTTCTTTACTGTGTAGTCTTCTAAGACTTGGCTGCATAATTTATTAAAGATTTCATTAAGTACATCAAGTTTAGTTCATCATTCTTCGTAACAAAAATTATAAAGACTTCAATACCAGGCATACATATAGAGTTAATAGTTATATATATATATACCTTTTTACTAGATAACTTTAGCAAATCAAATTCCAAATCAATCACCAAACAAAATCTAGCTTATAATTAAGCAACAAAACCATCTCATAACCTATAAGTACTTAGACGTAGTGAAAATTTAATAACCTATAATTGACATGGTATCAGAGCATCAAAGCATTAGTGTATGAGTCTATGTCAAAAAAATTTTAATAAAACCTATTATTGTAACTTAACTAAGAACTTAATCTTCTTATTCAAATAGTTTATTGACAGTAGGAAACAAAGCAGTCAATACAATAGGAAACAGTGTAGTAAAAAATATCTGCAAATTTCATGATTCCTAGGGATTAAATAACCTGTAAAAGGCCCTTATTAATTTGTGCACGATCCACGGCATAACTTCTCATCCGTGCGAGTGTCAATATATACCAATTATACAAATATAATTAACAGTGTGATAAAGAACAACAGTAAAACTAACAATGGACTTATACTCAGTTTGAGTGGAAGAGTGCAATGTTATATTACTTCTAAACTGGCAATTGAATAGATCAAGTTCAAACACACATAAATACCAAACCGTGGATTCAGTCATTATCATAATAATAATGAAGTAGAGTGAAAAATGATGTAAACAAAAATAAGCCAAAGCTTTGTCAAAATAGTCACTATAATATAATAAGATTACTGCATAACAAAGTCCAATCAAAATTTACTAAACAGCTATCATTATCTAGTGTTTTGACAATTCAAAAATTCAAATGCAGTCACCAAATTCATTATCTGGCCTATAATAGGCTACAACGACTAGCTAGTGAGCACCCTATTCATAGAGAGACTAATATAAGAAACAACAACTTCATCAAAAGAGATAAGATGATATTTACAATCATCCAAAAGAAAAGCATAAAGAGAAATGATAGAAGACTGTGGGTCCCACCCTCTTTTAAGACCTCAAAAATACGAATTAATGATTTTCGCTCTGTTTTTTGTTTTTTTCTAAGAAATATTTTTCACTTTTTTGACCTAAAATTGAATCTGTATTCTCCTCCCCTAAACATTTAACACACCATGGTTAAAGATGAGAAATTAAACATGAAAGTTGGAGTTCAGATCATAGAAAGAAAGATTTAATACCATTGGCCCGAATTGCTTCAACAACCCTTTTTTTCTGGAAATCCCATTCAAATAAAATAATCAATCACCTTGGATCCAGAACCACTTGCAGATGAGCTTGCCTTCATTCAAATCAAATTGCTATCTTAGATACAAATAATGCCCTTTCCATTTTTTCAGAAAAAAAAGCCCTTTATACATATTTATTTCTTACTGATGAAGTGATTCACATTAACTCTGTTACTCTTGGCACAACTTGTGCAGAAGGAGGTCTGAAAGTAGACTCTTCACCAGTAAAGTAGACCTCTTTCTGTCAAAGGAAAACCAGTATCCAATGCAGAGAGACAACAGACCAAAGACAAACAACAAAGAATCAGCACATATAGGTACCGAAATATTGATTTTGAAATAAGCAAGATTCTTAAGGGAGAACTAACTATCACTAAATAGCTACTCTAATCCAATCAAGTATAACAAAACAAACCAGACACTTAAAACATAAAAGCTGCAAGACTTCTTTGAAGGATGCATAATGTAAAATTAACATCATGAAAAAGTACCTTACATGATTCTTACTTAATGAAATCTCTATTTCATTGAACATGTAAAGAAGTGCTACATGTAAAGAAGTGCTACGACAAATACAAGTTCAAATTTCAATATTCCCAAGCTAAAATGGGAAAAAAATTCAGAGACAAAACACACACACAAATATAACTAATTACCAAATCATTAAAATCAACAATGATTAACATCATAATAAACCAGTCATACAAAATCAAGTCTGAAATTTCTAGGGAACTAATGCCTAAAGGATTCCTACCTTTATAAAAGAAGGTTAGAGCTAACAACCTTATGCTTCTTCTTCTTCTTTCCTCTAGTAACTATTCAACCTCATCGAATTTCAACCCTTTAGTTTCAGGTACAAACTCCAGCAAACAAAAAAAAAACGTTTCGCATGCTTCAAGATTCTCTGTTAGAGTTAATCAGAGAAGGATCTGGTCGGAGGTCTGAAAGGAGAGGAATTAGGTCGGAGAAGAAGGGCAGAGTGGGCTTAGGTCGGAGAGCAGAGAAGAGATGAGAGGCCGCTTAACTCTAAAGTCATTTTATATTTCTTTTTTCTTTTTTAGTTTTTTTTTTCAATTTTTATTATTATTAGTCAACTGAAATGACGGTGGTTAAACGAAGATACTGGTGGTAACACGGCCCCCAGTTACAATGCTACTTTCTGCGACTGGAAAAACAATTAGCGACCAGAGCAGTCGCAGCTTTAGCGACCGAATTTCATCTGGTCGTTAATTTCAGTCTTAAACTAGCTGTTTTCTTGTAATGTACGGTATTTCATACAAATTAAGGAAAACAATTAATATAAAGTCAAATTAATGAATTTATATTGGTTAACTAAAAACAGTTTCTCTCTAATGTCATGTTTGGGATAAGCCTTGGAATATTAAAAACATATGGATTTAAGACAAAAAAAAAAATAATGCTTAGACTGAAAGACCTAAACTGAAAACTCTTGGAAAACTAGAATCACTTATATTTTGGAAAAAAACTTATTTGTTAGAATGATTTATATAACACGTAACCGATTGAGTACTAATTATGTCACCACATTTCCAAATAAACCACATATATACACCATGTTGTTAGATTTGCAAGTAAAGAATACTTGTAATTAAAACTTTATGGGAGAAAATCTGATGTCCCTATGTGGGTGTCCTCTTCTATGTCCATCTCACAAAAAGTGGTCCTTCTTAATCATGTGGGACCCCTTGGCTCATAAAATATGTTATTTTAATTGAAAGGAACCACTTTTTGTAAGAGGAACATGAAAGAGGACACCGAAATGGAGACAACAGATTTTCTCCCAAAATTTATATATGCTACAAAGATAAGGTCAATATTAGACTTGGATTTTATTACCTTGACATCATTTATGAATCCTGTCGATGTGAGTTTTTCTTCAAGTTTCTCAAATTTTAGAACTGCTTTACAAAATTTCTTTGTCTGATTAAGGAAGTGATTCACAATGAATCCCACCACAATTGTAGCTAGAATTTCAAACATTTTTTTAAGAAAGAAAGAGCAAAGGACAAAAGTGAGTTTTTCATCTGTGGCTCAACTCAACCATGTGAAGCAAAGCAGAATATGTAAGGTTAATTTATAAGGCACTTTCAATTTGATAAATTAAAAAATTGTTATGTAATTACTGATTTGACCTTATTATTGGGCATAAGGAAGGAAATGAGCCTTCATCAAAGTTAATTAAGGAAATTAACCAAACTATTATAAGGAAATGAGCCTTGGTCAAAGTTAACTAAGGAGATTAGTGACTGATTTCTAATTTCAATTTAATGTTTTAATTCTAGACCAAAAATTAAAGACACAATTTATGGTGATATACATTATTAGGCCAAAAAATTTTAATTTGGGGTTATGTTTAACAATTGGACAAGTTTAAGGGATGATTTGTTAGAATTGAAAGTTTGAGGGGGCAGTTGCAACATTTGAACAAGTTCAGGTGTTATTTGTGTATTAGGCCTTATTATTATTGTGAGCCTATTTTGACACATCAGTCAAAGAAACACTAAAATATATCCTACCTTATTAGGATGGATGGATAATACTTTATTTTCGTATTATTTTTATAATAAATTTCTTAAAATATATTCTTTTAACCTTTCTTATTTTTATTTGGAGAGAATTATTATGTAAAGGAAATGCATTTTTACAGGAAAAAAATCATAAGAGAATTAAATGAGAAGAAGGAGAGACAAATCACAATTAACTAAATGTCAATCAAATACTGAAAGGGTGTCATTGTATATAGAGAAATTTAAGAGAACTAACGGTCAAATTGGTCCTCAAACTTGACATTTACGATAAATCTAGCAAAAATTAAAGTTTAGGTATCAACTTTGCTCCTTAACTTTCTCGCAATGATGCTACTTAGGAAGGTAAATAGTCTTATACATTATTTTTGTATTAAGGGTGTCAGTTAATGTTAATTATTGAAACCATTAGTCATGAATTATAGTAAAACCTCTGTATAGGAATACTCTATATACGAATAACATCTATTTTGTTATAAAAAAATTTTGGTCCCAACTTGGTAATAACCTATATGACCAAACTCTATTTAGTAATAACCTCCCAATTGTTATACAAATACCATGGTTCCAAGTATATTACTATATAGAAGTTTTACTGTACTATTTATTGTTTCATCAATTGGAAATGTTTTTGAGACAAATATCAACAAAAAAGTATCAAATCATATGACTTAGTTGAATTAGCAAATTTATATTGCTAGAAAGTATTTTAAAATGCATCTATTTCATGATCTCTTTTTGTTAGTGTTTTCCGTTTACACATGATTCAATTGTAAACTGTACCAGTCGAAATACATGGTTTATTGAAATCCATGTTGATAATAGGGGTGTAATGAAAGATAGGGATTGGAAAATGTTCTTATCATCTATTACTCATTTTCTATATGGTGTTGTTATTTCCAGTCTCATTTTCACACACTTAGTCCAGGGAAATGATGAAACTGCCCTTATTATTTTAGTCTTTGCAAAACGTTTTTTTTCTCTCTCTACCGAACGCGGGCGTGTGGCTATCATGCCTCACCACGTGGTGAAGCGTGATGTTCACATGCCCATGTGTGAATCTTTTTCTTCCAATTTTACATTTTAATTATTATTATTCTAAGCAATTATAAACATTATAATTATTCTAAAAAATTCTAAATATTATAATTATTAACATTATAATTTGAATTATAATTATTAATATTATAATTAAATAATATACATGAAGTATGTATTAAAATGTGTTAAAAACAATAAGTTCTAAAGAATTCTAAATATTAAAAAATTACAAGAAAGACTGTTCACATGCCAACGTGTATGGGCTTTGATAATATTCAGTTTGGTAATGGTCAAGGTTTGCCAATTTCTCACTCAGGGACATCTACAATCCATAAATTTAAACTAAAAGATGTATTGGCAGCCAAAAACAATTTAGCTCAAAATCGAAGTTTAAGTACCAACTCGGCCCTAAAGTTGGAAAATTTTGATAAATTGACCCGGATTCAATAATTTTAATAGCAAAAAGTTTACAAAATTCGGATTACTTTATCAAATTTTACCAAGTTAATGGGTGAGTTGATATTGTGTTAAATCGATCTTGACTGAAGAGTATATGGATCAATTGACCCTTAATTCTCCTTACATATTTATCTTTGTTGATATTTGTTGAAATATTGGATAGATTTTATATATTAATTCCCTTCCTTTCAATATGTTTTAGTTGTAGTTTGTTTAATGTATTTCTTGAAAAAATAAATAATTAAATACTTCATATATTATATTGAAGAAAAAAGTGATGTTGGGATTGGACAATTTAAAGATTGTAATTTTTTTTATGTCTAATAATATTAAATACCTAAAATTGAATGACTTATTTTTTATAGTACCTAAATCACTTTAAGCAAGTTCTATAATGATATAAAAATTAATAAATCAATTGGTCATTTCATCTCAAAAGGACGATCAATATTGGTTCCTCAATTTCTCTAATTATATCTCAAACTCATGTTTAAATATCAGGTTAACGTAGACCGGTTTACCACTAAGCCATCAAATCTATCTATTACTATGAGTTCTTATATTAATTACCCGGTACTCCTGGTTACTTGGAAGACCCCAATTCACATTTGGTCATTTGTATTGTGCCCCCCGCTTAATAAGTAAAATAGCGTGACCTCTTATAATATATGTGGATCCTCCTTATACATGGAAAAATATATATTGGAGGTCATCCATTTGACATGGATAAGTAGGTGCTTCTATTACTCCCCTCTCTTTTATACACTTACTACAACCGCGATAAGAGTATTTTGGATATTTTTGTAATTATTAAGGGACAAATTTGAATTTTAACGTGAGTATTATAAAATAGCAAAAGACATTTCTTAGTTAAATTTTTGCTAGGTATCCTATTTAGCCACTCCATTTTTGCTTTTTTAAATTAAGTCCATTGAGGAGTTCTTATATTAAGTACTTGGTCTTTCACATCACTTGTAGGACTCATTTGAACAGGTGTATTGTGTCTACGTTTAATAAGTAAAATAGTGTAGGCTCTTATGATATATGTGAGTCCTCCTTACATATTTTACCATATGTATAGAAGGTCTTAATAATTTTTCGTAGTTGGACTTTTTGTGGAGAGGGATGTATTAAGCTTTTCCACTAATTTAAGTTAGTCATCTTTCTGTTTCATCCTCTGCCTTTACCATAGTGTCCATCATGCTTTTCCTTATTCGGCTCCACATTTCCGTATGGGTGTAGCGCTGCTCCTCCCAAAGGACTTAATTTTAAAAAGCAAAAGTAGAGTGACTAAATAGAATACCAAGAAAAAGTAACAACTAAGAAATGTCTTTTGCTATTTGGTAATACTGAAATTTTATTTCAGAGAAACTCTCAAGTTAAAATTCAAATTTACCGCTTAATAATTACAAAAATGTCCAAAATACCTTATGAGGATTATAGTAGGTCTATAAAAGATAGCATAGGAATAGGAAGAGGCTCCTCAAGACAAAAGTTGTTTATGAAACTCAGTTATAATGAAAAATTTGGGTGCTAAGAAGAAAGAAAATAAGGTTGAAATGTCCAAAAGGTCTTTCGGGTGGGAGGATCTGAATCCAGAAATACTAGCTCTCATACTAGTCCGAATCTCAATAGAAGAAAGGGTAGGACTGGTTTCCTTGGTCTGCAAAAATTGGTTAGCATGTGTTTCAGGACCTTATTGCTGGTCTGAAATCAACAGGACTGGTGCCAGAAAGGAGACCGTTCTATTGACGATGTTGACAGGGTGGCGCATAAGCTTATGATGTGCAATAGAGGTTCATTTCAGTTGCTCTCTACTTACAAGCTTGGAAATCCTGGATTCTTTTATGCTGCTAACTGGTAATTGATTAAAAATGTTTTCCTATTTTTTGTGCTGTTAGAATGTTTAAAAATGGTTCCTCTGATCTGAGATATCTTTATAGAGATTATGACTGTCAAGAACAATCCATTTGAATTGCAGAGATAGCCAATGGATTGTTCATTTGGTTGAATGTTGAAAAAAAAAAATAGACTTAGACTAATTTTGGGAAATTTCTGACTTTCCTTAAGTTCTTTTATTTTTGAATTAACATTTTTGTCTAATAAGGAAAAATTAGATTTTGATTTTGTGGATTCTTTTGTTTCTCTTGAACATAAACATTTGATTTACTTACATGAATCTATATGTTTTCTGTATGAGTAGAGGGACAAACTTGAAGGTGCTGAAAATTCCAATGAGTGAAGTGACAGACAAAATGGTGGAAAGATATGCTTCTTCACTACGAATTTAAGTGTGTTAGACATTAGTTATTGTTCGAATATCACTAGCAAAGGGATTGGAGAATTTGGGAACAACTGTAAAGCTCTAATTGATCTGCCAACAAACTGGAGATATGCCATGTTTAAGAAAGTTGATGATAGTGAGGCTATGATGATAGCAAATACAATGTTGGGTTTAAAGAAAGTTGAGATGTGTTTTGGCCATTTGGAGAATTGGGTCTGGAAGCTATACTTACTAACTGTACTGCTGCTCTTTCACATCTCAGTATTAAAGGGTGTTGGAATGTGAAAATGGAAGGTGATGTTTTGGATAAGTGTTTGAAGCTTGAGTTTTTCAGTGACACTTGGATTGATGTTTACAGTGACAATGATGATGACCAGGAGGATGATGAAGAATTTACAGATTCTTAATAGTCTTAGAATTTATTTTATCAGCAGCTGCAATATAGAGATGGAGGGAGTTTCTTGGCTTGTAGAATTAAAAGCTCATTATGGGCTACGTATCTTTGATATTGGTCCAACAAAAAATGCTGTATTCTGATAATGAATATTAATAAAAAATGGTTGTATGGTTGTATCTTTACTTGATCTTAACGGGAATTGAATATATATGCTAGTACAACTGAATTAAATATATTAGGGTTAATAAACTTTAACAAAATGTATTACTCAAATTAGGAAAACCAGATCTATGAAAAAAAATGTTTCATTAAGATTCATTGTCTAAAATAATAAAAAAAAAAGTTCGGATCTAATATTTTGGAATAAAATGGAAGTAGGAACGCCCAGATACAAGGTTGGGAGGGATGAAATATAATATATATAATTAATTATATAAAATTTGTCGTGTCCCCGTTGCACCGTGTTTCATATTTTCTAAAAATACCGTTTGCGGTGTCCGCACCCGTCTCCGTGTTTCATAGGTTTTAATGCATATTTTGGATACATGGAATTTCAGGAAAATCGAAAAAAAAAAACGAAATTTGAACATATGAGATCTTGTTCCACGTCATTTTTAGTGCATCATATGAAGACCCAATGATTGGCAGATGCAAAAAAAGTGGTGACTAGCTGAAAAAATTCCGATGAAATTTAAGTTGATAGTTCTGAAATAGACAAATAGGTTCAATTTTAAGGGCTCCCAAATCCTCGGTTTATAAATACAAGGACAAGTTGTTGCTTTTCTTTTTTAAATTCTCATTTTGGATAAAGCTTTAAAGTCCTACATATATGACATTCACAAGTTAATATAAACAATTATTCATATATAAATGAAGCTGGTTTTTATAAACGAAATGCATGATTAAACTCTTCAAGTTACAAAATTTTAAGGATTTAATGATTTAATGGTTTGTCTTTCCAAATTAAGGCCTTCCATATTATAATTTCAAGTATTAAGCTATTGGTTTTTAGCTTTCACACATATTGATCCGGTTAGTGACGGCTTGTTAGCTATATGGTTAGCTTTCCTATAATAGATTGAGTCTTTTCAATGCATGATCATACTTCCTAATTTTAGGCAAAAAGCAAATTTAAGCTCTAAGCTTTTCAATTTTTAGTATGAAGTGCATTATCATCAAATGAGAAAACAAATAGCAGCATTGACAATATGGACCATCTTATTCAAGTAGTCATTGTTATTTGTTTTCTCCTTATATGAACCAAAGGCATATGCCTTCCTATTTGAATTAGGACTCTCATTTCAGACGTTCTGCAAGGCGGATAGTTTAGGATTCTGGAGTCGAGGAAAGAATTTTTGGAGCTTCAGTTGGATACTTCTCTAGTTTCTGGTTGGCAACCATTTGAGTTGTGGGTCCTAAATCCTTGACAACCTGCATAAGACTATTTGTGTACTAGATAGTTGCACCTGTAACATCAAGCATCAGCATACAACCTTATATCGTCATTTCCTTACCAGAATAAGGGCACAAAC
Organism: Euphorbia lathyris; assembly: GCF_963576675.1. Classification (NCBI taxonomy): domain Eukaryota; kingdom Viridiplantae; phylum Streptophyta; class Magnoliopsida; order Malpighiales; family Euphorbiaceae; genus Euphorbia; species Euphorbia lathyris. Next base: position 83,551,201 of record NC_088916.1, read on the forward strand.
TGTTAAAAGCAGAAAATAGAAGAAAGCTTCTCAAGTTGAAAATTTGGAACCAAAACGAAAAGTGGACCGTTATGGTCTAATATTACCATGGACAGTTGAAAGTCTATCCATTTGGCAACCCATGAACCCATTTTACAGGAAAAACAAAAGCCTATTTGTACAACTGTTTGCACCATAAATAATGTTTTGGCTTTATATAAATTTTAAATGTATTAAGTGGTCTAAATTACGTCTAAGTAGATTTTTCTAGGGATGACCTCAGAGGAAACCTAAGGTAAATCAAGGGGACATTAGAAGACCATTTAAGATTTTTAAACGTGTGCTTGGTGAGTCGATTAAAATGCAGGAAAGTTAAAGGCGTCATAAGCAATCCATCGTGAAAGTCAAAGTGGAGCAGTTATTCAAGACGTGGGTTGAATGTGGAGAACGTGACTTATGGAATGAAGCAGGAAGTTACTCCCAACATCCATAAAAGGCAGAAATTAGGATGAACTCAAGCCAACTCAACAACTCAACAAACCCAAGCAAAAACTCTAGCAATTTATCTCTAGACTTCAGCATTCTTACAATTTTTAGTTATTCCCTTAGATTCAATTTTCATTCAAGTTCAAGTTCATTCATCTTTTCTAGTACAATTTTATTTTTATTTGTTGTTCAAGCATTTTTTGTAAGGTCGGTATCGTTTTGATAATCGAATCTTTAGGAATTTTCGGTCTGTTTAATTCTTACAGTCGTTTGATATTTAGAAGTTAGAAAGCGCACTCAATTTCATTCCATAGTTTGATAATACTATAATTATCTGGCACGCCCGCAATTTCCCACAAAAAAGCCAAACAAAAATTGGCACGCTCGGTGGGAAACAATCACAATGCCGCCGAAGAAAAGTGATAAAAGCAACAAAGATCTTGTAGTTGCAAGTTCTGAAGAAGAGGAGGTCATGGCAATAGGCAACGTTCCACAGATGTGGAACGAATTGAAGCTGAAAAGGTTACTAGCCCTATAGGAGAATCATGGATCTCTACAGAGATCCAAAATTCACCATTCTTGGAGAAGCGTTTCAGTTCCATCGAGAAGAATATGAAAGCTCTGCGGAGTGACATGGATTCGAAGATGGATAAAATACTCCAGAAGCTGTCAGAACCAGGGGTAATCAAGAATGGAGAAACCCATGTTCCTCAAGGCTCCCCGGAGTCCAACGAGGGACGTGGGGTGTCCGACGCTGAGAAGTATCAAATTCCACATTTGAGGGATGAAGTTGTCTTGCAGAAGGCCGCTAGTTCAACAGGCCGAGAAAATGCTGGTAAGTCACCCGTTTCTTAATATTTTGGAAACACTAATCCTAGCTCCCACACAGCTTCATATCATGATGAGGCAGGAGGCCACCATATCACTAGGGACATGGAGGGCAACTATAGAGGTAATGGAAGGAATACTGGATTTACTTATATGCCTTATGGTCACCATCAGAATGGCATACCTCAACATGTTCCAACATTCAATATGGAGGCAGTGAGAGAAGTTGTCCAAGAGCTGTACGGGCCTGGCCTCCGTCAAGTTGGCCGCCCTGAGTTCCACAAGCCTTACCCTCATGTGATTGGCATGGAGAATCCTTACCCAAGGGGATACAGAGTACCTGACTTCTCCTTATTCATTTAAGGCTTTCAAGACCAGTATGCCAGCCCGATCCGGTTAAACTAGGTTGACTCGGTCGGATTGGTCTAGTTTAACAACAATGACCAGCAATACTTACCCTTAATGTCTTTTTTTAAATAAAGAGGATATATTATTCAACAGGAAGAACATTACACAAAAAGGAATGTGGATTAAATAACCACTCTCCACGGTCCGACGAAGACACTGCCGATCTAGCTAACAAGTGGGCAGCGACATTCGCAGAACGCTTCACAAAACTCACACTACATATGCCTAAGTCTACAATAAGAGACTTACGATCATTAATAATAAGGCCGAGAGGAGAGGAACTACTAGAATCGCGGGACAACGCTTGAACCAAGAGTTGAGAATCCGATTCGATAAGAACTTCACTCCAGCCTTGCTGCTTTACCCAACACAGGGTCGCTCTGCATGCCAAAGCTTCAGCCCAGAAAGCATCATTATACCCCGGGCTAACACCATTCATCACTGCTATGAACATGCCGCTAGAGTCTCTTGCAATACAACCATAACAGATTAAGTCATTTGATCTGTCCACCCCCGCATCAAAATTAATTTTTAAGTGGCCAACAGGAGGGGCCTTCCATTGTGTAGAAACCGTAGTAGGGGGAGGACTGGTGCTGTAAATAATCTGGGCATGTTTCCACTTGGATAAGTAGGAGCAAGCTTTATAAGAGGAAGGATGGTGGATCCGACACCTTATTCCACACCAAGTTGTTACGGTCGGACCATAGGCACCAACAAATCATAGCGGCCATCTCAACCAGCTCTCGTTGTGAGGAAGCCATCAAATGCCTCCAGAAATAAGTAAAGTTGTTGAATAAAGTACTCATATCGCCCAAGGACGTGAAATTCCAAAGGTGCTTCGCCTTATTGCACCCCACAAGAACATGAAACTCATCTTCCATGTTCCCACTACACCGAGGACATACATCCACCACTTCAACACAATGCGACTGTAGTCTGTTGAGGGTTGGGAGACAACCAATAAGTGCTCGCCACAAGAGATTCTTCACCTTTGGATGGATTGCCAGATTCCATATTGAGTTCCAATTAAGATGAGGCTACACAGGCCGAGAAAATGCTGGTAAGTCACCCGTTTCTCAATATTTTGGAAACACTAATCCTACCTCCCACACAGCTTCATATCATGATGAGGCAGGAGGTCACCATATCACTAGGGACATGGGGGGCAACTATAGAGGCAATGGAAGGAATACTGGATTTACTTATATGCCTTATGGTCACCATTAGAATGGCATACCTCAACATGTTCCAGCATTCAATATGGAGGCAGTGAGAGAAGTTGTCCAAGAGCTGTACGGGCCTGGCCTCCGTCAAGTTGGCCGCCCTGAGTTCCACAAGCCTTACCCTCATGCGATTGGCATGGAGAATCCTTACCCAAGGGGATACAGAGTACCTGACTTCTCCTTATTCTCTAGGAACGATGGCTTGAGTTTTTCAGTGACACTTGGATTGATGTTTACAGTGACAATGACGATGACCAGGAGGATGATGAAGAATTTACATATTCTTAATAGTCTTAGAATTTATTTTATCAGCAGCTGCAATATAGAGATGGAGGGAGTTTCTTGGCTTGTAGAATTAAAAGCTCATTATGGGTTGCGTATCTTTGATATTGGTCCAACAAAAAATGATGTATTAATACAAAAATGGTTGTATGGTTGTATGGTTGTATCTTTACTTGATCTTAACGGGAATTGAATATATATGCTAGTACAACTGAATTAAATATATTAGGGTTAATAAACTTTAACAAAATGTATTCCTCAAATTAGGAAAACCATATCTATCAAAAAAAAAATGTTTCATTAAGATTCATTGTCTAAAATAAAAAAAAAAAAGTTCGGATCTAATGTTTTGGAATAAAATGGAAGTAGGAACGCCCAGATACAAGGTTGGCAGGGATGAAATATAATGGCATCGTAATGGTGAAGGAGAAGTGGGGGAGTAGGATTTGATGGAGTAAGAGAGAGCAATCCTTTTTTCTTAGTATTGTGAAACTCAATTTACCCAATTTATGAATCCCAGGAGGTCACTTATGATGGAGTAAGAGAAAGCAGTTCTTTTGGAAGTGTTGTTAAACTCAATTTACCCGATGAATGGGAGGAGGTCGCTTATATTGACCTGATGGAGGAAGTGGTTTTATGCTTGATGGAGGAACACGGGATATAGATCCAATTGAAATCTTTTCTCAATAACAAATTCTTCTGCCAAATAGATGCAAGCATCAATAAAACCATTACTGATCCATTTTTGCTAATCCTTATCATTTCCATAATTCTCTCTAAAACTGGAAACAAAATATTCTCATTTATGGTATATATAATATATGATGCATGTATATATTTTATTCCATTAATAGAATATTCAAAGTGTGTATGTAAATGAATTTCATTCATATTCCAAATTTATTAAATGAATTTCAGACTATAAATGATTTTCTTAAATTTGATATTGTTGTAAATCAAATGAATTTCAAACAATAAATGAATTTCAGTTTTTTTATATGGTTGCAAATCAAATGTACCTTTTACGTATCATCCATATATATAACTTAGTTGAATATATATCACTTAGTTTTTAATTTATTTATTGGTATGAAAATATGTGATATGGTTTCGCAATAAGTTTCAATTGCGAGGTCACCTAGATGGACTCGTCTCTGGATTGAAAGTGACTCGACTTACGTTATTCGAATTTTCTGTTCCCGAGCGCAGATCATTCCCTGGACAATGCGAGTGGATTGGTTAAATTGTTTAAATTCAATGATACATATGCAGGTGGTTGTCTCCCATGTGTTCCGTGAAGGTAATCAAGTGGCGGACGCTCTTGCTAATTACGGTCGTTTGACCTCGGTTTTACAAATGTGGAATACCCTTCCGGACTTCTGCTCCCTTTTAGCTAGAGATAATGCCCTTGGTAGGGATATGTTTAGATTTTCTTAAAAAACATTCTTTGTACTGGATTCATATTTTTTCATCTCTTCTTTTATATATCTTGGGTCTTTGCCTTTTCGGGGGTGCCAACCTGGTTGAGATTTCCGTTAGGCTAGGTCCGTATTTCAATTAAAAAAAATGGTTTAGCAATAAGTTAAAAACGTGTAAAATTAACTTAAAATCTTGAAGAAACATAAGTTTAGAAAATGTTGAATATAGAAGACTAATTTAAATAAAACACAATTTATTATTATTATTATTACTATTAATATATGATATAATCATTCTTTGATATAATATTATTTCACATACACGTTACAAACTCACTTTTTATTATTTGTTGACTCTTCAATAATTTTGTGTGTTTATTATTTCATATACACGGCACAAATAAATTTAAAAAACAAGGTACTCGTTTGCTAAAGGATGGTAACACAAGGTACTTGTTTGCAAATTTTTAAACCACATGGAAAATCGGCCAAACAACAATGTTTATTTTTGTACATTTCCTTAATTTTCATTCATCCATTTAGAATATATTATAGTTTTACTGAGACCATCAATGACTATTGATGGTGATATTAATAAATTAAAGTGGAAATGTTAAAAAAATTAGTATATGTATCGACCTGGACCATTGATGATAATTCGTATTGTTAATAATTCTATGACTAGGCATAAAATCAGGGTTGGAATTGTTAGTGGGTACTAGTTGTGCCATTTTTTTGTTATAGTAGAGTGAAATCAACATATGAGAAGAAAATCATATCTAAGTTTTCTTGTGCGGAAAGCTTGAATTTTCGGATACGTGATGATGAATTTAGAATATTGTATTACTTTATTATTTGAAACGTATGTATAAGTACTTTGTTACATATGTCAAATTGTAGAAGTAATACTAAACATAAAAGGGTAGAAGAGTGAATTGATAATGTTGAAACTATCTTAAGCATGTGAAAGATGTGACATGTCTATTGTCTCTTGATTTTATTTCACTTAGATTGTTAATATGTCAGTGTAAAGATATCCAATCCTTATAAAGAAAACAAATATCACTAACATGACATTAATTTCAACATATCAAGCTTAGATAATTTTTTTCCATTATCTTATATTTAATTAAAAATAAAATTTGTCTATAATTCTTAAAGAAACACGTATGCCATTAGGATTCTATCCTAAACCCAATCATATAATAATTAAGATTATCTGAAACCCATATAAGATTCACAATATTTACTTAATTTAAAAAAATATCATAGGTATGTTTAGTTAAAATGGATGAATAAAATAATAAAAACTTAGGAGGAAAAAATGTAATTTTAAAAATATAGAGGATTTAAATGCAAATGAATACCTAATCTCCTTCCTTACTTAAACAAACATCATTCTACCATTGAGTGCAGAGTTGAGAGATACTCGCAGCTTCCCGTCAATCCATTTTCCAGTAAAATTTCTTCTCTTTGTACTGTTTTTTCTCACAATTTTGATATAGCTATATATTCATTTATCCTTACATTGATTTACTACTTGATATGATTAAGTCTTTGCTTTATGAGGTTTTAGGTTTCATTTCCAAAATATGCCGCAGAATTAGGGTTTTGTTTAGCATTTCAAATTCAGTGTGCTGATTAGTGCTTATGACATTTTCTTTGTCTTAGTATCATAGCTTCACAAATAGTCATGAAAAGAGGAACAATTTCTTTGGGTATTGACTCTAATGCAAAGAGAGGTAGAAAAATAAGGGAGGAAGTGACTCCATATTCAGGTTCTTCATTTTGTGATCTCTCAATGGATATTCTGGTAAATATACTACTTCGGCTGTCTATTATGAGAATTTTTGTATCAAAATCTGTTTGCAAAACTTGGAATGATATAGTTTCCCATCCTGAATTTGCAAAGCTCCATTTTAATCAAGCTGAGATTTATCCTCTGATTCGAATATAAGGGTCGAAAATGGTTCATCTTATGCAGCCAAATAATGGTGAGGTTGAAATTGAAGCCAGATTTGAAGTCCCAAACTTATTTGATATAGTTACATGCAACGGCTTGCTTTGCTTGTCTGGTGTATCTGATAAAGAGCTTCCTATTGTTTGCAATCCTATTAGGGGTGAGTTTATTAACCTACCAGACGATAAGAAGATTAACTCTAGCTCGGATGTTTTATGTTATGGTTTTGGTTTTAGTCCTACGACTAACCAATATAAGATTATAAGAATGTCCGAGCGAGGCACTCCTGGTGGAAATATGGCTGAAGTACATATTTTGGGCACAAATACATGGAAAAACATTGGTTTTTTCACCCTGTCATTGCCAATGTCATCTCCTATTTATTTGAATGGTTTTCTTTATTGGCGTTCTTATTTGGGGTCATTATCTTTACTTACTTTTGACGTTGAGAAGGAACATTTTGAGTCAGTTTCATTACCCACACTGAATCAACCATATCAATATGACAATGTGGGAGTATTAGGGGGAGAACTCTGTATATGTAAAGTTCTTGATTCTGGTGCTATTCATGTTTGGACAATGAAAGATAATGGTACCAAAAAAGCATGGTCGAAAGTTTTTTCCCTTAATCACATATATTATGATCCAATACAACATTATGGCTCATTACAACCCATCAAGTACTTGAATGATGGGGCATTGCTAATGTTTAACTCTTGTGAAGATACTTTAGTTTACATTGAACCAAAACAAAATCGATTGAGATCTTTGAGGTTCTGCCCATTTAAAGTCGAAGCAATTGCTTATATTCCAACCTTTGTTTCACTCAAACATGCTTTATCAGGACATGATGTGAAGGTGCTTAACATGAGGTCAAGGTAATTTTGATTATGATAAAAAAGTTTTTGAGAAATTAGGTGTGAAATGAATTTGAATATTACCTATTTTTATCTCTTTCTAACCATTTTATTATTCTGTTGACTAGGGGCGCCAAGTTGAAATTGCCCAAAGAGGACAATAGTTGAAGAATAGTTTCGTCCAAATTGTGATTCCAGTTCTGATCCTATTCACGGTTCTGGTTGTTACTTATGAGGAAAATGAGATGGACATTATAAGGTGCCAAATAATCTTTGCTAAATTCTCTATTACCTAAGAACAAAAGAATATATGAACTAATTTTGGCATTTTTGAATCATGTAAAATAATCTGGTTTTATTTTACAGTTGCTGAACTTTTTGTAACTACAGATACATAAATCATGTTCATGTTTAGGCATGCCATATATGAATTAGATATGAAATCATATTTTAGTGTTGTTGAATTATATATATTAACATTTAGAAAATATCAAATCATAATTCAACATGTTTTAATCTATGAAGCATGGACTTTTTTCCGGAGTCGCCGTGGCCGAGTCGGACTCGCCGGACTCAGGGACACGGCCGGAAAGTTGGACATGGCGGGTCACGGGGGACTCGGGAGTCGGCTGGGGTAAAAAAAGTTAAAGATTAGGGTTTTTTTTTATTATAATGTCACCTGTGTATGTATTGCACGAATTAAATTAGGTTTTTTCTCCTTCATTGCGCAAATCGCGATTCTATCTCCTGCAAATCCCGATTCCATCTCTTTCCTGCACAAATCAACATCACGATTTCGTTTTTATTTGGGGAATAATCAGAAACTATTTCTTCTCTCCTAGGTGATTCCTTCTCATGCGCTGCCATTCTTCTCCTGAGTTCTTCTCGTGGGATTTTGATTTCCTTTTTTCTTTTGGGATAAACAGAAACCATTCGTCCTCGTGGGATATTGTTTTTGTGATGAATTAATGACTTATCTTATTATGGATGTTCTTTTTATGGATTAGATAATGATTTATTTGTGATTTATCAAGTTTTTTATATATTTTTATATCTAATATATATAATAATTAATTATATAAAATTTGTCGTGTCCCAGCTGCACCGTGTTTCATATTTTCTAAAAATACCGTTTGCGGTGTCCGCACCCGTCTCCGTGTTTCATAGGTTTTAATGCATATTTTGGATACATGGAATTTCAGGAAAATCGAAAAAAAAAAAACGAAATTTGAACATATGAGATATTGTTCCACGTCATTTTTAGTGCATCATATGAAGACCCAATGATTGGCAGATGCAAAAAAAGTGGTGACTAGCTGAAAAAATTCCGATGAAATTTAAGTTGATAGTTCTGAAATAGACAAATAGGTTCAATTTTAAGGGCTCCCAAATCCTCGGTTTATAAATACAAGGACAAGTTGTTTCTTTTCTTTTTTAAATTCTCATTTTGGATAAAGCTTTAAAGTCCTACATATATGACATTCACAAGTTAATATAAACAATTATTCATATATAAATGAAGCTGGTTTTTATAAACGAAATGCATGATTAAACTCTTCAAGTTACAAAATTTTAAGGATTTAATGATTTAATGGTTTATCTTTCCAAATTAAGGCCTTCCATATTATAATTTCAAGTATTAAGCTATTGGTTTTTAGCTTTCACACATATTGATCCGGTTAGTGACGGCTTGTTAGCTATATGGTTAGCTTTCCTAAAATAGATTGAGTCTTTTCAATGCATGATCATACTTCCTAATTTTAGGCAAAAAGCAAATCTAAGCTCTAAGCTTTTCAATTTTTAGTATGAAGTGCATTATCATCAAATGAGAAAACAAATAGCAGCATTGACAATATGGACCATCTTATTCAAGTAGTCATTGTTATTTGTTTTCTCCTTATATGAACCAAAGGCATATGCCTTCCTATTTGAATTAGGACTCTCATTTCAGACGTTCTGCAAGGCGGATAGTTTAGGATTCTGGACTCGAGGAAAGAATTTTTGGAGCTTCAGTTGGATACTTCTCTAGTTTCTGGTTGGCAACCATTTGAGTTGTGGGTCCTAAATCCTTGACAACCTGCATAAGACTATTTGTGTACTAGATAGTTGCACCTGTAACATCAAGCATCAGCATACAACCTTATATCGTCATTTCCTTACCAGAATAAGGGCACAAACTGTTAAAAGCAGAAAATAGAAGAAAGCTTCTCAAGTTGAAAATTTGGAACCAAAACGAAAAGTGGACCGTTATGGTCTAATATTACCATGGACAGTTGAAAGTCTATCCATTTGGCAACCCATGAACCCATTTTACAGGAAAAACAAAAGTCTATTTGTACAATTGTTTGCACCATAAATGTATTAATTGGTCTAAATTACGTCTAAGTAGATTTTTCTAGGGATGACCTCAGAGGAAACCTAAGGTAAATCAAGGGGACATTAGTAGATTTTCATTCAAGTTCAAGTTCATTCATCTTTTCCAGTACAATTTTATTTTTATTTATTGTTCAATCATTTTCTGTAAGGTCGGTATCGTTTTGATAATCGAATCTTTAGGAATTTTCGATCTCTTTAATTCTTACAGTCGTTTGATATTTAGAAGTTAGAAAGCGCACTCAATTTCATTCCATAGTTTGATAACACTATAATTATCTGGCACGCCCCCAATTTCCCACAAAAGAGCCAAACAAAAATTGGCACGCTCGGTGGGACACAATCACAATGCCGCCGAAGAAAAGTGATAAAAGCAACAAAGATCTTGTAGTTGCAAGTTCTGAAGAAGAGGAGGTCATGGGAACAGGCAACGTTCCACAGATGGTGGAACGAATTGAAGCTGAAAAGGTTACTAGCCCTAGAGGAGAATCATGGATCTCTACAGAGATCCAAAATTCACTATTCTTGGAGAAGCGTTTCAGTTCCATCGAGAAGAATATGGAAGCTCTGCGGAGTGACATGGATTCGAAGATGGATAAAATACTCCAGAAACTGTCAGAACCAGGGGTAATCAAGAATGGAGAAAACCATGTTCCTCAAGGCTCCCTGGAGTCCAACGAGGGACGTGGGGTGTCCGACGCTGAGAAGTATCAAATTCCACATTTGAGGGATAAAGTTGTCTTGCAGAAGGCCGCTAGTTCAACAGGTCGCTAGCTCAATATTTTGGAAACACTAATCCTACCTCCCACACAGCTTCATATCATGATGAGGCAAGAGGCCACCATATCACTAGGGATATGGGGGGCAACTATAGAGGCAATGGAAGGAATACTGGATTTACTCATATGCCTTATGGTCACCATCAGAATGGCATACCTCAACATGTTCCAGCATTCAATATGGAGGCAGTGAGAGAAGTTGTCCAAGAGCTGTACGAGCCTGGCCTCCGTCAAGTTGGCCACCCTGAGTTCCACAAGCCTTACCCTCATGCGATTGGCATGGAGAATCCTTACCCAAGGGGATACAGAGTACCTGACTTCTCCTTATTCTCTGGGAAAGATGGTTTGTCAACTTTGGAGCACGTAGCAAGGTTCACCATCCAGTGTGGAGAACTTGCCAACTATCCCAACTTCAACCATCTCAAGTTGAGGCTCTTCCCAAATTCTCTGACGGGGCCAGCCTTCACTTGGTATGCTACTCTCCCTAGGGACTCCATCCATGGTTGGCAAGATATGGAAAGGTAATTTCACACTCAATTCTTCCGAGCAGAGCCAGAAGTGTGTGTTGCAGAACTTTCTAGGCTTACTCAAAAGGGAGATGAAAGAGCAGACCAGTTCATTGCTCGTTTTAAAAAGATGAGGAACAGATGCAATATTTATCTCCCAGAGGTGGAGTACGTGAAGATGGCCCAGAGGGGACTTGACATCGAGCTGAGGAAGAAGTTCCAAGGAATGGAGTTCAGAGACTTTTATGAGTTCGCTGCCAAGGTGACAGAGTACGAAGATCTGTTGAGGGAAGAGAGTCATAGAAAGAAGAGTGTCATGGGAACTTATTGCCAATAAATATACCACGAGGTTGCAGTGGAAAATCTTAAAAGTACATGGTCTCATGTTTGCCCCTTACTCCAGTCCAGCGGAGGACATGATGCAGCAAAAAAATCTTTCAATTGTAAACCTCCGCAATTCAGCTTTGATGTGTCCAATAGTGATGCTCTCTTTGACTTTCTCTTAAAGGAGAAGTTTATTACTTTGTCTGCAGGTCATAAATTGCCAACAAAAGAAGAAACCATAAGGAAGACATATTGCAAGTATCATGATTCCTGGAATCATACAACCAACAATTGTTGGGGCTTCAAGAATGCAGTTCAGGAAAGAATCAACAAGGGAATTCTTAAGTTCCTAGAGAAGAAAGAAGCAATGTTGGTTGATGAAGATCCTTTTCCACTGGTGGTGACTATGAACATGGTGGCAGTAGATATGCGAGATGTCCTCAATAAGAAGAAGGGAGACCTTCCTTTGAAACTTACAGAGTCCAAGAAGGAGAAAGGCAGAAGTTACCATACTTGGATCCCTAAGGAGTATCTCAGAGGTCCTGATGAAATTCAAGCTAACATCAAGGAGCAAGGGGGGCAGAAGTCAAAAATTCGAGTAGAAGTGAAGAGCATCGGAAGGAATCACTATGAAAGAAGGGTTCAGACTGAGAGGAATAAAAAACCTCTAAAAAGTGAATTTCATCGAGAGAAGTATTCCCCAACTACCAATCAGAGGAGACCTTGTTTTGTGGTGCCTCAAGCAGAAACTTCTGGTAAGTGGCGTGTGGTGCGCCATAAAAAGTTCCCCCAACCTCTTACAAGAACATAGAAGAGAAGGATGCAACGTAAGAGGGTAGCTATTGAAAGACACCATGAGGAGAAAGAGGAAGTAGGGGAACCGGCAGAAAAAGAAGAAGTGAAAGCTGGTGAGCCAGAGCCAATAGTTTCAGAGGGTGAGCCAGAGGAAATCATTCAAAATGTGCGAATAGGTGACATGGTGATACCTATCAGGTGTGCAACAGCTTCAGTGACATTGCCAGCAGATTTCTTAGGAAATTCAAGGGATCATCATGCTGAAGAGGAGAATAGTTCACCTATTCCTGAGAAGAGAGATTCATTCACTAGTGGGGTCACAATTCAATCGAGTGGCCCAGGAGAACCAAAAAGAGTGGTTTTTGAGAAACCTGCTGATAGCATGACCAAACACATCAGACCTCTTTACATCAAGGCATATCTAAATGGCAAGCCAGTATCAAAAGTGCTGATCGATAATGGCTCTGCAGTGAATATCATGCCATTTAGGATGATGATGACCTTGGGAAATTCAATAGAAGATCTAATTGCCACAGAGGTTATGGTGTCAGCTTTCACAGGGGAAACCACCAAAACCTTAGGAGTTCTGCCAGTAGATATTACTGTGGGAAGCAACACATCTATGGAAGCATTCTTCATTGTTGATTCAACAGCAAGCTATCAAATCTTGCTAGGGAGAGACTGGATTCATGCCAATTGGTGTGTACCGTCCTGACTCCATCAATTCTTGCTTTTTTGGAAAGGAAATGAAGTAGAAGTTGTCTGGACAGATGGGAAACCATTTACAACTCAAGCTGATTCCGTGGAGGTAAGGTACTATGATGGAGCTGTGGGTCCAATAGAGTTCAGAGGTGAAAGCAAGAGAGGAGGACCCAAAAGTATCACCTAGAAGAAGCAATGTCAGAACAAAGGGAAAGCTATCCTCCAACCATCAGCCATCGTTCCATCCAAAGCTTGGGGAGCGTTGGGAGAACCGATCATCGAAGAAATCGATGATTAGTAAGCATAATGAGAAAGAAATGGCAGTAGCTACCGCTGCCATACAAAAAGCCCAAGTGCAGCAGGTGTTGGAGGAATTGCAGAAGGAAGAAGGTCTGAAGGCTCTAGGTGCTGAAGTAATCTATGAAGAAGAGCCTCTGGAAGAAGAAAGTGAAAACGTCATCCAGATAGATGAATTGAAACTAGCTCCTTCACCACTAGAGGATGATAGATCATTGGACAAAGATCCATAGGAAGAAGTGAACTTGGGAACTTCTGACATCGTCATAAAATCCAAAAAAGAAATGGAACACATAGATCACTTGAGATGTGGTTTTCAAAGGATGAAGGAGCATCAACTGAAACTTAATCCCCTCATTTGGGGTGAAAGCTGGAAACTTCCTCGGGTTCCTGGTGCACCAAAGAGGCGTGGAGATAGATCAGAATAAAGCCAAGGCGATCATGAAGTCCAAATCCCCTCAAACAAAAATGGAGCTTCAGTGGTTCTTGGGGCAAGTGAATTATCTCAGGAGGTTCATCTCCAACTTGGCTGGAAAGTTTAAGACATTTTCTGATTTGTTGTGGTTAAAGAAGGAAGATGAATTTAAATGGGAGAAACACCATCAGCAAACCTTCCAGAGTATCAAAGAGTATCTATGCAAACCTCCTGTACTTATGCCTCCAAGGCCAGATGTACCTTTGAAATTTTATCTATCTGACGCTCATGTTCCATTGGATGCTTGTTAGCACAAAACAATTCCAAAGGATATGAGCAGGCAATATATTATTTGAGTAGATTCTTGAATGCAACTGAGGTAAAATATTCACCAATTGAGAAACTCTGCCTTACATTGTATTTTGCTTGTACCAAACTGCGACATTATATGATTGGTGCAAGGGTGTTGGTGGTATCTCAGACTGACTTGATCAAGTACATGTTGAATAAGCCGCTCATAACTGGGAGGATTGGAAAGTGGTCACTGGCTTTGGCAGAGTTTACTCTGGTGTACTATCCTCAAAAGTTAGTGAAGAGGCAAGCACTTGCAGATTTCCTTGCAGATCACCCTTGTCTTGATGTGAATGATGAAAAAGATCAAGATCTACCAATCTTCAGTGTTGAAAAATCCGGTTGGATTTTGAAATTTGATGGATCTAGCACTGAGACATCTGCAGGAGCAGGAGTAGTCATTATATCCCCCGTGGGAACCAAAACAACAATGTCTTTCAACCTGGATTTTAAATGTACGAACAATCAGGCTTAATATGAAGGTGCGGTCATTGGCCTAGAGATCTTGAGGGAGTTAGGAGCAGATGAAGTCTTGATCCAAGGGGATTCCCAGCTCGTGCTGAGGCAACTATTAGGAGAATACAAATGCACCAGTCTCAGCTTGGCTCCATATTATACAGCCGATGTTCAACTACTGCAGGAATTCAATGACTTCTCTTTTCTTCATGTTCCCATAAAGATGAACTGGGAGGCTAATGAGCTAGCTCAAATAGCCTCTGGTTTGAAAATGTCAGAAGAACTCACCCATAAGTTGATAATGATCAAGAAGCTCAGACATCCTTCCATCATGGAGAGGGGAATTCAAGTGGAGACATTCAATACAGATGTCAATCTAGCTAGTGACTAGAGGAGTCCCATCAAGGAGTATTTGTCGAACCCAGGAAGACGAGTACCTTATTCCCTCAAGATTAGAGCATTAAACTTCTTATTGATGGAAGGTGACTTGTACCGCAAAAATGTAGATGGACTTTTGCTGAAATGCTTAGGATTTCCAGACAGCATGGAAGTTATAAAACAAGTCCACGAAGGAGTATGTGGAGCTCATCAGGCAGACATCAAGATGAAGTGGCTCATCAGGAGACATGGGTACTTCTGGCCATCTATGCTGAAGGATTGTATGTCTTATGCAAAAGGATGCCGCCAATGCCAAAGATATGGGCAGATTCAAAGAGTTCCTGCAAATGAGATGCACGCAGTCATCAAGCCGTGTCCCTTTAGAGGATGGGCAATTGATTTGATAGGGAAAATTTATCCTGCATCATCAAAAGGGCACAACTTTATGATCGTGGCAACAGACTACTTCACAAAATGGGTAGAGGCCTTACCAATAAAGAAAGTGCACTAGAGAGATGTTGTGAAGTTCATCAAGGAGAACATCATTCACAGGTACAGGATCCCTCAGTCAATTACCACAGACCAAGGAACCATGTTCACCGGAGATGACATGAAGGACTTCATGAAAGATTATGGAATCAAGTTATTGCACTCCACTCCTCATTATTCACAAGCTAATGGTCAAGTTGAGGCCTCCAATAAAGTTCTCATCAACATCCTTGAAAAGATGATGGAAGATAACCCTAGTGAATGGCACATCTTACTTTCAGAAACTTTATTGGGCATACAGAACATCAAAAAGGAGTGCCACAGGCGTCAGTCCTTTCTCATTAACATATGGACATGATGGCGTGCTTCCTATGGAGGTATTAGTGTCGTCCCTCAGAGTAGCCAGACAAAATGAACTCACTCCAGCAGAATACACAGAAGCTATGATGATGGAACTTGAAGAATCTGATGAAGCTAGAATGCAAGCACTTGATCGAATGATCGCCCAGAAAAAGAAAGTAACCAAAGCATACAATAAGAGAGTGAAAAAAAAGACCTTTGAAGAAGGAGACATGGTTTGGAAACTCATCTTACCAGTTGGGACTAAAGATAGAGCATATGGAAAATGGTCTCCAAATTGGGAAGGACCATTCAAAGTCTTCCAAGTTCTCAAAGGAAATTCTTATTGGTTAGCCAGCTTGCAAGGGGAGCCACATAAGAGGTTCATCAATGGAAAGTACCTCAAGAAATTCTATCCCACCCTTTGGGAACCGAGGGAGCATCAGCCATATGATATAGGCAATATATATTTGATGTAACGAAAAGCAATTTCACTTTGAAAATTGTAAAGCTCGCTTATAGCCGCTATTTTGTTGCAATAAAATAATAGCAGGCCTCAAGGCCGCAATTTATTCATCAAGCAATGTTTATCCAGTCTATTGTTAAGCCCAAAATATACCTAGAATATCCTATATAAATACGTTAAATTTACATTGAAATCGTGCTAATTATATTCATTTGGAATACTTTTACGTCTTTATTTACTTCTTTGATGCAAGGTACCTAAATATTTGGTAAAATCCAAATAGGAGCGAAAATGGAGCGAAAACGGAGCTAAAATGGAGGAAAAACCTAAAAAACGTACCGAGAATGCATATCAGTCAGAAGAACGCTCAAGAAGGACGAAAAGCAGTCGAGAGACAGGGAAAATTCTCTCTGTCGCGACTGAGATTTTGAGAATCTCAGTCGCGACCTACGGAAGCCAGCTCGGGAGAAAAACAAAGTTTTCACTCGTCCCTATACCCCCTGTCGCGACTGAGATTTTCAGAATCTCAGTCGCGACAGCGAACCATTCTACACACAAAACACATGTTTTATATCGGAAAAACGCGTCTGTTCGTTCGGATAAAAGCAACCCCTCACCAGCGGACACGACCCATCATTTACAACCCTTCAACAACTATAAATAAGTGATCCATTTCAAGAAATCAATGTTGGGTATGTTGGAAAAGTTAGAGAAATTAGAGAAGAAAGTTATTATGTTGAGTTTCTGATTCAGAAAAGAATCAGAAAGTTAGATTTCATTTCTGTGTAAACAATCGTGCTGTACACGAATTGTTATTAGATTAGTTATAAAAACAGTATTAGTTTAGTTTTCATTCTGGTACTAGACGAGATCAGTCTCTATTCCGAAGATCCAGCGAGAAGAATTGACGGCTGAAGCGCATGAGGTTTGACGAACCTACGGAGTTTGAGAGAAAGATTGACGACCCGGATCTCAAAGTTTTCGTTACAATGCTATCCAAGTTTCTACTTCTCTGTTAACTTGTGAAAATTCACATTTCATTAATGATATACTTATTTATTCAATACATTCTTACTGTTGTTATTTTGATATTGTTCTGACAAAATGATTTTCAAAATGATAAATTGGTGTTTTTATTAAAACGTTCTATTCCATCTTATTCATATAAGAACTTTGTTGAATACTTGACAGATTTAGTTTTTATGGATGACATGATCACTGATCGCGGCTTATCAGACATAAAACACTAGTTTGATTAAGGTAGGAATCACCTCAACATCAGGGGGATTTCTATGGTTCGAAGCCATTTAATTGAATAAATCGCTATATTGTTACATGTCCATAATCTTACAAAGTTAAAGTTGTTTTCTTTGCTTTATGAAAATAAGTTCTATTTTATTCCAATTGCGGAAATATTTGTCTTGTAATCAAAACCACAAAGACGGAACTGTTCTCTAAACTCAATATAATCCTTCTATCTAATCCTAATTTACCAAAACCAATTCCATCAATTAAACGTATTTCTTTTATTAAACATAAATACGTGATTAAAACCGAATTAAATAAAGTTTTAGTTAAAAAGCGTTCCCTGTGGGTTCGATATCTTTTATTACTACAAGCGTATACCGTGCACTTGCGGAAATCGCTCAACAAGTTTTTGGCGCCGTTGCCGGGGAACGCCAAATATTTAACAAAAATTTATATTTTTCGTGTTTTATTCTGAACCTTGGTTAACAATATATTTATTTATCTTTATAGTTTTTTTTATTTATTGAGGATGGTCACTAGGACTAAACCCTCGTTGTTATTTAACGTTTGCAATTAGATGTTTGCAGAAAAAAAAAATCCAAGTTTCTCAAAAGATAACCTGGAGATTTGATTATCAATAAAATTCACAGAATGAGTCTACAGAAAAGAAAATTAAGCATGCAGATACATCAGAAGGAAAAGAAAATTTTATGAAATAGGATGTCAGATGTGACAGATGATTTTTCCAGAAAATTTACCTCTTCCCAAACACATTTACCTCTTTTCTATACACTAAACCTTCACCAAAACATCATTTCTCTTTGTAAACAAATTATTCAAATCCTACATTACATCCAAATAATTTTTTTCTTTTATCATATCATTTCCTTAAACACCTACATTTATCTCTCTAAGAAACAGCCGATCAACTCTTCTCAGACAGATATATCAGAAAGTAGGAATGGGGAATACAGTCAATGAAATTATCTTATCCGTCAGGAAGAAATTGTATACATTTGATATAGTTTTGAAAGTTTCGGTTCATGTGCGTAGTTCCAGTTCGTGCACAAAACTAGAAGTTCGGGCATTCAACCAGAATCAGTAGATCCTTAAATTGAGAAAACGTAAAAAAAAAAAAATAAACATCTGATTCCAGGTAAGTTAGAATGGACAGGACCATTATTTTAAATCGGTCCAGATAATTAATTTTGTCCATAATTTTGATTCTCCTTGAGAATTCTTAAGGATTATCACCTTTTTAGTTTTTAATATTTCATATTCTAATTTTTACATTTTATTTTAGTTTAATTTTTATATTCATCTTTAGTTTAGCAATAATGATTAGATTAGAAATATAAAAAAAAAATTCATTGAAAGATATTGAAAATATGCTTTGTATCTTCAATTTTTGTAATTTATGAGGAAAGTGTTTTTAGATTTCAAGAAATCTCAATTGAATTAAAATCACACATAATTTATGTTTCTGTTTGTATAGAGATTTTTAAACAAATCTCTACAGTGATTTTTTTATTTTTTTTGACGTTTTTGAACTTACTCAATTAAGATTTTAAAATTCTCTATAAAACTAGGGAGGACCAATGCAAAGCATTCCTTGCCAATTGGCAAGACGTGTCGCGATCGATATTCCAATTTCTCGACCATGACACGCATAATTTTCAATAAGATGTCTTTTGTTCTATGAAAATTAATTTATTTAGTTTTCATATTTTTAATTTTTAGTTTTTCTTATCTTATGTTCATAATTTTTATTTTTCTTTTTAATTTATATATTTTTATTTTTGTTTTTATTTTCATTTTTATTTTGTGTACAAATAAGTTTGTCAACATTAAAATTTTAATCTAGTCATGTTTTGAAAATGATTTCATTAAGTGTTAAGTGATCTTGAGGAATTACAAAATGCAAAAATCTCAGTTGAGATTTTTCATGTTTCAGGATTTGGAAATCTCAGTTGAGATTCCGAAAATCTCGGTTGAGATTTTCTGTTTTTTCCAATTTGAAATAACTGTAAGGGATTACAGCCATCTGATTTTTAAAATTTCTGTCAGTTGATTCAAAGAGGTATCACTTTGGCACCTTTCTCTTTCTAACCGACACAACCTTTCACTTATAGGACTTATATATTCCTGTAGGATCAGACTTCAATCATTTCATTTTATCTTTCTGAATTTCTTTTTCAAATTCTCAAATCCTACAGACTTCATTTTCTTTTCTCTCACAGACATGACTAAGTCTTTGAAAAGTGTTCAAAATCACACTTCTTCTCAAAACGGGAAAGTTGATATCTCCGATCGATATGGTGAATGGTTTCCCATTTATAACCATGACGAGGGGAAACGCTTCCTGCAATTCAGATATGCTCAATTCTTTGGCATGATGTATCTGGACGAGTTTCTGAACGAAGAACTCGGGATAAGCGAAGACATTGATCGCTATCTGACTAATTTGGGTTGGACCAAATTTGTTTCTATGAAATTTCCTGTAATTGGGAACTGGGTATTAGAGTTTCTGTCTACCGTTCGGTTCGTCAATAAGAGGCGTGTTCGTCTCAGTTTTCGTTGTGAAGGGAAGATATTCACTTTTGGATATCCTGAACTTCATACTTGGTTTGGTTTTCCACCACGGGACAGCACTCCACATCATCCTGGCAGAGATATGACTTATACTGATATCTGGAGAATGTTGACAGGATTTTGGAGACTTAATCCAAGTCTTGCCTACAACAAATCAATATATTCTAAACTCCATGCTGTATCTGCATAAATTCCTCTGTCATAGACTTTTTGGTCGAGTCAGTAGCAATGTTGTGAAAGATATTGATCTCTATGTGTTGGGCGACATTTTCCAAGGCAACTCAGTGAACTCCTCAAAGATTCTAATGGAGGGGTTAGTTGCTGCTTCCCGTTCGAAGAAACTGAAGATTGGGTTCGCCAACCACTACAAAAAAAAATGACTTTTGAGGACGGTTAAAATTGTCCCCAAAAATAAGAAAAATTGTCCCCTATACTTTTGGGGACAATTTTTTTCGTCCCTTTGTTCTGTCCCCTATGCGAGCGTACCCAATTCTATAGGGGACGAAAAGGATGATGTCGTCTCCATTTTGTAGGACGATTGTCGTCCCTAAGACTAGGGATAAATATCGTCTCCATTCTGAGGGACGATTATCGTCCCCGTTCTTAGGGACGATTGTCGTCCCCAAATAAAGGAGACAATTTTTGTCTCTGAATTAGGAGACAAATTTTTGTCCTTAAATGAAAGGACAAATGTCGCCCCTAAGCAGAGGAGACGACTTTTATCCATTCACTAGGGAGCAATTTGTTTGTCCTCAAATTAAGGGGCAATTATCATCCCTATGCAAAGGAGACTATATTTGTCCTTAAAAAATCCTAGCAGAAATTTTAACAAACCTGAAAATATATATATTAACGTTTGGATTGAAGGGAGCACTACAGAATGTATCAATCCAGATTAAGCAAGCAATGTTACATGCCACAAGCTATCTACTCAACATGTATGACCAAATATGCACATACGTGAACAACCAAAATCCCAAGAAATGAATTAACAACAAATCTTGTTCCCAAAGCAAATGAAATTAAGATTTCAATAAATATATCCACATGAAAACAACTTAATATTTTCAAATACCCTAACATGTTAACTTTATAAAAATTACAACACAGTTCTAGAACATGAAGTTAATTAATAGCAAATAACTCAAGCAACTAAAATTCTTGAGTGAACTAGATCATTTCAGTTGAGGTGAAAGGGCAACAATATTAGGTATAAGATGATTGATAAAAAGGTTTACTTCAACAGTTGAATTTTCACCATTACTCTAGAATGATTTGTTAAACCATTGCCTGAAATCCATAAAAAGTTGAGCAGTGCCCAAATTCCTCATTCTGCAAAATAAAAACAAAAAGGACACACAAATCAGAAAGTCTGGGGGATTAGTTCTGTTACCTGGAATAGTGTTCAAGCTAATAGCAATTTTCTCACTCTGATAGAGTTTCAATCCAACATTCAACTTAAGAGTAGCATTCTTTATTTGGTGACTTTCATCAATTATAATAAAATGTCAATGTATTTTACTTAGTTTTAGTCTTTCATGTCTGTTCATTAGATATTCATAAGTTGTCAAAAGGACATTGAATTTATGTTGCACAATATACACAAGCAAAAGAGATATCCAGATACGAGAAATTCAATCAATTCCAACTTAACACTTAAATATTATGTTCTTATGCCTTACCTTTGCCTTATGCTTAGGATTTCTGGGGGAGATTTTGAAACTGCAGGTTCAAATTTGTATTCTAGGTGTCTAACACATTCTGAGATAAGGAAAAAAGACAGTAAGAAGTAAACAAAATACATATTAAAAGACGGGTAAACTAAACATATCTTTAACTCCTTAACTGGAAGAGAAGAGTAAGCCCCTAGTCATTTAGAGGCAAATCAAGCGTGAGATGTCTCTAGTTCAAGTTGTGGTATACTGTTGCAGCTTCTGAACCTGTTAGCATGCCTAATAACAATCATACTTAAAACATTATAATTGTGCTAATTAACTAAAAATAACACAATGGTTCTTACATTTGGATATGGAAATTGATTATTTGGCACCAAAGCTAATAATGAGCTTGAGCATAAGAGCAACAATGCAACATCCTCCAATACCTGCTACATGTGTCTTGTCTAAAATAGAATAACTTTATTATACACAACATAACTTACACTAATAAACAATTGTGTAATGCAAGAAAAATACAGAGGATATATATAGAGATAGATAAGCAAAATTACCACTTGACTCTTCTTGGGCATCGCTATCTCTCTGTGAAACACCAAAATAAACAAGAATCGCCTCTATTTCTACAATTCCTTCTTCTTTCTTTCCTTCTATGAAAGTTTTCTTTCTACCTCCTTATGCACCACAAAAACCTCATGAGCTTTTTTCACCACTAGTTCACATTACATTTGGAACATCTTGTTCATGGCCATGATTTTCATCCACTTTATATCACATTCATCTAATATATCTCCTTCACTCTCAATTTCTTGTGATTCAACAAAAAGACCTTGTACTGTGATTAACATAAGCAATACAGAAATTCACATAACCAAAATAAAATAATTTGAAAATTCATATGATTATTAAAGGAATGTAATATATGATAGCTAAGTTCAGGAAAAGAGAAGATTTTTGGGCTATCACAATTTGACTCCTCACAATCAAAATAACACTAATAATCATAATTTAACCTTCAAACGACAACGGATATGAAACTTCCTATTAACTTCTTCAAATTCATCCCTGTCTGCAGACACTCACTCGACCAAAGGAAAATGCAACCAACTCAGCAAAACATGCATTACTATTCAAGTGCAACATATAACAAAATCACAAATCCACATCTTGTAGCCCAAAATCATGTAAAGACATAAAAACCAAATATGTAAAAATTTATTGTATTTCAGCTACCATATAACCTCTAGCTGTAAGAGAATCAGAAAGTGCGTATGTCAGCTCAAAATTTACTTAGCAAACTGCTTTTACCTTCTAGATGTCTTTAGCCAACCAATAAAGATCGATATTACCAGAGTCTGGCTTGCTTGGTTCTTGGAAGGATTCTTTTTTAGGTATCCCTCGCTTCATAGATGGTGAGGATGAAGGGCTGTCCTTGTATAACTCGTCCAAACTATCAAAAAGGCTATTTCGCATATGTTCAGCTGCTTCGAAGAATCGATTGATTCTACCGAGAAAGTGGCGTTCAATCCCTTCAACATCATTTCTAAGCCCTGGGAAGTTAAATGGTGACTCGTGCAACTCGCTTGATCTGGAAAACCCTTTACCCACCAAGTCTGTAACATCCTCGGTTTTCTCACACTTTCGGATGAACTTCCCGGGCTCCACCTCTTCCGTCCTGCACTGAGATTTGACTACCGTTCTGGTGGAGCATGCCTTCCCACCAGAGGAGGAGGACAAATCACCGGAAGGCAATGAAGAATTGAAATCGTCTTTCCACACCCACCCCATTTCGTTTCCAGTTGTGGTATGTTCGCGAAAAGTCTAGAATGTGTATATAGCTATTATTATTTGGTTTGGGTTGGGCAATACGTTTCCTTTGCCTATAACCAGAAGCGTGTCACTTTTTAATTTCTTGTTTGGGATTACAATCAAAATTTTTAAAAGCTTGCCCTAAAACTAAATATACAAATCCTAACTTTGAACTTCAAACAGTTATTATAAGAGCCCTAACTTATGAGCAGATAAAGAATTTGACAAAAAATGGGTCAAAATCCCCAAATTATATAGGCTTAAATCTTAATCAAATTCAACTCAAAATCATAAATGTTAGTAATACAATAATTAAATTAAAGATTTCAAACCATGATAATCATGACAAAGCCTTCAATTTGATCTAACAATTGAAAAAAAAATCGAAACAAATACCTCTATAATCGGACAAACCCAGTTCTTCAATGTTAGATTTTCCTCCTTTCTCGTTGCTGGCATGAGGTTTCCGTCATGACCACAACTCCTGCCAACAGTTATACCGTCAATTTACACAAGAAAAAAGTACGACCTTTCGAAAGGGAATGTTAGATAAGGGAGGCCTGAGAAAGGAATAGGACATAAGGAGAGGTTTGAATGAAGAGGGAGGTGATAGCCGGAGATTCTGTTCCTAAAAGAAGAGAGAGAAACGAAAGGAAGAAGAAGACACGTTACAGAGTAGGGATTCTGTTCCTAAAAATTAGTAATGTTTAAATTAATATTATATAATTATTTTATATAATTTTGTCCCCTATTGTAACATAAAAAAGGAAAAGAAGACAATTAATATATTAGTCTGCAATATTAATTGCAAATAATATTTGAGGACAATATGTTTAAATTGTTCCTCATATTTTGTCCTTAATAATCCAATTTTTTCTATAGTGAACATCATTTGTGGAATCATATTAGGAGCCAAGGGAACTATTTCTGTTCCTTGGACTGATACAGAACCATTCCCTATTTGAGAACGAGAGACTTGTCAAACGAGTTTTCCGTTCTGGTCCAACATTTCTTTCTGCACCAGAGAAGCAAGTCTTCGTTCAAACGAAGATTAACAGAGCCAATGCACGTCGTCTGTCCTCTACTTAGGGATATATTTTATGCGTTTCTGTCTGTTGTTTTTAATATATATGAGTGTTTGATTGTAATTTATGTTTTTATAATGTTTCTATGTAAATATATATTATGGTATTGTTTATAATAGTGAATAAAAGTGCATTAATTCCTTAGTTTATTTCTTTCATTTAAGGAACAACCTTTTGTTTTCCTTCAATTTAATATTTCAGTTTTGTTTATCTCAGTTTCAGGGATTAATATTCACATTAATGTCACTTATTTCACGGAGAAATTGGTTTTGAAGTGTTAAAATCATCAAAAACAGTCCCAATTTTACCCAGATTTTTCAAAATCTCAGTTGAGATTTCAGATTCTCAGTTGAGACAGCAGTGGAAAAAAATTTTCGCAAAATTTCGCCCCTCTCCCTACTTGCTGTCGCGACTGAGATTTTGAAAATCTCAGTCGCGACTTGCGACCTGCAGGGACGGGATTTGGACGAAATTTCACTCTCTTTTCCTATTCCTACTCTATTTACTACCTATTCAACTATCCTAATCACTACCTATTACATACACCTATTTAAATCACCTCTTTTTACACCAATCAATCATCTTTTCTCTTCCCAATACCAAGATTCACTCATCTTCCCCATAAATCTTTACCCTATTCATCTTCTTCTTCCCTAATTCACCACCATTATCTTTTACTCTCCCTTTCATCTCTTTCGTATTTTCTTCATCTCTTTCACCAAATTTCACTAAAAATGCCTAGACAAAAGACCGTTGCTAACAAAACTAAAGCCATCGAAGTCAATCGATTACAGGTTCAATATAGAGAACCGTTCGACATTGCGACGGAGGTCGAAGGACGCAAATATCGCCGATTTTCTAATAGCCAAATAGAGTTCGTCGACATGCTTTTTCTTGACAACGATACGGTAAACACATTTTCTTTTACCGAGCGTATTGATGAATATCTATCCGTTCTTGGTTGGAAAAGATTTTCTAGTATGCGTTTTCCTAGTATTAAATCGCATATTATTGAGTTTTTGGTTACTTTAACCTATGACAAAAAGAAAGGAGTTATCTCTTTTCGGAATAATGGAGTTCGTTTTGAGGTTGGGTATGCGGCCATGAACCGTTGGTTTGGTTTTCCTACTCGGAATTTTTTATTCCAAACCAAAACCTTTTGATTCACACACGGTTTGGAATACTTTCACCGGTTTAGATGTTTTTAGTCCAAAGAATACATCTAGTAAGCTACTTAAGGATGATTGTATATTCTTCTTTCACAAGTTTTTTATTTGGTCGGGTTGAAAGTTCAAAAGTGCAAGTTCGTGATTTGGTTGTGTTAGATGCTATTTTTAAGGGTTTGACAATTGATAGTATTGAGATGATATTTACTAATTTAGTTCGAGCTTCTAAGTCCCGCAATAAGCAAGTGCCTATGGGTAATTTAATTACCGGTATTGTTTTGGGCGCTCGAGGTGAATTAGCGGATTATCAAAATATGCCTCATGTTGGTTTACCTTTCTTGGATCTCACGGTACTTCAAAGGGCCAATTTATTGAAGAAAATGGGACCGCCCGCCTTTATATCTTATGCGGATCGCACAAGACGTGTTTTTGCTGCCATGAGTAGTGATGCCTCGGGTTCTCAAGGTTTAGGTGCCCAAGATGATGATGAGGAAGATGAGGCGGAATTTGATGCAGATGAGGAGGAAGAGGAGCATGTTGATGTTAATGCCACCGAGCAAGCAAATGTGGCACCGAATGTTGAAGAACAAGTTGGATGGCAACGTGTCTTGACACAAATGAACGAGCATTAACCGTCACATGAATTTGCGGTTGGATGTAGTCGTTGCCAATAATACCGAAATGAGTTCGAGGATAAACACGGTGGATGCCAATATCACTACATTGAGACGTGAGCACAAATCTACTCGTCGCCGGTTGCTCTCTTTCTTCCGACGCCAAGGAGTTGAGACTACGCCTTCTCCACCACCTTCACCTTGATAGGTTTTATCCTTTCTATCTTTAACTCATTTTCGTTATTATTATTATGTCTTGTTCGATTTGGTACACTATTTAAAATTATGTTTGGTACAATTTTCTTTCTTATTATGTTTGAATGTTATGGTACTCTATTTTTCAATTCTAATTCGTATGGTTTACTTCGTACTATTTTTCGTGTTTTATCGCTTTTTGCACCAATGAGGACATGGTCCAAATTAAGTGTGGGAGGAGATATTTCATATTCATTTTTAATTTTAAGTACGAATGAGAATGAATGCTATTTATTTTGCATATTGTTATTCAATTTTAAGTCAAGTATAATATGCAACATTTTTCAAAACCAAATGCAACATTTTTGCTTATAAAGTGCAACACTTTTAAAAATAATAGCAATTTTTCATAAATGTAACTTTTTGTTAAGTATATATTTCATATGTTTCAAATAAATTCTACTTTCAAAATAATGTTAAGCATATTTTAAGGTTATCATTATTGATAGAAATAATATTTCTATACGGGCCATATTTTACAAATATTTTTACAAATCTCCGATACGATTTTACAAAAAACGTCTCGAGTAAATGTATGTAAGTAAAATTTCTTTAGTTTCAAATCTCTATTTTATATCATGAATTCATGATAAATATAAATCTTATTTTCAAATTTCAATTAGGTTTATAGGCATAAATCGAACTAACAACTTTAGCTTTTTAGCTCGATATTATTTTTTTCGTCTTACATTAAAAACCAATTGAAGTTTTTAAGGAAACTTTAGCCATAATACATGTTGAATTTCAAGTCAATATAGGATGAATGTGCTATTTTTCTTTTCCCAATTTATAATTAGTCGTATTCTTAACTTTTGGCCACGATTGAGACCAACCTTATCACAATCGAGGTATGAAAGGGAAGAACATTAAGTACCGTTTACTTTTGGCCACGATTGCGACCATCCTTATCACGGTCGAGGTATGAAAGGAACGTTAGAAATTAAAGCAAAATTAAACGTGTTTAAAGTTTTAAGTAACGATTGCGTCCACCCATGGCATGGTCGGTACCTCTTAAACGAACACGAAAGCAAATAAAATGCGTATAAAGTTACGATCGAGACCACCCTTATCTTGGGCGTAACTAAGCAAATATATTAAACCTAAGTCCTTAATAAATCCATATTTGTAATATTTTAGATTTAGGAAAGGAAATTTTGTGCTTTTAATTGCCTAGAGACGAAAGATTCGAAAAACATGCATGCTTACACCGTCCCGAATACTTCAATATAAAAATTGAAATACAAGACGAATGATATATCTCTTTTATACTAGCTAGTTTGATACTTTGCGTATAAATTTACCATGAAAAGTTTATCTTTCGGTTTAACTAATTTAAAGAGGAATATATGGATATATGTTCTATTTATAAAGAGATTGATTAAAGAATAAATTCAGTGAAATTTTGCTCGGGACTAGCAAAAGCTTAAGTGTGGGAGTTTGTTAAGCCCAAAATATACCTAAAATATCATATATAAATACGTTAAATTTACATTGAAATCGTGCTAATTATATTCATTTGGAATACTTTTACGTCTTTATTTACTTCTTTGATGCAAGGTACCTAAATATTTGGTAAAATCCAAATAGGAGCGAAAACGGAGAGAAAACGGAGCTAAAATGGAGGAAAAACCTAAAAAACGTACCGAGAATGCATATCAGTAAGAAGAACGCTCAAGAAGGACGAAAAGCAGTCGAGAGACAGGGAAAATTCTCTCTATCGCGACTGAGATTTTGAGAATCTCAGTCCCGACCTACGGAAGCCAGCTCGGGAGAAAAATGAAGTTTTCACTCGTCCCTATACCCCCTGTCGCGACTGAGATTTTCAGAATCTCAGTCGCGATAGCGAACCATTCTGCACACAAAACACATGTTTTATATCGGAAAAACGCGTCTGTTCGTTCGGATAAAAGCAACCCCTCACCAGCGGACACGACCCATCATTTACAACCCTTCAACAACTATAAATAAGTGATCCATTTCAAGAAATCAATGTTGGGTATGTTGGAAAAGTTAGAGAAATTAGAGAAGAAAGTTATTATGTTGAGTTTCTGATTCAGAAAAGAATCAGAAAGTTAGATTTCATTTCTGTGTAAACAATCGTGCTGTACACGAATTGTTATTAGATTAGTTATAAAAATAGTATTAGTTTAGTTTTCATTCTGGTAGTAGACGAGATCAGTCTCTATTCCGAAGATCCAGCGAGAAGAATTGACGGCTGAAGCGCATGAGGTTTGACGAACCTACGGAGTTTGAGAGAAAGATTGACGACCCGGATCTCAAAGTTTTCGTTACAATGCTATCCAAGTTTCTACTTCTCTGTTAACTTGTGAAAATTCACATTTCATTAATGATATACTTATTTATTCAATACATTCTTACTGTTGTTATTTTGATATTGTTCTGACAAAATGATTTTCAAAATGATAAATTGGTGTTTTTATTAAAACGTTCTATTCCATCTTATTCATATAAGAACTTTGTTGAATACTTGACAGATTTAGTTTTTATGGATGACATGATCGCTGATCGCGGCTTATCAGACATAAAACACTAGTTTGATTAAGGTAGGAATCACCTCAACATCAGGGGGATTTCTATGGTTCGAAGCCATTTAATTGAATAAATCGCTATATTGTTACATGTCCATAATCTTACAAAGTTAAAGTTGTTTTCTTTGCTTTATGAAAATAAGTTCTATTTTATTCCAATTGCGGAAATATCTGTCTTGTAATCAAAACCACAAAGACGGAACTGTTCTCTAAACTCAATATAATCCTTCTATCTAATCCTAATTTAGCAAAACCAATTCCATCAATTAAACGTATTTCTTTTATTAAACCTAAACACATGATTAAAACCGAATTAAATAAAGTTTTAGTTAAAAAGCGTTCCATATGGGTTCGATATCTTTTATTACTACAAGCGTATACCGTGCACTTGCGGAAATCGCTCAACATCTATCTAACAAAGAAATCTCTCTGAGGAGAATTTACCTTTCCATTGATGGAATCATGTTGATTTTCTGCATTGAATTGATTGATTAGGCTTCTGCTTCTTGGCACCGGCAAACCCATCGTTAGAATGAGGATTGGTAGTGCACTGATGTCCACAACAGCTTCATTGATAACTTGAATTGGTGATGGAATCACAAGCAACTCGTTGGTAGCACCTTGATTAAAGGAAACCGATCAATGATTGATCCGGCCTCTAATCCTTCTCACCGAGAAACTTTTGTCAGAATAGGTATTGGTTGTGCACTTATGTTCAGAGGCCTTTACTTCTTGACACCGACAAACCCTTCGTGAGAACAAGGACTAGTTATGGACTTCTGTTCAAGAGCTCTAATCCAACGTACAAGCAAGCCCAATGATGGAAACTTGGTCAACAAGAGTTGGTGATGCATGTACAACTTGGTAGCACCGTGATTAAAGGAACCTGATCAATGATTGACCCGTCCTCTAATCTTGGATACTAGCAAGCTTTCCCATCACGATAGGGACTGTACATGTAATAATATACACAGCTGCCCCAGGGACGACTTTGTCACGAACACGGATTCAAGAAGATGCAATGGTGAGTAAGATCCTTCCGTTTGCAAAAAAAAAATAAAAAATAAAAAAATTCTAAATTAAAGCAAGCAGAATAAGAATCTTGATAGATTTCAAAATAAAGTCGGTGATCTCAAATTCAAAGTATGATGGAAGCCGTGAAAGGCTCGCAATTGAGTGCTAGGGACTGAAGTTTGAGGATGAGTTTCTCCATGGCAAGTATATTAGGCTTTGGAAGCATCATTGAACTAAAAGCTCGAGCTTGTAGTTAAGGCCCAATCATATATCTTATATTTATCTCGGACACACCCCCACACGCAAATGCCCCTTGGGCTTGCAGCGTGCACAACACAGGTCCATCCCGCCATGTGTTTTAATTCCACAAATTAATGAGGTTGTCGGGACTCGAACCCTCGACCGTTTGGTCCTAGAGGCTCTGATACCATGATGAGTGGTAGTGGGGTAGTTATTTGTGGTAGGGGCTGACACCAAGGACAAAGGAATGGGTGGAGATTGGTTAATGTTTAAGGAGGATGGGGTAGTAATTGCATGTGGTGATGATGATGAGAGAGGTTGACAACTATTAGGTCTTTGACCCAAAGGTATGGGAGTGATGTTGGAATTTGCACAGGGACTGTAAACATTATTTTTTGAAGAGATGGGAGGCGTAGCATTATGGATAAGATTTTTTGAATTTTTGACAGGCTGAATATTAGGAGGGACACTATGCAAGCGGCTTGTTGAGGTATTATTATTTATAATGTGTGGAGAAGTGTGTATATTAGTGATTGAGGGATGAGCAAGAATATTAGTACCTGGTGGAGGGCCGAGCAGGGATGGGAGTGACGCATTGACGGGTGAAGTGCTTGTTGATGACATGCTCATCGAGGCAGTGGAGAACGGAAAAATTTCTTCTCTAAACGTGACATGCTTGCAGAAGTAAATGCGTGCAGAGGAGATCTCGAGACAGATATAACCGTTGTGATTTGGTGAGTCTCCCAAATAGACACAAAGACGGGATCGAAAATCAAATTTATGTCGATTATAAGCACGGAGGAGAGGGAACACACCACACCCAAAGACACGTAATTTTTTGAAGTCCGGATTTTTATTGAATGCTTTAAAATAAGGCGAGACATTTTGAAGTACATAGGTTGGAAGCAGATTAATTAGACGTACACTGTGACTCATAGCATAATTCCAATATTGCAACGGAATAGACGCATGAGCAAGGAGTGTCAAGCTAGTGTCTACCACATGACGGATTTTACGTTCAGATATACCATTTTGTTCATGTGTGTGTGGACAAGCAATTTTGTGAACAATCCCATTTTGAGCAAAAAATGAACGTAATTTCTGGAATTCACCACCAAAATCAAAATAAAAATTCTTAACTTTTGCAGAATAATGACACACAATCATGGCATAGAATTGAGAAAAAATAGATGCAACATCACTTTTATTTTTGATAAAGAATATCCAGCTAAGTCTAGTGAATTCATCAATAAAAATAACAAAATAACGATGTCCTAAGACATAATGAACTGGAGCAGGTCCCCAAACATCAGAATGTATAGACTCAAACATAGAGGTACTTTTGCGAAAAACAGAAGGTAAATGAAACTTAGAAATCTTGCCCTGAGGACATGAGCAGCACACAGAAGTAGACTTGGAGGCCGGAAGATTGTTTTGTGTGATGATTTGTTGAACGTTGCGAGAATGACAGTGACCAAGACGAGCATGCCATTGGGAATATGGGATCTTCTCACCCACCAATGCTTGCTTCAATGTACTGGGTAGCATGTACAGTCCATCTCTACTCGGGCCTCGCAAGAGGATTTCCTTGCTGACCTGATCCTTTATCAAAAAATGAGAGGGCCAAAATTCAAAGTAACATGAGTTATCACGAGTAAATTTTTGAACAGAAAGCAAAGATTTGGTGAGTTTAGGGACAAGCAAAACATCTTTAAGCTTAAATTTATAAACTGTGGAGGTGCCTGAGTGAGAAATTGGCAAACCTTGACCATTACCAAACTGAATGGTGTCAAAACCTTCATAAGGTGCATATTGATTCAAATGGTGTGCATTGTTTGTCATGTGGTG
The DNA here is from genome assembly GCF_963576675.1 of Euphorbia lathyris. Lineage (NCBI taxonomy): Eukaryota > Viridiplantae > Streptophyta > Magnoliopsida > Malpighiales > Euphorbiaceae > Euphorbia > Euphorbia lathyris. Next base: position 83,583,408 of record NC_088916.1, read on the forward strand.
TGTAGCACCAGTATCCGGATACCAGGGTTGATCTGTGCCATCAAATGTGTCGAACGAAGCATTATCAACAGAACCCTGAGTCCAAGTCATGTTTGCTTGTGGGCGTATGGGCCTAAGGGGGCGTCTCCACCCTGAGTTCGGGCGAGAGGAGCCTTGAGATGTAGAACCAGGGCCTTTGTTCTGTCGTTTGAGCGTGCAACGATCCTCCCAATGACGTGTGTCTCCACACAGATAACAGCTGCTGCATTTCTTCTTTCCTTTGTACTGATAGGAGTGATCATCATTTGTTTTGGTGGACATGTTTGCCATGGGTACAGGATCCGCACTTCGAAGTAAGATTTCATGACGCATTAGTTCATCATAGATCTCAAACCATTCAACAGGAGCACCACGACGGATATTAAGAGCAGTAAGAACACCATGATATTCAGACCCAAGGTGTTTGAACAATGAGGCAATAACCTGAGTCATACTGGCAGGGGTACCTGCTGCAGTTAATTCATCAGCTAGAATTTTGACTTTCTGAAGGTATGTGGCCATAGGTAAATCATTCTTCTTCAAGTCATTGAGTTCAATGGTCAGCTGAACTCGTCTATTTTCTGAAATAGAACCATAGGTGCGCTCAAGTGCAAACCAAACAGACCTTGCAGTTGTCAAATTGGTGACAGTAGGAACAACTTCTGCAGACAACGACATAAGGATTGTGGCGCGAGTGAGATGATCACGTTGTGCCCACTGATAGTAAGAAGGATTGAAGATGAAGTTGTCAGGATTGGTGTAATCAATTCCAGCAGCCCGTGGAATAAATTTTGCAGGAGGCGGTGAGTTTCCCACACAATGAGCATCAAAGACCCCCATAGCTTGGAGAGCAGCCACAATATATTCTCTCCAGACTCTGTAGTTTGTTGAATTGAGTTTCTCAGAAAATTGGGGAATATGAGTAGAAGCAGATGGAATAGGGTAAGTGGTTGGTAGAGGATCAGTGAACTGGGCAGTTGGGGATACAAATAAATTTGCACCAGGAGCACGAAAATTGGAGTTGAAGGGAGGCATGCTATGAGAGACATGCGAACCAGGACAGACAGGGTGATGAGGAGAGTTTGAATTCCAGGGGTTAAAATAATATGAATCAGTCACGGGATAAGAGGCAGCCGTGATTGGCATTGTGAGTACTGTCTGGGACACCGGGGCGGATTGAATAGGTGCCTGAGTTCGGACCAGCGTCGGCATGGCGCTGTGAATCGGTGACTGAGAGTTTGTAGAGTCAGTGACCATGGTAAATTCCGAATCATGAAAGTTAGAACCAGAATTTTCGACTGAGACAGGAGGGTTCATGGTTGTAGGATTCGATGAAGCAGGAAAGGTGAAATCGGCCGGTGCCGTGGTGGAGGGTTGGGAAGATGCCGGATTGTTGAGGCCTAGGATTGGATTAACCATGATGTTGGATTTTGAGGGAAGGGAGGAATGGAAGGTTGTAGGAAGAAAATAAAATTGAAGTAGGAGCTGGGCGGCAAAAGAAGAAAAAAAAAAGGAGTGAATAAATAAATGAATTAGGAAGCAGGAGCTAGGCAAACAAAGGAAGGTTTGAGGAAAAGAAAAAGAATAATTGGGAAGCAGGGATACGGTGAAGAGGTGAGTAAAAGAGAAATAAAATTAGGTCGGCTATCACGTTTGTGTTAAAGCTCTGATACCATGTTATAATGAAATACTGGTTGTAATTGAGTATTGTATTTCTCAGTGATTAGGGTTACAGAGAGTTATCAATTTATACAGGAAGAGACCTAGTCTTACTCTAATTACAAAACCCTAAAGATGATAATAAGAGTGAAGTATATTAATTACAATAGAACTCTATTACGTGCTTACAGATATATATTAACACATTGCAGGTGATGATGTTGGTTTTGTTCTCATTCTTCCTCCAATGGCGAGTAATTCCTGTTCTTCTTTGGGTTTGGTCTTCAATTGCTTCACTTTATTTGCCACCGTCGATGGAGAAAATCGAAGCTGGTAATCGGCAATCGGCAATCGAAGCTGCTTCAATATACTCTCCAGCCATTTAATATCAGCAACCGAGCCAAAGATTCTGCAGTTTCCTAAAATTGGCAGCACTGATGATCGTCACAACCTGGCGAAACACACCCTATCGCTTACACTTGCAGACCAGAGTTAGGGCAGGGTCAAGATTCTTATAAATCGCAGCAATGATTCTTCGAACTGGGCGGTCATAGAAAGATTGAACGGAACCAGTGAATCGGACGAGATGGTGTAGCATATCCGAAAACATATGGGCGCTGATGTTAGCACTATTGCTTAAAGATGTCGGCCTCCTCAACAGCTGAAGCGTGGTGGCTGGTGAGGACAATCTGAAACTGAGGTTGTGCTGGATATATGCAGACTTACCGCAGACGTTACCGATGCGTGTTTGGATTAGCAGGTAAACAAAAAGAAAGAAAGAAAAAAAAAGTCGAACATATATACTGGTGAGTTTTAGGCTTCTCTTTCACTACGGTTCAGTTTTCTAATTCTAATCAAATTGATTAGCTTTTTATTATTATTTTATTTTTTGAACATATTTTATTCTACTGCAAATAGTTTTTAAGTCCATCTGAAAGTCTCAAAATCTGTACTTCTATTTTAATTGATCTTGTTGGTATTTGTTTTTATCTCATTTTTTTTTTCTTTTCGGTTTATACTTATATTTTTTATTTATTTATATTTATTTTTTAAGTTTTGATTTTAGATTTGGATTAATGTTTTTTTAAGAGTCTTAATTTATTTGGAAGATTAATACCTGGTCTTTTATTTTAATTAAGCTTTTAAATTTGTTTTATTTTATTCCTTTATGCATTTTGATTTTTTTTTTTTGGAGTCTAAAAGATTTTCGTAACAAGCATACATTTTCGTCTCTCAAATTCATGCTTGTGGGGGGGCAATTGTTTGCACCATAAATAATGTTTTGGCTTTATATAAATTTTAAATGTATTAAGTGGTCTAAATTACGTCTAAGTAGATTTTTCTAGGGATGACCTCAGAGGAAACCTAAGGTAAATCAAGGGGACATTAGAAGACCATTTAAGATTTTTAAACCTGTGCTTGGTGAGTCGATTAAAATGCAAGAAAGTTAAAGGCGTCGTAAGCAATCCATCGTGAAAGTCAAAGTAGAGCAGTTATTCAAGACGTGGGTTGAATGTGTAGAACATGACTTATGGAATGAAGCAGAAGTTAGGCTCTGTTCTTTATCGCTGAAAAAAACTGAACTGAACTAAACTGAATTGAACTGAACTGAACTGAATTGAACTGAACTGAACTGAACTGAATTGAATTGAACTGAATTGAACTGAATTGAACTGAATTGAATTGAACTGAACTGAACTGAACTGAATTGAATTGAACTGAACTGAATTGAACTGAACTAAACTGAATTGAACTGAACTGAATTGAATTGAACTGAACTGAATTGAATTGAATTGAACTGAACTGAACTGAATTGAACTGAATTGAACTGAACTAAACTGAATTGAACTGAACTGAATTGAATTGAACTGAACTGAACTGAACTGAAGTGAATTGAATTGAACTGAACTGAACTGAATTGAACTGAACTGAACTGAATTGAATTGAATTGAACTGAACTGAATTGAACTGAATTGAATTGAACTGAACTGAACTGAACTGAATTGAATTGAACTGAACTGAATTGAACTGAACTAAACTGAATTGAACTGAATTGAATTGAATTGAACTGAACTGAATTGAACTGAACTGAATTGAATTGAACTGAACTAAACTGAATTGAACTGAACTGAATTGAACTGAACTGAACTGAATTGAACTGAACTGAATTGAATTGAACTGAACTGAATTGAATTGAACTGAACTGAACTGAACTGAACTGAATTGAATTGAACTGAATTGAATTGAATTGAACTGAACTGAATTGAACTGAACTGAATTGAACTGAACTGAATTGAATTGAACTGAATTGAATTGAACTGAATTGAATTGAACTGAACTGAATTGAACTGAACTGAATTGAACTGAACTGAATTGAACTGAACTGAACTGAATTGAATTGAACTGAATTGAATTGAACTGAATTGAATTGAACTGAACTGAATTGAATTGAACTGAACTGAATTGAACTGAACTGAACTGAATTGAACTGAACTAAACTGAATTGAACTGAATTGAATTGAATTGAACTGAACTGAATTGAATTGAACTAAACTGAATTGAACTGAACTGAATTGAACTGAACTGAACTGAACTGAACTGAACTGAATTGAATTGAATTGAACTGAACTGAACTGAATTGAACTGAACTGAATTGAATTGAACTGAACTGAACTGAACTGAATACTGCTGAATACTGAACTGAATTTAACTGAATACTGAACTTAATTGAATGCTACTGAATTTAACTGAATGCTACCGAACTTAACCGAACTTAACAATAATGATGATATTAGACTTTAAAATAATTTTCATGATAATATTGGACATTAATGAACTTATAATAATAATAATGGTTCTAATAAATTTAATAATATCAATAATAAATAAATATATTATTAAAGATAAAACTAAATTGAATATCAAATAAAAGCCCGGGATGATAAAATCTTGGCTCGATAAACGCCTATGAAATTAAATAAAAATAAGTCTAATTTAAATTAAAAATACAAATTACATACAAACACAAATTTATATATAATTTAAAGCCTACGAAATTAAATACAAATCTTCATATGAATACAAACTCTAAACTTTTTATTTTAATTAAGGGTTAAAGTGCAAAAATAACGTTTTGGGTCAGAAGTAATTTTACCTCTAACGTCTAAAATGGTGGAATTTTATCCCTAACATTGATAAATTGGATAAATTTGAGAAATAATTCATAATATGGATGCAATTTCTAATTTTTAAATATGGATGCATACTTTAGTTTTATTTATTTTTATTAAACCATATATACTTTAATAAACTATCATTTCTTGACTTTTATCTAATTTACAGATAATGATAAACTATAAATAATAATAATAATAAATTATACATAAATAATAATAATAATAAATAATTATATATAAATAATTATAATATAATAAATAATGATAAATTACTGAATACTGAAACTGAATGCTGAAACTGGATGCTGAAACTGAATGTTGAAACTGAATGCTGAATTGAACTGAACTGAATTGAACTGAACTGAACTAAACTGAATTGAACTGAACTGAACTGAATTGAACTGATTGTTACTGAAATTAAGTGATAAAGAACAGGGCCTTACTCCCAACATCCATAAAAGGCAGAAATTACGATGAACTCAAGCCAACTCAACAACTCAACAAACCCAATCAAAAACTCTAGCAATTTATCTCTAGACTTCAGCATTCACTACAACAAATGTTAGCTATAGCTACAAAAGTTAGCTATGAAAAATAATTTAGTAGCTAATGTATATTAATAGCTACAGATATATCACTTTTGTAGCTGTTAACTAATTTTTGCTTTGTTAAATATATTTTTGTAACAGTACGTAATGCATTAGCTACAAACATTCAACTATGATAAAAATGTTCTAGCTAATTAATATTTAGCTACAAATTTTGCCCAACTATAGCAATATTAATAATTAGCAGCTACGAAAGTTAGTTATGAATTAATCTTTGTAGCTAATATATACAAATAGCTACAGTTATAACACTTTCATAGCTGTTTACTAGTCTTTGCTTCAATAAGTATATTTTGTAGCCGTATGTAATGTATTAGCTATAACCGCTTTACTATGATAAAAATATTGTAACAAATTGAATTATTTAGCTACAAAATCTACTTATTTATTGCAGTATTATAAATAAATAAAAACCGAAGAAAGTAATGAATGATTTTCTTAAAAGTAAAAAAAAATGTGAAGTAAAAAAATTCAAAATACATCATTATAAAAAAATATATCAAAACATATGATTAACCTCTTAAACTTTTAAGATTTTCAACTAATTTTTAATTTTCATACACATAGAGGGGTTCAATGTGTATGAAATTATAGTTTAAGGATCCAGTTTGGAAAAAACTAATAATTGTAAAATTAATCTTCAAAATCCTAAAAATTGAGGAGCTTAATTATGTGTTCACCCTTAAATTAATTATTTATTATTTATATTATTGCATTAGGGGTAAGCAAACCCGAACTCAAAAAATTGAATAAATATGTAATTCGATTCGGTTTGAATTTTGGGTTGGTTTGATTTGAGAGTAGCCGAACAAAAACAAACATTGATTGCCATATTATTTTTATGCAATTTTTAAGAAAAGCCAAGCCAAAAAAAAAGTAAAATTAACCTTATTAAAATTAAATCATTTTACTCCCACACCCACTACTCACTACTGAATAATAAAATTAAATCATTTTATTCCCACGCCCACTACTTATATAACGAAATAAGAAAAAAATTCAAAATTTAAAAACTAAAATCACTTATGAGAAAATAACTTATATTATATATAAAAAAGTTACTTTTTTTAAACGAATCATTTTTAACAACTTTTACCATACGAAACCAATTCAAACATCTAATAATATGATAAAAAAAATCAAGTTTACCAATTTTTACCAACCAAAAGAAATTCAAACGTCTAAGACGACTATATTTACTAAACGAATCATTTTTTACCAATCTTTACGAAATGAAACCAATTCAAATGATACACATGACAACATATTATTTTTTTATCAAGACTAAACAAATTCAAACGGAACTAATCCAAACGTCTAACAAGACTATTTTTTCGAAACAAATCATTTTTACAAAAGAAACCAATTCAAAATTCTAACATAAAACGAACCGTAACCAATTCAACGTAACGTAACGTAACGTAACATAGCGTAGCGTAGCGTAACGTAACGCAACGCAACGCAACGCAACACAACGCAACGTAACGTAACTTAATGCAACGCAACGTAACGTAATCTAATGTAACTTGAGGTGACGTAATATAATGTGATGTAATATAACGTAACGTAATAATTATAAGCTCAATTTATAAATCCTTAAGTTAAATCTATAAATTCTTAGGATTATAACATAACGTAACATAACTTACCATAACGTAACATAACGTGACGTAGAGTAACGTAACATACAGTAACCTAACGTAACATAACATACAGTAATGTAACGTAACATAACTTAACGAAACGTCACATAGAGTAACATAACATAACATAACATAACATAACATACAGTAACGTAACATAACGTAACGAAACGTAACGTAACGTAACGTAATGTAACGTAACGTAACGTAACGTAAAATAATGCAATGTAAAATAATGTAACGTAACGTGATGTAACGTACCGTAACGTAACATGACGCAATATAATGTGACGTAACGTAACGTAATCTAACGTAACGTAATCTAATGTGATGTAATATAACGTAACGTAATAATTATAAGCTCAATTTATAAATCCTTAAGTTCAATCTATAAATTCTTAGCATTGTAACGTAACGTAACGTAACATAACATAACTTACCATAACGTGACGTACAGTAACGTAACATACAGTAACCTAACGTAACATAACATAACTTACCATAACATAACGTGACGTAACGTAATGTAACGTGACGCAATATAATGTGACGTAACGTAACGTAATCTAATGTAACTTGACGTGACGTAATATAATGTGATGTAATATAACGTAACGTAATAATTATAAACTCAATTTATAAATCCTTAAGTTCAATCTATAAATTCTTAGCATTGTAACGTAACGTAACGTAACATAACATAACTTACCATAACGTAACATAACGTGACGTACAGTAACGTAACATATAGTAACCTAACGTAACGTAACATAACATACAGTAATGTAACGTAACATAACGTAACGTAATGTAATGTAACGTAACGTAACGTAACGTAACGTAGCGTAGCATAACGTAACGTAACGTAAGGCAACGCAACGTAACGTAACGTAACTTAACGCAATGTAACGCAACATAACGTAACGTGACGTAACGTAACGTAATCCAATGTAACTTGATGTGACGTAATATAATGTGATGTAATATAATGTAACATAATAATTATAAGCTCAATTTATAAATCCTTAAGTTAAATCTATAAATTCTTAGGATTGTAACGTAAGGTAACGTAACATAACTTACCAAAACGTAACATAACATGACGTAGAGTAACGTAACATATAGTAACCTAACGTAACGTAACATAACATACAGCAATGTAACGTAACATAACTTAACGAAACGTCACATAGAGTAACATAACATAACATAACATAACATATAGTAACGTAATGTCATGTAACGTAACGTAACGTCACGTGATGAGATGTAACGTCATGTGACTTTACATAACGTGACGTAACGTAACGTAACGTAACGTAACGTAACGTGACGTAACTCAACGTAACGTAACGTAACTTAACGCAACGCAACATAACGTAACGTAATGTAACGTAATCTAATGTAACTTGACGTGACGTAATATAATGTGATGTAATATAACGTAACGTAATAATTATAAGCTCAAATTATAAATCCTTAAGTTAAATCTATAAATTCTTAGGATTGTAACGTAACGTAACATAACTTACCATAACGTAACATAACGTGACGTAGAGTAACGTAACACACAGTAAACTAACGTAACGTAACATAACATACAGTAATGTAACGTAACGTAACATAACTTAACAAAACGTCACATAGAGTAACATAACATAACATAACATACAGTAACGTAACGTAACGTAACGTAACGTAACATAAGTTACCCTAACGTAACGTAACGTAACATAAGTTACCCTAACGTAACGTAACATAACATAATGTAACGTAACGTAACATAAAATAATGTAACGTAACGTAACATAATGTGACGTGTCGTGACATAACGTAATGTAACGTAACATGACGTGACGTGATGTAATGTAACGTAACGTAACGTGACGTGACGTGATGTAATGTAATGTCACGTAACGTAACATAACATATAGTGATATACAGTATCGTAATGTTTTCCATCTGCTACAACAGCAGAACCTAGTTGATTATCTGATTTCTTCTTCTTCTTTGGACAATCAGTTTTCCAATGTCCTTCCTCTTTACAGTAGTTACAGGTGTAGTTTGGCTTGGGACCTTTTGAGAACGGCTTATTTGACTTCTTCTTTCCACCGTTACCCTTTCCCTTACTGCCGCTGGCAAATAGTCTAGAGGCCTGATTATCTGCACCTGTATTGTTCGCCTTATGGTGCAACTCCCTGCTATGAAGAGATGACCTAACTTCTTCCAGAGTCCAAGAATCTTTACCAACAATAAATGATTGAACAAAATTCTCATATGAAAGCGGTAAAGACACCAATAGAATCAAAGCAGCATCTTCATCTTCAATTTTCACATCAATATTACATAATTCTAGTAATAATGTGTTCAATTGATCTAAATGATCCCTGAGTTGCGTACCTTCCTGCATTCGCACGCCAAACAGACGTTGTTTTAGAAGAAGTTTGTTTGTTAGAGATTTCGTCATGTATAAGCTCTCTAACTTCATCAACGGACCAGCAGCAGTCTCTTCGTCTGAGACCTCAGTGATGACGTCATCTGCGAGGTACAACATAATTGTCGAATGTGCCTTTTCCTCTAGAATCGCCATCTCAGCGGTGACCTCTCCCGTTGTCTTCTTGAACAGCGTCCACAGACCTTGTTGTTTTAACAAAGCCCGCATTTTAATCTGCCATAGACTGAAACTATTTCTCCCAGTAAACTTTTCAATTTTCACGTTCATAGCAGACATCTTTCTCTCCAGAAAAACAAAACACCGATCGGAAACCAAAAGCTCTGATACCAGTTTGTTGTGCGGAATTAACGAAAGATAAATAATAAACAATTGAAAATACAGATTTACGTGGTTCACCAACATTGTGTTGGCTAGTCCACGGGCAGAAGGAGAATAGTATTTATTAGGAGGGAGAGAAGAACAGATTTTAACGATTAGGTTACATTATGGGGTATTTATAATACCCAATCTAACCTAATCCTACTTGGAACCCATGATCCTAATCCAACTATGAATAGGAACCCATGATCCTAATCCAACTAGGAACCCATGATCCCACAGCGTCCCCATTATTCCGAATCCAACTAGGAATATACTGATTCAAGGCATTACGACAAAATATGTTCCAAAACTTTTACAATACTAAAATGTTCATGGGCAAAATAAAATTTATTTCTCCCTAACCACACCCAATTGACAACAATAATAATAGTAATTCTTGTAACCTGAGCTTCAATCATTTTTCCAATAGCATTTCTGCAAGTGCATTTTGACAATACGACGCCACCTATCAATTCTTTTGGGAATACAACAACGACTTTGCAAAACAGTCGAAATCCCTTTTATTTGATCACACCTAATAAATAAATGTTCAATTGTTTCTAGTTCTTTGTTATAGAGACCACAAGTAATACTAACAGTAGTTTGCCACTTATTTAAATGAGGACCCCAAATCATTTTCCACCGAGTCACACGAGGCTTTTTCTCAGTCAAAGCATTATAAGCACTATTAATAGAAAATATGTGAGATATGTTAGCAAGCCAAAAAAATTGCATCCTCACAATCATCATGTACCTATATCAATTGAATCTCTTGCCAAACTCTATCCATTAACTTACAACAAGGATCAGGCAACCGCCAATTATAGTTTCTACACATCCATCACAGTGGCCTACCGAGAAATGTCACTATCTTCAGTTATTAATTAAGGATAGCAATCAGAAATACCTCTACCTTTGAACCAAGGATCAAACCAGAATGAAAACAATTTGCCATTCCCTAACTTATAACACAATAAAGGCTTAATCTCATTTTTTATCATATTAATCCATCTCCAAATCCAACTAGAATGAAATGGACACAAAATACCCCAAAAACTAAGCAGCTTGAGTTTAATTCGCCAACCTAAATCGCCCACAAAGACTCTTTATTCACAAGAATATCCCAAATATGCTTAGGAATCGCAACTTTATTCCAAATAGCAAGATTTTTAATACCTAAACCTCCTTCCATTTTTTAGAACAATACCAAAGCCATTAAAGCTCCCGAACTAATCTATCATTTCCTTTTCCAAAGAAAATTACGACATTTAGCATCTATCTTTAATAAATGATTTTGGAAGAATAAAAGCAAGCATCCAGAAATTCTGAATGCTCCTAAGCACTGATGTAATTAATTGTATCCTCCCAGCATATGACAAATATTTCGCCCTCCAAGAATTCTACGAGCCATAATCCTATCAATAATCACTTGGCAATCAGTTTTGGACAATCTCGAAGACACTAAGGGTAACCCCAAATATCGCACTGGAAGAGTCCCAAACTTAAACTTAGCCCTCTACACCAAACTTTCCTTTTGAGCAGTATTCAACCCACTAACAAACATCTTTACTGTTATTAATCTGAAAACCAGACATATCACTAAACAAACGCAAAATCAACTCCCCCACTGAACCAATATGAGCCTTACAGAATAAAAACAAATCATCTTCAAACATTAAATGTGATAACTTCAATTGCTTACACCCCAATGATATTGAAAATTAGAGGAAATCTTAGCGGACCATAATGGAGATTAGTAATCCATAACTAAGACAAAGAGTAACGGAGTGGGTCACCTTGTCTTAAACCATTTGTTCCTTTAAAATAATCAAAAGATTGCCCATTAAGCACCACATAATAGGTTGCATTCCTAACACATTGCATCACCCACCCAATGAATTTACTAAGAAACTGAAGTCCAAGTAAAACTTCCTCCAAAAAATCCCAATATTTAGGATACGAATTGCATAACCTAATTAGAACATGAATTGCATTTGGATCTTACCAGATTTATCGCATTTCCTTTCTCTTTTCAATTTAGACCTTTAGAAATGAAAACAAATGAACTGCAATAAGAGACACCATATTTATCATCATATTTATTACTAAGAATAGAGACACCATATTTATCACTCTTGGGAATAAGTCTTTCAGTACGGATAAATGGTACGCAATTGTATCAATGTGAAATAAGTTTTCAATTTTAAAAGCATATGTTAAATTGGAGAACAAAAGGGATATTAGGGGTAAATGAAACATATAGACTGTATTTGTAAACTTTTAAACTATAAAAACGTCTTTGCAAATGCGTAGATCTTACCGAGAATAAGTTACTAAGGATTTATATCTATCCATTCGACTAATCCAACCTCCCATTGTGTGGTTCCTTGGAAAACTAATAAGCATTTGTATCTCATCTCGCTCAAGTAGTGCAACTTTGTTCCTACCAACATATACCAAATTGTATTTCCTGCACTGATCAAGAACAAACTTATTAACACTCAAACGAGGTTCTCCTTCATAAGCCCCAACAACTTGATGAATCTTCTCCATCAATTTCGTGCTTATGTAACTGTTTTCAGGCACTTGTGTTGATGTGATATCAAAATCACAAGAGCATTGAACAAAGGAGCTTGGAGTTAAGGAGCCCAGTAGAAGCATGAAGGATCTATTGGAGCTTTCAATTGGACCTATGATGAAGAATCGTGCAAAGAAAGACCAACAAATGCTTAATGGACTCGTCTTGAGCTTCTTTAAGCAAGGAATGGATTTTAGCAAAGTTACTAGAGATGGTTTATTTTGTGTTGTATTCAAACCCAAGCCCATAATAGTGATATGTAAAAAGGTTGATCATGTTTTAAGAGAAGCTTTGGACTTGCATGTGTTTGGCATGTGCAAAACCCATTGGGACTCATTAAAATTAATGCTATAACCTTATAGGGTTGATTGAGATTATTTCTAGCTAATTAAAATGCCCAAATAATGTTAATTAGTGGGCTGAAATTGGGCTCTAACGGACAAAAACGAATTTAATGTTTTTCCTTGTCTAATTAGGATTTTTTTTTTAGCTTTGGCGCACTAGGATTCAACTTCCTTTTTAATTTAGGTTTAGGTTTCTTTTAGCCTATACAAAGGCTTGTATTCTTCATTATTTTCAAAAATCGAATATCAATATTTTTATGAACAAAAGTTCTTTCTTTTCCTTTGGGAATTATTTTCAATCCGGGATTGAATTCTTTATTGTGAGCTTGAGAGACCGGGTCATCATTCTTGCAATATTATCTTGATCGTGAACAAGTATTTTGGTAAGGTACTTGTGAATCGCCAAACACTCAGGTTCCAATTTAATTATTCGAATGTGTAAGGTTAGATCTCCTTTCATTGTCTTTAATTCTTTGGGATTGGTTTGTTATCACCAATTTATGTTTGTTATTTGATTCTATTAATTCCTTAAGATAGATCGGGAAAACTTGTTGATTTGGTTATTATCTCTCTTTCATAACCAATATCACATCAATTGGTATCAGAGCTTTGGGTCTTAAGGAATTTGTTGTTTTTGTTTTGTTTGTCAAATTAAAAAAAAAAAATTACCCCAATCTAGTGTCTTTAATTCTTGATGGAGTTCCTCATACATTTGCATCTAGTTATTTAGGTTCTTAGTTGTAGCGAATTGATTTTTGGATTCTATTCTTACTACCCAAACCTATTTATATGTGTGTGAATTTCTTCAAGTTTTTGAATGCTAAATCATTAGTGAAAGTTTAATTTGTTAATTAATTTCAGTCTAGTTTAAAAAAAAAAAATTGGAATTTTTTTGTTTGTGTTGATATCATTATTACAACTCATTCAAGTTAGAAAAAAAAAAGAATCATCTCATTATTTGTACTGAAGTTACAAGTTTTCTAGAATTTGCATGCTAAACACACATTCTTAAAATTTCTTCCAAACCTTTGTCTCTTCTTCGAAAATCGTCTTTTATTCTATTCTTAGTGTGCTAAACTTTGGTTATCGTTACACTATTAGTCTTCTTGGCTTCTAGTTTCTGCCCTACTTTATTTTGTCATTCTTTTGCTTCATGGGCATTTATACTACCCGAGATAATCCTTGTGATCTATCAAGATAATATAAAAGAGTGATTGAACCGATTGTGAGGTACTTATTTTACTTTCTTTTTCTTCTTTTCTTGCTTTAGACTAGATTTCACTTTTCTTTCATTCTTTACATATTTTGTCATGTCTAACGGACCTAAAGAGGACAACGTTAACGACGTTGATTGTAAAGAATGGCAACAAGCTATTGTAGGTGAGATGAAGAGGTTAGGGGCTATTGTGGCTGGTTTGGTTTCAAACCAAAAGAAAGGAGGGCGAGGGTGATTGAATTTTGATGATGAACTATCCGATTCTGAAGAGGAGGAGCAGTTTGGATACCGAAAAGTATTAAATTAAAAAAAAAACTTTTAAATCTTGCAAGAAAGCAAGCTTTTTATGTTTTGTATTTTATGAAGCTTAAGTTTTCAAGAGTAGTTTTTATATCTGTAATGTCTCCTTACATGTGAATGCTTTTGAGAGTTGAAGTATGCACAAGCATGGACTTAAAAGTATGGTTTTTTTCATATCCATTTTGATAATGATTTTTGGTGGCTGCATTTGAATTGTTACACTCTATTATTATTTAGTGTTTTAACGTTAAAACACTAAATAATAATAGAGTGTAATTTTAATTGGACTTTGTTATGCTTTAATCTTATTAGAGTGTAATTTTAATTGGGCTTCTTTCTGGGTATAAATTATTTTTCAACCAACTTCATTATTATTGTGATAATGACGGACTATCCTTTATCAATGAATGGATTTGGTATTGTTGTGTTTTAACTTGATCTATTAAATTGTCAAGTTAACTTCAAAGAAGCATGTAATTTTTTTTATTTTTAGTAAAAGTTGGGGAAGAGCGAAGATGACGACCGACATCCCAGCTAGGCTGGCACCCCCGAAGAGAACCCCGCGAACCCGAACCAAAATAAATAAATAAAAAATCGTTTATAAGAAGGAGAAAAGAATAACGAATAACGAATGAAAGAAATGATCTAACAGAACCGAAAATTGACAGCATTACATATGTCTTGTAAAATGAATCCCTGACAGAAAAGCGGGGCACAATTCCACCATATGATATTCTAAGCCGTAACCCCGTGTCTGGCTAGCAGGTCCGCAGCCTTGTTACCCTCCCGATATATGGGTGGAAATGATATCCATAAAAGTACATTGGTATAAGCATTTGAGCCAGAGTTGTCGAACCTTCCAAGGGACTGCGTTCGATTTGGACTTTATTAAGTTCAGCACGAAGGTGGAATCTAACTCGATCCACAGCTTGGTCCATCCTTTCTCCCAAGCGATATCGACCGCGAAGCAAACAGCCATAAGTTCTGCTGTGTAAGAAAATCTGGAGGTAATAGGGAACGAGAAGCAGCCTCTTGCGAAACCACGATCCATTCTAAAAATGCCCCCAGCTTCGGCCGGGCCTAGAGAGCCGTAGGCTGATCCATCGGTGTTCAGTTTAAGCCAGCCCCGAGGAGGAGCTGTCCATCTGATTCCGATAATGTTCGGCGCCGGTGGTGGCTTCAGATCAATGTGAAACTGTTGTAGAATTCGTCTTTCGTAAGGACTGCAACAATATCCCTTGGAAGAGCCGCTAGATTTCAGGATGAAAGACTGAAGCCGATGCTTAGAATTTTGGATTGAGGGGAGCTCGTCTTCGAACATGCATTTGTTTCTCTGATGCCAAATTAGCCAGATGCAGGTGATCGTGGTGACTTGCCAAAGCGAGTGTACCTGTTTGCCAAAACGGAAGCTCATTAACTGATTAAAGAAGTCGGGGAAGGTACATGACAGGTTGATTATGATGTCAAACATATGACCGAGGAACCGCCAAAGCTCCGAAGCAAATGTGCATGAAATGAATAGATGATTCGTTAATTCCGTGGAGCTCCGGCAAATAGGGCAACGGGAGGCGAAGCTGAAACCGCAGCAAGCTAACACCTCCTGGATCGTGTAATTGGTATATTGACACTCACACGGATGAGAAGTTATGTTGTGGATCGTGCACAAATTATTAACGGCCTTTTACACGTTATTTGCTCTCTAGGAATCATGAAACTGCTGATATTTTTTACTACACTGTCAACAAACTGTTTGAATCAGAAGATTAAGTTCTGATACCATCTTAAGGAAATTTAAACCAAAATACAGTAGAACCTCTATATAGGAATGCTCTATATTAGAATAACCTCCCAATTGTTATACAAAAGTTTGGTCCCAAGTGCTGAGAGTCTTTGTTATACCAACCTCTATATAGGAATAACCTCCCAATTGTTATACAAATAGTCCGGTCCCAAGTGTATTCCTATATAGAGGTTTTACTGTATAACTTTTATTATAATCTCATTGTTACAAGAGAATAATACAATATTTTCTCTCCCTACATGATTCACACACACTCATTACACAACCTTCATTCACAATCATACTGATTAAAAATAATAAAAAAGAGAAGAAAAATATCTCTCTGACTCAATCCATCTCAATAAAAGAAAGATTCTTTTATTTTTAACTCAAAAACATAGTCATGAACCTTAAATACATATTCTTTTTATTAATGTGTGCACATTTTAAAATATTATATCATTTTTATCTTTATACTTTGGTCTTGTTTTTGTAAAATTGTCTATGAATACACATTAGTTTCTTTTATTTCTTCTACTTGATCTCTACTTTGAAATGACTGCATATATATAAATGCCTCTCTAGCCTCTACTTACATATTTTATTTTTCAGTACTTACAGGTTATTAAATTTTCACTACATTCAAGTCTCCACACTCATAGTGTTTTACAAATGATAGAGTAAAAGAGTAATTTTATGAGATGATTTTATTGTGATTGATTTGGAATTTGATTTGCTAAAGTTATCTAGTCAAGAGGTATATATATATAACTATTAACTCTATATGTCTGCTTGGTATTGAAGTCTTTATAAGTTTTGTTATGAAGAATGATGAACTAAACTTGATGTACTTAATGAAATCTGTTAGAATACATCATTGTCTATATTGGTGTTATATAGACAGAGGTTGTCTATATTGGTGTTATATAGACAATGGTATTAGAGTCTTTGGACATTGAAAGTGAACTTCCGTACGTATTAATTGTAATTGTTTGCATATAAATACTGTAATCCTCTCTGATTCAGATATACAAAAATACCTTTCTCTTCATCTCTTTTCAATTTCAGTTAGGTTAATATGGTATCAGAGCTCCGATCGGGATTGCTTGATTCAGAATCACGATCAGAATTTCTTGATTCAGAATCGCTTGATTCTGATTCAACCTCTTCAAAACTTGAATTCACGATATCAGCGTACGATCTGTACTGTTGTTTCTTTCTTCTCATTCTCCGATTTGAGGATCTTTGGATGTGCAGGGTATGTATTAAATGTCAATCCTAAGAGGGGTAAGTTTGATGACAGATCAAATTTGTGTATATATCTGGGTTATTCAGCTGGACAAAAGGGGTGGAAAATGTACAATACAATTACACAGCAATTGTGTACCTCAAGAGATGTCAAATTTCTTGAAAATGTTTTTCCTTATGCAACTAACCAACACAATTTGCAGGAAGGTATTAATTCTCATAATGGTAATGAAGATTTTAATACAATTTTCAGGTCAATTCCACAGGATGATGAGGAAGTTGAAGTCCTTACTGCAGATAATCATTTGACAGGCACATCTCCTATTGGTGATTCAACTTTGCCTGTTGAAACGACAGTTGATGCTTCTGTACCCCTGTTACCTTCAATTGCAAGCAACAGACCTCATAGACAGCATACCAAACCTAGATGGATGAGAGACTTCGTGATTAATCAGATTTCTCATGAAGGAAGCAGTTCCCTTTTGTACAGTCAAGAGCATACAGCTTATATGGCAGAATTAAATAAAGAGTATGAGCCAAAGAATTATAATGAATCCAAAGGGAATCCTAAATGGGAGAAAGCTATGTATGAAGAAATTGAAGCCTTAGAAAGGAATAAAACTTGGAAGCTAGTGCATCTACCTTCAGGAAAGACAACTATCACTTCCAGATGGATTTTCAAAGTGAAATATGCTCCTGATGGAACTGTTTCTAGGTATAAAGCCATACTTATGGCTCGTGGTTATAACCAAACATATGGAGTGGATTATCATGATAGTTACTCTCCTGTTACTAAAGTAACCATAGTGAGAGTTTTTCTTGCAGTTGCTACCGCCAACAATTGGCCAATCCAGCAGATAGACATTAATAATGCTTATTTGCATGGATCAATTGAGGAGGAATTATACATGGAAGCACCGACAGGATATGATAATCAGGGCATGGTTTGCAAACTGGAAAAGTCCTTATATGGACTTAAGCAGGCAGGGAGGCATTGGAATAAAGCTTTCACAAACAAGTTGATTCAACTAGGATATGTGAAATCCATTCATGATTATTGTTTATTCACTAAACGAACAACAGATGGTCATTTCCTTGCATTAATAGTATATGTTGATGATGTACTCATAACTGGTACATCAATGGAATTGATTGCAGAAACTAAAAGAGCTTTGGATGAGTCATTCACTATAAAAGATATGGGAGAAGCCAAGTATTTTTTGGGTATAGAACTGTCAAGATCATATAAAGGTTTGCTTATTTCTCAATCAAAGTATATCAGGGATTTGATAAAGGATGCTGGATTGACAGAAGCCCATGGTGTAACCAGTTCTTTTGCATCAGGTGTTAAACTTGATGACGAAGGTTCTCCACTGTACACCGAACCAGAGAGATATAGAAGAATGGTTGGCAGGTTGCTCTACCTTGGATTCACAAGGCCTGATATTTCTTTTGCTACACAACAATTGAGTTAGTATATAAGCAATCCAACAGTAATACATATGGAGACAGCAATACATGTGGTTAAATACTTGAAGAATTCAATTAATGTTGGTTTGTTCTATAGTGTGGCAGCGGATTTACGAAACATGGAGGCATATTGTGACTCGGATTGGGGCAGGTGTGAAATCACTCGTAAGTCAGTAACAGGATACTGTGTTTTTATAGGGAAAAATTTGGTGTCTTGGAAGTCCAAAAAGCAAGGAACAGTCAGAAAAAGCTCTGCTAAAGCAGAGTACAGGGCCATGTCCACGACATCTTGCGAGCTTAAATGGTTGTCATACTTATTATCAGAATTCAGGTATCAACCACAATTGCCTATTCACTTATATTGTGATAACCAAGCGGCCATTCACATAACTGCTAATCTAGTTTTTCATGAACAAATGAAACATGTTGAAATTGACTGTCATATAGTCAGACAACATATGGAATCAGGGTTTATTAGTACTCCTTATGTGAGTTCTTCTCAACAAGTTGCTGATTTACTGACAAAGCCTTTGACGGGACCTCAGATGGCCACAGCTTTGCATAAGATGCAGTTGTACACTTATGCAGATCATGGTTGTGCAAGTTGAAATTCAGAGTATCTCAACTTGAGGGGAGGCTGTTAGAATACATCATTGTCTATATTGGTGTTATATAGACAGAGGTTGTCTATATTGGTGTTATATAGACAGAGGTTGTCTATATTGGTGTTATATAGACAAGGGTATTAGAGTCTTTGGACATTGAAAGTGAACTTTCGTATTCCGTATTAAGTTTGTATATAAATACTGTAATCCTCTCTGATTCAGATATACAAAAATATCTTTCTCTTCATCTCTTTTCAATTTCAGTTAGGTTAATAAAATCTTTAATAAATTATGCAGTCAAGTCTTAGAAGACCACACAGTAAAGAACAAATTTTTGACTAAGAATGTCAAAAAAGTCACATAGTCATTGAATTTAGAGGATAACTGTTTTCTGGATCAGTTTAATGAAAGACAATGGATTTTATGGCCAAAATTTCGTCTTCTAAGTATCTCGTGGGTCAAGAAACACATGATGGGACCAATCAAGTGATTTACCTTGAGCACGGACAAGGTCAGCTCCATAGCCTTCAAACTTTCTTCTATTGCGTGTCCCAAAAAAGAAAATAAATTATCATGTTGAGCATGAAGCTGGATTAGATTTCATGTAGATAAGTTTGACGTCATGAATCGAAATTGGACTGTGGTCAAATTAGAATCGAAATATTTACATACTTATTTATTTATTGCGGGTTGTTTAAGTGACATATAGGTGTTTCCAAACAAGTGTATCCATAAATTGAAACAGTTTCATACATTTTTTGTAATTATACTAATAACACAGTAAATATTTTAGACAGTTTGACAAAAATATCATGATTAACTTATATGTGGAAGATTTACTTTTTAGGACTTTAACAAAAAAATTTGTAATTTTGTTAGTAAGAAACTAAATATCTTAAACATAATTGATATTTGTAAGGTCGTTGATAGTTAAATACCGGTCAAGCAAGTTTTTTCTAATATGCCATAACCAGTGGTGAATACAGGATCACTCGGTTGGGGGGCCGATTTTACATGTGCCCTCGCAAAAAAAAAATTACTAAATCGAACTTACTCAATTTTTTTTTTTGTATATATGTATGTTATAATTTGAATGACCAAGAACAAATTTTTAAGTATTAATGTACAATTTTTCAAAATTAAACAA
The DNA here is from genome assembly GCF_963576675.1 of Euphorbia lathyris. Lineage (NCBI taxonomy): Eukaryota > Viridiplantae > Streptophyta > Magnoliopsida > Malpighiales > Euphorbiaceae > Euphorbia > Euphorbia lathyris. The sequence continues at coordinate 83,604,015 of NC_088916.1, forward strand.
AACTATGTAATATTTTTCTTAAATAATATATATTTTGAATAAAAAAATAAACTTGGAATGGATAGGCATCATAAATATATGGTAACTTATCTTTTATCCATTTACAATCAAACAAACATTGAACCTCATAAATATTAGGCAAAACACACCATTCGGCCCTTGACCTATCCAAAATCGGTCTATTTAGCCTTTGACCTATTATTTGGTCATATTTGGCCCCTCGTCTATCCGAATTAGTAAAATCACACACAAAATGGATGGAAAGTTAACTGATGTTAATTCTGTTACCACATAAACAATCTATTGTGGTATTACTAAAAATTCCAAAATATTATTGAATCTAAAAAGATATTTTACATCCCAATCCATCTTGGCTTTCGGTCGTCTTTCTTTTCTACGATTCCTTTTCCTTCTTTCCCAGCGTCTTCTCTTTGAACCCTATTCGGTGTGCAGTCTGCCCTTCTATTTCATGCTCTCATCTGTCGATTGTCGTTGCTAGTTTCCGATTGTCGTTGTGATTTCAGTCTGCCTTTATCTTTCTTGTGCGGGCTGCCATTCTACTTTGATTTTGCTGGTTGCTGATTAAAGGTAATTTGTAGTTTCTTCAAATTTGAGTTTTGATTTTGAACAAGAATTTGTTTCGTATTTGGTAGTAAACATGAATTCGGTGCTAAATAACTTGTTTTTGGGGAATTAATTCGATTTAAGGTTAAGATTGATGTTTGACGCCAACTATTTGATCAATCTCTTTGCTTTCTGATTCTCATTACAGTCTCTGTTTACTCTCCACTTTAATTTACCATATTATACTCAGTTTCATTATATTTTAGGAAAAAGAATAAATAAGATTACAATAATTCAATTTTTAGAAAAAATGTATTATTTGTAGAATCTCTTTAGAGCAGTTACATATACCAACAAAAAGCAATAATATTTAATTTAGGAGTTTTTTTTTTTTGAATGAAATGCTGGGACGCGGCTGAGGAACAAGGCATCCCGACTAGGTTGGCACCTCCGGTAACCTCAGCCAACCCGAATATTATTAAAAAATAGATAGAATTACAAAGCGAGAGTTAAAGAAAACGAATATGAGCTATGTTACAGAGATCATCAAAAATAAAAGAATTGCAAAATGGAGGGGCTGCGCTCCACCAAGTGATATCTACAGAAGATTTTTCGAAGTTTGCAAGACAACGAAGCCAGTCCTGTCGGATTATCCACGGAACGTTTTTAGACTTACTTGTGAGCATTGTAGCTGCATAAGACGAATCAGACTCAATCCAAAGATTAGTCCATTCCCGCTCCCAAGCTGACTCAATAGCAAATATAATGGCCTTTAATTCTGCGATGTGAGGATAGGTGTCGGGGATATTGAATGCAAAGCAGCCCATTACGAATCCTCTAGAGTTCCGAAACCCCCCCCCAGCACCTGCCGTTCTAGGGGAATCTGATGCAGCCCCGTTAGTGTTAACTTTGGTCCAGCCAGCGGGAGGAGGTAGTCATTTGACCACAGTGAAATTTGGCTCCGGTGGAGGTCTGATACGAAAACCGGCACCCGGTTCCAGCTCACGGATAAAGCGGTGTAGTGTAAGCCTTAACATTTGGATTGAAGGTAGCTCTTCCTCAAAGATGGCTCTGTTTTTTATGTACCAAATATACTAAACACAAGTGACCACTGCCCCTTCACACATCCTTCTTACCTGTTTACAGATCCTCAACTCGCATAATTGATTGAAATGCTCAGGGAAAGTAACTGCAGTACCCACCATTACTGAGAACGGGTCTAAAACAAATAACCATAAATTCCTTGCGAATCAGCAGGTAACGAACAAGTGATCCAAGCTCTCAATTTGGAATATGCAAAGTTCACAACGAGATGCTAAAGCCTCGGCGCTGGATATTTACTTGGGATGCCAGCTTCTGCTTTATTAACAACTAGCAAGCCATAGAGCGACGGAGCGGGGTAGTAGAATTCCAAATAAAATGGTGCAAAGAGACCGTTTTCGATGGACAGAGCGACTCATAAAATTTGCATGCAGTGAGGATGCCATAATCTGTTTTGGTCTAGATGCAAATGTCATCTACATCATTACCCTGATAAACCCGCTGAATGTTCTGTTGAACCATTTCCGGGAGATGGTCAATGTTGATCCATTCATTACCGTTTCTGAAGTTCTGGACCGCCTCATAAAGATGCTTCTGATTATAAAGCGGAATATCCAGCTGGTTTGCGACGGAGGGGACTATCCATCCATCCGTCCAAAAATTTAAGATAGAGCATTCACCAAACCACCATAAAACATCCTTTTTAATGCTCTAAAAAATTTCCCTTGTGGAGACGCAAATGGAGGAGTTGGTAACGTATCTCTTAGAGAGACCAGAAGATGTTAAAAATCGCAAACGAAGCAACTTAGAGATAAAGAGTTTTCCAGGGATTAAATTCCTATCTGAACTTACCAATTAAAGTGTAATTAAACAGACCAACATCTTTTATTCTCAAGCCGCCGCTACCAATAGACATGTAGTAGGTAGACCTAGACACCGTAACGATTTTGCGATTATCTCTATCGCCGGTCTAGAGGAAGTTGCAGATCGCTTTATTAATCTTAGCAAGTAGTGTTGAAGGCCATCTGTAAATCAGAAAAGAGTGCACTAATGCCACAATCAATGTGGATTTAATCAGTGTAAGGCGGCCTGCCATAGACAGCGATTGGCCTTTCCAAAGGCTGAATTTCTCAAGAAACCGATCTGCCAGTGGCTGCACAAACCGAGCGCGAAAGGCTCCTTGAAAGAGAGGCACTCCCAGATAGTTGAAAGGAAGGCAAGCAATATGGATACCCAGAACCCCAGCCAGTCTCATCCGTCTATTGCCAAAGAAGGCTTCCGATTTATCCCAATTGACCTCCTGACCTGAAATTGAAGCATAGAAATTGAACAATTCTTTAACACATCTCATGTTGCGCAATGTAGCCTGTCCAAAGACCAACATATCATCTGCGTAAAGCAGGTGAGAATGGAAATTGGCTTGACTGGTGTAAATCATAGGTTTGAAGCTTCCCTCCCTTTCCAATTTAGAAATCCATTTGCTAAAGAAGTCTTCCGCAATGCCAAAGAGTATTGGAGAAAGCAGATCACCCTGACGTACTCCACACGAGCAACCAAAATATCCCTTAGGATTGCCGCCAAGCATAATTTAAATCCATGAGGATCTGAGGATCTCCATAATCCAATTTCTAAAATGAAGAGAGAAACCAAAAGCTTCAAGTACAGCCAAGAGGAAATTACAGTTAAGAGTGTCAAAGGCTTTTGTGATGTCAATTTTTAAAGCCATATTACCTCCAAAGCAGTTTTTTCTCAACATGTTCACCCCTTCCGAAGCCGCAGCTATACATGTAGTAGTGAATGCTTCTACCCTGAATAAACCCGAACTGGTTGTCTCAAACAATTTTCACCGCAACAGGCGACAATCTGTCAGACAGGATCTTAGAGATAATCTTGTAACTGAACTTGCCTATTACAATACGACAAAATTGGCTAACTTCACTAGCTCCCGTGGTTTTAGGCAATAAAGACATGATACTGGAATTTAGCCTAGGGAGCATGTAACCTGAGGAAAAAAAACTTTGGACCATTTTACAAACGTCCAATCCAATGATACCCCAGAAATCCCGGTAGAAAGAACCTCCAAAACCGTTTGGGCCCGGAGAACTGTCACAATTCAGATTGAAAACCGCGGCTTTTACTTATTCTCTCGAGGGAATCGTGATAATAGCATCATTGTCCGTATTAGAGACCGTATGAGGGATCACCTCAGTGACCACGTCGAGGCTAACAGGATTGTTGCTACCAGTAAATAAATCCGAGAAGTAATCAATTACATGTAAGGAGATAGCGTCCTCGTCCCTGGTAAGAATTTTGTCAATAGAGAGAGATTGGAGGTGAGCTTGAATTTTTTTAACTTTAGCACAACGGTGGAAGAACGTGGAATTATGGTCCCCGGCAGCCAACCATTTAACCCGGCTTTTATCCTGAAGTAACAGCTCTTATCTGTATAATTGCAGGTCCAAATGCCGTTGAGCCTCTTCCTTAGAAGCTTGATTATTCTCATTCAGCCCTTGCTCTGCGATGTCTTTTTGAATCCTTTCAAGTTTTACCTTACCGTTGCTAATATTAACTTCTACCAGGTCGAAAACCTCTCTATTCCAAATCCGCAACTTTTGGCACAGAGATTTTAGCATGAAGCAGAATAACTGCGCATGGGGGAGGGAGATTTGCATGTTGTTCCAGTGATCCGAGACCACCTTCTTAAGGGACTCATGCGTATTCCACATAGTAAGATAGTAGAAGCGGCATTTTCTGATTAAACCCCAGGTGCATGAGAACAATAAAGGGTTGTGATCAAAATGATGTCGAGGAAGATCCGAGCAACTAAGCTTGTCCCAGGAGTCCACAAAAGCTACATTCACTAACACCCTGTCAAGTTTGCTTTCAACATGCTCCAAACCAAGTCTCCCATTTGTCTAGGTGTAGAACAGACCCGTGGTTTCAACATCAATCAAACCATTAGCACTAATGAAACCGCGAAAGTCTGAACATGATCCAACAGAAGGACACTGACACGTCTTCTCATTAGTGCCGGTGATTGCATTGAAGTCCCCAATCACCAGCCTCTTAGGGCTGGAAAGTGAAAGCAGAGAATCCCAAAGCAAATGACGGGACCTTGCAGAGGTGCTAGCATATACAAAGGACAGCAGAGAGACGTCTCCATTCAGGCCAAATTGAATGGAGATATACTGCTCATGAATCAAGCTAATATTGCATAAGTTAATACAACCGACTCTAAAAAATAGCCAAATCGAATCCGAAGCATTTCCAGCTACAAGTTGTAGGCCTAAGGAGCTCCAAAAAACAACAGCAATTCGATTGAGAGGAACCATAGGTTCAGGGATACATACCAGATCAGGTCGATTAACATTATAGAGAAGCTTTAAAGCTCTTTGAGTGCCAGGCTTATTAATGCCCCTGCAATTCCAGTACATAACTAACATGAGTAGCGGGTGGGAGGTCTGCTCCGCCTTTTAGGGCGGGTTGGAGTAGACATGCTGATGACTTTGCCCTTAAGTTTTTTCTTGACAGTTGTCCATTCGGGATTCGTGTTTGTTGCTTCCATCGTTTCTTGCTCTTGGCTTGGATGTCCAAGTTGTAGCTCCCAGTTAGTAGGTTCAGTAGACATGGTTAATGGGCGTGGGATCACAAAAGGAACCTTAATCTTTCCGAAACCCTCAGTATCTGAAGCTGATCGACTCCCGTCTTCACTGTAATCCCCTAGTGTCGAGCTGCCTCCCTAGGTTCCACATTAATGGGATAATTTTCAGAATGATGCAGTATTATTTGCAAAGAGTTCTCCTTTGCTGATGTCCCGCTGCTCGATGCTTCCGTATCAGTAGAGTCATCACAATTGGTTGTTTCTATATTGACCGACTGTTCTTTCCCAATCTCATCTGTGACACTCCCTTTATTCATTTTCTCTTTCTGTGCGGATTGCTTTACTTCTCTGTTTTTATTCCGTCTGCACTGTGAAGAGGTGTGACCAATAGAACAACAAGTTGCACAAAGGGGCGGTAGGTGTTCGTATTCTAAGTAAACCCATTGTTTGTGATTATCCGTATCCACTATCAATTGTGTTTGCATATCACGGGAGAGATCTACATCGATTAGAACCCTTGCATAATGCCCAAATTCCCCATTTACTGTGTTATTGTCAAAACGGATTGGTACCCCAACCACACGGGCAATACTAGCAATAATCCGGGAATCCCAAAATTCCCAAGGTAAATTATAGAAGCGAACCCATACCTGAGCTGATGTGGATTTGTGCGCATCTGGATTGAAGCCCGAAGTCCAGGGGATAAACCTCATGATACCAGGTTTGAGCTGTAGAGCGCCCAGTCCCCATATTGTTTGCAGTGCATCAGCGTCGGGCATAATGATTTGATAAAAGCCTCTCCCCAATGAGATTAAATTCCAGTCCATGGATCTTTTCCATACCTGATTTAGACGCTGTTTGAGTTTGGAATGCTTCCATGGTTTGTCTCCTTTGCTGAGTGAAATACGGCCGATGATAGAATGTTGAAAGAATTTCACCTTTTCCTCAGAGATTGATTGTTGTATTTTGATGGATTTGAATCCGCCTTCCTCCGAGACCACCAGCTACGATGGGGATGGAATGGTGGCTGGCGCGATTGATTTTTTCAAAATCGACAAAAAGGAGGAGGGAGCCGTGGGCGGCGGCTTTGGGGTAGCAGACTTTTGTTTACTGTATCGGCTGAAAGTGGCATGGTGGAAAAGGTGGGCAATTGAAAAGAGGGCGACGAAGGCTTCCGACGTTGCGGACTCCATGGCCGATAGGGTGCGGCGGGAGAACAAATTATTTTTTGAGTTATACATAATGGAATAGTTTCGATATACATAATGGAATAGTTTCGATATATATAATGGTACCTTCAGATTAATTTCATTAGCAAACACATACCAAATTGACTAATTGTGTTAAAAGTCAAAAGTAAAAGAGTTAATTTAGTTTTTATATTTATTTATTTTATATCCTTCCCTAGCCCGCTTAACTTGTCCAAATTGGTCATTTTACCTCATCAACTCATTGAATGTTCTATTTACCCCCTTATTAGCTAATTATCACAAACGAACCACAAAATAAAAAATAAAAATCAAATATACCATCTTCTCTATCTCTATTAAATTTTTTATTTTTCTTCTTCTTTTCTCTCTCCTCTCTTTGTTAATTTCTCTCTCTAAAATCAATTAATTTTCAAATCTCTTTAATACTTGCACTTGACAGAGGCATTTGGTTCATCTTTAACACTAAGACAATTGAATCATCTTTCTCTGAGTTAATGCTTGCACTTGACACACGCATTTGGTTCGGACATGATCGACAACTTTTCGGTATTTCTGAACGCTTGGAACTTGAATACTCGTGAGCTTTCACAATCAGGCAGGGAGCAGTGCGGGCAAGGCATTTGGCACATGGTCGATACGTTGTTACAGAAATGCATTACAGAGAAGGCTAGATCCATGGCATCTCTTTTCTGCTCACCAAGTCGTGATTTCCCAATTGTAGTGCAAATGGTTACAGAGCCATTGGCTTGGCATGGCGTTGTACTCCAATCTTGTATCCGGTCATCACTCCCATCAGGAAAGAAGAAGAAGAAGAAAGGTCCACGGGCAGATCATTCTACATCTCTACTATCTGGTACAATTCCAGATTCAATTGAATCCTCCTGTGGTATAGTCGAAGAGATTGTGAAGTCGGTAAGAGAACAGATTAACAAACCATAAAAGATAAGAGGAAGGATCCGGGCAAGTTTTCCAGATTCTCGAAAGCTTCACCACCTGCGTAGACGAGGTTGAACTTGGTGGTCGGATCTCCCATGCTATGAAATCCTGGAAAAAGAAATGGAACTGTTCATGCAAATACATGGTAACTGAAAGTTCTATTGGGATCTGGAGAGGAAATTTGGTGCCTGTTGTACTCCAACCCATTAATTTATCAAATGGAGCTGTTGGTGAAACATCCTCTAACACAACCATATGGCTGCAAGTAGCGGTCTCAAAAGGCAAACATGCTTTAGATGTTGTAGATCAATCGAATGTAACAACACCAAGGACAGTTGAAACAGAGTTTATTCATTTCCAATCTCAACCTAACCACCAGAAAATGTCTTCTAGCATACAACATACAACATGCTTTTGAGAAACTGCTAACTGAAACCATCTAGAGAAATCAAGTCCTACGGCAGTCAACAGATAATATATAATACTAGCTGGTCTGCTGTAAAATTGTTTGCTGATGATTCTAGCTTTTGTTCCAATGATTATGATGATGACCATGATGACGAAGACACAGATGATGATGATGCACTTTTTATTGAAGCCATAGAAATATCTCATTTATCTCGATGATCATATTACTAGAGGAGAAGAAAGTGTAGAAATTCCCATAGTCTGTAATTGGTTTGCAAGTATTTACTTTATTTCATCAAGTTTGACCTCGGAAGCCAAAACTTAAATTAATTTAATTCTACCACAACCAGATAAATAGTTATTAACAATTTAATCAAATAACCTTAGATCTTTAACCAATTAAACTAATAGACTATTATTAAAATTTGGAATTTTAGTTCTTAAACAAGCAAAGATTTAACTAGTTGGTTTTTTTAAAGAAGATTGACCACTTGGATAAGTGTCTTCCATTTTTTATCTTCAGCAAATTTTATTGAAAAACAAGATTATATTGAAACAATTTCTTATCTTCAAGAGTATATTAAAAACATAGGAGTATATTGAATTCAATTGAACAAGAACCAGATTAAAAGTTCAGTAATCAATTTAAGTTTTAGACCTAGTATGAGGTATCAGACTTATTAAACCACAAAAAAAGAGCAACTTCAACTAGAATCAATCGATATGAGGCACTAATCAAACCATTAATTCTTTGTACACTCATACGAAAAGGAAGAAAGGAAAAAATCCAATTGAATACGATTTCTTAATGAAATAGAAAAATAAAACAAATTCAAATTCCTTAGATTTGAAGAGAAAGAACTGTTACCAAGGTTTTGTAGAAACATTGGCTTCTTTCTTAAAAGCTGCAGCAGTAGGATGCATCTTCTTTTTCACGAAATAATGGTGCAAATACAAATCAAACCTCCAATTCCAGATTCAGAAAAAAATTAAAATATATTCCATAAGCAAAAAATAAAGGAAATCGAAATCAAAACGTGGTTAAACAAATAGTCTAACATCTTATCAAATAAGCGAAATATCACTATTACTTAATTGTATAGCTAAGCCCTCAAGTTGACAAATTTTGATAAATTGACTCAAATACAATAAATTTCAAGTTGAGATAGCATGAATGAGTAGTATGAATTACAGATGACCATAAACTGATGACAAGATAAACAACCATAATCTAGTCAAGAGGATAAGGCCAAATCTAATTGAACTAATCATAATAAACTGAAGCATGTTCTTGCAATATGGGTTTATCAAGTTTAAACAGTTTAAGCAACACAAAAAAATAATCAGCAAAACCAAAATCTCAATATGAAACAAAGACCATAGATGAACTTCTGAAAATAAGTAAGATTTCACAAAGGCATTTTATCATACAACTTAATAACACAATGAACCAATGAACCAAACTAACTGTTCCTAAACATAAACTTTTTAAATAATGCAAATTTAATTGTAAAAGGGACATATTAATATAAAATTAAATTATTAATTCAAAACCTCAACTTACTTGCAGCCTCTTATCATCTTTGTTGTAAGAAATAATCGTTTTTGTCTTCGCCGGCCACATTCTGCAATCAGTGGTAGAATATATTTTTTTTCTTTCTTCCTGTTTCTGAAGATCTGTTTAATCACTCGTATCTTGACATGAATTTTCTTCATGTTTCTTCAATGTCATATTTCCTGCACAATATAAACTCAGTTAAAATCATGTGTTTTCTAGATGGATTCGGATTTTTCACTATCATTCTAGATTTTTTTGAATTTTTTTTATTTCTTAAACATTGCAAGGTAGATCTATTCGGATTTCTCCTTTGGTTTTGATTTAAAAAATAACTCAATAGCTATATCCTTCTAAAAATAATATATGGTGCTGCTCAAAGTTCAAATTGGAAAGCCATACACATATATTAAAATTAGGAGCTTTCAATAGATTAGAAAAAAAACTAAAAATCAGTGAAAGACATTTGTAGGCAAAGTTTTGAATCACATCAAATTAACATATATACAACTAATGAGAGAGAGTAATACATACAATCCTCGAAAAGCGCAGGCAGAGCAACGATCTCTTCTATAAGTAAAAGCTATTGTTTATTTGATGGGTGAGATAGAGAACTCTTTCATTTTTTCTAACTAAATACAACCGAAGATTAGTGTGATTCACTGAGATAGAGAATAAAATAAACTTTTGATGTAATGTTGGTGGTGAGTTGCTCCAGATATATGAGATTTGGGAGGCTAGGGTTTTTGTTCATCAATCATTTTGTTTATATATGAGATCTGGGGGTATAATTGTAATTAACTTTTATCTGCTAGGGTTTATGTGGAGGAATCATTTTGTTTATATATTTTAAAAAACAAATATTGTATTTTTATTTTATTTAATAGATTTTTATATGTTCCCTTCATCAACACTTAGGTTTAATTAAAAAAAAATAGATAATGATGAAGTTTGACTCTAACATTTGTTTTAAAAGTGTAAATTTAGCCTTAACGCATGAAATAGTTCAACTTTAATCTTAACGTTTCCAAACAAGATCAATTTTAGCATTATTATATTAAAAATTTGAAAGGCTAGTTGACTAATATTTAATTGTCATATTAGACATTCCAAACAAGTTTTATGATAAATTGAAGCAGTTTCATATTTTTTTTTTATTGTTTGTAATTATTTTAATAACACAATAAAAAATTTAGACACCTAATAAAAAAATTGTGTTAACATGTGTGTGGAAGATTTAGTTGTTAGTATTTTAACATATTTTTAGTAACACATTAAATATCTTAGACTTAATTGATGTTTGGAAGGTCCGACGAGATAATTAAAAAACACTCAAACTATTATTTTCAAATTTTCTCGGTAACATAAAGCTAATATTTATCTTGCCTATAAACATTAGGCTTAAATTTAGATCATTTCGTATGTTAGAATTAAATTTGCAGTTCACCCAATAGTTAGGCTCAAATTTGGCTTTTATCCTAAATAGTTAGCCTCAAATTTGCCCCATCTAACCTGCTTATTATCTTGTAGGAACCAACACGATGTTGGATCATCAACATCGTCTTGGCACGTGACAGAGTTCAGGTAACAAGTTATCATTAGTGTGGTGAATATAAATTTCGATTATCCACCATCTATCAGAATATTCAGCAATGGCTCAATCTAGTCGAGTTCACTTGGAGATCCACCGGAACAACGATCAAGAAGTTGATAAGCATGCAGGGCCCTAGCCCCGTTAGACCCTCAATACCAGCTCCTGGCAGAGGAAGTAGGTTCGAACAGAATTTAACAGCCATGCAAAAAGAGATGGACGACCTAAAATCCACGTATGAGTTAGAGATGGCCGATGTGTGGTGATAATTGCGGAAAGCGAAAGAAGGTGAGCAAGAAAAACCCCATCAGGACGTAGAATCAGGTAGGGAATCCTCTACTACCCCTAAGGTCTTTTCCTAAAGAAAATCACCTAGGTGAAGATATTCCAAATTGAGGAGTCCTCACATGCTCCATACAAAGCGAAGGGAGCCGAAGGACGAAAAAAAACTCCATGGGCGAAGCAAACACCGTTCTCCAACAAAACCCAAAGCAATCACCACCAAAGGTCTGAATCCAAGTAGACAATGGCTAAAGAGGGCGCACCCCTAAGCAAAGAACATATATTGGACCTCCTAGAGAAAACTCTTCACAAAAATCCATTTTTCAAGACGGATACTCGAACTTAGCAAAGACCAACACCCCTCTATCGAAGGAGATTCAAAGGCAACCCATGCCTCGATGATTCTGGGTCGCAACCTTTGTCAACTATGGAGGAACGAGCGACCCTGATACCCACGTCAAAATGTTTTGACGAATAATAGAAGCAACTATGACTAATGACGTTGTCTTACATCGTATTTTCCCTACTACAGATTCGTCTAGGCACTGTTGGTCCCGTGTGATTAGTTCCAATGGGGGGTTAGGAACTAATATAACTTTTTCGTTAGTATTTTATGCTGACTTAACTTTTTGGTGAGTTTGTCAACTCAACTTTTGGTCAGCTTGGCCGAATTTAGCGTAAGACAGTTTTAATCAGATATTGACTAAAACTGTTCAATTTGTGAGTTGAGAATTGACACTTCCTGAGGTCAGCTTTCAACTTAGCACTCTAATTTACTCAGAGTCAGCTTAATCAATTTAAATGCTGAGTAAATTTACCATACAACACATACAGATATATATATATATATAGAGAGAGAGAGAGAGAGAGTTAGAGATTACTCAGTATCACTTATCCTGGTTCGGCCTCTCTGCCTACGTCTAGTCCCCAGAATCCTCCGGGCTTTTAGAATCCAATACTGAGCTCTTTAAGGGTAGAGCACAAACCGATTACAGTCAGTTGAATATGCAAGAGTACCGTCCTCTATTCTTCTACTCAACTCCTACTAAGCACCACAACCCGGTACTTAGATTTTTCTACCACTGAATGCTTACACCTAAACACTCAGCACAATACTCTCAATATCACAATTGATAATATTTGTTCTCTTTCAAATGAAGAACACCTTAGATGATTACAGAAAATCAATCTAGCATTTACAGAGGAATAGAAAATGGGTGTAAGATCTTTTTCTTGTTTTGAAGTGCTTTTAACTTGTATTTTTCTTTATGTACTTCGGCAAATGATCCAAGAACTATCATTGTCCTTTTATAGATGAAGTTCTGAAGATTGGATCATTTGAAATGTTTTAGTCGTTAAGTCCAAAACGGCTCTTTTAGGAGACATCTTCTGGCCAGCTTCAGGTTTTGCAGGCCAATCCTGTTCTCTGACTTCTCTAAAAGTCACGCTTGTCTTCTTCCTGCAGACATTGTCTCTTTACCCATTCATCTTGGAATTTGGCTTTTGTAATTCCGAGATTTCTATTATTGGTTCAGACAGTTGTTGGATTTGTCTTCTAGCTAACGAATCTTTCATGCTGTCCTGAGGATTACTCAACTTCTGTCTTGTTATTTGTTGTCTTCGTTTGTTATCATTTTCTATGCTGAGTTCTCTTTTAGTCAGCTTAGTTCTGCACGTCAATTCTGAAGAAGACTTTTGATGCTGAGTTCATTCCACTCAGTTTTGTTAATTCTTCAAGCTTCTTTTATTCTATGATGAGTTCCATTCTACTCAGCTTTGTAGAACGTCTTGAACTTCAGACTTCTACTTCTTGATGCTGAGTTTGATTCTGCTCAGCTTGTTCTTTGATCTCATGCGGACTTTGTCGTGTCTTGCTTTTTATATCTTTTTGTATTTATTTTGATACTCAACATTGAACAAATGGATTAGTATAATCAAATCAAAGCACTTAAATTTAATTATCCCTTAATCATTGATGATTTTGTCAAATCAAAATCTTGTGGAAAGGTGTTTCAACAAACTTCCCCATTTTGATGTTGGCAAAATACATAATTATGGAACACAGTTTTAAAATTCCCCATGATTGAATTATTTTTCATATTTCTGAAATTGCTCCCCCGTAAGGGTTGCATCCATTGTCTTAACTTAATTTTAAACCTTCCAAGATTTAATTGAATAAACTTAAGACACTGCTTATACTGACTTAGTTCAATTTAAGATCTTTAATTTAGATAAGTCTAGGTCAGTTTTCAGAAACGGTTGAATACTCAGTTTGATACATGGATTGGTTTAGTGTTTAATGTATACTGAGTATGTTTACTTTTACTTGTTTGTCCAATTTTGATAGATTAGCTTTTAGCACATAAGTATCATATATAGTTGAGTCAATTTGAAGGAAAGAATACTTAATATAAGTATTCAATGACACGTACAGAACAAAAAACAAGCTTGTGTCTAGACTAACTAATCTATCACTGTCTATGGGCAGCTTGATACAATTTTCCTTTCCCTTTGTGTTTCCGCTGCTTACTGCCTAAAGCGTCCCTTATGTCTAGCTGAGTTTCATCTATGTGGCTTTTTTTCTCCCCCGTTTTGCCATTATCAGGTTGAGGGGCGATGAAGGTTTCACTGAGAGTAGCACGAGTCAGCTTTACAGAATAGGCCTTGAGGCGCTTGGTGCTTTCAAACAGACCATCAAGGACAGGAACTCCATCATCAAGAACTTCTCGAGGAGCATGAAGAGTTGCACTGACCATGCTGAGCATGTATTCATGTGCCTTAGTGAGCCAGGATATTGCTTCGGTGAACTGAGCATATGATTGATGGTACATCTTAAGCACAGCCTTGTCGTAGATCTCACGCTGGTCAGTCATGTATTGGACATGCCGAAGTATACTTTGAGTGGTCTGAAGGATAGTGTTGGTTTTGACCATATCAGTTTCCATCTCTGTTGTGGTCAGATTGAGAAGGCGGACAGCTTCATAGATTTCGTCCATGGTACATTGGTTAGATGAGGAGAGGAGATCACGAGCACCAGTGAGCTCAGAAGACAGTTTGCTAAAGCAGTGGTGTAACTCAGCAGAAGTGGCATAGCTTGTTGTAATGGTAGGTAAAGCATTTATCTGTCCTTGGAGGTGATTCATATGGTTCACCATCATCAGTACTAGCTCAGTTAGCTTGACAAAGGATTCTTGCTTGGGTTGCTGGAGTTGGACAGAAGTCATGATACTGTTAGCCTAGAAAAATAAAATAATTATTTTTATGTATATAAATGCTTAGGTTATGTTTTTAGGATATAGTTTATATTTTCTAGAAATAATACACCTATAAGCTAAGCTTCAACCCGTGGGAAAATCCGGCACCACGCGGGGCGTGTCCTCAATACGCAGCGCGTAAACAAGGCGTCCGGAGAAATCAACATCAAAACGCAAACACGCAGTGCGCTCTTCACCTTACGTGGGGCGTACTCTCTCACGCGGGACGTATTTGCCAATACACCGTGCGTAAGACGCATTCGCGGAGCATGCCAAGATCAGAGGCTTGAAGACGCGGGGCGTAATCCTTCACGCAGGACGCGACACCAGAGACGCCACGCGTGAAAACCATCAATGAAACGCACTAGGCCTAATGTCCGCCAACACGTAGGGCGTAGCAGAGCATACACGGGGCATGTCGTCTCATCCAGAAGCAGTTAACGGCAGTTTGAGGAGGTTAAGTTAGTTAATTAGAGTTAGTTGGGTTTGGTTAAGATAGTTGGTGATTATTTACCAAAATACCACTGATTATTTACCAAAATGCCACTCTAAAAAACTATAAATAGACCCCCTCCCCTTCCTTATTTTTCACACTCAACATAAACACAATCCCCTTCCTAAGGTCCCTTTCAATTCTCTCTAGTTTCTAGTTCTTAGTTTTCAAGTTCTTAGCTCCTAAGTTCTTTAATTTCTTCAAGTTCTTCAAGTTCTTCAAGTTTTTCCTTTTCGTTCTTCGCTTTTTCTTAGCTTTGATCCCTTTTTTAAGCTCTCTTTAGCTCCAATTCAAGTTCCAATAGTCTTTCTTTTAAGTTTCTCAATTCAATTTAGCATTCCTAAGCTGTTACTCTGCTCAATTTTCAATTAGAATTTCATTTCCGAATTAATTTTCCAGATTCATCCAATTGTTTTCGAAGCCCGATTCCGTCCATTTTAAATCATTATTTGCTTTCAATCCCTTCGACAAAGTTGTTCCTGACGTCTTGAATTTCAATCTAGTGTTTTTAATTTCCCGATTCCGTACCCAGAAACTATAGTTACACGCTGACCTTTCCAGCCCAAATTCTTTTAGTTACTCTGCCCAGATTTTTCCAGATTCGTCCAGTCATTTTCAATTCTCAATTTCGTCCATTTCCAATTCGTTTTAGCTTTTGATCCCTTATACAAAGTTGTTCCTGACATTCTGAAGTTCAATTTACACTATTTACTCGTCCAATTCCGTATTCTTAAGCACTCAAACCAAGCTCCCGAAATTAAGGTCTAAATCTGCCCCATTTGCCTACCAACGTTTTGCCATTGCACCAAGCACATATCGTACGGGCCCGACCGATTGCAGCTCTCCAAAGACCTCACGCCGACGCCAAGATTCAACATCAATCCGAGATAGCTATTGTGGCTCCGAGTTTGTTGTTGAATTCCAATTTATTCTTATTGCATTTCAATTCCTTGTATTTGATTTGCTATTCCTTTTCAATTGAATCAGCTATATGTTTAGTATAGAAGTTTTTCAATTGTAATTCATTTCCAATTTCATGTTTCAAACAATTATTCAATCAATAAAATATTGATTTTTCACCAAATCTTGTGTCAATTTCGCACTTTAAATTCCTTTATTTTCTCGTCCTCAATTTACCCGCATTAGCTTAAATAAAACAATTTATCTAGCAAAGTTTCTATAACGGCGCTAGAGACCCAAGAGGGACTTTTTCAATCCTTGTGTCCCTCGCCAATCGTTTTCGTTTAGAATTTAAGTTTTGGCACGCAAATCCATAAACTTAACCCACTTTAATAATTGAGAAATAATTTCTCTGGCACGCCCGCACCCTAACCACACGTGACAAGGTTGAAATTAGCATATTCGTAAAATAAAGCTAACAATTTTTGGCACGCCCAGTGGGACCTTTTTTCTTAAGTTTTGCCAAAAATTTAGAACCCGTTTTTGTGCCTATTTTCTTCCATAATTTTTTTCTATATCACATTTATTTTTCATTATCCCACTTCCACTTTACCAAAATTTATTAGCTAAAGCTAACAATTTTTGGCACGCCCAGTGGGACATGTTTTTAGGTTTTGCCAAAAAAAAATTTAAGACTTGTTTTTCATACCACGTATATATTCTTCACGCTCATTTTTTTTATCGCTTATTTTTCATGCTTCGCTTTTATCCCATTAATAATTATTTAATTATTTTCTTGTTCTTTCTTTGTTCAATATTAGATTACTAATTTGATTTCATCATTTTTTCCTATAAGTATTCACGAAGAATGCCTCCTAGGAAGAACAAGGGGAAAGATCCCATCCCATCGGACTCCGAAGAGAGTCAAAATCAGAACCGGGACCAGAGCAACGAACCCGCCATGCCTGAAGGTTGTGCGGTGGAAACCGCGAACAATAGCGGAGGTGCAAACCAACAACCACCTCAAGGCTCACCCTCATTCGACCTAACACCCTTTTTTACGAAACTAGAAAACCAAATCGACCAATTCCTACGCGGATTTTCACAATCCATGAAGGAAAGTCATGAAGACATATGCAAGGCAATGCAAGCCAACAACGAGGTGGCAAACAATTCCAATAAGGGATCGGCTCTCGAGGAAAGGATCGTTGATTTAACCGGAGAGATCAGTAAAATCCCGAAGAAGTGCGCCGAGTTGTTCACACAAAGGTCGACATCTCAAGGACCGGGAGATTGCGGGAAGAAAACACTGACAACAGGAGCTGGGGAAAGGTATACCCCACCACCAGCTCGAGAAGAGAATCTCAGGTTCAATGAGCGCGGTGACAGGATCAGCCCAGAACCTACTCAAGTCCCGCCACCTCAACAAAAATTTAGGTCTCATACAGGACCTAGCAACCATGCCGAACATTACGAGGAAAGCTATGCTCGTAATGTGGGGGGCAATGTGAGACAAGCCAACTTTCACCCACAACGGACGACGAATACACGCATGGAGCCCACCACCGCCAACAACTTGGGAGAGGCCCAACGCATAAGAAACATCGTCCAAGAGATCTATGGGCCAGCCGTGAGGGAAGTACACTGACCCGAATTCCAGAAACCCTATCCACGACACTATGATCAGTTATACCCGTTTCCCCACAATTTTAGAGTGCCTGATTTCACTTTATTTTCAGGGGAAGAAGGGAAATCCACCATGGAGCATGTGGCACGCTTCACCTTTCAGTGCAGTGGTTTAAGCATGGACACGAACTTCGACATGTTACGCTTGCGGTTATTCCCAGGTTCACTAACGGGACCAGCTTTCTCTTGGTACACCACCTTATCATCCGGATCCATTCTTGGGTGGGAGCAAATGGAAAGACTGTTCCACAACCAGTTTTATCGGACAGAGCCCGAGGTCTGTGTTGCGGAGCTGTCCCGAATGACACAGCGGCATGGAGAATCGGTTGAAAATTTTATCAACCGATTCAAAAAGATGCGACATCGTTGTCGAATCAACATCCCCGAGGTCGAGTTCGTGAAGATTGCCCAATGTGGGTTGGAATTCGAAAACCGGAAGAAGTTTCAGGGGATAGATTTCCGCGATTACTACGAGTTGGTGGCCAAGGTTTTCGAGTACGAGGAGTTGATGAGGGAAGATCATCGACGCAAGAAGAACTCTGTGGGAAGCTACCAAGGGGAGGTACAAACGCATGAGGTAGCCATTGCCGACTTAACAAACACCGGGTCTCGAACGTGTCCTGTGTTGTTAAAGAATCCCAAAGCACCGGAGGTGGTCAAGAGGATCCCAACCACCCAATATACGTTTGACGTCTCGAAGACAGAAGAGATCTTCGACTACCTGCTAAAGGAACAATTCATCACGCTGCCTCCTAGACATGTGATCCCATCCAAAGAGGAAATACGCGGACGAGACTACTGTAAGTATCATGACAACTGGAGCCACAACACTCAAGCATGTTTTGGTTTTAGAAATGCCGTGCAGGATAGGATTAACCGCGGGATACTCCAATTCCCGGAAAAGAAAGAAAGCATGTCGATCGATGAGGACCCATTCCCAGTAGCCAACATGGTCAATGCCACTTCACTAGTGTGGGGGGGCAAAGGAAAGCAACAGGGCGACGTGAAAACTCGACAAGTATGGGTACCAAAAGCGACGCCATCTAAGTCGGAGAACAGCTCAAAGCAGTCACAAAACGCGAAGAAAAGAGACGTGCAACAACAACGGCCACGTTTTGTGACACCTGCGAGCACGTCACCCCTCAATCAATGGCAATTAAATTGCCACAAGAAATTCCCAAGGCCTCTCTCCATGAATGCAAAGAGAAGATTAAGGAAGAGAGAGGCAGAAAAGAGAAATAGTCAAAAGGAGTCATCCAGCGTCAACTCCAACGATGCAAAAAGAGGAGGAAAAAAACAAGAGAAGAACCTCCAGATCCGGGTTGGAGATTTTATCATACGGGTAGATTGTGCAGCTACCTCTTTAATCTTACCTTCAGACTTTAGAAGCGACGGCATTAAGAAGGAAATCCCCAAGCCTAAGCACAAGGAACAAGAAGACAGTACACCAAAAGAATCAGGTGAAGTGGGCATGAAGAGGGTTTACTTTGACAAACCCACTCCGAGGATGACTCACCATATCAAACCTCTATACGTCAAGGCTCATGTGGATGGCAAACCAATTTCCAGGGTGCTCATCGACAATGGATCAGCCGTTAACATCATGCCAATGAAGATGGTCCTAGCCTTAGGGAAATCAGAGGAAGACATAATCTCATCAGAGGTGTCAGTTTCGGCCTTCACGGGAGAAATTGCAAAGACATACGGCATCCTACCATTGGAACTCAGCGTTGGCTCTCATACCGCCATGGCCGCTTTCTTCGTGGTAAATTCAACTGCGAGTTATCAAGCACTGTTAGGGAGGGATTGGATCCACTCCAACTCATGCATCCCATCATCTTTGCACCAACTTCTTCTGCTTTGGAAGGGAGACGAGGTGGAAGTCATCCCGGCAAACGAGAAGCCATTCGAAACCTACTCAGATGTGGTCGAGGCGAGACTATACGAGGAATCTGTAGGCCCAATCCGAGTGAGATCCAAGTACGAAGAGCAATCATGTGGCGAAGAAATTGAGAACATCCTAAGGCCAACGGCAATCGTGCCCCGCCGAAGGCCATTCCGTGATGAACCCATAATTGAAGAGATTCCATATTCAAGACAACATCCGGAAAAGAAGCGGTGGCTTCAGCCGCTATATCAAAACTGAAAGCACAACAACTAATGGAGAAACTATACCAGGAGAACGACATGAGGGTCTCAGAAATCGAAGCACCCAAAGGAGTAGTAGAACTAGATCCTCAAGGAGAAGAAATCCAGTTACAAGATTTGAAAAGGGCGAACCCGAAGTTAGAAGATGAAGGTTCCATGGCAGTCGATCCTCTGGACGAAGTGAACCTAGGGACAGAAGAGGAACCTCGGGTTACATTTGTCAGCAGCCTTCTACGCCCAACGTTAAAAGAAGCTATCATCGTTTTGCTACGAGAGTTCAAAGACTGTTTCGCTTGGAATTACGACGAAATGCCCGGATTAAGCAAAGACGTGGTGGAACATAGATTGCCAATCAAACCGGAGTTCAAACCCTTCAAGCAACCAACAAGAAGGATGAGCAGAGAGGTTGAAGGCAAAGTTAAGGAAGAAATAGAAAAGCTGTTCAAAGCCAAGTTCATTAGACCGGCAATATACGTGGTGTGGCTATCGAACGTCGTGCCCGTAGTAAAAAAGAACGGTAAATTACGCGTATGCGTAGATTTCCGCGATTTAAATCTAGCTACGCCAAAAGACATCTATGTGATGCCTATCGCCGATATGCTAGTAGACGCTGTGTCTAAAAATGAATTAATATCTCTTTGCGATTGCTATGCGGGGTATAACCAAATCCCCATTGCCGAAGAAGACATTGCAAAAATGGCGTTTTGATGCCCAGGGTCAATCGGCACGTTTGAATGGGTCGTCATGCCATTCGGTTTAAAGAATGCCGGCTCCACATACCAAAGAGCAATGAATGCCATCTTTCACGATTTACTCGGCACCTCTATGGAGGTGTACGTGGACGACATCGTTATCAAATCCAAGCGAGAGGCAGAACACGTCGGCCATTTGAGGAAGAGTTTCGAGCGGATGCGTAAATACAATTTGAAACTCAATCCTCTAAAGTGCGCCTTCGGGGTCAAAGCAGGAAACTTCCTTGGATTTTTGGTCCATCAAAGAGGGATCAAGATTGACGACAATAAGGCGAAAGCAATCAAAGAAGCTCAACCTCCGAAGAACAAGAAGGAGTTGCAACGGTTCTTGGGCCAAGTAAATTACTTGAGACGATTCATATCAAACTTGGCTGGAAAGTCTAGGGCATTCTCAGATCTGGTAAGACTCAAAGACGAGGAAAGCTTCAAGTGGGACGACAAGCATCAAGCAGCGTTCGAAGAGATCAAAACTTACTTGAGTAACCCACCTGTGTTGATGCCACCAAGGGAGGATACTCCACTCAAGCTCTATATATCAGCGACCGACGAGTCAATTGGATGCTTGCTTGCCCAAGACAACGCAAACCGTCATGAACAAGCCATCTACTATCTAAGTCGAACCTTGCTATCGGCGGAGACGAGATACAGCCCAGTCGAGAAGACATGTTTGGCCCTTTACTTCTTTTGCACAAAGTTGAGGCATTACTTGCTCAAAGTGAGGGTTTACGTGATTGCTAGCACCGACTTGGTCAAATACATGCTAAACTAGCCGATCCTCTCAGGAAGAATAGGAAAATGGTCACTAGCATTGGCCGAGTTCACTTTGGTGTACCTCCCGCAATCCTCGATAAAAGGGAAGGCAATTGCAGATTTTGTGGCCGACCACCCAACCAACTTTCAATATCCTGAAGAAGCAGAACTGCCAATTTATCTCACGCACAAAGAACCGTGGCAGTTGAAGTTCGATGGTTCAAGCACAGACAGTTCCAACGGAGCAGGAGTAATCATCACAGCCCCATCCGGAACTAAGACAATATTAGCGGTAAACTTGGATTTTGAGTGCACGAACAACCAGGCTGAGTATGAAGCTCTAATCATCGGCTTAGAAATCTTGAGAGACATAGGAGCGAAAGAGGTCAAAATTTTCGGCGATTCACAGTTGGTCATACGGCACCTAACAGGAGAATGTAAATGCTCAAGTTTATCCTTGCTACCTTATTTCGCGTTTGCAATTCAACTTCTGGAAATGTTTGATGAGGTCAGTTTGGAGCATATTCCAAGAAATGACAATTGGGAAGCCGACGAGTTAGCCCAAATCGCTTCTGGAATGAAGATCTCCAAAGAAACAGCGTACAAGGTCGTCATCATTAGAAGACAAGGTCATCCATCCGTGGCAGACAGAGGTGTCCAGTTTGAATCGTTCGACATCGACATCAACTTAGCTCAGGATTGGAGGAAACCCTTTACCGACTACCTCAACGACCCATCCAAAAAAGTAAAATATTCATTGAGCATTCAATCTCGAAATTACATGTTGATGGCAGGTGATTTATACCGCAAGAGCTACGACGGAATGCTACTCAAATGTCTCGGCTTCCCAAAAGTAATGGAAGTCATGAAGCAAGTCCATGAAGGCATATGCGGAGCACACCAATCCGGAAGGAGAATGCGATGGCTTATCAATCGCCACGGATACTTCTGGCCAACGATCCTGCGCGATTGCATCACATATGCGAAGGGTTGCAAAAAGTGTCAAATGTATGGCCAAATCCAACGAGTCCCGTCAGAAGAATTACACTCAGTAGTGAAGCCGTGGCCATTTAGAGGGTGGGCTATTGATCTAATAGGGAAAATATTCCCAGCTTCATCAAAAGGTCATTGTTTCATCATAGTTGCCACAGATTACTTTTCCAAATGGGTGGAAGCAGCACCAATGAAACAAGTCGGCCAAACACAAGTGATACAGTTCATCAAAGAGAACTTGATTCATAGATTCGGAATCCCAGAATCCATCACCACGGATCAGGGGACCATGTTCACAGGCGAAGATATGAACGAGTTTGTAGAAGAGTACGGGATTAAGTTGATTCACTCTACCCCATTTTATGCACAAGCGAATGGTCAAGCTGAGGCGTCCAACAAGATCCTGATCCAAATCTTGGAAAAGATGCTAGAAGACAATCCTAGAGAATGGCACAAAGTTCTCTCAGAAACACTGTGGGCCATGCGAACGTCTAAGACACGAGCGACCGGAGTTAGTCCATTTTTTCTAACATTTGGTCATGATGCAGTAATACCATTAGAAGTCATCGTGCCTTAATTACGAGTAATGCGTCAGAATGACTTGGAGCCAGACAATTACATATAAGCCATGACCATGGAACTAGAAGATTTGGACTACGAAAGGCAGAAAGCGCTCGATTGTATGATAATCCAAAAGAAGAAAGTGGAAGATGTGTACAACAGGAAAGTCAAAAAGAAAAGCTTCAGAGAAGGCGAACTAGTGTGGAAGTTAATCCTACCAATTAGGACGAAAGACCGTGAGCTTGGAAAGTGGTCGCCCAACTGGGAAAGACCATTCCAAATCCACAAAGTGCTTCCCGGGAACGCGTATTGGTTAAAGAGCTTGGGCGGAGAACCACACAGGAGATACATCAACGGCAAATACTTGAAGAAATATTTCCAAAGTATGTGGGACGTAATTGATGTAGCAACCAGCCCGCAAGACATAGAAGAGGCTCGACTACGCGGGGTGTGACACCAAAGACGCCATGCGTGAAATACACCGATAAAACATTTCAAGTTCAGAAGCACCAATACGCGGGGCGTATTCGAAACTACACGGGGCGTACCTCCCTACGCAAGGCGTGACACCAAAGACGCCACGCGTGAAACGCATCAATAAGACGCTTCAGGGTCAGGAACACAAATACGGGGGGCGTACTTACTTCACGCGCGGCGTAAACCAATCATGTATAAAAAACAGATCCAGGAGCATGCATACGCGGGGCGTGTACTCCTATACGCGGGGCGTATGCCAAACACGCAGGATGTGTACGAAGACATACATAGAAGATACACTCCAGGGGCTCGACTACGCGGGGCGCAACACCAAAGACGCCACGCGTAGTCATCAACGACGATACACACCAGAGCCAGGAACATGAATACGCGGGGCGTGACCAGGTACACGCAGGGCGTAAGCACTCTTTTTCTGGGCATTTACAATTTTACTGGTCATTCGTACATTGTCTTTTCAAGTACTATAAAGGGTCGTCAATAAACGAATAAATATGCCATAACCAAAAAAGAATATATGGAGGACTTAGCAAATGTTCAAATGGCAATCAACTCACAAAACAATGCCCATTCGTTCTACACAAATGAATGAAAGAATCAAAACAAAGATGGAAAGTACGGGCAACCCATGAACATGCCTCACGGAAACAAACAAAAGTCAGGCTTCGGGTATTTTGCCCAAGATTCGCAAAGTTTGGAGGTAGCCTCTTTGTGTTGCTCACTCTGCCGGTGCCATGCCAACATTTCATCATAATGATTGGCCAATCGATCTTTCTCACGTCCCAGCTCTTCCTCCATCCGCGGGAAACAAGCCCTAAACCCGGAGCTAGCTCTAACCATATCCTCCTTAAACGCTCGAGCCTCAGCCACCTCCTTCTCCAATGCCGCAAGCCGCTCCTCTACAGCTGTAATTTTGACTAACCGTTGCCGATCCGCTTCTTCAGCATCAACCAAAGCATTAAACTTCTTGCTGTAGGACTCTAACTCTGCCATATTCGATCTAACTCGAGCTGCGAGACCTCCTGCCACGTTTTTCTCAATAATATAGGACTGATAGCAAAATAATACGTGGTTCTTGGTGGATTTTAACGGCTCAGTCTTGAAGGGATGAACACACACACCCATCATGAGGTCAAAATCAATCATAGCTCTTTCAACACGAGTCGGAGTCCAAGAGTCAAGAGGAGAGGCGACAAGCTTACTGAGATTGGCACGAGCATCATCAAAGAATCGTCGATAGGCAGGGATGAGTCAGCTATGGTGTTAGGCGGTCCTTTCAGAAATGAAAAATCCAAACCAGCAAAAGGATTATCAGCCTTAAGGCCAACAGGAACCAATGGAGGACGCACTAGAGCTGATTCCTGTCATTTTCACAAAGGACATTTCAAGCAATCAATATGACTCAAGCATCCCACACATAGTTCATAAAATCATGGAGTCACAAATCTTACAAACCTGAGACAATGGTGCAGCAATCAATCGATTTAAAGAAGAGGCAGAAGGAAGATGTGTTCGTGCTGGAAGTTGCAATGGAGTCATGTCCACCTCAGCTGAGCTATCATCAAGAGATAGGGTTCTAATCGAAGAAGTCACGTTCCAACGTGCCCCTAGTTGACCCAACGCTCCATCCTCAAAACCAAAGTACAGGTCTTCGTCAGAATCAATTCTCTCACCTGGTCTCACCGAAGGGCCTGCCGTGGTAGGTACCTGCCCTTCCCCATCCAACATGATTGCTTTGCCTTTGCCTTTTTCGTTTGTCTCAAGAGCATTCGGAACCAGAAGAGTCAGATTGTTATCCTTCCCCGAGCTACCGCTCGAATCTAAAAAAAAAAAAAAAAAAAAAAGCTTGCCAACGGGTGGAACGCACTGCTGAAAAACGGTATCCCACCAAGCATCAAACGAAGGTCGATCCGACCCAAGCAAAAGTGGTCCCTGATCATATCCCGCGTCTAGAACCGCAACGGCTATATCTTCGTCACTAGCTCCGTGCCGCTGAGAAGAGGTAGGAAATGGGAGTGGCCCTGGAATAGCTTGGAAAAATCCTAATTGATGTGCCCAAAGGCAAAGTGCATACAAAGTCAGACCAGGATTCGATGACCTTGAGGTTCTAGTTCGGTTCACCCCATGGTGTAACCGACGTGTTGCACACACCGTCATCCACCACTCAGTACCTTCATAGGGGGCAGCAGACAAGTAAGAAAGCGCCCAGGATGGTAGACATGAATTACTCTTATTCCAAAAGAGAAACAGCTCATTGTGAGGAGATGGCACTAAAGTACGAAGAAATCTCACGACCACACCAATAGCCAAACTCGAAGAGCTGTAGCAAAGGTCTACACCAAGATGATCCGAAACCCCCACTGATGAAACAGTAGCCAAATAAGGGAAGTAGACGAAGACCCACAGTTGTAATAACCACAAGCCACCCCGAGGTTTTACAAATGGTCTGCCCTCAACTGTAAGAGCTAGACGGTGGAAGGTCGAGGCTAACAACATAGTACCAAGAGCTAAACGACGGCCTGAAGCCAAAGCCTTAGCAATAATCAATATTTTAGCGGTAGGCCTAAGACCCAACGGTTCAAAAATGTAATTGCTAAGCATCATCCACAGGAAATGCACGTGATCCTCATCATCCAACTCCGCCTTATCCAATTTCTTCTTAATTATTTTGGCATACGTCCCAGCCTCTTTAGATAAGATGGCTTGCACTCCAGGGAATGCATGGGTATCTATACAACTTGGGACTTCCTCTCCAATGATAGGCAACCCCGTCAAAGCAACCACATCACGTAAAGTGATAGACATCGGACCCAGCGGGAGAATCAATGAATTGCATAACGGTGACCAAAAATTCAAAACTCCTTCAAGCACGTTCACACAAGGAGTAATTTCATGACGAGTTAAACGAACGAAATTCCTGATGCCAACCTGATCCCAAACACTTGCATACCTCAGTTCTAAGCGATCCACAAGATCATTCCACCCAGTGTAGCAACGAGGGAATACCAGACCTTTCCTATTCGCAGGAAATTGATAAGTTTCCCTATGGAGGGCCAATTCGGTAGCGCTACTCATGGGATAAGGGGGCAAAGGTGAGCTATTCATAGCAACAGGGCTGATGGTAAGGACACTATCCTGAAAACGAAGTGCAGACACAATCAATCAAAACCTAGGGATACTACCTTCAAATACATGATCATGAAATTATGAAAATTACCTCCTGCAAGCCAAGGGTTATGCCTAGGCGAGAATCAGCGCGAATGGTGTCAGAATACGAGTTCGCAGCTGTGACAGACAGATGCAAATTTCAGCAATACAATTCCATCTCCATGTAATAATTCTAAAATTCTTATGTTTTTATTCCAATTCAATCTATTTTCTCATAAAAGCAAAAAAAAAATATCAAAAAGAAAGAAATAAAGAAGAAAAATAGATTGCATACCCATGCTTGACAGACTGATGGCTTGATTCTGAGTGTCCTTGAGCTTGGGGAAAAGAAAATGGCAGAAACAAAGATAGCAAAAAAAAAAAAAAAGAAAAAAGTTGTAAATGGTTTAAGATAGAGAGTTCCAATTCAAATTTTTAAAAAAAAAATCCTGCAGGATTCTTTTATCCATTATCTTTAAAAAGAAAAAAAGTAGTTAATAAAAACTTCTTTTGTACATAAAATTTTACTAATTCATTTATGCACAAAAGAGGGGGGCAATTGTTAGCCCAGAAAAATAAAATAATTATTTTTATGTATATAAATGCTTAGGTTATGTTTTTAGGATATAGTTTATATTTTCTAGAAATAATACACCTATAAGCTAAGCTTCAACCCGTGGGAAAATCCGGCACTACGCGGGGCGTGTCCTCAATACGCAACGCGTAAACAAGGCGTCCGGAGAAATCAACGTCAAAACGCAAACACGCAGCGTGCCCTTCACCTTACGCGGGGCGTACTCTCTCACGCGGGACGTATTTGCCAATACACCGTGCGTAAGACGCATTCGCGGAGCATGCCAAGATCAGAGGCTTGAAGACGCGGGGCGTATCTACAAGACGCGGGGCGTAATCCTTCACGCAGGACGCGACACCAGAGACGCCACGCGTGAAAACCATCAATGAAACGCACTAGGCCTAATGTCCGCCAACACGCAGGGCGTAGCAGAGCATACACGGGGCGTGTCGTCTCGTCCAGAAGCAGTTAACGGCAGTTTGAGGAGGTTAAGTTAGTTAATTAGAGTTAGTTGGGTTTGGTTAAGATAGTTGGTGATTATTTACCAAAATACCACTGATTATTTACCAAAATGCCACTCTAAAAAACTATAAATAGACCCCCTCCCCTTCCTTATTTTTCACACTCAACATAAACACAATCCCCTTCCTAAGGTCCCTTTCAATTCTCTCTAGTTTCTAGTTCTTAGTTTTCAAGTTCTTAGCTCCTAAGTTCTTTAATTTCTTCAAGTTCTTCAAGTTCTTCAAGTTTTTCCTTTTCGTTCTTCGCTTTTTCTTAGCTTTGATCCCTTTTTTAAGCTCTCTTTAGCTCCAATTCAAGTTCCAATAGTCTTTCTTTTAAGTTTCTCAATTCAATTTAGCATTCCTAAGCTGTTACTCTGCTCAATTTTCAATTAGAATTTCATTTCCGAATTAATTTTCCAGATTCATCCAATTGTTTTCGAAGCCCGATTCCGTCCATTTTAAATCATTATTTGCTTTCAATCCCTTCGACAAAGTTGTTCCTGACGTCTTGAATTTCAATCTAGTGTTTTTAATTTCCCGATTCCGTACCCAGAAACTATAGTTACACGCTGACCTTTCCAGCCCAAATTCTTTTAGTTACTCTGCCCAGATTTTTCCAGATTCGTCCAGTCATTTTCAATTCTCAATTTCGTCCATTTCCAATTCGTTTTAGCTTTTGATCCCTTATACAAAGTTGTTCCTGACATTCTGAAGTTCAATTTACACTATTTACTCGTCCAATTCCGTATTCTTAAGCACTCAAACCAAGCTCCCGAAATTAAGGTCTAAATCTGCCCCATTTGCCTACCAACGTTTTGCCATTGCACCAAGCACATATCGTACGGGCCCGACCGATTGCAGCTCTCCAAAGACCTCACGCCGACGCCAAGATTCAACATCAATCCGAGATAGCTATTGTGGCTCCGAGTTTGTTGTTGAATTCCAATTTATTCTTATTGCATTTCAATTCCTTGTATTTGATTTGCTATTCCTTTTCAATTGAATCAGCTATATGTTTAGTATAGAAGTTTTTCAATTGTAATTCATTTCCAATTTCATGTTTCAAACAATTATTCAATCAATAAAATATCGATTTTTCACCAAATCTTGTGTCAATTTCGCACTTTAAATTCCTTTCTTTTCTCGTCCTCAATTTACCCGCATTAGCTTAAATAAAACAATTTATCTAGCAAAGTTTCTATAACGGCGCTAGAGACCCAAGAGGGACTTTTTCAATCCTTGCGTCCCTCGTCAATGTTTTTCGTTTAGAATTTAAGTTTTGGCGCGCAAATCCATAAACTTAACCCACTTTAATAATTGAGAAATAATTTCTCTGGCACGCCCGCACCCTAACCACACGTGACAAGGTTGAAATTAGCATATTCGTAAAATAAAGCTAACAGATACTAACCAAATCTTTGAGATGCTTGAGCTCATTCAGAAGCTGGGTGACAGATGACAACTCTTGTGACTCAGCATGTGCAGTCCCAGCAGCATCGGCATGAGATGAATTTATATCCTGAAGGAGATGTTAAGCCGAGTCGATGATGCGACGCCCGGACTTAGTGGCATTAAGATAGGCAAATTGTGCCTCAGGATGAACCTCAGTGGCCGGAGTTCGAGTTTCATTTGATTTAGGAGGTGTTTGATGCACTCCTTTAGATGAGGTGCCAGCTTGGTCAGCAACTGGTTTTTGGTAGGAATGATTAGCAGGAGCTGACTGCTCAATGTTCTGTTGAATCAGATGGGAAGGAGGTGGATCGGCAGAAAGAATTACCTGCTCATCATTGTCTTGAGTTGAAGCAGGAGAAGGCACCTTAGGCTGAGTGGGATTTTCCTTAGTTTGCTCTTCGTTTGGAGCAGTTAGGACTTCGAGTGTTTGCTCGGTTTGGTTTGGATTTTCTAGAGTCTTGGCGTGTTGCTCAGTATGAGTAACAGAGGCTTGATTTTCCTATATGAAAGGCTCAGCATAGGATGAGAAAAGGGTAAAATGAGTGGCAGTAAGGTCTGTGATTTCATCCATTGGAGACTAGTCATCCAGATGAAGAACTGCTCGAAGTTTGAGGCAGATGATGCTGAGTTGAACTTTGGAAAAATGAAGTTGGTCAGTATGTAGTGTGCCATCTTCTGGTTTTGCCCCATGCACGTGCTGGGTATCTCCCCTTTGTGTCCCTCTGGTTTACAGAATTCAACTACATGATCCAGCTTTTCCTTTGTGGTTCGAAATTCCTTTCCGGTGTTTGGAAGATTTAGCAATTTAGCTAGATAGGATGGGGTAATGGTAATTTTCTTACCCTCAACGTGACTAACAAGGTGGTCAGCATCACTACCATCAACACATAGGTTGGAGTAGAACTCACATACCAATCTGGGGTAGGCTTTTCCCGGAAGTGAAAAGAGTCCACTCCATCCGTTTTTCGTAATCCATTCGCAAAATGGTTGCTCATGTGTTATGAAGCTGGGAGAGAACCATCTACATCGAAGGACTTCATGATTCTTCATATTTGGGTACACTTTGAGAAAGAATCTTTCACTTGTCTTTACAGCCTTTTTCTTTTTCGTTGAAGAGCTCGCTAGGTCGGTTTGAGGGTTTTGTTTTGGACTGAGGTCGTGCTGGCTTGGCTGAGATGGAGATTTGGGACTTTCATCGGTGTGATGTTTGCCGGAATCGCCACCGAAGTGTTGGGGTTTAGTGTCCTATAGACAATTGTTCTAGGATACAAACTTAATGTAAATGAATTGTTCTTTATATCATTTGTTTTAATGAGATATATGTTTTATAACTATATAAAGGCAATCCTTTTTAAGCACTAAATAAAGTCTAATAAAAGTAAATCCGTAAGTTTATTTAAAGTGATTATAAAGTGTTCATACAAGCATGAAGTGAGACAAAACTTTATAATAAACTGATAAACTTAAAACCACCCCAAGTCAAGTGATATGTTTGGGATTGATATATCACTGTTGAGACTTGTATGTAACAATGTCTTATGTCCGACAGAAAGCTGATCTCACAAGCTTCATATATACAGATATCTGGACAGTTACATAGATCCGATGAAAAGTTGTTCATTAGGATTGGGGATCCGATTTGAGATAACAGGATGGGTAGATTCATCCTTGTCACCTGTTCATGTCATTGGTATTAATAGGTATAACTAATCCTCAGACTCAAAGGAATATTAATTGGTATTCTGGATTACGGAATGTGACGCTTTGACTCTGGTGTAACACGATCCTTAACAGAGATGACTCTGGGGTGTAAACAGTAGACGTTGGGTATCACAGGAAGTGATTGCGGGATCGTTATATATTGGATTGAGCATTTATCACTCCCGATAAATGGGAGATACATCCAAGGATCGCTTGTGGAAGACTCGACTCTAAATCCTTGCAAGGTGATAGCTTAAGACTTGAAATACAGATTTCAATTAACCTATCTATTTGAGTTGACTCGGCCTGTACAAGTAAAACGAACGTCTCACTATATGTGACTTGACATCATCCGTAGTCATAAGATTCAGTTCAAGGATGTAGTTGATAAAGGATCGAATTATACTATAACTAATACGGAAAGGTTAACGACAGAATCAACCTGTCTTCTTATGGCTCTGGGGGAATGATTACGGACTTGCCAATCACATACTCTGTACATCATTCCATTATGCAAAGATTAAATATAATTCTTAGAAAATTAATTTAATAGCATTGCATACGGCTAGAAGCAATAAGAACCTAATGGGTCACATATAAGACTTGGAACCTAAAAGAGAGATAAATGTTAATTAATTAATGGAAGCCCAATTGAGCCCAATAAGGCCCATGGACCAAGGGGGGGGGGTCGAAATTCATGTAGTTAAATACATGAATAATTAATTTGATTTTGTTAATCCTAATTAGATTAGGATTATGAATTAAATTAATTAAGAGATATATAAGTTAGGAGTTTTAATTAGATTATAATACTCCTATTATTATCCAATTAAAATCAAAATAATTGGAACGTGCATAATTTAAGTTTTGTATAGTTATATTAATCTAAAAATTAATATAAAAGATACGAAACTATTATAAGTAAAATTGGATGAAAGTTAATTTGATAAGTTAATGTGATTAACATAAATATTACATAAGATAGTTATGTAATCAACCAATTAAATTTATTTAATTGAGTCTGTGCATGTTTGGAGTTATGGACACATTTGGACCCTCTTTTAGTCTTTTGGTATTTTTGAAATAGGGCCTGCGAGTCCTGCCTTTCTACTATCTATTGTAATTTCTCCTCTCATCTGATTCCCTTCAATTCAATTGAAGTTTTCTTTAGTAGTATAGAAATTAATATGTAATTTCAAGGCACCATGGAGAAGACGGAGGACCTAAAGAGAAATATGTAATAGTTAGTATTTCCTTAGGTTTGCCCTTTTATTCCGTCTCTGGCTCGACGGAATAATTTAGATGATATGTCCATAACACCAATGTATGTGAATGTATGTGTCTGATGTATGCTAAAGCAAATCAAGACTAAGTTAGATTATGAGACCTAAAATAAAATCCCTCATTAAAAAGTTAAGTAAATAAAAAAGTTATTAAAATCGGTTGCCCCTCCCTAATATTATAATTCAGTCGGCAGTGCTGGGGGCCTTTGGGTTGTTGAGCAAACTCAAGATCGGGGTCCTTTCGGTAACACCTGAATTATCGAAAATTACTTTTCATGAATATGGGGTAATACTTAAATTAGATTATGATAATTGGATGAGCAAACTCATGTTGTCATAAACTAATGGGCAAGATGGTTGGGATTAATGTGAATAGCATATTAGTTACTAATGTGGTTAGTAACCCAATAACCTAGGAATCACATTAAAGATGTGATTGATTACATGAATCTACCTAGCGAATGAGACTAGCTTGTTGAGCAAACTCAAGGCGAAATCTCAGGAGTTACGATCCTAGCTCACTAAAGGATTTGTGAAATTCTTCGAATTAATATGGAGGGCTATTAATTTGGTAAAATAGTGGGAGCAATCTAAAATAAACTAAAAGGCCTATAATTTTAGATTGATACATTTTAAGCAAATGAATGACATACGTTTACTCTTTCTCACTCTCAGGTTTAATTAAACGCACTCTTAAAATCATGACTAACACCAATCTGCAAAACATTCTTACCGATAACAAATTGAATGGTTCAAACTTCACCGACTAGTATCGCAACCTCAAAATTGTTTTGAAGTTCGAGAGGAAAGGGTATGTACTTGATACACCGATACCTCCTACCCAACGGATGATGCTCCCTACCAAGAATTTTATGCTTACTTGAAGCATAAATCTGATGACGATCAAACGGGAGACATCATACTTGCATCTTTGACACCGGAAGTAAAAAGGCAACTACATTCAGATATGGATGCCTATTCCATGGTCAAGCACCTAAAAGAGTTATTTGTGAATGAAACTCGGTGCGAGCGCTTCGAAATAACAAAGGAGTTATATAAAAGAAAGATGCAGGTGGGCACATCTGTAATGGCGCATTGTGCCAAGATGATCAGCCTTATCACTAAGTTTTCTAGTATTGGAGATGCGATGGTTACATCTACTTGATGAAGCACAAATTAGAAGCTTTTGAGAAATTCAAATGCTTCAAGAATGAAGTAGAAAATCAATTAGGAAAGAAAATAAAGACGCTTCGATCTGATCGAGGTGGCGAATATCTTTCAGATGATTTTCTGAATTATCTAACTGAATATGGGATATGCTCACAATGGACACCTCCCTATACACCACAACACAATGGTGTATCCGAGAGGAGAAATCGTACCCTACTAGATATGGTACGATCCATGATGAGCGTGGCCTTACTTCCAAAGACGTTCTGGGGCTATGCCTTAGAAACTTCCCTCTTCACCCTAAATCGAGTACCAACTAAATCCGCTAGTTCCACACCATATGAATTGTTCGTTGGTAGGAAACACGTGTTCTCATTCATGAGAGTATGGGGTTGTTCAGCATTTGTCAAACGCATTGCGTCCGACAAACTAGATTCTAAATCTGATAAATGTTTCTTCATTGGATACCCTAAGGAAACTGTGGGATATTACTTCTATCATCCAGATGATCAGAAAGTGATAGTATCCAAACACGCAACCTTCTTAGAGAAAGAGTTTCTCGAAGAAACACAAAAGGGAAGCATGATTGAACTTGGCGAAGTTCAAGAAGAAGAAACACCGACTGAAACAACAGAGGCAGTTGAGGTATCCGGAGGAGTCCCATTAGATGAGACTCCAGTGCCACCTATTCGTATATCACAAAGAGTTCGTGAACTCCCAGTTAGATATGGTTTTCTAGTGGGAGATGATAATGAGGTTCCCGTGTTAGACGACGAACCCGAAAACTACGAAGAGGCTCTTACTAGTCCAGATTCCAAAGCATGGCTTGAGGCCATGGATTCTGAAATGGATTCCATGTATACTAACCAAGTGTGGACTTTGGTTGATCCACCCGAAGGGATAAAACCCATTGGGTGCAGATGGATCTTCAAAAAGAAGACAGACATGGATGGAAAGGTTAGCACCTACAAAGCTAGGTTAGTAGCGAAAGGATATCGTCAGAAGCAAGGAATTGATTATGAAGAAACTTTCTCTCCTGTGGCTATGTCCAAATCAATCAGAATTATGCTTGCAATTGCCGCTCACTTCGATCATGAGATTTGGCAAATGGATGTGAAAACAGCTTTCCTAAACGGAAACCTGCTTGAGGATGTATATATGATGCAGCATGAAGGTTTCATATCGAAGGATGCAAATAAAGTTTGCAAACTTCAGAGTTCCATTTATGGACTCAAGCAAGCATCAAGAAGCTGGAATAAGCGTTTTGACGAAACCATAAAACAATTTGGTTTCGAACAAAATTGCGAAGAAGCTTGCATTTACAAGAAAGCAAGTGGGAGCTCTATAGCATTTCTCATACTATATGTGGACGATATATTATTAATGGGAAATGACATTGCTCTACTACAGTCGGTAAAAGTATGGTTATCTGGTAACTTCTCAATGAAAGACCTTGATGAAGCAGCTTATATACTTGGTATAAAGATCTATAGGGATAGATCGAGAAGACTGCTTGGTCTTTCACAGGCTACATACATTGAAAAGGTGCTAAATCGGTTTAGCATGCTTGAATCGAAACGAGGCAACTTACCCATGCTACATAGAGTAAAGTTAAACAATCATCAATGTCCTAAAACCAATGATGACAAAAGACGCATGGCTGTAGTCCCGTACGCCAGCGCAATCGCTTCGATTTTGTATGCTATGCTATGCACTAGACTGATGTAGTGTTCGCTCTATTTGTAACGATTCATTACCAAGGAAATCTGGGAGACGAGCATTGGATTGCCGTCAAGAACATTCTTAAGTACTTGAGAAGAACTAAAGATATGTTCCTAGTGTCAGGAGAAGGTGATATGAAAATAGAAGGATTTTCAGACGCAAGTCATCTCACAGATAAGAATGATTTTAAATCCCAATCAGGATACCTATTTATTTTGAATGGGGGCGCGCTCAGTTGGAAGAGTTCCAAGCAGGGAAGCGTAGCTTTCTCTACGACCGAGTCAGAGTATATCGCAGTTGCGGAAGTAGCAAAGGAAGCGGTTTGTATAAGAAAGTTCATTACAGAACTTGGTGTGGTGCCTGACATTGTAAATCCCATTACACTGTATTGTGATAACAATGGAGCCATTGCGCAAGCAAAGGAACCACGGTCTCATAATGCGTCCAAGCATTACCTTAAGCGATACCACATCATAAGAGAGATTGTGGCTAGAGGAGATGTGAGAATAGAAAGAGTACCTACAGAGGACAACATTGCAGATCCGTTGACAAAGCCTTTAACCCAGAGAGTACATGATCGTCATTTAACTTCTATTGGGATAAGTTTTAGAAACAATTGGCTTTAGTCCAAGTGGGAGTATGTTGGGGTTTAGTGTCCTATAGACAATTGTTCTAGGATACAAACTTAATGTAAATGAATTGTTCTTTATATCATTTGTTTTAATGAGATATATGTTTTATAACTATATAAAGGCAATCCCTTTTAAGCACTAAATAAAGTTTAATAAAAGGAAATCCGTAAGTTTATTTAAAGTGATTATAAAGTGTTCATACAAGCATGAAGTGAGACAAAACTTTATAATAAACTGATAAACTTAAAACCACCCCAAGTCAAGTGATATGTTTGGGATTGATATATCACTGTTGAGACTTGTATGTAACAATGTCTTCTGTCCGACAGAAAGCTGATCTCACAAGCTTCATATATACAGATATCTGGACAGTTACATAGATCCGATGAAAAGTTGTTCATTAGGATTGGGGATCCGATTTGAGATAACAGGATGGGTAGATTCATCCTTGTCACCTGTTCATGTCATTGGTATTAATAGGTATAACTAATCCTCAGACTCAAAGGAATATTAATTGGTATTCTGGATTACGGAATGTGACGCTTTGACTCTGGTGTAACACGATCCTTAACAGAGATGACTCTGGGGTGTGAACAGTAGACGTTGGGTATCACAGGAAGTGATTGCGGGATCGTTATATATTGGATTGAGCATTTATCACTCCCGATAAATGGGAGATACATCCAAGGATCGCTTGTGGAAGACTCGACTCTAAATCCTTGCAAGGTGATAGCTTAAGACTTGAAATACAGATTTCACTTAACCTATCTATTTGAGTTGACTCGGCCTGTACAAGTAAAACGAACGTCTCGCTATATGTGACTTGACATCATCCATAGTCATAAGATTCAGTTCAAGGATGTAGTTGATAAAGGATCGAATTATACTGTAACTAATACGGAAAGGTTAACGACAGAATCAATCTGTCTTCTTATGGCTCTAGGGGAATGATTACGGACTTGCCAATCACATACTCTGTACATCATTCCGTTATGCAAAGATTAAATATAATTCTTTGAAAATTAATTTAATAACGTTGCATATGGCTAGAAGCAATAAGAACCTAATGGGTCACACATAAGACTTGGAACCTAAAAGAGAGATAAATGTTAATTAATTGATGGAAGCCCAATTGAGCCCAATAAGGCCCATGGACCAAGGGGGGGTCGAAATTCATGTAGTTAAATACATGAATAATTAATTTGATTTTGTTAATCCTAATTAGATTAAGATTATGAATTAAATTAATTAAGAGATAAATAAGTTAGGAGTTTTAATTAGATTATAATACTCCTATTATTATCCAATAAGGTTATTATTATTATCCTTAATTTTTTTTTTATTTGAAGGTTGGTTACTGAGGGTCGCAATAGACATCCCAGCCAGGCTGGCACCCCCAAGATGAAGCCCCGAACCCTTTATGAAAGCTCAAGGCAAGCAAAAAATGAAAGAATAAAGAGTTTAAGATTACAAGGACTAATAGAAGTGAAAAATTGATCCTCCCCTAATATCCCTTAGAAAAACAGGACAACAGAAGTCTGGAACTGACTCCCACCAATAGTAACTGGACGTCGTTCTGCCAAAGTTAGCAAGGACATCAGCAACCGCATTGCCTTCCCTAAATACATGAGAGACAACCAGACTAAAGGAGCCCATAAGGTGGATGCAGTTGAGCCACTCTTGTCGGGTCTGCCAAGGGACATCCCTGCATTTGCTATTGAACATATAAACCACATATGTTGAGTCGCTCTCGAGCCAG
The DNA here is from genome assembly GCF_963576675.1 of Euphorbia lathyris. Lineage (NCBI taxonomy): Eukaryota > Viridiplantae > Streptophyta > Magnoliopsida > Malpighiales > Euphorbiaceae > Euphorbia > Euphorbia lathyris. The sequence continues at coordinate 83,641,179 of NC_088916.1, forward strand.
ATATTTGACCAGCCAAGATTAGAGGCTAAGGAAACAGCCTGAATAGCAGCAGAAAGCTCAGACATAGGCACTGATTGACAGTCTAGTGGATAAGCGAACCCCCCAAGCCAGGAACCATTTTTCGACCTCAGAACACCTCCGCAGCCAGCCCGTCCCCTCACCACTGAAGCATCCGTATTTAGTTTGATCCAAGGCGGCGGCGGCCTTTGCCAGCAAACCGAAACTATCCTCAGAGCCCGCGGAAGCCTTTTAGCAATTCCCAGTTCATTAAGAACATGAGTCTCAACTGATGAGTTCCAAATGTGGCCCTTTCCCAGGAAAGACGACTCCTTTATACAGGTCCAAATCCAGTGCAGAATCAGAGAGACATTCAGGGATTCATCTTCAAAAATAATACGGTTCCGAGAGTACCAAATCACCCAAACGGTGCTGACCAAAACGGAAGCCCAAAGCTCGTAAACCTGTGGGCTGAAGCGGAATTTAGTCGCGCCCTCCATCATCTCCTGCAGAGAAGATCCCAACTGCAACCTACGCCCAAACAGAGACGCGACCCCAGTCCAGATAAGCTGCACAAAACTACAACTTAGAAATAAGTGGCTTATGGACTCACTGTCCTGTTGACACATGGGACACCGGGAAACAATAATGCAGCCACGTTTCTGAAGCTGATCAGCGGTAGTTAGATAGCCCAGAATCGCACGCCAGCAGATGAGAGAATGAGCCGGCGGAATAAATTCATGCCAGATAAACCGACACCAAGCCTTTACCTCAATGCGCGGATGCAACCAGGCATAGAATAGCTTAACCATAAGAACGCCGCATACAGCAGGTTTCCAAATGCATAAGTGTTGAAACACCTTTCTACATAATTTTGATTTGACACTAAGTTTAAATGCTTTGATTTATTCTACTAATGTGTTTGTTCAATGTTGAGTATAAATGTTATAAGTCATAAGGATTGGAAGGCCCAAGCCCAATACGGAAGCCAAGGCCCAAGTCAAACAACTCAGTACACTCGGCCCGCGTATATCAAGACGTTGCCGTTTTGTTCAAAACGCAACTCAGCAATCGGAAGGATCTAGAAGACCTTCGGGAACAACTTCAAGATGAAGCTGCTGAGTAGTCTCGACAAAGCGTACAAGACAGCAGCTGGCAAAGGAAAACTTCCAGACAAAGTGTTTCCTCTTTTGGCAAAGTTCAGACGACACAGTATGCTGTCCAGTTGACTTTACCATAAAAGGAGAGACCATCTGCTGTGCTGATCGAGGACAGAAGATACACAATTGTGATTGGCCGAGAGCTCTGTGCAAGTCAGGATGACAACGACACATAGTCGTTTCCCTCCAACGGTTATTTCGAAATTCGAAATGACCGAATGACCAGATGTGTCTATAAATAGTGCCATCACAAGCTTCACAAGATACAGAACTTGATCAAGCCATTACGCTAACCAAATCTCTACAAGTTCTGCAAGCAAGAAGCAAAGCAAAATTCTTACACTACATTTTCATATCTGTGTAAAAGTCTAGAGTGATTGTAAATCGTCTAAAGTGTCTTAGCACATCTTTGTATTAGGACAAAAACACTTATCATTTCTAGAGATAGAAAGGAGAGGCTGAGTACTCGGTTTTAAGTACTCAGCGGAGAGATTAGGATTGAGTAGAAGTATAGAGGAAGGTACTCTTGTCATACTCAATTGCTGATATTGTAAAAGGTTTGAGGCTCTACCTTTAAAGAGCTCAATAGAGGATTTGAAATCTCGGACGTGTTCCGGGGACAGGACGTAAGCTTAGAAGAAGCCGAACCTGGATAAATCTGCTGAGTGAAGTATTTCTAAACCTTTGACTCCTTATTTATATTGCTTGCTGAAACAATCAAAACTGACCAAGTCAAGAGGTCAAGTTGAGTTGTGCGCATTAAAACGTAAGAGCTCAGGAATAGACTCTAAGTGCTATCTCCTGACTCAAGCTAAGAAACTGACCTAGTCACCTCTTGACTAAGCCAGTATCTTGCTGTTTACTCAGCGCCGCTGTTCAAACCTTTTCTTTAGTAAAAGAAGTCTGCCTAAGTTTGGAAAAAGTTTAAATAGTTCCTAACCCCCCCTTTGGAACTATACTTGCAACTAAATAAGGGACCAACAAGTGGTATCAGAGCCTAAAAGCTCACTGTAAAAGGTCTAACAACCTCGAGCTGATCCCTACCATGGGCTAAAACAGCACTCGGTTTCTCCCTGGAAACCAAACAACTCAAATACTGCCTGAGGGGCTGTCCATTACTAGGCCTCCCCTATTCTTCGGGTCAAACTATACCTTCTAGAAGAATAGGATGAAAAACTTCATTCAGGCTACAAACATGAGTGCCTGGCTATCTATAGTCCAAGGGCCATTTGTACCTGTTGAGGTTGTGGATGGCCAAACAGTTATAAAAGCTGAGGCCAAATGGACAGAGGATGATCTCAAGAAGCTTCAAAACCATGCTTCGGCTATCAATATGCTTCACTGTGCGCTCGATGCTGCAGAATATAACAAAATCTCAGGTTGTGAGTCGGCACAAGAGATCTGGAAGAAGCTGGAAGTCACCTACAAGGGAACAAACAAAGTAAAAGAATCCAAGGTGAATCAGCAGATGAGACTGTACGAGCTGTTCGAGATGAACAATGATGAGGGCATTTCAGACATGAACGCAAGGTTCACCAACATCATTAATGAGCTCAAGAGACTTGGGAAAATCTTCACTGAGGAAGAACAAGTCAAAAAGATACTCAGGAGTCTTCCAAAAGACTGGCAAGCAAAGAAGACAGCAGTTGAGGAAGCTCAGGATTTAACCACCTACAAATATGACGAACTCATCGGTTCATTGCTGACCCATGAGATATCCATGAAAAACTTTGAGGTGAAGGAAAAATCTGATGACAAGAAGCAGAAGTCACTTGTCATGAAGGCTGACTCCACTGACGGGAGTTCAACTGATGATGAGGAGATGGCCATGTTCACAAGAAAGATGAAGAGGCTGTTCAGGAAGAACGACAAATATTCTAAAAAGCCTTACAAAAAGTTTGATAAGTATAAGGCTGACTCAAGCGACAGCAAATATAGAAAGGACAGCTCAAAGCCCATTACATGCTTTGAGTTCCATCAAGCTGGCCATATTAAGTCGAACTGCCCCACACTGAGGAAAGACAAGAAGAGTGGGAAGAAGGCAATGGTGGCTACTTGAAGTGACAGTGATGAATCTTCATCAACAGAAACTGAGGCCACCGAGTCAGCAAAGATATGCTTTATGGGTGATGAACTTGCTGAGCCATGCGTCTCTGAGCATGCTGACCCATCCATCGCATCAGATGATGAAGAGCAATCAAATGAGGTAATTTCTCTTCCCCAGCTCAGAAACGATATGGTTAATGCCCTGAGTGATCTCTATACACTTGTTAAGAAGTGTAATAAAAAGGTTAGAGCACTCAGCAGGCGCTGTGACGAAGTGGAAGAGGTCAAACTAAGTGACCTCAGATACCTTCTTTAGGACAATTCGACTCTGCATGATAACATGAAGATCATGCATGAGTATGTGTCTGAAGTCTAGTCAGTTTCAAAGAAACTGAGGAAGGACGTCACAACCATCCAGAACCAACTAAAGGTTCCTAAGAAAAATAACATTCCTCTGAGAACTCAGTACCAAGGTACTCAGCAGAGATGGAATCCCCAACGAAAATTCCAGTGTGACTTTTGTGGGAAGTTAGGACACACTACTAAAGTGTGCTGGCACGCTCAGCACTGGGGTGCTGACAAGTCAGTAAAAAATCCTAACCAGAAGGTCAGTTGTGACTTCTGTGGAAAGAATGGCCATACTGTCCATGTATGTCGCCATAAAATAAAATATGATGCTATACCTGTCGCACCTAACAAGTCAGGACCCAAAAAGAATTGGGTACCTAAAAGTAACTAGCTACAATGCAGGTAAGCCTGAGATGTGTCGAGAAGTCAAAGATGTGGTATATTGACAGCGCATGCTCAAGGCATATGACGGGTGATGAAACTCAGTTCATCACGTTTGAACGTAAACGAGGAGGGAGTGTAAGTTTTGGAGACAACAAGAAGGGTAAGATAGTAGGCTCAGGAACCATCGGAGGTAATCCTACTATTGAATCTGTCTCCCTAGTCAGCGGACTCAAATATAACTTACTCAGCGTAGCTCAGCTATGTGACAATGGGAGAAAAGTTATATTTGATGCTACTGGATGTAAAATATACGAGGGTAAAACTAATGAGTTAATTTTAACTGCCCCTCGGATAGATAATGTCTTTATGCTAGACTTAGAGAAAAAGTTTTCAAAAATTGTGTGCTTAGTAACAAATGAAGAAAATTCCTGGCTATGGCACAGGAGACTTGGTCATGTAAGCATGGACCTCCTGGCCAAACTAGCAAGAAAGCAATTGGTTGAGGGACTGCCTGAACTTAAATTTCAAAAAGATCAATTATGCCACGCCTGCCAAGCTGGAAAACAAACCAAACAATCTTTTCACAGTAAAAACATTGTCTCAACTAAACGTCCGTTAGAATTACTACACTTGGATCTCTTTGGTCCAGTCCAGCCGCTGAGTCTGGGTGGAAGAAGATTTTCCTTGGTCATTGTAGATGATTTCTCTCGGTATACGTGGGTTATCTTGCTGACCAGCAAGGATGAGACCTTTGAGACATTTTCAAATTTGGTTAGGAAAATTGAAAATGAAAAAGACCTAAAATTAGCTCATATCCGTAGTGATAACGGTGGAGAATTCAAAAACCAAAAGTTTGTTGAATTCTGTGAAGCCAGCGGCATTGACCACAATTTTTCTGCTCCTAGAACACCTCAGCAAAATGGGGTTGTAGAAAGGAAGAACAGAACTCTGGTTGAAATAGCCAGGACAATGCTGGATGAGCATAGGCTTCCAAAGTATTTTTGGGGAGAGGCTGTTAACACAGCATGCTACATTCTTAATAGGGCTCTAGTTAGACCTATACTCAAGAAAACCCCCTATGAACTTTGGAAAGGACGGAAGCCCAACATTGGATACTTTCGTGCCTTTGGCTGTAGATGTTTTATTTTAAATACCAAAGATAGCTTAGCAAAGTTTGATTCAAAAGCTGATGAAGCTATCTTTCTGGGCTACTCAACAAACAGCAAAGCATACAAAGTTTTTAATAAGCGAACTCAAGTTTTAGAAGAGTCAATACATGTAGAGTTCGATGAAACTGACCCTGCAGGTAGATACCAGCTGCTGACCGAAGATGATCCAAACTCAGTAACCATCGCTGACTCAGAACCAGCTACTGAGTCATTCACGAAAAGGCTGACCAAGAGTAAGAGTGAACCTAAGATTACTTTTACTGACCCATCTACTTCTGTAGAGATTGTTGAAACAGGAACAGCACAAGACATGAATCTACCCAAAGAAATAAGGATTCCAAGAGGGCACTCCGAAAGTGCAATCCTTGATTCTGCTGGGAATACCCTGATGACGAGGAATCAACTCAGGAAGTACCTCAGCAATGTTGCCTTCGTCTCAGTATAAGAACCGAAGAATTTCGCTGAAGCTGAGTACGATGAATTCTGGATGAACGCAATGCAAGAGGAGCTCGATCAATTTCGAAGAAATGATGTATGGGAGTTAGTGCCTCATCCAAAGAGTCAAAAGACCATCGGAACAAGATGGGTTTTCAGGAACAAGATGGACGAACAAGGAAACGTAGTCAGGAACAAAGCAAGGCTTGTAGCTCAGGGCTACAGTCAGCAAGAAGGTATAGACTACGGTGATACCTTTGCCCCAGTGGCGAGGCTAGAGGCAATTAGAATATTATGTGCATATGCATCTTACATGAATTTTAAATTATTCCAAATGGATGTCAAAAGTGCATTTCTTAATGGAGTTATAAACGAGGAGGTTTATGTAAATCAACCTCCAGGTTTTGAGGACCCTAAGTTCCCAAACCATGTTTACAAACTCAAAAAGGCTCTGTACGGCCTCAAACAAGCACCACGTGCTTGGTATGAGAGGCTGACCAGTTTCCTGCTGGCTAGAAATTACGTCAGGGGCAAAGCTGATACAACCTTATTCATTAAGAAAAAGGGTAAAGATACCCTGCTGGCCCAAATTTATGTTGATGATAGAATATTTGGTGCAACTAACGAATCAATGTGCAAAGAGTTTAGCAAACAAATGCAGACTGAGTTTGAAATGTCTATGATGGGAGAACTCAACTTCTTCCTCGGTCTTCAAATTAAACAAGGAAACAATGGCATCTTCATCAGTCAAGCCAAATATGCCAAGGAGATCTTAAAGAAATATGACTTGGAAAATTGCAAGCCAATATCCACTCCTATGGGCACTGACAATGTCCTCTGCGCTGATGAGAATGGTAAGTCAGTAGACAGCAAGTTATATCGAGGTATGATAGGCTCTCTACTTTACTTAACAGCCAGTAGACCGGACATTCAGTTTTCAGTATGCTACTGTGCTAGATATCAATCTAACCCTAAGGAATCTCATTACATTGCTGTAAAAAGAATCCTTAGATATTTGCAAAGCTCAGTGAACGAAGGTTTGTGGTATCCAAATACTCATGATTTTACACTTATCGGATACACTGACGCTGACTATGGACGAGATAAGCTGGAACGTAAAAGCACCTCTGGAGGATGCCACTTCTTAGGAAGCTGTCTTGTATCCTGGTTCAGCAAAAAGCAGGCGTCAGTAGCCTTGTCCACCACTGAAGCTGAGTACATTGCTGCTGGTCATTGTGTTGCTCAAGTCCTGTGGATCAAGCAACAACTTGAAGATTATGGTGTTCAAACGAAGACAATTGAGGTCAAATGTGACAACAAAAGTGCAATTGATCTGTCCAAGAACCCAATTCAACACAGTAGAATGAAACATGTCAGCATCAGACATCACTTCATTAGAGACCATGTACTCAAAGGTGAGATCAAGCTGACCTTTGTCCCAACGGACGAACAGCTTGCGGATATCTTCACGAAGCCACTGGCTCGTGAGCAGTTCAGCATACTGAGAGAAGCAATTGGTATGTTTAATCCTCTTCAGTGAATTCCTGTACTAAATGAATATGAATGCTGAGTGAATTACATACTGAATGATTTATTGTTTGCTGAGTTATTCATCGGAACTGTCTGAATATACAATAACTGAGTAAAACTTGCATACTGAGTAAATTAGTTTAGAACTTGAACTTAAAATCATCCTTAAATACTGCACTGACCACTCAGAATATCAAACGCTTGACATTCTAAATACTGAGTGATTAATCCGTTAGCATAAATGCAAAGCACGCGTATAGCCTAGGATGACGTATTCGCCGTAATGTGTCATAAATGACAGGATCATTGTCGGTACATGATCCCAAGGCAAAACTGACACATGGATTCGATTAAGATCCACACCGTTCATTTCGTCTATAAATTATGGGTATTTCCCCATTTTTTTACTCTTTACGCTTAATCAATTCTTAAGGCAAAGAAATCACTTAGAACTTCATTTCTCTCAAATTCCTCTAATTCCTCCATATTCGAAGAATGACTAAGTTGTCTTTCAACGTCTCCGGTGCCGGCCACCAAAAGTCCAGCTCCGATGAACCTTCACGAAACCCTTCTACACCAAGCAAGGGTAAAACTGGCCAAACTTCTGGCCAAGGGAAAGCTGTTAAGATCAGGACCTACTCCAAGGTCTTCGACAATGTACGAGAATGGAAGGTAGAACCCTCCAGATGGGTTTCGGAGCACTTTGTACAGAACGAACAGCCATTTGCTGAGTGGATTTCCAAGAACGAATGGACTGGGCTGTTCTCTGTCAGGGATGAGACATATCCTGACCTAGTGAGGGAATTTTACCACAACCTCAAGGTTGCCAGTGACTCCGCCGACTACCTGAGCACTGAAGTAAAAGGGAAAACCATCTTCATCAACCCTCTGTACATAGGAAATCTCCTCCAGCTCAAAACTAAGGGAGTAAGGCTGAGGAAGTCAGGAGATCAGGACAAAACTGACTACGTCCATGCCTTCTGCAAACCTGAGGGTCACTCAGGAGAGATCTCAGCATCTTCGATGGGACAGCATCAGAAGATGGCTCACTACCTGCTGAGCTACTTCATTTATCCAAAGATCAACTGCACTACATCAGCAACCAACTTTGAACAGTGCTTCATATGGCACATGCTGACGTACACCCCCATCAACATGCCGATTTTCTTAGTTGCTGGGTTCCTATGCAGCACGGGTACAATGAGGTTGGGATCAATCATCACCAGGATCCTCATCGACCACAAGATTGACCTCGAAGGTGAGGAATCTTTCAGAGGAACCGAAATCACAGCTGCCTCGCTGAGGGCACTTAAATTTGGACAGCCCTTGAAGAAAGGAAAAGCTGCTGCTGCTGCTGGCCAAGCTGATCAGACTGAGGAAACTATTGCTGAGCCTAAGAAAGGGCGAAGAACTAAAGCCCCACTTTCTCGCAAGAGAAAATCTGCTGAGGCACCTAATGTTGCGTCTCCAGCAAAGAGGCAGAGGTCAGCTGGAAAGTCAGCTGAGAAGAGAAGCAGGCAAGATGAGCCTGACACTGAGGAAGCTGCTGAGCTACCTCAGAAGAAGCAGAAGTCTTCAACACTGGCACCTCTCGACGTCATGCCGACAGATTTTATTGTACCGGGTGATTCTCATTTCACTCAATGCCAAGGTGCTGATGCTGAGGAGCCTGAGGTCCAGTTAGATGACCACTTCATCTCCCAAGTTGAGGAAGAACTTGATGGAGATAATACTGAGGAGGAAGAAGAAGACGATGAAACCAGCGGTCAGGATGACGCTGAGGAGTCTGAAGAGTATGACAGCGGAATTGAAGCTGAGGACGCTAACACTGGGTTAGCTGGTGGAGCTGTGCAGACTGACACTGAGTTAGCTGCTGGAGTTGAGCAAGTTGATCAAGCTGACCAGACCCATACTGAGGAAAAGGAACCTACTCCTACTCACTCCAAAGAACCTGCTCATCATACCACTCCACCACGTAGAAGGCGAAAGCTGGTTAAGGCCAGTGAGAAAATGGTCAGTGAACCCCCTGTGCAATCACCATCTATTCCTGAACTTGTCCTCTCCAAGACAACAAAGGATCCTTCTACCGTCCAATTAAAATTTTTCAAACGGCCCTCAACTTCCTCTACTACAACGCCGTTGGAAAAACAAGCCTCTGTTTCTTCTCAACAGGAATATGCCGAGCATACCACTTCCACCACTTCAACAAGTCAGGTTGAACCAAGCACTGTCCATGCTGTTTCCTCAAGCATGGTGCTGACTCCTCATCCTTCTGCCGTCAGCACAGATAGTGTTCGGGTTATGACTTCCATCACCAACCTCTCTGCTGATCAATCAACCTTACCTCCAACTCAAGTGCAGATTGAGCCAAGTCATCCAGTCACTGACCAGGGTACTCCTTTCACTCCACTTTCTTCTGGTCATACTGATGTACATCGGGATGCCACTGAGTCCGGGAAAAAGCTCATTGACTCAGTGCAAGCACTCATCCACGATCTTCAACATTTCGCTTCGCCTGCTGCTGGATCTTCGATTCCTGAGACAACTCAGCTCTCCCAGGTCACTCTACTTCTCAACGAAGTCAAGGGACTCAAGGATCTGCTGAATGTAGTCTTGTCATTCCAAGCCCAGCAAGCTAAGCAGGATTCACTTGCCAAGTTGGCAGAGATACAGCTGTCAACAATTCAACATCTGAACTCTCTCCATCAGCAAGTTCAGAAGTTATCTACTGTGAACACTGACTACGCCACTTCCTCAGAACTCAAGATGCTTTTTGCTCAGCTTCATACTGAGCAACTTAAGACAAATGAGCAAATGGTGTCCTATAGTCAGTGCTCAGTCGAGAAAATCGGTGAGGACATCAGGCTACTTAATCTCAACAAACAAGAGATGGATACTAACGCGTTGAAACAGAATGAGTTGCTATCTCTCGCACAACAATCCTTCAATCACATCCGTCATAATAATATCCAGCGTCATCATTATGACTCAGCTCTCTTAAAAACTTTCCACCAAGTCTTTGCTGGCCTCTCTGAAGCTCTCATCTGGCAAGCCAAAGCTCAAGCTTTCAGTGTAAATATGCTCAGTGCTGCTGATCTTTATATACCAGTAGAAGTATCAGCTGATGGAGTTGCCATTTTTGATGCCGTAAACGAAAGTGCTGACAAACTAAAAGAGCTTTCCCAAGAACTTTCTCGTGTTGTCTTAACCGATGCGTTCAAGCTCCCTGAAGTTGACAAAACGGGGGAGAAAGCGCAAGCTGCCAGAGCTCAGCATGAGCGACGTCAGTACGAGCGAAGTCAGTCACAGGGCAAGAAAAAGAAATAGATAGGCTAGGTCTTAACATTTGTAATCTATGTTGTTTATTTCTTTTGACGTGTAACTGCTGACTTCTTTCAACTTATATATCATACTTACTTTTCTTATTCAAATACTGAGTTATGATATATGCCAATAAGTACTGAGTTATTATGTATTTTCATTTATATCAGCTTTGTTTAACACTTACAATATTTGACTAAAAGATATGCTGATAACATGTTTGACATGAACCTATACACTTATGAAATATTCTGATAAGAACTCATTGAACAACAAATTACTCAGCGCGCTCTATATGTCTAAAAACTTCCGCCTAACACTGAGTAAATAGAATATGTGATATAGCTGACCTATATCTGAAAACTGACATTAGACTTACTCATTTAAATCCTTAAATGTCTTAAGAAAAACTAAGTCAGTAGCTCAACCCTTACGGGGGAGTTTGCTTAATTATACTAGGTCAACTATCATGGGGGAGCTCATACTGAGTTCCTTGCAGAACAGTTTTGCCAACATCAAAATGGGGGAGTTTGTTGAAACACCTTTCTACATAATTTTGATTTGACAAAATTGTTAAAATACATATTCTAAACACACTAAGTTTAAATGCTTTGATTTATTCTACTAATGTGTTTGTTCAATGTTGAGTATAAATGTTATAAGTCATAAGGATTGGAAGGCCCAAGCCCAATACGGAATCCAAGGCCCAAGTCAAACAACTCAGTACACTCGGCCCGCGTATATCAAGACGTTGCCGTTTTGTTCAAAACGCAACTCAGCAATCGGAAGGATCTAGAAGACCTTCGGGAACAACTTCAAGATGAAGCTGCTGAGTAGTCTCGACAAAGCGTACAAGACAGCAGCTGGCAAAGGAAAACTTCCAGACAAAGTGTTTCCTCTTTTGGCAAAGTTCAGACGACACAGTATGCTGTCCAGTTGACTTTACCATAAAAGGAGAGACCATCTGCTGTGCTGACCGAGGACAAAAGATACACAATTATGATTGGCCGAGAGCTCTGTGCAAGTCAGGATGACAACGACACATAGCCGTTTCCCTCCAACGGTTATTTCGAAATTCGAAATGACCGAATGACTAGATGTCTCTATAAATAGTGCCATCACAAGCTTCACAAGATACAGAACTTGATCAAGCCATTACGCTGACCAAATCTCTACAAGTTCTGAAAGCAAGAAGCAAAGCAAAATTCTTACACTACATTTTCATATCTATGTAAAAGTCTAGAGTGATTGTAAATCGTCTAAAGTGTCTTAGCACATCTTTGTATTAGGACAAAAACACTTATCATTTCTAGAGATAGAAAGGAGAGGCTGAGTACTCGGTTTTAAGTACTCAGCGGAGAGATTAGGATTGAGTAGAAGTATAGACGAAGGTACTCTTGTCATACTCAATTGCTGATATTGTAAAAGGTTTGAGGCTCTACCTTTAAAGAGCTCAGTAGAGGATTTGAAATCTCGGACGTGTTCCGGGGACAGGACGTAGGCTTAGAAGAAGCCGAACCTGGATAAATCTGCTGAGTGAAGTATTTCTAAACCTTTGACTCCTTATTTATATTGCTTGCTGAAACAATCAAAACTGACCAAGTCAAGAGGTCAAGTTGAGTTGTGCGCATTAAAACGTAAGAGCTCAGGAATAGACTCTAAGTGCTATCTCCTGACTCAAGCTAAGAAACTGACCTAGTCACCTGTTGACTAAGCCAGTATCTTGCTGTTTACTCAGCGCCGCTGTTCAAACCTTTTTTTTAGTAAAAGAAGTCTGCCTAAGTTTGGAAAAAGTTTAAATAGTTCCTAACCCCCCCTTTGGAACTATACTTGCAACTAAATAAGGGACCAACAATAAGTCCGTAGAATCCGCCCCTCTCTTGATCGCATGAATTCTAAGCCGAACCTCCTCATCTAAGTCCGGAAGGGACCAGCAGTTCCCCTGAAGGAAATCATCAACTAACTCCGTCCGCTCCCTACACTGGATAGCAGAAAGACCCATTTGGGTAGCCACAGGTGGTTCAATCCAATGATCAAACCAAAAGCTCAGCTTTGAGGTTAAGCCAATCCACCAGAAGCTATTCTCACGGATTATTGAATAAACTGACCTGATAGAGGACCAGACAGTAGAGTTGAAAATCCAGTTCTTAGGGTTCCCCATTCTGTTGATGAATCTCGGTCTAAGGACACAGAAGCATAGAGAATCATCTTGAAGCAATCCCCAAGCCAGCTTGCCCATGGGAGCCTAGTTAAGGGAAACTAACTCTTTCACACCAAGACCTCCTTCTGTAGGTTTTTGGCAGCAGAGCTTCCAGGGAACAGAAACCAACTTCCTATTACCAATAGAGCTAGTCCACACAAAATTTTGCATAGCGCGCCTTAAGCGAGAGAGTAAAGAAATAGGCCATTTATACACAATGAATGAATGCATGAAGCTACCGGTGATTACCGAATTCACTAGGGCAACCCTCCCAGCCATAGAAAGACAGCTACCTTTCCATCTACTGAATTTTGCAATGACCTTGTCCGCCAGGCCTGAGAGAAGTCTGCTCTTTGGGGCACCAAAGAAGAGAGGGACCCCTAGATAGGAGAAGGGGAAATCACCTCTAGTAATTCCCATGATATCAGCTAAGCGGCCTCCGCGTTTTGGAGAAATGGAAGGGCTTAGGAAGATATTCGATTTCTGCCAGTTCACTTTCTGACCAGATAAAGCGCCATAAGTTTCAAAGGTACTGCGGAGCCTATGGAGATTTTTGCTGGATGCCCTGCAGAACATAAGAATGTCATCTGCATATAGGAGATGAGTAGGAAAGATCATGGAGTTCGAATAAATCATCGGATCCAAATGGACATTCTCCCTTCGAGAGGTGATCCACCGACTCAAAAAATCCTCTACTAGCCCAAAAAGGATCGGAGCTAGCGGGTCCCCCTGTCTGACGCCCCTAGAACAACTAAAATATCCACTGACAGAGCCATTATTAATGATGGAAATTCTAGCTGCTGAAAGAATATTTAAGATCCAATCTCTAAACTGAAGAGAAAAGCCAAAGGCTTCCAAAACCGTAAGTAGGAAGTTCCAATCCAAGGTGTCAAATGCCTTTCTGATGTTTACTTTGATAGCCATATTCCCACCAAAGCAGCGCTTGCGAAGGGAATTTGTACCTTCCGAAGCTAAAGTGATACAGTGATGGATGCTCCTGCCAGGAATGAACCCAAATTGGTTAGTCGAAACTATCCGAGCCGCAACCGTAGCCAGCTTGTCAGCCAGAATTTTAGCAATAATTTTATAGCTAAAATTACTCATGGAAATCGGTCTGTATTGCTCAAGGGAAATGGCTCCCTCCACCTTTGGAATGAGAGTCATGATACTGGAGCAGATGCCAGGGATAATGCTACCAGAGAGGAAGAAGCTTCTGACCATACCGACCACATCCAAACCCACAATCTCCCAAAAAGTCTGAAAGAAGACCCCAGTGAAACCATCAGGACCCGGAGAGCTATTACCATCCATAGCAAACACAACCTTTTTCACCTCTAAATGATCCAGACAGCGGGTCAATTCTGCATTTTCAACGTCACTGACCATTGTAGGAATCATCTCATGAACAATACTCAAATCATTCAATGTGGAGTCATTCTTAAAAAGAGATTCATAGAAGGATGCAATATGTGCACCAATGATATGAGAGTCCGTAACCACATTATTATCAATTCGCAAGGCGCAGATCCCTGCAGAAGCCAAGCGAATTGTAGCCATTCTGTGAAAGAAAGTACTGTTGCGATCCCTACCTTTTAACTAGCTTATACGGCACTTTTCTTTGAGATAAGTCTCCTTCCTTCGTAAAAGATCATCCAATTCGCCATGAAACTGTAATTCCCTTTGCTGAAGATTCTGCGAATGACCATGTTCAGTGATATCCCGCTGCACTTGCCCGAGCTTGCCCTCAATCAAGCTAATATCCTTATTAAAATCCCCAAACACCTCCCTGTTCCATTGACGAAGAATGGGGCGAAGCCTCTTAAGTTTGAAGCCAAGGAACTGCATCGGAGGAAGAGCCGAATGATCTACCGTCCAGAAATTCCTGATCAGCTCCCTAAGCCCAGCATGATGAGTCCACATCGCCTGGAATCTGAAGCGCGTGGGGCGCCGAGGCTCATTAGAGCATTTGAAAAGCAAAGGGCTATGATCCGAATGGTGCCTGGAAAAGGCAACACAGCTATAACAACCCCACAAATCTCCAAAGTCCGAAGAGAGCAGAACTCGATCAATACGACTTTCGACTCTAGCCTGGCCAGATCGGCCATTAGACCACATAAAGAATGCGCCGCTGGCCTGACAATCCATCAGAGATCCTTCATCAATAAAATTCGCAAATTCCCTGCAAGGCCTAGCTCCCGGAGCCCTACCAGTTTTCTCATGAGCCCCCAGCACAGAGTTAAAATCACCAATAACAACCAATTGACCGGCCCTGGTATTCATTTCCTCAACAATGCTATCAAACATCATAACCCTGCGGTTAGCCCAGACACTACCATACACAGAACAGATATGCAGATCCAGATTCTGAAGATAGAGTAAAATGTATTGCTCATGAAGAGTTACAATAGAAGCAGACAAGAAACGGGAGGTAGCCATGACCCAGAGAGAGGGCAAACCCCTATTATTGACAGATATTAACGAAAAACCAAGCTGAGACCAGAAGTTCCGTGGACCTGCATCAAAGCTAACCATAGGTTCCGCCAGGCAGAGAATGTCAGGCTTATTCAAAGTTCATAAATTAAAAAGGAAGTTTTGGGTATCCCTGTTCAGAATCCCCCTGCAGTTCCAGTAGAGCACAATCATTTAAATCTTACCGGAGGTTTGCTGGCTCGTTTAGACTGAGCTGGTAAGTTCTCTGTATTAAGCATAATCCGTTCCCTGGGTTTCCTCTTGCTAACAGTGCTCCAGCTACTCTCCTCATCATCATCCAGGTCAGCCCAAGACTTGGTGTTAGAGGATACAGAGCCCTCAATGGCATCGGATTCCTGTACTTTTCCCTCATCACCCTGTAGCTGAGGCTTAGGACCCAATTTAGCAGAGCCCTACGAAAGAGGTTCTGAATCTAGAGATATCTGAGCGATATCGGTGATGCCTGGGGAAGGCAGACGCTCATATTCCTCTAAGCATCTCTCTTGAATTTGCGGGCTCCCCTGCATCAAGGCCAACTCCCGCAGATCATCCGCTGCTTTCTCCGAGCTATTCTCCAAGACCCCCAAAATTCTGTTATGAACCTACTGAACTGGAACCACATCTCCTGCTCTTTGCGTTATGCTCTTTTTAGATGTTTTATCCTGAGTAGGGTCCTTCCGGGATTTATCACCTTTCTTACTATCCGTGGGCTTGACGTTTTTACGACACTCATATGAAGAGTGCCCAATATTCGAGCATACCTTGCAGAAGCTCGGTAGCCTTTCGTAAGCAACATCAATCCATAATTGTTTTCCTGCTCGTTCAATACCGAGCTTTACCGGAAGATCAGAGCTGAGATCAACATCCGTAGTAGCCTTATCCAATCTTATCAGCCATCCAATACCAGTAGCAATATCATCCAAGATTTGGGGGTCCCAATATTCCCATGGAAACGAGTACAAGTGCACCCAAACCTGTGCATTAGTTGATTTTTCAACAAACAGATCGAAGTCCGGAACCTATGGTTGTAATCGAAAAGTACCTGGTTTGACATTGATAGTTCCCTTCCCAAGAACTTGATTCTTGGCCTCCTGAGACTTAAGCATGACATTAAAAAAGCCCCTTCCAATGGAGATCAATCTCCAATCCTCCTTCAATCCCCAAATGGCCTGCAAGGATTCTTTGAGCTTCCTAACCTTCCATGGGGTGTCCCCTTTACTCAGAATCAGTCTTCCAATAAGCGAGAAAGAGCAGAGCAATGCCCTTCGATCATAAGCTTCCTGAGAGATTCGAACCGACCTCAGTCCTCCAACTTCAAAGACGATAGCGGAGGATTGCAGAATTGCAGTCACCGAGCTGGAGACCACCCGCGCATAAGAACGCCCTCCATCGCTTCCGCCAGAATTCGGTGCATTGACAGGAGGATTTGTGGCGAATCTCGCCTTTGGATTGAAGAGAACTCCAATACTGAAAAAGTTATCTAGGTAATCAGCAGTTGCCGGAGACTTCACAACCATATTCAGTGCAAACGGCGGTGAGAAAGAGCAGATCGGCGGAGGGCTAGGTCACAGCCATTGCTCCAAGAAATTACAACGTTATTCAAGAAACCATGTTTATCTGAAAATTCAATTCTAATTTTATTATCCTTAATATATATTAGATATATAATGAGATAATAATTAGGAATTCTATTCCGAATTGAATTCCTATTCGGTAACCTAATTCTATCTAACTAGGGATTAGATACAAGAGATTATAAATACCCCTCCCCTAGTTATTTTCGAAATCCCCAAGAGAGCAAGCCCTAGTGAAGCCTACATTGAAATAGCACAAAAAAATAGGAAAGCATTTATAATCGATTACCAGTTAGCAGCGGAAATGAAGCCTCGATTTTCGAAATGAACCTCTATTGCGGTTCATAAGCTTATGTGCCACCGAGTCAACATCCTCGATGGAACGTTCCTGTTTCCGGTACCAGTTCTCGATGTTGATTTCTGACCCGCAATAAGGTCCCAAAATGCATGCTAACCAATTTTTACAGACCAACGAAACCAGTCCTACCCTTTCTTCTATCGAGATTCGAGCGAGTATGAGTGCTAGTATTTCCGTATTTAGATCCTCCCACCGGGAAGAAGAAGATGAAGACCATTTGAATATTTGAACATTATCAATGTTTTCTTTCTTCTGTAAATCCAGATTTGCCATTACAATTGAACCGTGCCGGAGCCAGGACCTAAACCTCGGAGGGGCTTCACCATGTAAGAAAAAAAATTAAAAGCTATTTAGCATATTTATAAAAATAAAAAAACATTACAAAATGAATACCTAACATGTGGCAATTTACCCCTTCTTGATGCCATATTCTAAAAAACATTACAAAATTCAATTCGATAAAAACCCCAAAAATTTAACATATTATCAATTCAATTTAATCAAAACACGTAAATATCATATTTCAAATTAAAACCTCTTAACAAAATAGTTAAATATCACATTATCAATTCAATTTCATCAGAACCTCTAAAATTTAACATATTATCAATTTCATTAAAACCCCTAAACTAGATATTATAAGTTCAATTGAACCTTAAAAATATCACATTATCAATTCAATTCAATCAATTCAATTGGACCCTAAAATCAAAAACCCTATCAATTCCATTGGAGACCCTAACTATCATAGTATCAATTAAATTTAATAAATATCCCTAAAACAAAAAAAACCCTAAATAATTTAAAACCTTACATTGAAGACTTAACTCTATATCTCTCTCCTTCTCCCTCTCTTCCTCAATAGGCGTCGCAGCAGCGGAAGTTCCTCTGTCCGCGATGGCATAGTTAGGCTTCTCTTCTTTCTTGTTTACTTCACAGCAAATTCTAATTTTATTTCTTTACATAGCAATTTGTATTTTTGAGAGAGAAGCCTGTCCCTTTTATACACGTATTACAATCCTCACAAGATGCCATTATAAAGATGCCTCCATAAAAAACAAAA
This sequence comes from Euphorbia lathyris, assembly GCF_963576675.1. NCBI lineage: Eukaryota > Viridiplantae > Streptophyta > Magnoliopsida > Malpighiales > Euphorbiaceae > Euphorbia > Euphorbia lathyris. Next base: position 83,659,233 of record NC_088916.1, read on the forward strand.
CCATTCTACTTTATAATGGCATCTATGTCATTTTCATCTCTGCTCTAGGGTTTCCTTACACTTTTTTTTCTACTCGTCTCTTGTCATCTTACAATTCTCAGCCTCCTCAATCTAATTTTCACTTTCATCTTCGTTTTGGGAGAAATTGATTCTTCCCTGATATACTACAGTTTATCACTTCAATATATGTTGACTTGGTTATTCTTGAAGTTTTGGTTCCTTAATTGATTCACTTGCAAAAAGCACACAAGTTGAGTCCATGTTCGATTGATGAAATTCTAATGGGAAAATCGTGTAAATTTGATTAATTTGTCAACAAGCAGCTTGTTATTGTTGGAAGGCCACCTATGTCTTTTTTTCATATTTCCTTTTTTCTTTTATTCTAATTGCATCTTGCAAATATTGTCTCCTTTGAGGTTTCTTTTTCTTAAGGTTTTGTTCCATTAGATTTTGAGATGCAACACAATTTTCAAAACCTTTTTGTTATAATGACTAAATTAAATTAGTATATGTATTTTACCATGTTTAGTTAAATCAAAGATTGAGTAATTAGATTTCAATACGGATCTAATCTACATTTTCTAACAATTTTTAACTAGGTTTAAAATTGTATCGTCAGCTTTGAAACTACGTTGTTTTGTATGTGGGGGACAAAAATGTTCTTTCCTAATAACCGTAAAGCTAAATTTGTACCTTATCTCACAATAGTATAGTTGTTAATAGGTGTGTTCTATGAGTTGTCCAAAAGTTTGATCTCTATTTTGTTCTTTTGGTTCACTCAAAAATTAATTACAGTTTTATAAATTTTTAGAAAGAAATATGAAAATTTCCCCTGGCGACTGAAATACTTGAGCCGCCCATGTTTGTCATTTAGTTTTTAGACAATGACTCCAAAGAAAGAAAAAAAGAGTCGATGAAAACAAAACTTTAAGACTATATCATTATTTTAAAGTACACAAAGAACAATTAATGTAATATGTAAAATAAAAGTGAGAAACTATTTACCCTTAAATAAAAATACACATCATTGTATCAAAATAAATAAGGATTTAAAGTGTGATCATTAAAATAAATTTTGGTTCAAAATGCAACTTATTCAATTTTATGTATGATACAATTTTTTTGGTTCATGCATATTTTTCTTATAATTTTGTGATTTCTCAACGTATTTATAGTGAATTATTGTCATTAGAATCATAGGAAGACAATTGGATGTAATTTTGGTGAATTTATCGGAATCTAGTGAGAAGAACTTCTAATCGTCCACCTATCTGTGAAAAAGTTGTATATATATTTAGTCGAATCTGGCTGTCTTTCAGCCATCCAAAGGCTCCTAGCTGCCTAGAAATTAAAAAAAAAAATGTATGATTAACTTCATGAGGAGATCTAGAAACACCTACTAATTCACATATTATCGATGTCGAACCAATTTTTGCCAATCAGTTATCTTCCTTCCGAACCTAGTTATACGTGATGCTAGGAATTTCTAGTACACTAAGCGTCCCCGTTAAGCGAGGGTCTTACCAATTTTTTGGCAAGAAGCCGCTCCTATGACTCGAACCAGTAACCTCTCAGTCGTGTGACCTCTCAGTCACACGACAACTTGCGCCAAGACTCACCCTCTTAGGAATTTCTAGTGTTATCTCATTTAATTTGTTTACACAAACTCTTCTGTTTAGGTTTTAATATTCATTTCAACATGGTGAGAGAGAAATTTATTCTTGCAATTTTTGTTGCATTTCTCCTAATTAATTACATATGGAGAATTTATTAATATAATATGATGGATACTAGTAATCCGAATTTCTTAATGAACTCTTAAATGTGATTAGAAATTACATCAGCTTTTTCATGTTTCATTATAACCACTTTGTCCAAAAGGGGAACATCTCCCCATACGAGGAATGTTGTAGGTAACGCTCTAGAATGCCAACTACAAATTTAACTTGAGCTCCAATCCATGCTGCAATCAACTCCCAATTACAACAACAAATTAATTCAAATAAATGGGAAAAAATGATTATCAAATACAAATTTACTTCTAAAATATACATACACATTATGTACAATGTGTTTAGTATTTATGAATAGGATTCAAGGATCTAAAATGTGAACAAAGATGTTTGATTTGTAAATGAATTGTATGGCTCTTTAGTGGAAAAAAATAGATAGCAGGGGTTGGGTAATAATTTATTCCACTGTTGAAGTCTGTATTGTCGAATTTGCATAGTAATTGACACCTTTGTTTATCTGGTTGAAGGATCATGTTGTTTCCCTATATCTTTTGGGGGAGTAGGTTCAAAGTTAGGATCGCCATTAGTTAAAATACTACTAAACAATTTTGCAGTATTAAGGTTAGCATACTCTGCTTCAGGGACACCTACGCTTACTTAGCAGAATTAAAAGCGGTGATGTTTCTGTTGATACCGCCTGGGAACGAGAGTGGTCTACTCTTTGGATTGAATCAGACTCGGCCTACGTTGTTGACTTAATTCGCCGCAAATCACGGGCAGTTCCATGGACTGTTAGACAAGACCGGAAGGCAACCGCGCAGCAGACGCTTTAGCTAACGTTGGAACAACCTGTGCCGGGATCCGTTGGTGGAGTTCAGCTCCTGCGTTTTGTGACTCATACAATTTTGATGACTTATGTAATCTTACACAATCACGTTGTCTTATGAAGGTATCCTCAATATGTCCCTGATTGAGAACATAAAGATAACTGGCCAAGTCACAGCTCATTTGAATCATATTATATCGTAGTTGTGTGTGTGTATAATATATTGCGGATTTAATATGAGGAACAAAATAAGTTAAGTACACCAACATTAACATTGATGATATGAGGAGTAAAATTAGCACCAACTGAACTCAGCAAGCATCAATGACCAATAATGAATTCTCACTTGTATATATGTATATGCATAGTTCACAAATATAAATGAAGAGAACAGTATTTTTTTTTAACGCATTAAACATGCTAATATCTTTATAGGCCATGTGTTTATTCAAATACTGCATCTTTAGTTCAACAAAAAAAAAACAGAACATAGAGTTGTATGGCAAGCAACTATTCAGGCATGCCCATACTGACCCTCTCTGCCGAAATTCAGAACAAGCAGAATTAAAGATATTAGACCAATGTATATTGAGAACATATTTAAAAAATATATATCTTAATGGAATCAGATAACATGATCAACTGATTGTGCATAAAATTAAGAGATAAGATAAGGTACAAAAATATGTTTAAGGTTTATAAAATAGTACCAATGTAGTTAACGTTTACAAAGCAGTTCCTCGATAATAAAGCATGATACATGATTCATATTACTCCATTAAGTTGGGATTTCTCTATCCACATATAGTTAGCATAGCTTAATGAAGTAATATTAATGACGTGTCACATTCTGTTATCGAGAAATAAATTGGTATTCTTTTGTAGCATAAGCATACATTGGTGCTATTTTACAGGAAGCCTAAATTCATACTCTTCAATAAATCTTAAATTCATTTTGGTTCCTTATTCCATGAAAAAATCATTTCCTCATAATTGGAAGTGATATGTGCAATTTGTCATAGCACTAGCAAACAACAACCTCAACATAGGCATACAAAATTAGTTGGAATAAGAAAAGTAGCTCAAATTTTCATTTTTAACAGTATTTATCATGTGAAAGTTTAGACTCAACTTACTTAATGTCTCTTATCATCCCCATCACCAGGGATGGTTTTCGCCGGTGACATTGTGCAATCGAGACTAGAATATATCTTTTTTTTTATCGTGAGTGCCGAGAATATTTGCTGATGCAGTAACATCTTGAAATAAATTTTCCTCCTCTTTCTTCACAATTGTTTTACCTGCAAAAAATTAATAAAGTTAAAATCTTTGTTTTTGCTTGCTACTATTTTATGGATAATAGCTTGTTTGTATTTTAGTAAGGATGATTGGAGCACAACTTATGTTCTTTCATGGTTCTAAATGACATCAAATATCAAGTCTCTCTATTTACGTGGATATAACAACTCAGTGTTCGATTTAATTAAACATAGTGAAGTTTGGCAAACTAGAAACTATTTGAATGTAGTCATTAAAACAAAAGGGTTTTGGAAATTGTGTTGCATCTCAAAACCGTCCAAAGAGAAAATATTTGCAAAATGTAATTAGTAGGGAGAATTAATCATTTTATATTTTTCAGATCAATGAACTCAAATTGGCATAAAAAGAAACAAAAAAGGGGAATATGAAAAAGCATACACATGGGACTCACCTTCAAAACAATCTTCAGACCATTATAAGTGAATTAAATAGGGAACGAAAACTTCAATGACAACGAAGTGGTAAAACTGCAGTAGATTTGTGAATAATCCCAAAACAAGCTGAAAATTATATTATGGATTGGAGAAAGAGCATATGAGAGAAAGAACGAAGAGGAGGCTGAGAGAGATTACATGAGAAGAGAGAGTAGAAAGAAGTGGTAATGTAAGATGAAACCCTAAAGTAGAGGTGAAAATGACTCAAATGCCACTACAACGTGGCATGGTTTCTCTTAAAAAAAATAATGACATTATTTTGTCTAGTTATTTTTTATTTTCTTTATATATATATTCTTTATATATATATATATATATATATATATATATATATATATATAAAAGGTTTTATTTATTTATTAACAGCAACAAGATATATTAAAAAGTTTGCATAACTAAATGGAAAAACTATAAAAATAAATCTTATGGTTACACCGGTTTTTGATCGGTATCCTTGTGGTTTAAAAATTTACAAAATTGTACCTTGAGTTTCATTCCGTTAGCAAACATATATCAAATTGACTAACGATGTTAAAAGTAAAAGTAAAAAAGTTAATTTTATTCTTATATTTAATTATTTTATAAGTTAACCCCCTTATTATCTAATTATCACAAACAAACTCCAAAATAAAAAATAAAAATCAAATACACAATCTTCTCCATCTTAGTTAATTTCTTATTTTTCTTCTGGTTTCTCTATCTTCTCTCTCCTCTTTGTTAATTTCTCTCTCTAAAATCAATTAAATCCATTAAAATCTGTTCAAAATGATGGTTGTCTATAACAAATAATATCATTTATTATTTAAAAAAAAAAAAAATTTGCATCGTATGAAACGTAGAAATCCAGGAACAATTTTAATAAAATAAAACAAATCATGTGAACCCATGATTTGAGTCATAAAAATACAATAAAGAAAGAGATAACATAATAAATTGTTGGTCCATACATGGCAGAGCAATTAATTTGAAATTTTTGGTTTCCACACTATTTTTCACATTGTATTTTCATATTGTATTTTCACACTTATTTTCCAATTAAATCTTCTCTTTGTAAAGCTTATAAATTGGCTTTAGATTTCTGGTTATAGGATATTGAGTGAAGCAAATTCAATCAATAAAATTGTAGCTTCAATTCTCTTTCATTTCTTTCAATTTCTATACTAATTTTTATTTATGTTTTACGATTAAATTAATTGCTTCCGCTAAATTAGTCGCAATACCTCTAACAAGTGGTATCAGAGCTTACTCGGTCAAGCGGCTAAATTAAAAAATTTCCCTTTTCTCCAAATAACCAAATCCAGCAAAACTATTATTTCTCTCCATGGCAGCCACCAACTCAACACTCGTTGTTCCAATTTTCAACGATGAAAATTATGATTTTTGGAGCATCGAATTCAGAATGATACGGCGTGCTTCAAATTTGTGGCATGTTGTAGAACAAGGAATTCCACAAAATTCTCCATCAGCAGAAGCAGAACCAACTCCAAAATCAGCCAGCACCGCTAAGCCCGTTCCAGATCAGCAAAAGGAATTGACTGGAAGGATGCAGATGCACTAGCGAAAATTCACAATGCTATTGCAGACTCAATTTTTCCAAGAATCATGAATGCCACCACGGCGAAACAAGCTTGGAAAATATTGAGAGATGAATTTCAAGGGACTGCGAAAGTTCGCAACATCAAGCTCCAAACTCTTCGGAGAGATTTCGAAAACCTTAAAATGAAAGATGGCGAAGGTATCAAAATCTACTCGTCAAGAGTTAATGAAGTTGTGAACCAGCTACGAGATTATGGAGAAGATATTAGTGATCAAAGAGTTATCCAAAAACTCTTGATTACACTGACTGAAAATTTTGATTCAGTCGTCAGCGTTATCGAATCTAATGATCTTTCCCAGACATCGGTCACCGAAGTACTAGGCACTCTACAAGCTCATGAAGAAAGAATTTCAAGACGAGTAGAAACTCATTCCGATGGAGCTTTGCAGTCCAGACACAAAAATAAATCCTCTTCTTTCAGATCAAAAAATAAATCTAAAGGAAAAGAAGGCCAAAATTCGAGAAACAATTCGAGATCCAAAGATGGAGACAAGAAAGGGAAATTTCCTCCTTGTGACATATATGTCAACTTACAAACCACTTGGAGAAAAATTACTGGAAGAAAGGAAAACCCAAATGTAATTATTGTCACAAATTCGGTCACACCGAAAATGATTGCAGAAACAAGCCACAACAGCAAGCTGCAGCCAGTTAGGAGACTCAAGATGAAGAAGATCACTTGTTCGTTGCTTGTCAAGCTGCTACATAAAATAAAGATATGTGGTTAATAGACAGTGGATGCGCTAACCATATGTCTAAAGACCCTCACATCTTCACCAAACTGGATGAATCTGTTCAAGTTCCAATTACGATGGGAAATGGAGCTGTCGTAAAATCGGAAGGCAAAGGAACGATCACCATCAACACGAAGAAAGGAACAAGACAAATAAATGATGTCTTGTATGTTCCTAGGTTAAGCCAAAATTTGATGAGTGTGCCACAAATGATGCATAATGGTTATTCTTTGCACTTTGAAGGTAACACTTGTGCAATTTATGATTCTCAACAAAGGGAGGTTGTATGTGTGAAGATGGAGAACAAAGCATTTCCTATTAAATGGGAAAGTATTGCTATGGCAGCAATGAAAGCTCAAACTGAAGCTGACAGTTGGCTTTGGCATAAGAGGTTCGGACACAACAATTTTCAAAGTTTGAAGTTACTATCTCAACAGGACATGGTGAAAGATCTACCCACAATCTCTGACTGCACTGGAGTTTGTCACGTCTGTCAATTAGGAAAAATGAGTCGTCATTCATTTCCTACAGGCGAGGCTTGGAGAGCAAAGGAGAAGCTTCAATTGGTACACACAGACATTGTTGAACGATTTCCGCAAGTGAACGGTTTCGCTTGTAGTAATAAAAATATCGATCCCACAGAGAACGCTTTTTAACGAAAACTTATATTAATTTAGTTTAAATACGACTTAAGGTTTATTAAATAGATAAACGTTATTTGAAATTGGATTTGGTTTAGAAATAGAATTAGATTAGAGTATTTAGATGTTAGAAATTATTTATGATTTAAAAGTTAATTTGCAAGACAGGAACGTTTAGAACTTTTAGAAAAACAAATAAATGTATTCGTTTGCATTGAGCAAAGCAAACAACTTTAAACTTTGTATTAATTATAATGATGAAATAAATGACGGAACCTCTAATTAATTGGCTTCGAACGCGACAAAACCCTTTCGGGATAGTTGCCCTTAATCAAATTAAAACTCTTTCGAGATGATAATTTGCCTAAGTGTTCAACAAAGTTTCCTTGTAATGATTTTGAATTTAACTACGTTTTAATGAAAACACCAGCAATCACTTTAGTGGATTGGTTACCATAAGTGCTGCATAACGATTTATCGAATAGAACAGACTTTATTAGATGAAATATAAATTGATACAAGTTTACAGAGTGAAATCGCATGGACCCTTCGAGGGCGTGCAAGTGAACGGATGATCAGTCCCTTCCTTGGGTTTCCTTAGAGGTTGTCAGGCTCAGGGGCGGATCCTTTTACTAATTCTTCTCGCTGTAACTTCGTAATAGGGATTCGGTCGGCCACTACCAAAATGCAAGACTAAACTGGAACAATGTCTAAACGCTACTAAACTTGTTATTATTGAGTAAACAATGTGTGTACAACATATTGCTTTGAACAGAAATAAAATCTAAACTCTGACTCTTTTTTGAGTCAGAGTTTCTACATAAACTCTGCACTAATCTCTCTCTATCAATATTACATTACATAACATAACATAACATGTTACATAACATAACATCTCATAATCTCTTTTTTCTCCATATCAAGTCTTTATTTATAGATGTTGAAGGGTTGTGACTGAAGTGATGTGTCCTTTGTGAAGAGTCGTGTCCGTTGTGAAAGGACGTCTTTATCCACTTGAACGAACGCGTTTCTTGGATTTTAACATGTGTTCATTGAACTTGGCAGAATTTCTGCACTTACCGAGAATGGGAATCCTCGGCCGTGAATGGGGGAGCATCAAGTTGAGCTTTGGACGAAGGGGAGAAGTAGCTGAAGGACGCGTGTCGCGGCCGTGGGTGGTGAATTCGCGGTCGCGGCACGGAGCGTTTTTCACTTCTTTGCTCTCGTTCGTGTCCTTGATTTGGCGCTTTTGATTTACGTCGTCTTTGACTCCTTTTGTAGGGTTTTTCTTCTGTTTTTGATCCTTTTTCGTTCCTATTTGGATTTTACCAAATATTTAGGTACCTTGCAAGAAAGAAAGATATTTGAGAGTAAAAGTAAACTAAACAGATATAAACAACATAAATTTGTAATAATAATGATGTAAATGTTAATGATATTTTAGGTATATTTTGGGCTTAACAAATCTCCACACTTAGCAAAATTTCACTAAATTTATTCCTTAACTAATCTCTTTATGAAAATAAAGCATATATCTTTGTGTTTACTTTTTAAATTAGTTAAGCCGAAAAGACTAACTTCGCATGGTAAATTTATACGCAAAATATCAAACTAACTTAGTATAAATACGATATATCATTCGTCTTGTATTTCAATGTTTAAATTGAAGTATTCGGGACGATGTAAGCACGCATGTTATTGAGTCTTTCATCTCAAGCCATTTCAAAGCACCAAATTTCCTTTCCCAAACTTGAATTATTATATATGAGTATAAAGTTTAATTTATTTGCTTAGTTACGCCCGTGATAAGGGTGGTCTCGACCGTAACTTTATATGCATTTTATTTGTGTTCGCTTAAGAGGTACCGACCATGCCATAGGTGGACGCAATCGTTACTTTAAACTTTAAACATGCTTAATTTTTCTTATTTAAACGTTCCTTCCATACCTCGATTGTGGTAAGGGTGGTCGCAATCGTGGCCAAAAGTACGCTTTACTTATTTATTTCTTCCCTTTCATACCTCGACTGTGATAAGGTTGGTCTCAATCGTGGCCAAAAGTTAAGAATATGATTATGAATTATAAATTGTAACTTGGGAAAAAGAAAATTAGCACATTCTTCCTATATTGACTTAAAATTCAACATGTATTATGGCTATAGTTTCCTTAAAAACTTCAATTGGTGTTAATGTAAGACAAAATCAAAACCGAGCTAAAAATTGTTAGTTCAATTTAATGCCTATAAAACTAATTGAAAATTTAAAATAAGATTTATCATATCATGAATTTCATGATATGAAATAGAGATTGAAAATAAAGAATTTTTACTTAAATACATTTACTCGAGACAATTTTTACTTAAAATCGTGTCGAAGATTTGTGAAAAATTTGAAAATATTACCCGTATAGAAATATATTCTTTCTATCGATAATGATAACCTAAAAATAATCATAAAAAAAAATTTTAACTTATGAGTAATTTATAAATGTATAAAAATGTTAAGTTTATAAAAGTGTTGCAATATACGTTGCATTTGTGAAATTTTTTTTTTGTTGCATTTGTTGCATGTATTCGTATGTCTAAAATGATATATGTATATCTCCTCCCACACTTAAATTGGACCATGTCATCATTGGTGCAAAAATTGATAAAACACGAAAAAAAATGTACGAAAATAAGCATACGAATGAAGAAAGAAAAAGTATAAAATTAAAGTATCCAAATTAAGATATTAAAAGTGTACCAAACATAATATAAAATAGGTGTATGGTAACAAATCAAAATAAATGAGTAAAGAAAAGAGTAGATATAACCTGATTACGTGATCGTGAATCCGGTGGAGACAGTGTGGGCACTACGCCTTGACGATGGAAAAATGATAATAACCGGCGTCGGGTTGACGTGTGTTCTCTCCTTAAAGTATGATATTGGTGCCCACCACGGATCATCTTTGGAATGCTTGTAACAATATCATCTAACCAAACTTTTGTGCTTGTGTGTAGGAAACAACATGCTCTTGTGCTTTGCCTGCTCATCCTCTTTAATACGAATCTCTTCATCCCCAACTGCATAAATTGGAACCGTTGTCCTTCCGAATCTGAAATGATGCTGAATCGATCCATATTCAACATGCAAACAAATTATTAGAGGTAAAGGAATCCTAATGAGTAACCGTCTTATGTTTAGGCATGGTGTGGAAAAGTTTTAAAGGTGTGGTTGGGAAAGAAGTATATTGGGTAGGTAAAAATTTGGTAAAAGTAAAGGTGATATGGTGTGGATTTAATAAGTGTGATGTTAGGTTTGTGTAAGGGATAGGTACATATAGGGGTAAAATATAGGTGTTTAGGAGTTATGAAGGAATAGGAATTGGCTCAATTGAAGTCAAAAATCCGGAACTGGTGGCGCTACAGGCCGCTGGTCGTGACCGAAGATACCCCATCCGCGGCCGCGGCACGCGGTATTCAGAGAATTTTTCTCTGAATTTTCTTGCGGTGCTTGCTGAAGTTACCGAGAATTTGACATTCTCGGCCGCGGATCAGCCCCTGATCATCCATATTTTGCATTTTAACTCTGTTTTGTGTAATTTCTTGAGAAATTATATCCTGAACTCCTTGAAAATGTAATCTGTACTTAAAAACATAAATGTAAAACATTAAATGATAAGGAAAACCAAAGGTTTGTCCTTATTAATGGAAAAAAAAAATAAATGATATAATTAATTCAATGAAGATAAGAATATCAAAGGTTATGAAAAAACATTAAAAAAAATCGATTGAAGCATTTATGTTCATTTAATTATGTAAGTTAAATGGATCTATATTTAGTCATTTACATTTAATTTAGTCATGTTCCTTTTCTCCGGAGCTCTGGGCTATTCTTACTGGAATCAATCTTGCTAAAAGGCTGGGTGTTAAGAGGCTCTCTGTGGAGTCTGATAATTTGGAAGCAATCAAAATGATTTCTGAGAATCATTCTATGGGTCTTAACAGTCGCAACTCATCAAAGCTATTATAAGGCTTTGCTCCTCCTTTGAGTTCGTAGAGTTCAGACACATTTTTAGAGAGCAGAATCGTGTTGCTGATCGCTTGGCGGCGGCGGGCCATGAAGGGACGTTAGGCGTTACTACCCTTCCTGTTTCCCCTAGTTTCATCTCTCATCTTCTCTTAGAAGATAGGATTGGGGTTAGCTTCCCTAGGCTAATTCCTGGGTAGTTTGTTGTTGTTCGTTTTTCTTTTCCTTTTCTACCAATAAAAATTAATCTCTTGTTTAATAGATTTATGAGATATTAAATATAAACTGAGAAGTATCGTCATCGATTAATTATCTCTGATAAAATTTAAACAGACATAAAACTAGTACTCAGACGAAATAATAAAAAGAATGGATTTATTATAATTGCATGAAATAAATATGAATTTAATTATAAACAAACAAACCTATTTACATACTGTGTAAAAACAAAAATACTAAACAACACAAAGGCAAATTAAAGCGTCATCCATTGAATTGGGATCCGCATAGCCCGATAACGATCAATCTTCGCTTGCACGAAGATCTGTCTTTCTTCTGCAGAAAGAAATTGTGGGCCAATCCTAAAAACATTTTTAACCAGGCCCTCATTTTCCATGTATTCATAATCCATAAATGGAAAGGGTTCTGGATCGGTCCACGGAACATCGACTAATCCTTTCGCTCCGAGTATAATGCCACAGATTATATTCCCATATCCCGTTGACTTTCTCCCTTTCAACCTAGAAGCGGCAACCAGACCGTCCATCAAAATCTTCGATGAATTCACGGTATTGCCTCGGAAGATGTCGCCTAAGACATACAGGTTTGTGTCTTGGACCATACTACTAGAAGTGCGTCCAAACAAACTGTGACACAAGAATGTATGTAAATAAACCATAGAATTGGATTTGATACTTTTATTGTAGGCGAATCTGGGATTGAAATGCGAAAAACCAGTTAGCATTCGCCAGATGTCTCTAGACGTCATATTTCTGCCAGGACGATGTGTGGATGTATCCCGTAGGGGAAAACCAAACCAGGCATGTAACTCTGGGTAGCCAAATGTGTAAGTTTTGCCGTCGTGGCGAAAACTAAGACGCATCCGACGTTTGTTAACAAAACGTACAGAACAGAAAAATTCCAGAATCCAATCTCTAATTATTGGAAATTTCATATGAGCAAACTTAGTCCACCCCAATTTCTCCAAATAGCGATTCATATCGTCGCTTATTCCGAGTTCATCATTCAAGAACTCGTCCATATATAACATCCCGACGGGCATTGTATATCGAAATTGATAATAACGGCGTCCCTCATCATGATTATACACCGGAAAGAAACAACCATAGCGTGCTGATAAGTCAGGACGTTTATTGTCTGAAACAGAAGTCATGGTAACTTAGTTTCTGGTTAATTAAGATATAAGAATATCAGAGATTTATTCTGTTAGAGATGAAAAGAATGTAACAGAACTTTGATCCTCAATAACTTATTTATAAAATCCTAGGATGAAAGGAGGTGTTGTTTTGATGCGAAAAAGGTGTTAATCAAACCTCCTAAAGATGAAGAAACTCAATTTTTCGTTTCTGAAAAGTTGTGTCTGCAGGAAAAGAAGAATACAGGTCTGATTTTGCAGGAATTCATCGTGTCGCGACCGAGGATACTGAGCCGCGGTCGCGGCACGCTAAAATTGTAATTTTTTTTCCGCTGATGTTACAGAGAATTCTGATTCTCGGCCGAGGATTTCAATCCTCGGTAAGTTCAGAAATTGTTATTTTCTCTTCATTTCCCTTGAAATTTTGAAATTCTGAATTCTCAACTGAGAATTCAGATTCTCTGTAAGTTCATAAATTTATAAGGCAAAGAAAGTAAAATTCTCAACTGAGAATTTACATTCTCAGTAAGTTCAGAAATTTATTTTTTTCTTCCTTTTGCTTGGACAAACTTAGAACATGACTTAAATAAATTTTTATTGATTTAAAACTCGAAAAACTAAAAATTAAAAAATCATAAACAAATGTAAATTAAATTTAAAATAAGTAAAGATGAAAATAAAACAACAAACAAGACTAAAAATAAACAACAAAAGGTTTGAAAACTTACCTGGAAATAATTTCAATTTGGAATAAAAAAGTAGAACTGCATCCCAAACTTTGAAATTATTTTTATATTTTTGTTTCTTTTGGGTTTTTTTATTTTTTTGGTATTTTCTTTTTTTAGGCCCTTTTTTTTAGCGTTTTCTCAAATTAAGGATCTAATGATTTCGGTTGAATGCCCGAACTTCTGGTTCTGCGCATGAACAAAAACTACGCACATGAACCGAAACTTTCAAAACTATATTAAAAGTATACAATTTCTTCCTGGCGGATAAGATAATTTCATCCTACTTTTGATATATCTTTCTTTGATTAGCTATTTCTTAGAGAGATAAATGTAGGTGTTTTAAGGGAATGATAAAAAGGAAATTATTTGGGTTTAGTGTAGGAATTGAATACATTTCTTAACAAAGAGATATGAGATTTTGGTGAAGGGTTAAGTGTATAGAAAAGAGATAAAGGTGTTTGGGAAAAGGTAAATTTTCTGGAAAAGTCATATGTCACGTCTGACATCCTGTTTCAAAAATTCTTCTTCTCCTTCTGATGTATTTGCATGCTGAATTTCAGTGATTATCAAATCTCCAGTTTATTGTTGAAAAGACTTGGATTTTTATATCTGCAAACATCTAATTGCAAACGTTAAATAACAACGAGGATTTAGTCCTAGTGACCATCCTCAAAAACTAAATAAAAACTATAAAAATAAATAAATAGATATATAAACCAAAGTTCGAAATAAAACACGAAAAAACATAAATTTTTGTTAAAAATTTGGCGTTCCCCGGCAACGGCGCCAAAAACTTGTTGAACGATTTCCGCAAGTGCACGGTTTCGCTTGTAGTAATAAAAATATCGATCCCACAGAGAACGTTTTTTAACGAAAACTTATATTAATTTAGTTTAAATACGACTTAAGGTTTATTAAATAGATAAACGTTATTTGAAATTGGATTTGGTTTAGAAATAGAATTAGATTAGAGTATTTAGATGTTAGAAATTATTTATGATTTAAAAGTTAATTTGCAAGACAGGAATGTTTAGAACTTTTAGAAAAACAAATAAATGTATTCGTTTGCATTGAGCAAAGAAAACAACTTTAAACTTTGTATTAATTATAATGATGAAATAAATGACGGAACCTCTAATTAATTGGCTTCGAACGCGACAAAACCCTTTCGGGATAGTTGCCCTTAATCAAATTAAAACTCTTTCGAGATGATAATTTGCCTAAGTGTTCAACAAAGTTTCCTTGTAATGATTTTGAATTTAACTACGTTTTAATGAAAACACCAGCAATCACTTTAGTGGATTGGTTACCATAAGTGCTGCATAACGATTTATCGAATAGAACGGACTTTATTAGATGAAATATAAATTGATACAAGTTTACAGAGTGAAATCGCATGGACCCTTCGAGGGCGTGCAAGTGAACGGATGATCAGTCCCTTCCTTGGGTTTCCTTAGAGGTTGTCAGGCTCAGGGGCGGATCCTTTTACTAATTCTTCTCGCTGTAACTTCGTAATAGGGATTCGGTCGGCCACTACCAAAATGCAAGACTAAACTGGAACAATGTCTAAACGCTACTAAACTTGTTATTATTGAGTAAACAATGTGTGTACAGCATATTGCTTTGAACAGAAATAAAATCTAAACTCTGACTCTTTTTTGAGTCAGAGTTTCTACATAAACTCTGCACTAATCTCTCTCTATCAATATTACATTACATAACATAACATAACATGTTACATAACATAACATTTCATAATCTCTTTTTTCTCCATATCAACTCTTTATTTATAGATGTTGAAGGGTTGTGACTGAAGTGATGTGTCCTTTGTGAAGAGTCGTGTCCGTTGTGAAAGGACGTCTTTATCCACTTGAACGAACGCGTTTCTTGGATTTTAACATGTGTTCATTGAACTTGGCAGAATTTCTGCACTTTCCGAGAATGGGAATCCTCGGCCGTGAATCGGGGGGCATCAAGTTGAGCTTTGGACGAAGAGGAGAAGTAGCTGAAGGACGCATGTCGCGATCGTGGGTGGTGGATTCACGATCGCGGCACGGAGCGTTTTTCACTTCTTTGCTCTCGTTCGTGTCCTTGATTTGGCGCTTTTGATTTACGTCGTCTTTGACTCCTTTTGTAGGGTTTTTCTTCTGTTTTTTATCCTTTTTCGTTCCTATTTGGATTTTACCAAATATTTAGGTACCTTGCAAGAAAGAAAGATATTTGAGAGTAAAAGTAATCTAAACAGATATAAACAACATAAATTTGTAATAATAATGATGTAAATGTTAATGATATTTTAGGTATATTTTGGGCTTAACAGACATCTGCGGGCCAATGAGGACTCTCTCACTTGACAACAGTAGATATTTCATTTTATTCATAGATGATTATTCAAGAATGACTTGGGTCTATTTCATGAAAGACAGATCTGAGGTTCTGAATATCTTCCAGAAATTAAAAAATCTAGCAGAAAATCAAAGTGGCTGCAAACTGAAGACAATCAGAATTGATCGTGGAACAGAGTACACATCCACACAGTTCAATAAGTTTTGTGACGAAGAAGGTGTTCATCATCAACTCACCACTCAATATACTCCTCAACAAAATGGCGTTTCAGAACGGAAGAATAGAACAGTGATGGAGATGGCCAGATCAATAACAAGTTTTTGGCAGAAGGAGTCTATACATCAGTTTATATTCAGAATCGCAACACCACAAAAGTGGTTCAAAACATGACTCCACTTGAAGCATGGACCGGTCACAAACCTTCTGTCGCACATTTGAAGGTGTTTGGTTGTATCTGCTACATGGATGTTCCAGTTGAGAAAAGACACAATCTAGAAGCAAAAGCTGAAAAAGGAATCTTTGTTGGTTACAGTTCTCAATCCAAAGGCTACAGAATATATAACTTGGAGACATCAAAAATTGTCATTAGCGGAGATGTCAATTTTGATGAAGAAGCTTTTTGGAATTGGGAGCAAAACAAAGAAGAAAGGAGACTAGTGGACACTCCATCATTTCAGCAAAATACTCAGTCAGAACAAGGTCAATCGCAGGAGGAGCACCAGCAGGACTCAAGTTCAGACTCAAGTGATGATGATGGTTATTCAAATGATTCAGAATCTCCACCAAGAAGGACAAGACTCTTAACTGATCTCTACGACAACACCGAGGTTGTAGAATCTTACAATTATGTTTCACTTGAACCAAAATGTTTTGAAGAAGCAGCTCAACATGATGAATGGAGGCTTTCAATGAAGGAGGAGATCCGGATGATCGAGAAAAATCAAGGATGGGAGCTAGTTGAAAACCCACCGCACAAAGATGTTATTGGCGTTAAGTGGATTTTCAAAACCAAATTCAACCTCGATGGCTCAATCCAAAAGCACGAGGCGAGATTGGTTGCAAAAGGATACTCACAACAATTTGGAGCCGACTACAACAAAACATTTGCTCCTGTCTCAAGGCAAGATATAGTTCGTACAATTCTTGCACTGGGAGCACAAAAGACGTGGAAAGTTTATCAGCTAGATGTGAAGTCAGCCTTTCTGAATGGGTTTCTCAAAGAAGAAATATATGTCGAGCAACCACCGGGTTTTCTTGTTGAGAAAGAAGAAAACAAGGTACTAAGGCTAAAAAAGGCTTCGTACGGTCTCAAACAAGCACCAAGAGCATGGTACAGCAGAATCGACGCTTACTTCAGTGAACAAGGCTTCAAGAAAAGTCCAAATGAGTATACTCTTTACATAAAGGCTGATAAAAATTCAAATATCATCATTGTTTCACTTTACATCGATAATTTAATTGTGACGGGTAACAATCCATCTTTAATCTCTGAATTCAAAAATGAGATGAAGAAAAATTTCGAGATGACGGATTTGGGCTTAATGAATTATTTCCTTGGCATGGAAATTATTCAAAGTGTTGAAGGAATTTTTCTCTGTCAAAATAAGTATGCAAGCAATCTTCTCAAAAAATTCAAGATGGAGAATTCCAAGGCAGTAACTACACCTCTAGTCAGTAATGAAAAATTGACTAAGGAAGATGGTTCACCTCCAGCAGATCAAAGGCAATACAGAAGTCTGATCGGTAACTTTTTGTATCTTACATCTACTAGACCAGATATCATGTTCGCTACAAGCCTATTATCACGTTTTATGCAGAGTCCAACTCAAATTCATTTGACAGCAGCAAAACGAGTGCTGAGATACATCAAAGGCACTGTGGATTTTGGAATCTGGTACAAACCAATGAAATTTTATCAATTAATTGGTTTTTCAGACAGTGATTGGGCAGGAAACAGTCGCGCAATCAACTGCAGAAGCTGAATATATTGCAGCATGTTCAGCCGTCAATCAAGCGATATGGCTAAGAAGAATTTTAGCGGATATGGGCGAAATATAACACCAACCGACTAAGATTTTTTGTGATAGCAAGTCTGCAATTGCCATTGGTAAAAATCCGATTCAGCACCGAAAAACGAAACACATCAAGATCAAGTTTCATTTTGTTCATGAAACTGAAAATGAAGGCGAAGTTAATTTAATTCACTGCAGTAGTGAAAGCCAGATTGCAGATATTTTTAGGAAGGCATTATCAAAAAATAAGTTTGAGTTCCTACGAACTAAACTTGGTATTTATAGACAACACATCAACGAGGGATGTTCAAAATGATGGTTGTCTATAACAAATAATATCATTTATTATTAAAAAAAAAAATTGCATTGTATGAAACATAGAAATCTAGGAACAATTTTAATAAAATAAAACAAATCATGTGAACCCATGATTCGAGTCATAAAAATACAATAAAAAAAGAGAGAATATAATAAATTGTTGGTCCATACATGGCAGAGCAATTAATTTGAAATTTTTGGTTTTCACACTATTTTTCGCACTGTATTTTTACATTGTATTTTCACACTTATTTTCAAATTAAATCTTCTCTTTGTAAAGCGTATAAATTGGCTTTAGATTTATGGTTATAGTGTTAGGAATAATTGAAATTACGATAAACAAAAAATAAGCAAACACACAAGAATTGTTAACCCAGTTCGCCACTCGATTAGAATGACTACGTCTGGGGGCACTACCAAGCCAGGATACTTCACTATAATGAATGAGATGCGGATTACAAAGAAAGAGATTACATATATACTCCTGAAACCCTAACCGTCTGGGGGCACTACCAAGCCAGGATATTTCACTATAGTTGGATCGCTGCAGTTGGGCCCATCGCTTCAGTTGGGCCTATATATATTAGTCTCCATAAGCCCAACAATCTCCCACCTGGAGACTAAATCCTTCATCTGATAGTAGTGTCATGCCTTTAACTTAATTACCAAGGCCAGCTGAAGCCATACATAGCTTCAGCTTCTCTAAGGTTACAACCTTAGTCAACATGTCTGCAGGATTCTCTGTGCCTGGAATCTTCATCGACTGCAATATCTTCATGTCCAAGAGATGCCGTATGTAGTGATACTTCAACTCTATGTGCTTTGTTCTTGAGTGAAAGGTGATGCGCCCTCACCTAAGGTTAAGATGAGAACTCACTAAGGGATAAGTGTACCCCGTCGTTATCAAGTAATAAATTTCTAGTTTAAGTCCAGGTTATCGTCCACAGGATTTATTTCTGCAAGTACCGAGCTACTCGATCTCGGATGTTATCTAGGCTTAGGGGGTTTTGAGTTGGTTTGTTTTAATTAATCTACTCCTAGGTTGATTTGTACTAATCTTAGCTAAGTTATCTAATTCTAACTAAGTTATTCTACGCCTAACTAAATTACTCTACCCCTAATTGATCTTTCATTAATGAAATTATCCGAAGGAATATGGTATGAACGATAATAATGAAGATAGGTTATCAAGTCTATTGAATAAAAACCTAATCTGAGTCACTTGTATTCAAGGCGATTAACCCTACTTACCCTCCTGAGGTTCCTAGCGCATTTTTCCCTAAGGCCGAAACTAGGTCTAAGGCTCAGTAAATTGGCGCTTAATCAACTAAGAGGTCGTCAATCTCCTAGGCTCTGACTAGGTCAGATTCAGCTCGCAATATGTGCCTACTAGATTTTGGGGCTTTTGAATGAGTTAAACCAATTGAATAAAGCGTAAGACAGAGATTAAACAAATAATCATAGAACAAAACAAGAGCTAAATTATTATTAAAGGCGAAGATAATTGTCACAAGATACAATAAGTCAAGTTCGGCAACTGTATCAAAGAGTACAAACAAGGAAAGATAAAAGGAGATACAAAAATCCCTTTCAGGGAACCTGTTTACTCTGCGGCCGGCGACTTAATCTTAAGGACGGACCTTGATAATTCCTCAAGGAAGAGCTTTGAAGGAGCTTCAATGGAGGTTGAAGAAGATATGGAGAAGATGGAGAGGAATTACAAGGGGAGAGCTAAAATAATTTACAAAAACGAAAGATATCTAATTTACATTGGAAAAACTCTATTTATAGACGTGGCTCGGGCCCTTTTCTTGACCTAATTCGTGTCCTTATTCATGTAGGAAGTCGTGGGGTCCATCGTGGCATCGTGGGGGCGAAATTGGTCTTTTTGACCAATTCCCGCAGGTCTGCTCGTCAAGCAGGACGAGCTGCTCGGCGAGCAGGGCTACTCGCGACGAGCAGCCCCCTGCTCGCCGAGCAGGCGCCTGGCGGCCTGCTCGGCGAGCAGGCCTCTGGTGGCCTGCTCGGCGAGCAGGCACAGTGTCTGGGCGGTGCCTGGGCAGTGCCTGGGCGGTGCCTGGGCGGTGCCTGGGTAGTGCCTGGGCTGCTCGCCGAGCAGCGCCCGGACTGCGCGCCGATGCTCAATTCGCCGAGCGACTGCCGGGGGTCCCCGAGACACGATTTTTGCCTGAAATTGATCATGTTTTAACCTGCACATGCACATAAACTCCAAACGACATTAGTCCAATGGCTAAATTGACCCGCCAATCGCTTATTTGAGCAAACGCTTCGTTTGGTGCGACTTTTGACGGATCAATTAGCTTCAAAAGATAACGGAATTATAATATGCATGCCATTTTGGCCGTATTTGCCTAAATTGATCATAAAACGAGCCTAAACAACGAAAAGTAAATAAAACGTTTCCAATTTCTAACTAACTCACACAAAAGCATTTAAATGCGAGAATTGCTCGCTTATTAACAAAATAACGTTAAAACCCGTCCTAAAACCGTACCCAAAGATAGGGGTTTTTGACCCCTATCAAAAGGCGGGATTCTTTGCCAAATGAATGGCACTCTGACTATCGCTGTACAGAACATGATCCTTCTGCTCCTTTCCCAACTCACGCAAGAAATTCTGCAACCATACCATCTCCTTACTAGCCTCAGTCACTACAACGTACTCAGCTTCTGCAGTAGACAAAGCCACCACCTTCTGCAGCTTTGAAGCCCAAGAGACAGCAGTACCACCCAATGTGAAGACATATCCGGTTGTACTTCTTCTCTTGTCAAGGTCACTAGATGCCAAATCTGCATCCACATATCCCGTCAACATAACTTTCTTGCCCTCAAAACATAGGGCCTGTTCAGTGGTTCCCTTCAGGTATCTCAAAATCCACTTTACTGCTTCCCAATGCTTCTTACCAGGGTCTCCCATGAAACGACTAACAACTCCCACAGCATGTGCAATATCCGGCCTTGTGCACACCATTGCATACATCAAGCTGCCAATTGCTGAGGCATATGGAGTTCTCTCCATCTGGACTCGCTCTTCTCTGCTCTTGGGTGAGTCATGTTTAGATAGCTTGAAATGGCTACCCAAAGGAACCGTAGCTGGCTTGGCATCTTGCATGCCGAATCTAATCAAGACCTTCTTGATATACTCAGATTGTGAGAGATACAACTTTCCAGCCTTCCTATCTCTTTCAATCCTCATGCCCAGAATCTGCTTAGCTTCTCTGAGATCTTTCATAGCAAACCGCTCAGATAACTGCTTCTTCAGTTTTCTCACTTCTCGAGCACTCGACCCTGCAATCAGCATATCATCAACATATAATAGTAAAATTATGTAGCCTTCATTCAATTTCCTGAAGTAACAACAATGATCAGCTTCACTCCTCACGAACTCAATTTCGTGCATGAAACCGTCAAATTTCTTGTACCACTGTCTTGGAGCTTGTTTCAGACCATACAAGCTCTTGTTCAACTAGCACACAAGCTCAGTGTTATCAGACTCATAGCCCTGAGGTTGCTTCATATAGATGTCTTCATCTAAGTCCCCATGAAGAAATGTCGTTTTTACATCCATTTGCTGCAGCTCCAAATCTTCTGCAGCTACCATAGTCAACACTAAACGAATAGTAGTCAGCTTCACCACTGGAGTAAAAATGTCAGTATAATCTATGCCGTACCTCTGCTGAAAGCCTTTCACGACCAGCCTTGCCTTGTAGCGTTTGCTACCATCAGCCTCTTCTTTGATCCTGAAAATCCACCTGTTTTGTAGAGCTTTCTTACCCTTTGGAAGTTCAACAAGTTCCCAGGTGCCATTGGTCATTAAGGAATCCATCTCATCATCTATTGCAAGCCTCCACTTGCTCGCATCCTCTCCACAAGATGCTTCCAAGTAGCTTTCTGCTTCACCACTATCTGTCAACAGCATGTAGTTTCTTGTAGGCGTGTACCTGTCAGGTGCTCTACGCTCTCTAGTGGATCTGCGCAGTGTAACCGGTGGAGTTTGGGGTTCTTCTGCCTCCTCCACCACTGCCTCCTCCACAACTGTCTCCTCCACAACTACCTCCTTGCTCCCACCAGAATTCGTGATGTCTAGGTCCACGACCTCTGGTCCTGCATCACCAGTATCAGATGCGCCCAGACTATCCTTGTACATTATCTGCTCGTTGAAAACAACATCCCGACTGCGAATAATCTTCCTGTTCTGACTGTCCTAGAACCGATATCTGAAATCATCACCACCGTATCCAATAAACGTGCACTTAATAGACTTCACATCTAACTTACTTCTTTCAAGGGGAGCAATGTGAACATATGAATCACATCCAAATACTCGTAGAAAGGATAGATTTACCTGTTTGCCACTCCAAGCCTCTTCAGGAATGCCACTCTCCAAGGGACTCAATGGCCCTCTGTTGATCAAGAATGCTGCAGTGTTAACTGCTTCTGCCCAGAACGTCTTCGGAAGTCCGCACTTCAGCCTCATGCTTCTAGCACGCTCACACAGAGTTCTGTTCATTCGTTCTGCAACTCCGTTCTCCTGAGGAGTTCCTTTCAGAGTCTTCTCCATGCGAATTCCATTCTCAGCACAGAATTCCTTGAATTCCCTAAGCTCATACTCTCCACCATTGTCAGACCTCAAGCACTTTACCTTCAAACCTGTCTCATTCTCAACCAGGGCCTTCCATTTTCGAAAGGAATCAAAAGCATCAGATTTCTTTCTCAGAAAATAGATCCACACTTTCCTAGTGGAGTCGTCAATGAGGGTCATGTAATACAAAGCTCCACCAAGAGATTTCACAGGTGCAGGACCCCATAGATCGCTGTGAACTAACTCCAACTTCTCTTTCTTCAAAGTTCTGCCACCCTTAGAGAAACTGACTCTTTTCTGCTTCCCAAAGATGCAATCCTCACACAGCCCAAGATCAGCAGATTTCAGACCCGGCAACAGACCCTTTGAACACAGCACTTTCATCCCCTTTTCACTCATGTGACCAAGACGACATTGCCACAAATCTGCAATGACATTCTCCCTCACGACATCAATGCTATTGAAAACGTTGTCTGTTAAGTACAATGATCCAACCTTCTCACCACGGGCAACCACCATGGCTCCTTTGGTCATTTTCCAAGCACAACCTGCAAAGATTACACAATAACCTTCATCATCCATTTGCCCAATTGACAACAGATTTCTCTTTAGGCCAGGAACATGCTTTACTCCAGACAGCTTTATCACAGATCCGTTCGGAGATTTGATCGAAACATCTCCCTTCCCTACAATCTCCAAAGGCTCATCATCAGCAAGATAAACCTTTCCGAATTTCCCAGGGTATAGTTTTCCATCAAATCTGCACTACTACATGAATGAAACGAAGCTCCTGAGTCTAATACCCAAGACTCCAGAGGACTTCTTGCACTCAATACCAGGGCTTCTGCTGCTGTTTCTGCAGTTGAATTACTCAGAATCAACGCATCACCAAAATCCTCGCTGGTTGAATTCACTGACTTCTCCTTCTGCGATGCCTTACATTCACTCTTGTAATGACCATTCTCATTACAATTCCAGCACTTGATGTGGCTCTTGTCCTTCACAGGTTTCCCTCTCCCTTTGGACTTAGACCTTCCACGATTCTGCTTTGACCTACGATCTGACCTGCCCCGATTCTCTGCATTCAAGGCTGATCCAGATGTGGAACCTGACTCTTTCCTGCGAATCTCCTCGCTTATAATCAAGTCTCTGACATCATCAAACCTAAGTTTATTTTAACCCTACTGAAGCACTTAGGGCAGTAACCGTGCCGCTCCAACTCTCTGGTAAAGAAGATAACAGAATTAGGGCTAATACCTCTTCGTCAAAATCAATATCTACAGAACTTAATTGAGTGATTGTCATATTAAAATCATTCAGGTGCGTCGCCACTGCTATATTCTCCGTCATCTGCAGATTAAACAGTCGCCGCATCAGATGAACTTTGTTTGCCGTGGAAGGCTTCTCGTACAACGAACTCAAGATCTCCAACATCTCATTCGTGGTCTTTGCCTTCACCGTGTGATGCGCCACGTTTCTGGACAGCGACAGGCGAATCACGCTCATCGCTTTTCTGTCCAATAGCTTCCACTCTTCATCATACATATCCTCCGGCTGCTCACCTAGGGGCTGGTACAGATCTTTACCGTACAGGTAATCCTCAATCTGCATCTTTCAAAAATCGAAATCCGAACCATCGAATTTCTCCACATGGGTTTTTCCGTCTCCCATCGTAATTACCCTCGCTCTGATACCAGTTGTTAGGAATAATTGAAATTACGATAAACGAAAAATAAGCAAACACACAAGAATTGTTAACCCAGTTCGCCACTCGATTAGAATGACTACGTCTGGGGGCACTACCAAGCCAGGATATTTCACTATAATGAATGAGATGCGGATTACAGAGAAAGAGGTTACATATATACTCCTGAAACCCTAACCGTCTGGGGGCACTACCAAGCCAGGATATTTCACTATAGTTGGATCGCTGCAGTTAGGCACATCGCTTCAGTTGGGTCTATATATATTAGTCTCCATAAGCCCAACATATAGGATGTTGAGCGAAGCAAATTCAATCAATAAAATTGTAGCTTCAATTCTCTTTCCTTTCTTTCAATTTCTATACTAATATTTATTTATATTTTATGATTAAATTAATTGCTTCCGCTAAATTAGTCGCAATACCTCCAACAAAATCAAACTTGTTTCTCTTTTCATACTCTCTCGGCTCCACATGGAATAAGATCACTGTTTTTTCTTTTGCTTTGGAGCTCCTCTCCTACTTACTGTTACTCTAACCCCCCAATATCTATATCTCTCTTCCATTTTCATTTTCTATTTCTTGTTATGTATTTTGATTTTTAAGCCATCTTTTTCTTCTTCTAGTTTCTACTCCTTTACAACAACGTCAAAACACCAATAAACGCCAAAACAACAATAAGGAAATGCCAAGTAAACAGCATTAGTGGCAAATAGTCACCGCCACAAAGCTCATGTACGTATCTCCCTTTATTCTCATCACTTTCCTATTTTTCTTTTTCTTCTCTTGTTCATTCTCTCCTTCCAAACCATTTTCCTCCCTCAGGTAATCAATTTCAATTCTTCCTTTTTCATCCTTTTGATTTCTGATTCTAAATGCTATCTCTCTCTGCCCACTCTCTTTCTTTGATGATCGTTTGAGTTTTTATATTCGGAAACAATTATCTCGTTTTCTGAAGAAAGCTATTACTTTTGTCTTTTCCAAAATTTCCATTAACAGAACAATTGTTGATTTTTTAATGTCTATTTATGTGTTTGTTGAACTGATTTTTTGCTCTATTTAATTGCTTGTCATGTATATTTAGCTGCAGCCCTTTTACTTTTGTTTGGTTGGTGAGAAAATTTCTTTATTTATTTAATTTTTCAGGTGTTTTTTTTCTCCCAGAGCAGTAAGTTTTAGTATTCGCCTGGATAAAATTCAATTGATTTTAAATAGAGAAATTAATAAAGAGGAGAGAGATAAGAGAGACAAAGAAGATGAAAAATAAGAAATTAAAAAGAGACGGAAAAGATAGTGTATTTGATTTTTATTTTTTATTTTGTGTTTTAATTATGATAATTAGATAAAGGAAATCAAAGATCCCCATTATTGAAAGTTTCAAACCTTAAGAAAACTTCAAGAAGAAGATAATTATGTATTTGATAAAAATTAAATTGTTTACAAAAAAAAAAGAGATGTATTTATATCATCTCAAAACCCTAAAAACAAATTACATGAAAGGATAAATTATATAACTAAAAGAAAAGGTAAAGATAGGGGTAAATTGGGATAAGGGTAAATAGGTGGTATGGTTGTAATTAGGGAGTGACAGAGTTGTAAATAGAAGGAAGCTGGAGTAAGGAGCAAGACTGGTCCAAAATGGTTTTTAAGTGATCCCAAGCGGAGCGCGGGAAAAGCCAAGCGGAACATGACTTAAGTCACGCGGAGCATTGGAAAAGTCAAGTGGGGGCATGGATTGGCTGTTAATCCAATAAGTGTCACTTCCTCCAATTCACTCATACTCCACATGAATATACAAGAGAATAAAAAATGGGATAAATACCAAATTTAGTTCTAACGTTTTTGGTGAAGAGCAGATTTAACCGTAACGTATATAATGGTCCAAATTTAATCCTAACATTTCAAAAAAAAATACTTGATCCAAAAACTTCTGTAAAACATCGGCTAGAAAGAAAATTAACTAGTTTGTATTCGTAAACAATAAACAGTTAAACTATGAACTGAAACAAATATTTTATTTTCTTAAACTAAAAAATATTAACATAATCTTTTTAATCACTACACAAAATTAGTTTTATGTCCACACTATAACGGTAAAAAAAGACTTAAATTTCCTATGGTAGAAATTTAGATCAATTTTATTTTATTTTTTTTTTAAACCATTCGATCATTTTTACTGATATTACTTAGAAGAAAAATAAAACTGATTAAATAACTTTTTTTAGCATTAATCACCACCTCTAATTATAAATCTTCAAGTAAATTATTTTAATCTTTACCAGAGTTCTGTATTATATTAAGACTATAAAATAAAAAGTTGCTAAATTAAAATAGGAAATAATTTTATTATCTCTTCCTTTTTAATGTCTTAATGAAAATATATTTTTAAAGCTTGATATGTATATCAATTGCTTCTAAATTTATTCAAAAAGCATAATTAGTTCCACAAACTTTTTTAATGTTCTAAATAGTCCCTTAAACTTGCTTAAACTGTATCTAATAGTCTTTTAAACTTGTTTAAAATGTTATTTTCATTGTTACTAGAGATGTAAACGGGGCAGGGTGAAGAATGCATTCTCCATCCCCGTTCCTCAATAGTCCGGAAATCCCCATTGTTAAGCCCAAAATATACCTAAAATATCATCAATAATTACATCAATATTGTTACGAATTTATGCTATTTATACCTATTTAGAATACTTTTACTCCCGAATATGTTTCTTTCATGCAAGGTACATAAATATTTGGTAAAATCCAAAAAGGAGTAAAAAGTGCTCAAAAATAGAAGAAAAGCCCTACAAAAGGAGTCGAAGACGACGAAAATTAATAACGTCAAGTCGAGGACACGAACAAGAGCCAAAGAAGTGAAAAATGCTCCGTGCCGCGGCCGCGGCCCCCAATATTCACGGTCGAGACACGCGTCCCTCAGCCTCTCCTTCCCTTTGTCCGAAGTACAAATTGTTGCTCCTCCATTCTCGGTAGAGAATTTAATATTCTCGGTACGAGCAGGAGATTTTAGAAGCCTAGTTACACACTTTCGTTTTTGATGAAACGCGATCGTTCGGGTGGATAAAGACGTCCTTTCGCAGCAGACACGATCCTTCACAACGGACACGACACTTCAATCAAGACTCTTCAATATCTATAAATAAAGAGTTGATGGAGAGTTGAGATATAATGATATATGTGTAGAAGAAAGAGATTAGTGTAGAATTTATGCAGAAATTCCGAATCAAGTGATTCAGAAGTTAGATTTCAATTCTGTTCAAAAGCAATATGATGTACACACATTGTTTACTAAATAATAACAAATTCAGTAACGTTTAGACATTGTTCAAGTTTAGTTTACATTTTGGTAGTAGACCGACCCAGTCTCTATTACGAAGATTCAACGAGAAGATTGAGTAGAGGATTCGCCCCTGAGCTTGACAAACTCTAACAAAACCCAAGGAAAGGATTGACAACCCGTTCACTTGCAAGTCGTCGAATGTTTCCATGCTCCATGTTCTCTGTAAACTTGTATCAATTTATATTTCATCTAATAAAGTCCGTTCTATTCCATAGATCTTTATGCAGCACTTATGGTAACCAATCCACTAAAGTGACTGCTGGTGTTTTCATTAAAACGTATTTAATCCAAAATCTTTACAAGAAAACTTTGTTGAACACTTAGGCAAATTATTATCTCGAAAGAGTTTTAATTTGATTAAGGGCAACTATCCCGAAAGGGTTTTGTCGCGTTCAAAGCCAATTAATTAGAGGTTCCGTCATTTATTTCATCTTTATAATTCGTACAAAGTTTAAAGTTGTTTTCTTTGCTTAATGCAAACAAATATACTTGTTTACTTTTCTAAAAGTACTAAAACGTTCATGTTTTGCAAATTCATTCTTAAATCAGATATTTTCTAACATCTTCATATTCTAATCTAATTCTT
Source organism: Euphorbia lathyris (assembly GCF_963576675.1). Classification (NCBI taxonomy): domain Eukaryota; kingdom Viridiplantae; phylum Streptophyta; class Magnoliopsida; order Malpighiales; family Euphorbiaceae; genus Euphorbia; species Euphorbia lathyris. The sequence goes on from NC_088916.1 coordinate 83,687,547, forward strand.
ACTCTAGCAATTTCAAAACCAAAACCGATTAAACGATTTTCCATATTATAAACCTTAAAAGTAAATTTAACCGATTATAAATAAGTTTTGTTAAAAAACGTTCCCTGTGGGATCGATATCTTTTATTACTACAAGCGTATACCGTGCACTTGCTGAAATCGCTCAACAAGTTTTTGGCGCCGTTGCAGGGGAACGCCAAAATTTTTGACAAAATTTTAAATTTTTCGTGTTTTATTACGAATCTAGGTTTATTCATACTTATTCAAACTTTTATATTTTTAATTATTTTCAATTACTAACATATTTATTTATTTTTTTCAAATTCTGTTTTGTAGGTAGTTTCTGTTCGTGCGAAATTTCAAGTTCATGCGCAGTTCTCGAAGTTCGGGCACGTCACCAGATCTTATTGACCCAGAAATTGAAAGAACTCTTAAAAAGAACAAGAAAGAAAAGAAAAAGAAAAACCAAACCCCAATAAAAACTAAAATTACCGAGCCAGAAGTTATGGCCACACTTATGGATTACGCTAGGCCAGGAGTGGCCGGTGTAACAAACAGTATAGTTAGACCCCAAATTAATGCACATCATTTTGAAATTAAGCCTGCGTTGCTTAATATGTTGCAAAATAATGTAACGTTTTACGGGTTACCTAACGAAAATCCTAATACCCATTTGACAAATTTCTTAGAAATTTGTGACACTTTTAAAATTACTGATGTAACTGCAGAAGCAATCAAACTTCGCCTTTTTTCCTTTTACTTTGAAGGATCGAGCCAAAGAATGGTTAACTTCTATGCCAGCCACATCAATTGAGACTTGGGAGCAATTAGCCCAAGCATTTTTATCAAAATTTTTCCCTTTAGCAAAAACTGTAAGAGTCATTAAAGAGTTAACATCTTTTTCTCAAAATGATAGTGAAACTCTTTATGAGGCTTGGGAACGTTTTAAAGAACTTCAACGTTTATGCCCACACCACCAATTGCCCGCTGAACTTTTAATGCAAACATTTTATAATGGACTAAATCCTACAACTAGAGGTTCATTGGACGTTATGTCTGGAGGGTTATTCATGAAGAAAACATCTGCCCAAGCAAGAGAACTTTTAGAGGAAATGGCAATCAACAGCAGTATGTGGCCCGCGGAACGTGGACACATACTAGTAGCGAAACCATCATCCTCAACTACTTCATCAGTAAAAGGTATAGTGAATCTTGATCCAGTAGTGATGTTGCAAGCCCAATTTTCTGCCTTGTCGCACAAAATTGATAGGTTTATGGCACCGTGTGATCCTAATGGTCAACTAATCCAAACGGAAGTGGATTACGAAGGTATGAGTGAAATTGAACAGGTAAATTTTGTCCAAGGGCAAAACCAAAATAATAACCCTTATTCCAACACATATAATCCTGGATGGAGAAATCATCCTAACTTTAACTGGAGAGACAATAATAATGTTAATGCTAATCAAAATCGTACTACTAATTATCAAAATCAATCAAGAGATTCGATTAGCACTTTATCTTCTAAAATCGACAAATTCATTGATGCGATGAGCGGAAAAATAAGTAATCACGACGATGGTTTTAAACGGATCGAGAATAAATTCGATCAGCTTATTAAAAACCAATCATCTAGCATCCATAATCTGGAGATTCAAATTGGACAACTCGCTAAATCAATTCCATCCCGCAAAGAGGGAAGTCTTCCAAGCCATACGGATGAAAATCCGAAAGAGCATGTTCAGGCTATCACTCTTCGTTCAGGGAAAAACTACTTAGGGCCCGGAAATGCCCGAAAATGCCCGGAAATTCGACTTTACCTGGAACTGATTTACCGAAGCCCAAAGAAGATACATTAAAACAAAAAGATGCACCGATTGACTCTAGTACAAAAACTTTTGTACCCAAACCACCTTTTCCACACAAAGTCTGCAATAAGGACTATGACAAACAACTTTTAACATTTTTAGACAAACTTAAGAATTTGTATATTAATTTAACGTTTATAGATGCAATTACGCAAATTCCCAATTATGGAAAATTCCTCAAAGATTTAATTGCAAATAAAATCAGTTGGGAAGGAATCTCATCCATTTCACTAACTGAAGATTGTAGTTCGATTGTGTCAAGCAATTTGCCCACGAAACTCAAAGATCCCGGATGTTTTACCATTCCATGTAAATTGGGCGATATAGAATTCCCAAGTTGTCTTTGTGATTTAGGAGCAAGTATTAACTTGATGCCATTATCTATTTTTAATAAGTTAGGCTTAGAAGAAGACATCAAACGTACCAATATGGTTTTACAATTAGCGGATCAAACCACTAAAAGACCATATGGTATAATTGAGGATGTTTTAGTTAAAGTTGACAAATTTATTTTTCCTACCGATTTCGTTATTTTAGATTTTGCTTATGACGTAAATTGTCCGCTAATCTTTGGTAGACCGTTCATGAACACGGGACGTGCTCTAGTTGATGTGTCGGAAGGGAAAGTAGTTTTAAGAATAGGCGATGATAAGATTGAGTTTGATATGAATCAAGCGATGAAATATCCTATGGAAGATTTCGCTTGTATGAAACTTGATTTAATTGAAGAATGTGTAAATGACATTGTTCAAAAAGAAGAAATAATAGAGCCTATAATGAGTGAAGAACTAGAAGATAAGGACCCAGAACCTTTGATTCGAGAAGATGGACCAGTTCCGCCTTCAATTATAATTCCACCTAAATTAGAACTTAAAGAATTAGCAAGTCATTTGAGGTACGCTTTCTTAAGCGAAGGCGATTCTCTACCTATTATTATCTCTAACAAATTAACACAAGTCCAAGAAGAGAAATTGAAAGAAGTTGTTAGAAATAGGATAGGAAGTATGGGTTGGTAAATTTCAGAATTAAAAGGTATTAATCCAAATATTGTAATGCATAGAATTCACCTAGAAGAAGATAAGCCACCTAAAGCGGATAGGCAAAGACGCCTAAATCCGAACATGAAAGAAGTAGTAAAAAATGAGATTACTAAACTTCTGGACAATGGAATTATCTACCCTATTTCGGATAGTGAATGGGTTAGTCCAATCCATTGTGTACCTAAAAAGGGAGGCATAACAGTTGTAAGGAATGAAGAAGGTGAATTAATACCTACACGAACCACCACTGGTTAGAGGGTTTGTATAGATTATAGAAATCTAAATAAAGCAACTAGGAAAGATCATTTTCCTCTTCCTTTCATTGATCAAATGATCGAAAGGATAGCTGGTCATGCTTTCTACTGTTTTCTTGATGGTTACTCCGAATTCTTTCAAATATGCATTTACCCGGATGACCAAGATAAAACAACCTTCACATGTCCTTACGGAACATTTGCATATAGAAGAATGCCCTTTGGTCTATGTAACGCACCTGCAACATTTCAAGGTTGTATGACTGCGATTTTTAATGATTCCATTGAAGATATAATGGAAGTTTTTATGGACGATTTTCAGTTTATGGAGATTCTTTTGATTCGTGCCTAGAAAACTTGGATAAAGTTTTGTCTAGGTGTGAAGAAACAAATTTGGTATTAAACTGGGAAAAATGCCATTTCATGGTTGACGAAGGAATTGTTTTAGGTCACAAAATATCTGAAAAAGGATTAGAAGTAGATAGAGCAAAAACCTCAGTAATAGAGAAATTACCCCCTCCAACTACTGTTAAGGGAGTAAGATCATTCTTAGGACATGCTGGTTTTTACAGCAGATTTATTAAGAATTTTTCTGTAATTTCCAAACCACTTACTAATTTACTCATGAAAGATTCTACCTTTGATTTAATGAAGAATGCGTTAAAGCTTTCAAAACATTGAAAACTGCTTTAGTCAGTGCACCTATTATTGCTAAACCCGATTGGGATTTACCATTTGAAATTATGTGTGATGCAAGTGATTTAGCTATCAGATGTGTTTTAGGTCAAAGGAAGGATAAGAAACTTCATGTCATTTATTATGCAAGTCATACACTGTCTGGTGCACAATTAAACTACACCACAACAGAAAAAGAAATGTTAGCTATAGTTTTTGCATGTGACAAGTTTAGGTCATATTTATTAGGTTCAAAAGTTATTATTTATACTGATCATGCAGCATTAAGATATTTATTTGCTAAGAAGGATGCAAAACCGCGTCTAATTAGATGGGTTTTATTGTTACAAGAATTTGATATAGAAATAAAAAACAAAAAGGGAGTAGAAAACCTTGTCGCCGATCATCTATCGAGACTTGAAGATGAAAACGGTCCTATAGGTGAAACTATCGGTATACGAGATGATTTCCCTGATGAACATCTCTATCAAATAAAAAGTGCCATGTCACCTTGGTATGCAGATATTGCTAATTATCTTGCAGCCAATATTGTTCCGGAAGGATTAGATTTCCAACAAAAGAAGAAATTTTTCTTCGATATTAAACAATATTTTTGGAAAGATCCTTTTTTGTTCAAAACTTGTGGTGACGGGATAATTAGGAGATGCGTTGGTGAAAATGAATACGAATCCATAATATCGGAATGCCATTCTAGCTCTTATGGAGGACATAATGGAGTTAACAAGACAGCAGCTAGAATATTTGAAAGCGGTTTCTTTTGGCCTACGATGTTTAAGGACGTCCGTTCATTTATTACTCGTTGTGATAAGTGCCAAAGAACAGGAAATCTAGGAAGGAAAGATGAGATGCCCCTCACAACCATATTAGAAGTTGAAGTCTTCGATATGTGGGGAATAGATTTCATGGGACCTTTTCCCCCTTCCAATGGTAAAACTTACATATTAGTTGCCGTTGATTATGTTTCAAAGTGGGTTGAAGCAATTGCAACCCCGACGAACGATTCTAAAGTTGTCGTTAATTTTCTTGACGATATATTTTGTAGATTTGGTTGTCCAAGAGTTATCGTTAGTGATGGCGGTACTCATTTTATAAACAAGAGTTTTGAAACGCTTATGAAAAAGTATGGAGTACGCCACCACGTATCAACGCCGTACCATCCTCAGTCAAATGGTCAGGCGGAGATATCAAATAGAGAACTCAAATGGATTCTCGAGAAAACAGTTTCATCTTCTAGAAAAGATTGGTCTTCTAAACTCAATAATGCGCTATGGGCATACCGTACTGCATTTAAAACACCAATAGGAATGACTCCGTACCGCTTAGTGTATGGGAAGGCATGTCATTTGCCAGTCGAATTAGAACATAAAGCCTATTGGGCTATTAAAGAACTAAACTTTGATTTACACCAAGCAGGTAAGAAACGTTTGCTCAATTTGAATGAGTTAGATGAGTTACGTCATCTATCTTACGAAAATGCAAAGATTTATAAAGAAAAAGTGAAAAAATGGCACGATGCCAAAATTAAAGTCAAACACTTTAATGTTGGGGATAAAGTGCTGTTATTTAATTCACGACTTCGTTTATTTCCAGGAAAACTTAAGTCCAGATGGTTAGGACCATATTTAGTCGTCAAAACATTCGATTATGGTTCTTTAGAACTGGAAGGTCCTACCGGAGTTCAATTCAAAGTTAATGGTAATCGATGTAAAATCTATTACGAAAATATTTCACAAATTGAAATCCCGTTCGTAACAAGATTATCTGACCAATAAATTACTCAGTTTATCTTACACAGTTTCTTTTGTTTTATTGTTTTTATAATTTTGTTCATTTATTTTATTTTATTTTTTCAAAATGCCATTTTTATGATTAGATGACTTTATGTTATGATTTAAATGCATAAAATATTTCTATTTTATGATTTTAGATTTAATTTTTAGGAAATTAAGATGAATTTGAAGTTTTAGGCAATTCTCTGTCGAGAATTTAGAATTCCCTGCCGAGAATCCCCTTTTAAAGAATAGTCCAAACAGGTTCGAATTTCTCTGTTCATACCGAGAATTTTAAATTCTCTACTGTGAATAGGGAGGTAGCTTCGATGCCTGATTTCTGCAAGGAAATCGCGTGTCGCGACTGCGACTTAGCCATTCTCGGTCGCGACACGCGTAATTTCTGCGCTATCAGGTCTGAAACATCCTAACCCTTTCAACGAACCTCTTGCCAAACGAAACATTAAGTTTCTTCATTCCCGAAAGGTGTAATTTTATACCTTTTCATACTTAAAACAACACCTCTTTTCATCTTCAACTCTTATAAATTAATCCTAGAGGATTCGAGTTCTGTTACAATTCTTTTCATCTTTGTCAGAACTCTGATTTTCTTCGCAAACACCGTTCTTTGCTAAAGTAACACAAACTTTGCACCATGCCTACCAAATACAAACCATCTAGGCACAATGCTGCCTCAATCAACAAACGCCCAGACTTATCCAAACGATATGGGGCGCCTTTTCCTATCTTCAACCACGATGAAGGTAGGCGTTATTGGAATCTCCGTTACAAATTCTTCACCGGAATGTTGTATATGGATGAATTCCTTAACAACCAACTTGGAATTAGTGATGACATGAGCCGCTATATGGAGCGCTAAGGGTGGACAAAATTCGCCAAAATGCGATTTCCAATAATAGGCGATTGGATACTCGAATTCTTCTGTACTGTTCGTTTCACTAACAAACGAAGGGTACGTCTCAGTTTTCATCGAGAAGGCGAAATCTTCACTTTCGTCTATCCCGAGTTGCATGCTAGGTTTGGTTTTACCCCAAGGGATACAATCAAACGTCATCCTGGAAGAGACATGACATCCACGGATGTTTGGAGAATGCTCACTGGATTCTGGCGATTCAATTCAAAACTCGCCTATAATCACTCTTTTCGCTCCAACTCCATGTTGTATCTGCACAAATTCCTGTGTCACAGTTTATTCGGGCGCACATTCAGTAGTGTAGTCCGTGACACAGATCTTTATGTCCTTGGAGATATATTCCAGGGAAATGCAGTGGATTCTTCAAAGATTCTGATGGAGGGTCTTGTCGCCGCTTCTCGATCCAAAGATAAGAAGATTGGGTTCGGCAATATAATATGTGGAATAATTCTCGGTTCAAAGGGTACCATTGATGTTCCCTGGAGTGATGATGAATTTTTCCCGACAATTGACTATGAATTTCTCGAGCACGAAGGACTTGTGAAACGTGTCTTTCGAGCAGGGCCTCAATTTTTGTCTGCACCGGAACGTGAAACTTTCGTGCAGTTTCAAATTGATCGTATTAAGGCTAGAAATATCCCGTTAGATAGGGATGAATATGTAGAATAGTTTATGTTTTTCATTTTATTTTTGTATATATTTTGTTTTGTATTAATTATTGGTTTGTTTTCATTATTTGTACATATGTTTATATAATAAAGATCTTATTTAGTTCAATTCTTAATTTTATTAGACTTATCCATTTGATCCATTATATATACTTAGCATATTTCATATGGGACGATTCTAATTATTCTTACTCAAAATTAAGATAAAAAGGATTCACATGAACTAATATGGTTTTCTATTTTTCCACACATATATCCACATTTAATTCTATTTGTAACTCAATTTATTTTCAATGCATTAAGTTTTCATTTAATCAATTCAATTCATGTATTAAAAATGTAATAACATGCACTTATTATGCATTTAATATGGTTCTCTTAACTTATATACATAAATGAACATTTAAGTTTCATTAATTATTCATAAACCAATTTATTACACTTTAATTCAATTTATTAAGTTTAAACCTTTGGTTTTCCTTGCAATTAATGTCATTTATTTTAGTTTTTAAGTGCAGGAACACTTAATATTAAGTTCAGGAACCATTCCATCAACAAAATTGCACAAACCAAGTCAATAGGCACCCAAATAGGCCATTTTTACCAATTCTCTACCGAGAATTAATAATTCTCGGTATGAGCAGCAAGTTTGGACCGATTTTAGGACGAAAATTCCCTGAACATCGCGTGTCGCGGCCGTGGCTTTGCCATTCGCGGTCGCGACACGTGTATAATTTGCCCATTTTATTCCGATTTTGACACTAAATTTTGCCTATTCCTATTCCTATTCTACCTATTCACCTACCTATACAACCCTATATAAACCTACCTCTTACAAACCTCACATCACCTCTATTTTTACCCAATCCCTTACTCCAAACTCTTCCCCAAAAATCTACTTTTACTCTTCCCAATTTATTCACTCCAATTTCTATCCTCTTTTCTATTTTCAATCACTTCCAATTCAACACCCCCAAACTCATCTTCAAGCTTTACTTTTTCTCACAATTCCTTTTTCTTTTTCTTCTTCTTCTCAAACCCTAAAAACACTAAACACCATCACCATGGTTAGGACTAAGCGTGTTGGTAACAAGCCCGCTGTTACGGAAGCTAATCGCCTTCGGGTTCAATGCGGAGCTTATTTCGATATCTATTCAGAGGAGGAAGCCGCTCGTTTCGAACATTTTTCTCAAGCCGACCGCCAATTTGTCGATATGCACTTCTTAGACTTCCATTCGGTAAGAGCATTAAATTTCTCTACTCGAATTGATGCCTTTATTGAAGCATTGGTTGGCAAGAATTCGTTAATATGCGTTTCCCACGTATTAATGAATATGTAGTGGAATTTTTGGTCACTTTGACCATGAACAAGAAGAAAACCTCAATCTCTTTTAGGAATAATGGTATCACATACACCATTGATTATGATGCAATGGTAAATATGTTTGGTTTCCCTACTTCTAATTTTTATGATAAGCCTAAAGATTTTGATAATGATGCGGTTTGGCAAACTCTTTCGGACCAAGATTATTTTAATTCGAAAAACACTTCAAGCAAGTTGATTAAGGACAATTGTGTGTTCTTCTTTCATAAGTATTTGAGTTTTTCCTTGTTTGGTCGTGTTGAGAGTTCCAAGATTCAGGTTCGGGATTTGTATGTTTTGGATAGTTTGCTTAAAGGCTTGCGGATTGATAGCATTGGTATTTTGTTTGATAATTTGTTCCGTGCTTCGAGGGCTAGTACCATTCAGATCCCTCTCTGTAATTTTATCACCGCTATTGTGTTGGGAGCACGGGGTGAGTTGGCCGATTATGACATGTCCACCTACCGTGGGTATGTTCCGCTTTTGGACATCTCGGCCCTTGAGCGAGCTCATTTATTGCTTCCACAAGGACCTCCCGTCTTTATTTCATATGCTACCCGAATTGCCCATCTTCATGGCACTATGGGTGGTGGCACTTCAAGTTCTCAATTTGTAGGTACCGATGGCGGCGGAGAGGCGGAAGGCGAGGAGGATGAACCACCGGCTCAAGCACAACCCCAAGCACCTCAAGCGGAGGATGATCCGGTAGATTTACGGAGGATTTTGAACCAAATCAATTCCAACAATCGTCAAATGAATTTAAGAATTGATGATTTGGTTGAAAACAACATGGTGATGAATGACAACCTCAACCTTTTGAGGCGTGAACATCGATCGACTCGGCATCGGATGCTTTCCTTTTTCCGACGCCGCAATGTGGAGACGTCACCTACACCTCCCGATTCCCCACCTCAAGCTTAGGTTGTTTTCTTTAATTTTATTATCTTGTTATAATTTGGTACAATTTTCATTTTCATGTGTTTGGTACAATTTTCAATTTTTAAATTTATGTTGAATGTTTCATTTGCACCATTCTTATCTTTATTTCGTATGCTTAATTTTTGTGCTTATTATTCTTGATATCTCGCTTTTGCACCAATGAGGACATGGTCCAATTTAAGTGTGGGAGGAGATGTACATCATTTTCGTTTTTCTAGCACAAATAACAAACGCAACGAATCATTTATAACAAATGCAACGTATTTTGCAACATAAACTTGTTTAAAACGCTATTTTTATTAACTTTACATTTTCATATGTTTTTTAAAATTAATCATAAGTTAATATGATTATTTTTAGGTTATCATTATCGTTAGAAATGATATTTCTATACGGGTAATATTTTTCAAATTTTTCACAAATCTCCGATACGATTTTAAGTAAAAATTGTCTCGAGTGAATATATTTTAATTAAATAAATTCTTTATTTTCAATCTCTGTTTTATATCATGAAATCATGATACAATAAATCTTATTTTAAATTTTCAATTAGGTTTATAGGCATTAAATTGAACTAACAAATTTTAGCTCAGTTTGATTTCGTCTTACATTAACACTAATTGAAGTTTTTTAAGGAAACTTTAGCCATAATACATGTTGAATTTTAAATCAATATAGGATGAATGTTGTTAGACGAGGTGCCGCAGCCTAATCTCCCGGACGGACCGGGGGGTGGACACCTCATGGCGACGTAAGCGGTGATTGGCGCCGAAACAAACCAATCATGGAATCAAGCTGCTCGGCAGGACCGGAGCTCGGAGTATGGAAGAGTCGCCACCCACGAATGGGAAAATGAACACCGATTCCTTGCGGGAGACCGGTGAGGGTTCGGGAAACTTAGGTACGAGCCGAGAAGGCTAGCTCCTTTCCGGAGAAAGGCTACTAGGCACCCCGACATCGCCCGGTTATGAACCACCGGCCTCCTACTCAGCGTGTTAGGCGATAACGGACTAATCGCATATTTCTTTAAGTTTAAAATTCATTTGAAACCTTTTCTTTCTTGTTTTGAAAACCGTTTTGAGCATATATTATTGAAAGCCATTTTGGTAAAGAATCACCCATTTACATCAGTTCAAAATACATAGGAGAGAGAGGGGGGAGAAGAAAGAATTGATTTGTTTACAATGTGATTTATGCTTCGTATTACACACTCACTCTAAACTAAACTCACTTCCCAAAAATGAGTTTATTTACATGGTTCGTACCTTAATCGCCGTTGGAACAATTTAGGTACGTTTCAAACCCCGTTTAATGACGTTCACACGAATCGCCGTTGGAACGACTCTAGCGTTTGAAAATATTGAGATAAAAGTTTTAACAAGAAAACGTGATTAAGCATACAAGTCAATTTATTTTGTTCAAAAAAACATTTAGTTAAGAAAACGATTCAAAAACTCTATTATTTACAATTAAAAGCAATTTTAATTACAAGGTTAGCTTAATCCGTCGTTGGAACGAATTAAGGTTTTAAAACGTGATGTTTTAGGAAGTGATTTAAAGTGATAAGAAAATCTTTTTATTTACACCTTAAGAACATCTAGAAAAGCTTTAATTTAAACCAACAAATTAAACTCTCTTTTTGTGATTTATTTTCCCCTTTTCCACTCAATTAACTCTTTATTCAAACATAATAGACCAATTGAACCAAAACTCACCCAATTAAACCAATTCAAAATGTCAAAGGAGTAAGAAAAGGATATATATATATATATATACATATACATTTTTAGCTAAAAATAATGGTATATCTATAGATTTAAGGAAAGTAAATAAAAGGTAATATAGTACTTTATTACGTACATGTATGATAATAAAAGTAAGAAATATCGAATATAATACATTTTCATCCTAATTAAAACTATGTAAAAATAATGGAAAACCATAAAAAAAAGTTTGATATAAAGGCCTCTCTCGACCGGAAACTTTCAAACTAAAGCCGTTCTCGTCAAGACCAGTGATAAGTATATAGGAAACACCCTCCCTTAAATAAGAGCTAAACCCACATTTTGATAACCCAAAAGAATATATATATATATATACAAATAGTGAGTCAAAACAAATTAAACTTTACATATGGAATAAATAACTACATAATAAATAATTAATGGTTATATGACCCCAAAAATAATTTTTATAATCATATTATATAATTATATACTTATATATGTAAGAATCAAATATCAAAAAGTTGCGAAAATGGGTTAAAAGATGAATTTTCGGTTTCCAGCAGATTACCGACGGAAAATCCGTCGCCAATCTGCTGGTAGTGACAGAAAATGGAGAATTACAGCAGCAGTCCTAAACTTTTCAGATTTATTCAAACACCTTAAATTAGATCTATTCTATCGTTTTGAAACTCCGAACTACCAAAAATGGATCATAGTCTATAACAGGGGTTCTTAAACGATGTTTTTCATTTAAAACGTTATTTAGAAAAATTTTGAAAACTTATAATTACAACGTTTTTAATACCCGAACTACCTTTGAATCGGATCACGGTTCGTATTGGGATATTAAAACGAGGTTTTTATTTTAAAAAAAAACCGAACGTTTGTCTAATACGAGACGAAAATTAAATAAATACGAAAAATTAAATAAAATGTGATAAATAAATAAATAACTAAATAAATAAAATTATAACATAAAAGTAAATAAATAAAGGAAATAAATTAAATAAAATAAAACGAGTCTAGTCCTCGGATAATACCTCAAGTTCGGTATCTGACAGTCGAAGTCGGTCGATTCCACGAGTTGTGATTTTCCGGTTTTTTGTGTTTTGTTTCGTCTTTTTAGTAAAAATTTTAACTTTTGGGAAATTCGGACTTTTTGAGAAAAAAAATATTTTTCTCAAAAAAATTCACTCTCTCTCTCTAAAAATGTGTTGAGTGAGAAGAGCTATCCAAAAATCCTCCTCCTAAATGCATTGGGATCCATGCCTTAAATAGGCAACAGATCCCGGAAGCTTTGGGCGACGCCCAAATAAAATTGGGCGTCGTCCAAAGCCGGTTGGGCGAACGCCCAACTTATGTTGGGCGCTCACCCAACTTTCGTTGGGCGGACGCCCAACATTAGTTGGGTGAGCGCCCAACATGGTTAGGCATACGCCCAACTTCAGTTGGGCGCGCGCCCAACCAGCGTTGGGCGCGCGTGCCCAACTGACGTTGGGCGTTCGCCCAACGATCGTTGGGCGTCCGCCCAACGTCGATGGGCGCTCGCCCAGCGGCTGTCGGGCGCGCACGCCCAGCGGCCATCGGGCATGCGCCTCGTGCTATCGGGCGCGCGCGCCACACGGTCGTCGAGCGCGCGCTCCGCACTGCCGGGCATGCGCGCCCAACGGACATCGAGCGTGCGCCCCGCGCTGCCGGGCGTGCGTCCAACTGTCGTCGGACACGCGTCGGCTGCCGCTAGGCGCTCGCACCACGTCGCTGAGCACTCGCGAGCCATCCACTTGACGACCGCGACTCACATTAACTTTTCTTTTCTTATTATATATTTTTGTTTTAAAACTTCCGGAATCAACCGCTTCGACCGTCTTGTTTACAGGTTTTCGTCACTGGTCCTCCGACTCGGTGTCTACAGTTGCCCCTACTTTCCTATTTTGACAGTGATGTGTGTGTTTTGAAAATGTTTTTTGCTAACGCAACACATGCAATGTAAAACATATAAAAGTAAGAGACACGTAAAGAGTAGGAGGAAGAATACCTGACCTTTGCGCTACGCGTTCCGGCGTCGTTCTCGATTCTTTCCGTCCTTGCCTTTGAATCGGCTGCCGGCGGATGTTCTTCTTACGGACCCTAGCCTAAGTTGACTGCGGGTAAAAATGGCTCAAAAGCAACCTTGGTGCACGACCGCGAGTAAAATGGCTCAAAAGCGATCCCGGCCTACGACCAGGGGGGGGGGAAATGGCTCAAAAGCAACCCTGGTCTACGACCGTGGGTAAAATGGCTCAAAAGCAACCCCGGTCTACGACCGGGGGTAAAATGGCTCAAAAGCAACCCTGGTCCACGACCGCGGGTAAAAATGGCTCAAAAGCAACCCTGGTCCACGACCGCGGGTAAAATGGCTCAAAAGCGACCCCGGTTCACGACCGTGGTAAAATGGCTCAAAAGCAACCCTGGTCCACGACCACGGGTAAAATGGCTCAAAAGCGACCCTAGTCTACGACTGTGGGTAAAATGGCTCAAAAGCGACCCCGGTCTACGACCGTGGGTAAAATGGCTCAAAAGCGACCCTAGTCTACGACTGTGGGTAAAATGGCTCAAAAGCGACCCCGGTCTACGACCGTGGGTAAAATGGCTCAAAAGCGACCATAGTCTACGACTGTGGGTAAAATGGCTCAAAAGCGACCCCGGTCTACGACCGTGGGTAAAATGGCTCAAAAGCGACCCTAGTCTACGACTGTGGGTAAAAGGGCTCAAAAGCGACCCCGGTCTACGACCGTGGGTAAAATGGCTCAAAAGAGATTCCTAGTCTACGACTGTGGGTAAAATGGCTCAAAAGCAACCCTGGTCCACGACCGCGGGTAAAACGGCTCAAAAGCAAAGGTTCTTTCTAACAATTCTGAATTCTTTTAAAACACCGTTGTCTGTATTTTCTCACTAGAGCTAGTGTCTTGGAGGTTTGAATGGTTCGATAGGAACGTCTTTTTCGTCCGGAGTGATTCAAACTAACAATTATTTTTCTGTTGACTGTCGTCTGTATTTTGACTGGTGCCGCTGTTCTGTAAAAATTGGTTGTCGTCTGGAGTTCTATCTTGACATTATTGGTCACTGTCTGGAAGAAGCGCAAGCTGAAACGGACTGCAAATCGGAGGTCTGTGCACCTGGTAATTAATTATTTACTTTTTACCTTTACGTCACATCGTACCTTTTTCAATATTTACGGGAATGTCATTCCCCTTTTCTATATAAGGTGGTGGGGTTTCATTTTAACCCCACACCTTCTCTCTCTTCTCTCTCTCTCTAACTTCTGATTTGGATTATTCTCGGGATGGATTTGGATCAACATGATGGCACGAAGGGCATGGAGGAGGGTTTCGTGAACCTTACTACAGTGGACCCTTTTCAGGACCCCACATCTCATCTGAGTCGGACCCGCTGTAACCAGGTAAGTACTTTCTTACTTACTCGTCTTTTGACTAAATTTCTAGGCTTTAGTATCCCTACTTTGAACATGATTTGCATGCTAACCCCTAGGTTGCCTTAGAAGACCTTAGTTAGAAAACATGAATTTCTTTGCTTGCAAGTAACACTTTATTTGTCTTTTTGGAAGGATGCGAATTATATGCATGTGAATAGTAAAACTACGAACAATGCTTGCCAATAGTAAACAAAAAACGTGAATAGTGCACGTGAATAGTATACGTGAATAGTAAAAATGTGAATAATGCACGTGAATAGTAAAAACTTGACTAATGCACGTGAATAATGCATGTGAATAGTAAAAACATGAATAGTGCACGTGAATAGTAAAAACATGAATAATGCACGTGAATAGTAAAACTCGAATAATGCACGTGAATAGTAAAAACTTGACTAATGCACGTGAATAGTAAAAACTTGAATAATTCTCTTTGCCAATGCGGACGAGAGTATATCAAAGAATAATGAATTAATCAAATCCTATGCAAACAACCCTAAGGGAGAGATTTCACAAAATGACGGTCCAAATTGACAAGATGTCTCTAGGTTAGATTTGACCGAAAGAATAGCTAGATTAACGTGCTTTCATCAGATGCAAGCCTAGGAACAACATTTAAACTTACCTGTTTCGTTCTTTCCAGTTCATCGACATTTCCGGGACTACGGCAGATATTCATGTGTGGTATTCCATGCTAGGCGCCGCGGCGAGAGCCCGTGTGCGAGAGTTGGGCTTTGAGCCCTTTATTTTAGCGCTGTCCCGCGCCAACGGGGTGTGCGACCGTTTCGGCCTACGGGCCTTATGCGAGAGATGGGTTGACTCGACCCACACCTTCCACCTCTCGTTCGGGGAGATGACGATCTCGCCCCGCGACTTCTCTTTACTGATCGGGCTGTGGGGGAGTGGTACTCCGGTTCCCTTCTCCTTTGATACGATGCGTCCACGGGTTGACCATGCCAGGTTGGCTGCTTTGATCGGGCCGGGAGTTTACACGGGTGTCAAATCCACCCCGGCGAAGTTCATCACTACCTCGGGGCTTTTGAGTCGTAGGGACTTTTGTGGGACCGACGACACTGATCTGGCTATCCGCAGCTTCTTGATATATGCTTTAGGCGAGACGATCTTCCGCACCAAGAGCGGGACGATACATGCGGGTCTTATTCAGGCCTTCAGTGATTTGGACGCGGTGGCATCTTACGATTGGGCAGGAGCGGGTCTAGCTTACCTGTACAAGTTTTTGGATCTGACTTGTCGGAAGTGCAAGGACTTCGGCGGTTACACTTTTGCTCTTCTGGTACGTGGTTCATCCTTAACTTGCCCCTTTTATCTTCTTCGCGCCTTCTGTTCATAACCTTTGTTTTTACAAGCAGGTTTGGGCCTACGAGAGGCGGATTCTTCCCAGCGAGCGTCGACGCAGGCCACGGGTAGTGAAGCCCCCACTTATGGCTCGGTGGAGGGAGTTCGGTCTAGGTACCGGGGAGAGGCAGACGGTGGCACATCTCCTAGATTGGATTTATTCACGGACCTTGGGGCAGGTAAATATCTTCTAATCGCGCTAGATTTTTGATTGATCAGACCTGACTTTTTCTTTGTGCTTTCAGATTAGATTCAGGTGGGACGACCTTGACTTTGGTCCCGATTACGCTTACGTCACCCTGATCCAGGAGCAGCAGAGCGTGCTTACCGGCCCTTGCGTGCGAGCATGGTACTTGGGCGACCGGGGCATCACCGGGGTTAGTGCCTCGCATTGGACACCAGGCGAGATCCCTGTCTCCATGTTTGCGGTGCAGACTATGCCCTTATCGATCATTCATCGGGATTTGACTCGCCGCTTTGCTGGTAGAGATGTATGGGTTCATGCCGGGGGCCGTGTTCTCTATTTATCGACATTATTGAGCGCGAGGGATGCCTCACCGGTGGCGATGGAGGTGGACCCTATGGCGGACGTGTTTTCGGGGGAGGCTGTCGCTGCAGTGTTTGGTCGGGAGGCGGTTCCGGTGAGTGGTTCGGCCTATTTATTTTTATTTACGAGATGGTCAGTGGTGTTTATTGTGTCTCTACTTACAAAGGGTTCCTGGAGGAGTGCCCACACATCAGACTTCTTCGATGGTGCCCGAGCTCAGACGTCTGCGAGCGAGCCGCCCTATTATGTTGGCGAGTCCTCCGGCGTCGCCCGACCGAAGAGGTCCCTTTTGGGCGTACCCCTCCCTGACTTTGGGAGGGATTTCGTGACAGTTTGCTATGACCAGTCCGGAGTGGCCTATGCCGGTGTCGAGATGGCCCCTCCTGCCTTTACGTTGAGGATACCGTTTGATCCCTCAGACGCTCTCCAGACTTCGAGGGAGACCGGCACCGATTATGTGGGGCTATCTGGTTTCTTTAAAGATCGACTCAGCTTGCGTTGCGCCAGCCACCTGGTATGTATCTTTATTTTATTTTAGTGTAGTGGAATGTATGCACATGTGTATGTATGACTTCTATTCTAGTCTGTATTTCATTTTTATATCTGTTTTTTCTTCTTTTTTTTTTTTTTTTTTTTTTTACAGAGCGATCTCCGTGCACATGAGCTGAGACAGAGCGAAGCGCTGCGGGAGGCTGATGACAGGGTTGGCTAGGTGTATCGGGAGAGGAACGACCACTGGTCCGGGGTGATGCGGGCGGAGACCGCGGGATGCCTTGCTGTTGAGGAGAGGGTGCAGGAGGAGATCGCGGGTCGCCTTGCTGTCGAGGAGAGACTTCGAGTCACCGAGGAGACCCTATCTGCGGAGCGGGCGTCACATCTGAGGGACTTTGAGGCCCACTAGGATTTCCCTCCTTATTAGGCTTATCATGTATAGCTTCGTAGCTTTTATTAGAATTACCCCGATGTATAGCTTGTGTATAGGGAGTGGGGTAGATAGTACGTAGGGTTTTTATTGTGAAAAGAAAGGTAAGAAATGTATAACTCATGATTCATATTATCTTGCATTCAGTAAATTATAACGATCCCAATCATTCTCTTCAAATATACTCATGCTTTTATTTATTTACAAACAACAGAAATATTTAGCCTCTTATACATTATTTTTATAATTGCTCAAGATATAACTACCGTTACCAAGACCTGCCTTTTTTCGGTTTTCAGATCCCAGCGATTTTTTTGTCTCTCCTTTTACTATCCCGGAATTTTCAAATGAGTGCCCTTTCGGGTTTTCACCCATTGGGATGTCCCTTATTGTTGCATAGGCCGCCCTTTGCGGGTTTTCGACCTATCGGGAATATTTTTTTTTTTTTTTTTTTTTTACGAAAAGTACTTCTTAAGCCTATCCAGATTGGTAGGTTCGGAGAACTCCATACCGTCCATAGTAGTTAACTTCACCGCTCCTTTGCTTAGTATCTTCTTCACGAAGAACGGCCCTTCCCAGTTTGGCCTAAACTTGCCCCTCGGATCGGTGTGCGTCACACGGATCTGTTTTAGCACCATATCCCCTTCTTTGATAGGGCTGGCCTTGACCTTTTTGTTGAAGGCTCGGGCCATCCTTCGCTGATATAACTGCACATGGTAAAGGGCCTCCATCCTTTTCTCGTCCACCAATGCTAACTGTTCATACCGCTTCTTCACCCATTCCGTCTCGGGAATCTCTACTTCTACTGCGATTCTCAACGATCTCTTTTCAACCTCAATCGGGAGAACGGCTTCTGCACTGTATACCAAGGAGAACGGCGTTGCCCCAGTTGACGTTCTAACTGTCGTGCGATAAGCCCATAAAGCGAGCGGAAGCTGTTCGTGCCAGTTCCGATGCGATTCTACTGTCTTTACGAGTATCCTTTTAAGGTTCTTATTAGCTGCCTCTACTACGCCATTAGCTTGCGGACGATACGGAGAAGACCTATGATGTTCAATACCGTACTCTTGGAATAGACTTTTCACTTCTCCTTGAAACTGGACCCCATTGTCCGTGATCATATGATGAGGCACTTCGAACCTGGTGATCAAGTGCTTTTCAATGAACTTCCTCATTTGTTTAGACCCCAACTTGCTAAATGATTCTGCCTCCACCCACTTGGTGAAATAATCAATAGCGACTGCAATGAATTTGTGCCCGTTCGAAGCATTAGGCCTCACCTCTCCGATAATATCAATGCCCCAAGCCGCAAACGGCCAAATGGGTGCTAACACGTGCAGTTCCATAGCTGGTAAATGATTATAATCTCTGTGGATTTGACAATCATGACATTTCTTCGCATATTCGTTACAATCTCTTTCCATGGTGAGCCAATAGAAGCCTTGCCTTATGATTTTCTTTGCCAATACAGCCCCTCCCATATGGGCTCCACAAATTCCTGAGTGTACTGACTCCATTGCCTCACGGGCTTCTCCCGCATCCAAGCACCTCAGTTGTAAACCATCGGTGTGCCTTTTGTAAAGCAAGTCGTTGTGGATGACGAACTGTTGTGCTAACCTTCTAATCACAGCCTGATCCCTAAGTTCTGATTCTGCCGGGTATGTTCCACTCTTCATGAAGTTTACGATATCGAAATACCAAGGTTTTTCATCTGCCCCCAACAGCATTACATCTTCGTAGCATGGTTTGTGAGACCTTCTCAACACCAAAGGCTTCGAGGCAAGGTTCCGAGGATTATCCCATACTGACACCAAAGTGGCCAAAGCATCCGCTGCCTGGTTCCGTGCTCGAGGAATATGATAAAAACGACATTCATTGAATCTTTGCGCCAATCCCTCCAACTGGTCTAGGTATGGACGCAACCTTTCTTCCCTCACTTCCTATTTTCCCTGCGCTTGTTCGATAATCAGTTTTGAGTCGCCCTAGATTTCAACATATGATGCTCCCAGTGCTGCTAATGACTCCAACCCGTAGATGCACGCTTCATATTCGGCCATATTATTGGTGAGAGGGAAGGATAGCTTCTTTGCCATTGGGATCCTTTCTCCTTCTGGTGAGATAAGTAGCACCCCTACTCCGGCTCCATTCGAATTAACTGCTCCATCGAAGAACATTTTCCATGGTATAACTTCTATTGCGTTCAAGTGCTCATCGGGGAAATCATAGTTTATCTCTTCCTCTTCTGCGTTCAGAGGTTGGTTGGCCAGAAATTCTGCTACGGCTCTCCCCTTGACAACCTTCTTCGTTACATATTCGATATCAAATTCGGACAAAAGCAACAACCATCGGGCTAGCTTCCCTTTTAGAGACGGAGTTCGGTACAGATACTTCACGGGATCCATCCGGGAAATAATGATCACTTTGTAAGATTGAAAATAGTGCCGTAGTTTCTTTGTTAGCCATACTACTGCCATGCACGTCTTTTCGATCATGTTATACTTAAGCTCGTATTCCAGGAACTTCTTACTCAGATAATACACCGCATGCTCCACACCGGTGTCACCTTCCTGGGCCAGCATTGCCCCAATAGATCGCTCCTCGATCGCTACATAGAGGAGAAGCGGTTTTCCAAGTTTAGGCGGTCTCAGAACTGGTGGATTAGACAAGTAGTTCCGGACGTTCTCTAAGGCTTGTTGACACTTATCATTCCAAATCGTGGGTTGATCCTTCCGTAGCAACTTAAAGATCGGCTCGTAGATTGCAGTGAGTCTTGCTATGAACCGACTGATATACTGGACCTTCCCCAGAAACCCCCTCACTTCCTTCTCATTCTTTGGTGCCGGCATTTCTCGTATGGCCTTCACTTTGTCGGGATCTACCTCAATTCCCTTGTTTCCGATTATATAGCCTAAGATTTTCCCCGACGAAACGCCGAAGAAGCACTTCTTCGGGTTTAACCTTAGTTTGAATTCTGCAATTCAGGCCAAAAACTTCTCAAGTGCAGCGAAATGCCCCTCTCTTTTCTCCGATTTGACCATCATGTCATCCACATAAACTTCTACCTCTTTGTGTATCATATCATGGAACAGTGTCGTAGCCATTCGCTGGTAAGTTGCCCCGGCATTTTTCAAACCAAACGGCATCACCCTATAGCAGTATGTTCCCCACTCAGTTGTGAACGAGGTTTTTGCTTTGTGTTTCTCGGCTATCTGAACTTGCATGTAGCCCATGAAACCGTCCACATTCTTGTGTAAGACGCTCGATGTTGCATTGTCGATCAACACGTCAATATGAGGCAGCGCGAATTCATCTTTGGGGCACGCCTTGTTAAGATCTCTATAATCGACGCACATTCTTACTTTGTCGTCCTTCTTTGCGATGGGCACTACATTTGCGACCCAAGGGGGATAGTCGATTACTTCGATGAACCCTGCTTCTAACTGCTTCTTCACTTCTTCTTTGATCTTATCTGCCCATTCCGATCTCATGCGTCGGAGTTTCTGCTTCACGGGCTTCGCGTCGGGGTATGTTGGAATACGGTGAGTTACGATTGATTGATCGATTCCTGGCATGTCTTCGTACGTCCAAGCAAACACTATTTCGTATTTTTTAATTATTCTCTCAAATTTTTTCCTCTCTTCAATAGTTAATTCTTGAGCAATTTGTATAAGTTTAGGATTTTCATCCGTGCCAAGATTGAAAGTTGACATTCCTATTGTATTGATTTCAAATGTAGGCATGTTATATGAATGAGAATGCATGGAATGATCACGATCAAGATCAAGCAAGTAAGCAAAATCAGAATTCATTTCATTGATAGTGTTGGTGAGTACATCATCAGACTCAAACAAAGCAGTAATACAATTTTCATCGTCAGGGTTCTCGGGTTTCTCATAGGCTTTGGAGGTACCGGGTTCATCTATCGCTCCCACAGTTGCTTCAATAGTGATCACCTGCTCCTCGGCATTCAGGTCTAACATCATGATCTCCTCAACAAAGCAGCTCGCCTCTCCTTTGCCCCAGCTGGTTACATCATTGAAGATCTCAAAGCCCGACAGAATCTTTCCTTCGGCGCTAGTCCATGACTCGGGAGTCCCCGAATAAACCTTTCCGTGCCCCTCATTCACAAAATACTTCCTTAGGTCCACTTTTCCTTCATTACTTGCGTTGGACGGACCTCCCAGCTCATATCCCAAACCCCTCCGGGTTTTCTGACTCTTGAAATCCAGAAATTCTGGCAACCCTTGATGGTGTGCTCCCAAGCCCATACCGGGGATGAAACCCCCTTCATCATTTTCACCACATCGGAGGTCATGCTAGACTCGTAGATCCCAGAAACTTGGAATCCGGAGAAAAGTTGAGGCTCGATTCCCAATGCCGCCACCGAACTCAATTTCTCAGCTCCAATTGTCACTATCTCCTCCCCGAAGGGGAATTTGATCATTTGATGGAGCGTGGAGGGCACACCTCCCAACTTGTGGAACCATGGGTGTCCCAACGACACGGCAAAGGTCACCGGGATATCCAGCACCGTGAATTCTGTTTCCTCCTCGTGCGGCCCCACTTTCAGCTTGGCCTTAAAAACTCCTTCGATGTGCCTACGGCTATCATCATAGGCCCTGATCACGGTTTCCGAGGCAGTCAAATCTCCTCTTTCTACCCCCAACTTGGACAAAAGTTTTAGTGGACAAACATTAATGGCCGATCCATCATCGACCATCACACAGCTAGTCTTCTTCCCGTTAATTTCAGCTCGGATGTACAAAGGCTTGTTGTGAGCCTTCCCCTCTTCTGGGAGATCTTCGTCAGTGAACGTGATTTCGGTCTTCTTCCGGGCCATAATTGCCCCTACTAAAGCTGCCGGCTCAGTATCGGTAGAAATAACCAAATTCTGCAGCTCTTTCATCAGATTTTCACGGTGGTACTTGGAATGGCATAGGACTTCCCACACCATAGATTTAGCTTGTGTTTTCTTCAACTGCTCGAGGACTTGGTCATCTGGCTTGGGAGCCGATCCTTCCCCTATCTCAGTCTCAACCATAGGTGCCTTTTGCCTCGGCCACTCGACCTGATCTTGTCATGACGGCGATTTTCGGCTCATCATCAGATTCATCCCAAATATTGATAGGAATTCTCCGATCAGTATCCTCCTCGTCCGAGGAACTTTCCCAAATGTCCACAATCATCAGATCCATTACGTGAGGAACGTTTGAATTCAAATAAAAGGGATCCGCTGATCCATACACAGCCCAACCTATCAAATCATCATAATCCCTGAGGGATACTCTACTCATCCTCCTTGCTGCCAACGGAATTGCGCCTCTCTGTATGCACATGAGCTGCACCTTATCACTCATCGTTTCATGACACTACTCATAGCGGTGCCTCCACCTCCTAATATAATCCACGAATGGTTCCTCGGGGAATTGCCTGATCCTATCTAGATCTTCCAGGGATCCCGTCCATGGAACATACATCTCGTATCTCGCCACAAAAGCATCCCTAAGCGGTATCCAATGACCCATTTCCTCCTCTGATAGGCCTTGGTGCCACAACAAGGCTTCTCCCATGAGGGTTTCCGGGAAATGTTCATGCAATTCACATTGAGGGAACCCGGCGTCATACATATGGTTGCGGAATATCCTCGCATGCTCAA
The DNA here is from genome assembly GCF_963576675.1 of Euphorbia lathyris. Taxonomy (NCBI): domain Eukaryota; kingdom Viridiplantae; phylum Streptophyta; class Magnoliopsida; order Malpighiales; family Euphorbiaceae; genus Euphorbia; species Euphorbia lathyris. The sequence goes on from NC_088916.1 coordinate 83,710,757, forward strand.
TAGGATCTCGGTATCCACCATTCCTAGGCATTGCCAATACTGCCTCGGGTGTTTCATAAGAGGGCGAGTCCGGGGTTTGATCCACAAGCATCCATACTGTGTACTCTTTGATAAACCTTTTCGTCATCGCGGCCCAATCGCGCTTAATATGCATTGGGAGAGACATATACCACATCAGCGGCTCCCCCATTAGTGAATTGCAAAACAGGTCAGTGATCTCTTCTTCCTTAAAACCCAAAGGTCCCATGGCCGATAAGTAGAAGTGAAGATGTTCCATCGGATCCTTGTTGCCATTATACTTACTGACCCTCGGTAACGGACGCTTGATAGGTCCAATCTGCATCGCAAAGCGCTCTGCGGTCCTGTCCTTAGCTCTCTGGTACTTTTCTAGGAATAAATCTGACAGCCGCTCCCAATCATGCTTGCAGGAGTCGGGCAACGAGTGGAACCATCCCAAAGGCTCACCTATTAACGAATGATAGAACAACTGAGCAATCTCGTCCACCCCGAAGGATTCAACAAACATATCGTGCATATATTCACGCAAGTGCACATCGGGATCCTCTCCACCACTAAACAGACCCAATTCTGGCACAATAGTCCGAGATGGCCCTTCCCCAGTCTCTTCGGCACTATCTTCATCATACGATGCTCCACTGTCCAAACCTTCATCCATCGGTTCACCTTCATGTTCCTCGCCAAGGAAGGACACATATAGACCATTTCCTACATTTCTCCTTTCGTCGGAGTCCAACAACTCCTCTTCATTTTCCTCGAAGGATTCCATCACTACACTTTCTTTCAGACCGACTCCGATTATGCTCACCCTATGATTAGGCAATGGATTACGCCTAGTGGAAGGGTTCGCTGATGAAGGATCAGCTATCTTCTTTTCCTCAATCAAATCTTGGATCTCGTGCTTCAACCTCTCACAGTTCTCAATAGTATGCCCATAACTACTGTGGAATTCACAGTATCCCCTAGCTTGTATCTGTTGAGTGGGCGGAGCTTTGTTATAAGGAGCAAGAGCTTTCAACAACCCCTTTTTCTATAATCGTTCGAAAACTTTTGCGTAGGTCTGATCGAATTTGGCGAACTGCCTCTTTTCGATAGCATTAAGATCAAGCACTTTCACTGCTGCAGATTCTGCACTCGCACTTGGCCCTCCAGCACTATATCCAGACTTCGTCCACTTGGTATAAGCTTTCTTTGGTTTTCCGTCCCCCTCAACTTTCAAGGCGCAACTATACATTTGGTTGAAATCGGTAAAAGGCATGTACCGCAGCTCATTCTTAATATACGGCAATGTGTTACCGACTACCATTCGGATCTGATCCTGCTCAAGCGGCTTCTGCTTCATAACCGCGGCCTTGGCCCTCCATCTTCTTACAAAATCGGAAAAAGATTCCCCAGTCTACTGCTTAGTGCTCTCAAGTTCCTTCAAAGTGACCTCAAGCATGGTGTTGAAGCTATACTGAGCGATGAATGACTTCGCTAACTCTTTCCAATCCCTCTTCGTCACCATTGGCAGCGCATGAAACCATGTGAGGGCAGCCCCCTCTAGATAAGTGTTAAACAGCCCCAGGACTTGATCCTCAGTCAGGATCATGTGCTTCATCACCGCAACATACTGATTCATATGGGCCGTGGGATCCCCAGTTCCATCGAACTTCTTCATGTCCGGGAGCCGGAATTTCAAGGGCAAAGCCGTTGCCGACAAGCAGTTCTTCAAATTATAAAAGTCTTGACTCCCGGAACTTCTCCCACGCAAATCCTGCACTTCCTGAGTGATGTGCTGCTTCCACTCCTCTTCCTTAGCCTTCTCTTTCTCAAGCTATTTCTGGATATAATCCTGATAGTCATCCTCGTTCCCGAAGCGGGGACCGGTGTTCACTTCATTATCAGCGCGTTTGCTACCACTCTTGTTATCCTTCAATGCTAGCTCAGCGAGCTGGGCCAGAATTGCGGCCAACTGATCATTAATGTTGTTCACAGAGTTTTCCAATTCGGCCACCTTTTCGTCGGTCGCAGACATACTGGCAGAAGACTGAGTATACTCGGACGAAGATGATTCAGAAGCCACAACTGCCGACTCAGAATTGTCAATTTGTAGCTGATCAAATTGCCTGACTAGCCGGTTACTCTCGCGAAACCACAACCGCTTAATGATGAAGTCTGCGCGAACGGTATCCATTAGTATGTATGCATGATTTTATATGCATGATTCGTGGTGTGTGCGTTTATTATTTACGGATATATAAGATAAGAAGAACAAACGTTAGTCGAATTACACGTATCACAACATCTCTCTTCCACCCTTATTCCTCCACACACTCGATGGTCTAAGTCTCACATTGCGGTCCAGGGGACGCGTGATGCCGACGATTTATTGCGGAAAAGTAAATCACTCATCAGACAATACAGTTCGTTTTGACGTATCAACGTTCAGTGACTAAGATATCGACCAATTTGGATTATCCTTTCGGGATAACTCGTCTTTTGTCATTTTGCGAGACGCATTAGTTCGGGTTTTGACTCCCTTTTAGCGCATCTCGGTTTTTAGACGTGGTACGAGTTATTCTTTCAGTCCAATCGTTCGTTATTGACAATGACTCGTTCCCTTTTATTCGCGTGGGTTCGTGTCTCGATTTTTGGATTACGACGGGATCTTTTGGATCTATCGAGAGATGTAACCACGTGTTCATTCAGTGATGAAAGCACTTTTCATTTTAGGGAACGGACTCATCGCATAACGTGTTTGTTTTTAGCGTTAAGAATCCGTTTGCTCGTTTTGGCCACGTAAAAAGACGGCGAGTCTTATTTGAGCGCACGGTAATCTTTCGGCTAGCAACAATTCTTTATTCTTTCCCATTTACGGGATATATCATCCTAGCGTGGTTATAAAAAGTCAACGTTTCGTTTAATCGCATGCTTATTCGAAGCAGGGATATTACCGTCCTTCTCACTTTGGTACGAACTGAACAAACACGCAGATCGGGCCATATTTCTTGTAGTTTTGGTAACGATCGAAATGATCGAGCCATTAGTCAAATCCACAGTCTCGTCCATATGGCACAATTATGCGGTTTGGTTTAATTCGGCTTCGTGATTTTTAAGCGGCGTATATACCAGTTCGAGGCACGTATTAACGATATTGGTTCATTTTCTTTAACTATCCTCGGGATGGATATATATCATGGATACAGAATGACTTTGGTCGTTTGTTTATCTTTGCTTTTCTTTTATTTTCTTAGTCACTTTTGCGGACACATCCATTTCTCTCAAGAACAACACAAGGCATAACGTAAGAGCTCGTCTTTTATTCGGAAGGCACGGGCCACGTTTGCGAAACTCTTTACGTTACAACGGGGTTGTTCAAAAACAGAAATGTTCTTCGTTTTCGTTCTGTCATAATCTATTTAAAGAATGTGAATAGCGGCTACCGTTAATATAGTCTTTTGAATCGAGATATAACTATCCTTAATATCAAACCGATTTGAACTAATACGTGCTTACGTCACAACGCATTTCCTGAACATGTGCCTTCTTCGGGATACGGAAAGGGACCAGACGGGTCACACAAGTTCATTCATACGAGATGACTAAGTCGTCTTTAGTTCGAATCGTTTCGATGTTTTGGGGTAGTTTACATATCGGTTTAAGAGTATATATTAACGTGTCGTTTCATTTTCTTTACATATTTTAGGATTGGACACGTATCATGGAAATTTGAAAACACGAACTGATTCATTTATCACATCAAAAATGGTAACGGGTAATCATATGGCAACTTCTAAGGCTACTATATGCTGACACGGCTGATCGCGGGACCTCACAGGACCGCACAAATTCGCCCATAACGAATGGATGGGGACCCTTTCGCGCCTTACTGTAAGGGGGAACTTACACTAGCCTCTTTCGAGCGACGAATGGACTCTCGTTAGAGGTTTCGCGGAAATTACCCAAAAGGTTTGCAATAATGCTTGTGAATGCATACGAAAAGAAATAATACGATCCGTCCCCGTTAAGGGCTTAATACACGCCTTCCGGAATCAAATTTCTCGCTTCCCCAGCAGAGTCGCCACTTGTTAGACGAGGTGCCGCGGCCTAATCTCCCGGGCGGATCGGGGGGTGGACACCTCATGGCGACGTAAGCGGTCATTAGCGCCGAAAGCAACCAATTGTGGAATCAAGCTGCTCGGCGGGACCGGAGCTCGGAGTATGGAAGAGTCGCCACCCACGAATGGGAAAATTAACACCGATCCCTTGCGGGAGACCGGTGAGGGTTCGGGAAACTTAGGTATGAGCCGAGAAGGCTAGCTCCTTTCCGGAGAAAGGCTACTAGGCACCCCGACATCGCCCGATTATGAACCACCGGCCTCCTACTCAGCGTGTTATGCGATAACGGACTAATCGCATATTTCTTTAAGTTTAAAATTCATTTGAAACCTTTTCTTTCTCGTTTTGAAAACCGTTTTGAGCATATATTATTGAAAGCCATTTTGGTAAAGAATCACCCATTTACATCAGTTCAAAATACATAGGAGAGAGAGGGGGGAGAAGAAAGAATTGATTTGTTTACAATGTGATTTATGCTTCGTATTACACACTCACCCTAAACTAAACTCACTTCCCAAAAATGAGTTTATTTACATGGTTCGTACCTTAATCGCCGTTGGAACGATTTAGGTACGTTTCAAAACCCCGTTTAATGACGTTCACACGAATCGCCGTTGGAACGACTCGAGCGTTTGAAAATATTGAGAAAAAAGTTTTAACAAGAAAACGTGATTAAGCATACAAGTCAATTTATTTTTTTCAAAAAAAACATTTAGCTAAGAAAACGATTCAAAAACTCTATTATTTACAATTAAAAGCAATTTTAATTACAAGGTTCGCTTAATCCGTCGTTGGAACGAATTAAGGTTTTAAAACGTGATGTTTTAGGAAGTGATTTAAAGTGATAAGAAAATCTTTTTATTTACACCTTAAGAACATCTAGAAAAGCTTTAATTTAAACCAACAAATTAAACTCTCTTTTTGTGATTTATTTTCCCCTTTTCCACTCAATTAACTCTTTATTCAAACATAATAGACCAATTGAACCAAAACTCACCCAATTAAACCAATTCAAAATGTCAAAGGAGTAAGAAAAGGATATATACATATATACATATACATTTTTAGCTAAAAATAATGGTATATCTATAGATTTAAGGCAAGTAAATAAAAGGTAATATAGTACTTTATTACGTACATGTATGATAATAAAAGTAAGAAATATCGAATATAATACATTTTCATCCTAATTAAAACTATGTAAAAATAATGGAAAACCATAAAAAAGGTTTGATATAATAAGTATATAGGAAACACCCTCCCTTAAATAAGAGCTAAACCCACATTTTGATAACCCAAAAGAATATATATATATATATATATATATATATATATATATATATATATATATATATATATATATATATATATATATATACAAATAGTGAGTCAAAACAAATTAAACTTTACATATGGAATAAATAACTACATAATAAATAATTAATGGTTATATGACCCCAAAAATAATTTTTATAATCATATTACATAATTATATACTTATATATGTAAGAATCAAATATCAAAAAGTTGAGAAAATGGGTTAAAAGATGAATTTTCGGTTTCCAGCAGATTACCGACGGAAAATCCGTCGCCAATCTGCTGGTAGTGACAGAAAATGGAGAATTACAGCAGCAGTCCTAAACTTTCCAGATTTATTCAAACACCTTAAATTAGATCTATTCTATCGTTTTGGAACTCCGAACTACCAAAAATGGATCATAGTCTATAACGGGGGTTCTTAAACGATGTTTTTCATTTAAAACGTTATTTAGAAAAAATTTGAAAACTTATAATTACAACGTTTTTAATACCCGAACTACCTTTGAATCGGATCACGGTTCGTATTGGGATATTAAAACGAGGTTTTTATTTTAAAAAAAAACCGAACGTTTGTCTAATACGAGACGAAAATTAAATAAATACGAAAAATTAAATAAAATGTGATAAATAAATAAATAACTAAATAAATAAAATTATAACATAAAAGTAAATAAATAAAGGAAATAAATTAAATAAAATAAAACGAGTCTAGTCCTCGGATAATACCTCAAGTTCGGTATCTGACAGTCGAAGTCGGTCGATTCCACGAGTTGTGATTTTCTGATTTTTTGTGTTTTTTTTCGTCTTTTTAGTAAAAATTTTAACTTTTGGGAAATTCGGACTTTTTGAGAAAAAAACTATTTTTCTAAAAAAAAATTCACTTTCTCTCTCTAAAAATGTCTACAGTGAGAAGAGCTATCCAAAAATCCTCCTCCTAAATGCATTGGGATTCGTGCCTTAAATAGGCAACGGATCCCGGAAGCTTTGGGCGACACCCAAATAAAATTGGGCGTCGCCCAAAGCCGGTTGGGCGAACGCCCAACATGGTTGGGCGCGCGCCCAACTGACGTTGGGCGTTCGCCCAACGATCGTTGGGCGTCCGCCCAACTGACGTTGGGCGTCCGCCCAACGTCACTGGGCGCTCGCCCAGCGGCTTCCGGGCGCGCACGCCCAGCGGCCATCGGGCGTGCGCCTCGCGCTGTCGGGCTCGCGCGCCCCACGGTCGTCGAGCGCGCGCTCCGCACTGCCGGGCATGCGCGCCCAACGGACATCGAGCGTGCGCCCCGCGCTGCCGGGCGTGCGTCCAACTGTCGTCGGACACGCGTCGGCTGCCGCTAGGCGCTCGCACCACGTCGCTGAGCACTCGCGAGCCGTCCACTTGACGACCGCGACTCACATTAACTTTTCTTTTCTTATTATATATTTTTGTTTTAAAACTTCCGGAATCAACCGATTCGACCGTCTTGTTTACAGGTTTTCGTCACAGGTCCTCCGACTCGGTGTCTACAAATGTGCTATTTTTTTTCCCAAATTACAATTTTATAATTCATATTAATTAATCAATTAGTTGAATTCTTAACTTTTGGTCACGATTGAGACCAACCTTATCACAATCGAGGTATGAAAGGGAAGAATAATTAAGTACCGTTTACTTTTGGCCACGGTTGCGACCACCCTTATCACAATCGAGATATAGAAGGAACGTTTAAAGAAAAAAATAATAAATGTGTTTAAGTTTAAAGTAACGATTGTGTCCACCCATGGCATGGTCGGTACCTCTTAAGTAAACACTAAGCAAAGTAAAAATACGTATAAGGTTACGGTTGAAACCACCCTTATTTCGGGCGTAACCAAGACAAAAAAATAATAAAAATTAAAATCAAGTAATTCATTTTAATATATCTCATATATTAGTCTAGGTTTGGGAAAGAAAATTTTAGTGCTTTGAAATGCTTTGAGATGAAAGATTCAATAACATGCGTGCTTATTTCGTCCCGAATGCTTCAATACAAAAATTTGAAATACAAGACGAATGATATATCGTATTTATACTGAGTTAGTTTTATATTTTGCGTATAAATTTGCCATGCGAAGTTAGTCTTTTCGGCTTAACTAATTTAAAAGGTAATACAGAGATATATGTTTTATTTTCATAAAGAGATTAGTTAGAGAATGAATTCAGTGAAATTTTGCTCAGGACTAGCAAAAGATTAAGTGTGGAGATTTGTTAAGACCAAAATATACCTAAAATATCATCAATAATTACATCAATATTGTTACGAATTTATGCTATTTATACCTATTTAGAATACTTACTCCCGAATATGTTTCTTTCATGCAAGGTACATAAATATTTGGTAAAATCCAAAAAGGAGTAAAAAGAGCTCAAAAATAGAAGAAAAGCCCTACAAAAGGAGTCGAAGACGACGAAAATTAATAACGCCAAGTCGAGGACACGAACGAGAGCCAAAGAAGTGAAAAATGCTCCGTGCCGCGACCGCGACCCCCAATATTCACGGTCTCGACACGCGTCCCTCAGCCTCTCCTTCCCTTCGTCCGAAGTACAAATTGTTGCTCCCCCATTCTCAGTAGAGAATTTAATATTCTCGGTACGAGCAGGAGATTTTAGAAGCCTAGTTACACACTTTCGTTTTTGACGAAACGCGATCGTTTGGGTGGATAAAGACGTCATTTCGCAGCAGACACGATCCTTCACAACGGACACGACACTTCAATCAAGACTCTTCAACATCTATAAATAAAGAGTTGATGGAGAGTTGAGATATAATGATATATGTGTAGAAGAAAGAGATTAGTGTAGAATTTATGCAGAAATTCCGAATCAAGTGATTCAGAAGTTAGATTTCGATTATGTTCAAAAGCAATATGATGTACACACATTGTTTACTAAATAATAACAAATTCAGTAACGTTTAGACATTGTTCAAGTTTAGTTTACATTTTGGTAGTAGACCGACCCAGTCTCTATTACGAAGATTCAACGAGAAGATTGAGTAGAGGATTCGCCCCTGAGCCTGACAAACTCTAACGAAACCCAAGGAAAGGATTGACAACCCGTTCACTTGCAAGTCGTCGAATGTTTCCATGCTCCATGTTCTCTGTAAACTTGTATCAATTTATATTTCATCTAATAAAGTCCGTTCTATTCGATAGATCTTTATGCAGCACTTATGGTAAACAATCCACTAAAGTGACTGCTGGTGTTTTCATTAAAACGTATTTAATCCAAAATCTTTACAAGGAAACTTTGTTGAACACTTAGACAAATTATTATCTCGAAAGAGTTTTAATTTGATTAAGGGCAACTATCCCGAAAGGGTTTTGTCGCGTTCAAAGCTAATTAATTAGAGGTTCCGTCATTTATTTCATCTTTATAATTCGTACAAAGTTTAAAGTTGTTTTCTTTGCTTAATGCAAACAAATATACTTGTTTACTTTTCTAAAAGTACTAAAATGTTCCTGTTTTGCAAATTCATTCTTAAATCAGATATTTTCTAACATCTTCATATTCTAATCTAATTCTTACTCTAGCAATTTCAAAACCAAAACCGATTAAACGATTTTCCATATTATAAACCTTAAAAGTAAATTTAACCGATTATAAATAAGTTTTGTTAAAAAACATTCCCTGTGGGATCGATATCTTTTATTACTACAAGCGTATACCGTACACTTGTGGAAATCGCTCAACACCCATCCCCGTCACCACGAGCTAACCGGGAACAAACTTATCCCTTATCCCTGTCCCCATGGAGAATGTTCCAAAAACGTTATCAACATTCCTCATTTTCAGCGGGGAATCAACGTTTATATTTAAAAAGAATCAATAAACACAAAAGCATTTAAAAAACAGTGGCTAATAATACCAAGTATTAACAATCATCCTCAAAATTTTCAAATCACAAAAAACTAACAAACAATTGAAAACAACCAATCACCTAATTAAAATATACTTATATCATCCAACAATCAATTATCATGGGGAATAATCAAGAATCCTTATCGGAGATTAAGGGGGTGGAGACAAGGATCTACACGGGACGGGGATACCTATCTCCATCCCCGTCCCATCTCCTTCATGGAGAATAAAATGATCCTCATCCCCGTCCCATGGGGATCCTTATCGGATTCTCTGTCCCGTCATCCCTAAATGTACCCATGCATAACCACTCTTTTTTTTTTCTTTTGGGATATTAGTCTCATTGAATTAAAGTATAATAGAATGATTCAACGAATTATAATTAAGATACAACATACAGCCTAAAGTTAAAGTTAGAGATAAATAAATTTGTTATTTTGGTACCATTATTAGAAGTAGGGGTGTGTATCGGTTCAAAACCGAACCAAACCAAACCAAAATTACTAAAATAATTCATACCAACACCAAATCAAATAGTATGTGAAACCAAAATACAACCGAACCAAATATTTAATTCGGTTCGGTTTTAAACCGAACGATTTTAGTAAAAAAAAATGAAAAAAACAAATACAACATTAAATTTACTTTCAAAAATAAAAAAATTAAAATACTTCTAAAATATATTTATATTACTTATTATCATAATAATTTTAAAAAAAATAAACTTATAAAATCAAATAAATATATATTTATAAAATAATGTTGAATCTATGTAATTCAGTATGCACTATAAAAAAAAGTACTCTTTCCCAACACTTTAATAGCAACATTTTGTTTAAATGTAGCTAAAAAATACATCTATTGAAGAAATATTTTGAGCTAAATTTTTATGAAGCCCAGCCCATTTAGAAAAACTATCCCTAACCCTAATCAGCCAATTTCATATCATCTCTCCCTCGCCCCCTCTTCTTCCTCCTTTTGCGACTACTCTTCTGCCAAACGTTCATCGTTTTCATCCTTCTCCTTTCCGTCTTTCAACTTCGACATAGAGTTTTTATCTTGCCGTTTCTCTCAACTATAACGGCTCTCTACTTAGCCGTCCACAGCGATTTTAGGAAACTTGCGAAAATGGCGACATCCTTAATGCAATCTGGTCTCCGAACAAGGGATTTTTGCTACTTTAGATTTCCAACTCCGGTTCACACCAATTGCAATTTGGACAAGCTATTTGCACTTTGGATTGCTAAACATTCCAGGTTTGGGTATCTTCATTTATCGTTTTTGTTTTTGTTTTCCTGTGTTAAATTGTCACGGCTCTTCATTCTCAGCTCTCTTATAGTTCGTGTGCTTGAGGTTTCTAAACTATTTGTAGATCTCAATCTAACCTCAAAAGCCTTGATTGGTTCCATATCTCCTTTTATTGGAAATCTCAGCTTCCTCAGAGATATTACACTCTCCTATAAGTCACTGCACACCCAAATTCCTGAAGAAATCGGTCCATTATTCAGGCTGCAAGTTTTGAGACTAAAAAATAATTCAATTGCAGGTCAAATTCCAGCAAACTTGTCCCATTGCATCAACCTCCAAATTCTTTATCTTGGTTTCAACTGAGATGCAAAGGGAAATTCCTGCAGAAATTGGTGACTTATCCAAGCTTCAACTGCAGAAATTGGTAATCGCCACCCGCTCCACCCATGGAACGGGTGGTACGCGCCACCCGCTCCACCTTTGGAACGGGCAGTACGCGCTGCCCGTTTCCACCTATGGTGAAACGGGCAGCCTGCCCGTTCAGGCCAAAATGGGCAGAAATTGCCCCGAATTAATTTTGAACGGGAGAAATAGCCCCGAAGTATTTTTTTTGTAATTTTAATGTCAATTTTTCATATATTCAGGTACCGATAGAAGATTGGAACCCCGATAACATTGATTATAGTTCGCGTTTCATAACGGATACCGTTTTCCCCTCAAGTCAGGATGCTATTGATTGGGCAAAAAAGATAGCTATTCAGAATGGGTTTGAGATTGTAATATCTTCGCACAAACATGGGGGAAAACAGAAGTTGTTGCGCTGTTCACGGGGTGAACGATATAGAGGTGTTGTGAAAATTGATGAAGATCCTGCAATTAGGAAAAGTAAAACTAAAGTGTGCCGCTGTAAATTTCAGATTAAAGCCTATCAACATGCAGACCTTTCGGGATGGGGGATAAAGGCTAAGGCTGGGTTAACTGGAATGCATAACCATACAATGCGTATGTATCCAGAGGGAAGTCGGCAAATGAGCGGACTCAGTATCGCATCTAAACAAATTGTGCGTGATATGACTTCAGCTCAAGCAAAGCCTTGTGCTATTTTAGCAGCAGTTAAAGAAAAACACCCAGAGGACAACTCAGTAATTAAACACATATATAATTACAAGGACAAAATGAGGAGGGACCCGTTTGAAGGTAGAGACCTGGCTAGTCAATTCTACCATATTGCTGTGGAGAACAAATATGTCAATTACACACAGGCTGATTCAGGTGTGATAACGCATGTGTTCATGGCACATCCAGAGTCAGTTGATATGTTCAGGACTTACCACTGGTACATCGGCATTGATTCAACGTACAAAACAAACAAGTACAAAATGCCGTTTGTTGAGATTGTTGGGATGACGCCATGCAATAATAACTTCAAGATAGCGTATGCTATTGTTAAAGACGAGACCGAAGGGAGCTATCGTTGGATTTTGCAAAGACTGAAGATTTTGCTTGGGGATGATCTTAACCCGACCGTTGTTAGTGACAGGGAGCTTGGGTTATTAAAGCCGATACAAGAAGTTTTTCCACAAGCAGCGCACTTGCTATGCACTTGGCATATAAATAAGGATGTGGAAGATCGTGTGTATAGAATCATTAGAGATAAAGGCATTGCCTCTAAATTCAAGAATGGCAAATGGAGAACAATATTAGAATCATTAACCATTGAGGAGTACGAGACCAATCTTATGATGATGAAGGAAAAGATGAGAAGGTTCAAAGGAGTTATCTCGTATGTTGAGGAGACGTGGTTGGTGCATAAGGAGAAGTTTGTTGTTGCTTGGACAAAGGAGTTCCTACATTTTGGCAACACAACTACTTGTCGAGTGGAGAGCGAACATGCTAGTCTAAAGCAATGGCTCAATACGGCAACTGGGTCCCTTGACACGGTATGGCAGAAGGTTCACAAGCAGATTGAATCACAAGCAACCAATATAATGTATTTGCAATTTCTTCTACTGCGATTTTGGAATTTGCATTTATGGTTGTATCATTTCACTAACTAATAATAATTTTGTCTTCGTATCAGGTACATGCTTGAGCAGTCCCGGCTTCGTCAAGCAGTCACTTTCACCGGACGCCCATTAAGCCAACTTGTATTCAAAGTCTCTCATTACTGTCTGCAGTTGTTGAATCAAGAGTTAGAGCGCATGAGAGGGTTGAGCCATGAAGTGTACGTGCGTTGCGGTTGTGTATTGAGAACATCGCATCAGATACCATGTGCATGTGAGCTGAAACGAGCTTGTGATCTGGAACAAATGATCAGTTCTGAGAGTGTTCACGTGTTTTGGAGAACACTTTTAATCAATCATGGTCACACTGATAAAAATGACGGGCGTAATGATCTGAACGAGGAGCAGCGATATTTTAAGTCCTTAGTGGACCAAGTCTCTAAAGCCGACCCATCCGTAATGCGTAATATTTCAATGTTTATCCATGATCAACTACACCCTTATCAAGCTCAGTACACCGAACCCGATGTCAAAATTAACGTGCGGGGGCGACCTAAGGTGAGCAAATCCACAAAACGTATGCCGAGTTCTTGGGAATACAATGAAACTCATCGTGGACGGGCTCGTTCTACTAGTTCATCTAGGAGTCGTGGTAGAAGTGGCAGAATTAGCTCGTCATCCTCGGTACATAATGCTGCCTCATCAAGTAATGTTTATCTGATAAACCTAACTTTTTTTTTATAACTGTTTTGCAATATAGAGTTGTTTTACACTAATATACATGAATGCAGATGGAAAAACGTATTATGGTTCTGACTTCGTACATTCCGATAAAATAGTTGGCATAATTAAACCATACGTCGAATCATACTACGACGTTGTAGGTGATGGAAATTGTGGTTTCCGTACGGTAGCAACTTACATTTTTGGTGACGAAGAAGCGTGGCAGACAGTTAGGCATCACATTCGAAATGAAGTAATTGCTAACCGTTGTCTGTATCAAAGAGTGTTTGTTGATACTGTTGATGCAGCTCTTCGTAGAGTAAGTTGGGACGGTGCAGGTTGTACGCCGGATTATTGGATGATCGTTTGGGATGACTTGTGGCCGGTTGCTACAATGTACAATTCTGCTATCATGTTATTTGGCTTCTGTGTGGTACTATCTTACCATTGTATGCCGCATCCACTGCTACAATATCACGTGAGATTTGTATAGCTCATTTAGGGACTCACTGTCAGCACTACATACGTTTAAATTTATCGCCTAACTTTCCGGTGCCCCCTATAGTACACTGGTGGTTTGTGCATCGAGGCCAAAGCGTTGTAGGATGGGAGCGCTTCTATCAGGATAGGGTGACATAGTGGACCAGATTGGCCAAACTTAGGGGATATTAGTATTTGATATTGTGTGTGGTTCTGTAATGTTACAGGTGAATTCTGATCAATTCTATATGGTTTTGTAATGTTACAGGTTGAATTCTGATTAATTATGTGTGGTTCTGTAATGTTACAGGTGAATTTTGACTAATTCCGTGTGGTTCTGTAATGTTACAGGTTGAATTCTGATTAATTATGTGTGGTTCTGTAATGTTACAGATTAATTCTGATTAATTCTGTATGGTTCTGTAATGTTACAGGTGAATTCTGTTCAATTCTGTATGGTTCTGTAATGTTACAGGTTGAATTCTGATTAATTATGTGTGGTTCTGTAATGTTACAGGTGAATTCTGACTAATTCTGTGTGGTTCTGTAATGTTACAGGTTGAATTTTGATTAATTATGTGTGGTTCTGTAATGTTACAGGTGAATTCTGACTAATTCTGTGTGGTTCTGTAATATTACAGGTTGAATTCTGATTAATTATGTGTGGTTCTGTAATTTTATAGGTGAATTCTGATTAATTCTGTATGGTTCTGTAATGTTACAGGTGGTATTCCAACGGCTATATTCCAACGGCTATATTGAAACGGATATATTCCAACGGCTATATTCTCCATTTATAAAATTAAACAAATTTTCTACTTCAGTTATCCACATTTACTCTTTAAATTCATTTCAACGAAAACTCTCAAACATAAATGACTTCATCTGATTTTACCAATGAGTTCCCTAATTTTCCTCCCGAGAAAAGCATAGTATCAACTTTGAATAAGTCTGATTGCACGACGAAGATGCTTGATTACCAATACTACGCAATCCGTGTATATGGAGAGACATTTGTGAGTCCAGCAATGTTCCATCCTGAAACTCCATTTATGTTTTGCTTCAAGCTTCCGTCTGCTGGTGAGTTTCCAATATACTCACTACACATGCTATGGTTCTTATGTTATATGTATTACATGCCTTTTGAATTTGCTCTAGAGGAATGGTTGAACACTTTGAATGAAGGAAATATTCCTAGTCATATTCAAACATTTCTGAAGTGGTTTATGCCTATTGATGACTGGAAAGCTATGTTCGCCAGACTACTGCGTGATAATCAGAGGGGAATTATCCCTAAAAAAAATTTCAACTCCATCATCTTTTTAAGATGGACAGAGTCTGAAATTTCTCATGAGGTTCATCGAACTTATCCTTACTCGATCGTGAAAAATTGGGATCGCTATAAATTAGAGGTTCGAGTACTACAGAGTATCAGCGCTTCAAAGAACGATTACCTTCCAGGACGAGCTTGGCCAAGAAATAGAGGAAATGCTCCATGGAACATTTTTCCTGTGGAATATGAGACGAATATTGCAGAGGAGAAAGAGATATACCTTGCAATACAGTCAGGTGTACCAGCGACATCTTCACCAAACATTGACGAGTACGAAGAAGATAGTGACTAATGTCTTTTTTTTCCGTTTATGTCGTTGTAATGTATTTTTTCAGTTTATGTCGTTGTAATGTATTTTTACAGTTTATGCCGTTTATGTCGTTCTAATGTATTCTTAAATTTGCAATAACTAGTTTTTGGTCCGTGCGATGCACGGATTCATCTTAATATATAAATATTAATAAAAATACAATCTAATAATTATAATTAATGACATAAATGTGTTATATAAATTAAATATTATTATTTGATTTTCACATTTACTTTAAATAATATTTTTATAGATAAATATAATAATAAAATAAAAACTAATATATTATATATTATATTATATTTTTTATCAGTAAAAAAGGAGGCAGTGACACCTCAGTTCCATCGTTACTGTTTTATATTATATATAGATATATAGAAAATTAGAGAGATTTTAGAGATTAATTTAAATTCTGTAGTACTCTTAAATATATGGGATAAAATAATCTTTTTATAGATAAATATACATAATAAAATTAAAATTAATATATTAAATTTTTTATCACTAAAAAAGGAGGAAGTGACACCTCAGTTCTATCGTTACTGTTTTATATTATATATAGATGTGTAGAGAATTAGATAGATTTTAGGGATTAATTTAAATTCTGTAGAACTCTTAGATATAGTACGGATAAAATAATCTTTTTATAGATAAATATATATAATAAAATTAAAATTAATATATTAAATTTTTTATCACTAAAAAAGGAGGAAGTGACACCTCAGTTCCATCGTTACTGTTTTATATTATATATAGATTAGTGAGATTTTAGAGATTAATTTAAATTATGTAGAACTCTTAGATATAGTACGGATAAAATAATCTTTTTATTGATAAATATATATAATAAAATTAAAATTAATATATTAAATTTTTTATCACTAAAAAAGGAGGAAGTGACACCTCAGTTCCATCGTTACTGTTTTATATTATATATAGATGTGTAGAGAATTAGAGAGATTTTAGGGATTAATTTAAATTCTGTAGAACTCTTATATATAGTACGGATACAATAATCTTTTTATAGATAAATATATATAATAAAATTAAAATTAATATATTAAATTTTTTATCACTAAAAAAGGAGGAAGTGACACCTCAGTTTCATCGTTACTGTTTTATATTATATATAGATGTGTAGAGAATTAGAGAGATTTTAGGGATTATATAAATTCTGTAGAACTCTTAGATATAGTATGGATAAAATAATCTTTTTATAGATAAATATATATAATAAAATTAAAATTAATATATTAAATTTTTTATCACTAAAAAAGGAGGAAGTGACACCTCAGTTCCATCGTTACTGTTTTATATTATATATAGATGGGTAGAGAATTAGAGAGATTTTAGGGATTAATTTAAATTCTGTAAAACTTTTAGATATAGTACGGATACAATAATCTTTTTATAGATAAATATATATAATAAAATTAAAATTAATATATTAAATTTTTTATCACTAAAAAAGGAGGAAGTGACACCTCAGTTTCATCGTTACTGTTTTATATTATATATAGATGTGTAGAGAATTAGAGAGATTTTAGGGATTATATAAATTCTGTAGAACTCTTAGATATAGTATGGATAAAATAATCTTTTTATAGATAAATATATATAATAAAATTAAAATTAATATATTAAATTTTTTATCACTAAAAAAGGAGGAAGTGACACCTCAGTTCCATCGTTACTGTTTTATATTATATATAGATGGGTAGAGAATTAGAGAGATTTTAGGGATTAATTTAAATTCTGTAAAACTTTTAGATATAGTACGGATACAATAATCTTTTTATAGATAAATATATATAATAAAATTAAAATTAATATATTAAATTTTTTATCACTAAAAAAGGAGGAAGTGACACCTCAGTTCCATCGTTACTGTTTTATATTATATATAGATTAGTGAGATTTTAGGGATTAATTTAAATTATGTAGAACTCTTAGATATAGTACGGATAAAATAATCTTTTTATTGATAAATATATATAATAAAATTAAAATTAATATATTAAATTTTTTATCACTAAAAAAGGAGGAAGTGACACCTCAGTTCCATCGTTACTGTTTTATATTATATATAGATGTGTAGAGAATTAGAGAGATTTTAGGGATTAATTTAAATTCTGTAGAACTCTTATATATAGTACGGATACAATAATCTTTTTATAGATAAATATATATAATAAAATTAAAATTAATATATTAAATTTTTTATCACTAAAAAAGGAGGAAGTGACACCTCAGTTTCATCGTTACTGTTTTATATTATATATAGATGTGTAGAGAATTAGAGAGATTTTAGGGATTATATAAATTCTGTAGAACTCTTAGATATAGTATGGATAAAATAATCTTTTTATAGATAAATATATATAATAAAATTAAAATTAATATATTAAATTTTTTATCACTAAAAAAGGAGGAAGTGACACCTCAGTTCCATCGTTACTGTTTTATATTATATATAGATGGGTAGAGAATTAGAGAGATTTTAGGGATTAATTTAAATTCTGTAAAACTTTTAGATATAGTACGGATACAATAATCTTTTTATAGATAAATATATATAATAAAATTAAAATTAATATATTAAATTTTTTATCACTAAAAAAGGAGGAAGTGACACCTCAGTTCCATCGTTACTGTTTTATATTATATATAGATGTGTAGAGAATTAGAGAGATTTTAGGGATTAATTTAAATTCTGTAGAACTCTTAGATATAGTACGGATAAAATAATCTTTTTATAGACATCTATATATAATAAAATTAAAATTAATATATTAAATTTTTTATCACTAAAAAAGGAGGAAGTGACACCTCAGTTCCATCGTTACGGTTTTATATTATATATAGATGTCTAGAGAATTAGAGAGATTTTAGGGATTAATTTAAATTCTGTAGAACTCTTAGATATAGTACGGATAAAATAATCTTTTTATAGATAAATATATATAATAAAATTTAAATTAATATATTAAATTTTTTATCACTAAAAAAGGAGGAAGTGACACCTCAGTTCCATCGTTACTGTTTTATATTATATATAGATAACAAAACGTACCACAAAAAAAACCAAATTCAGTCATAATAGTACTAAAATATCAAAATACCAAATTCAGTCATAATAGTACTAAAATACTTCGAAATACAGTCATAACTCACTTGGCCAAATGCCAAGCACCCATAATCTGCTCTAACGACTGCCTATATACAATCGCAGCATCCTCGTCCAGATGACTCATGTGATCCAACACAGTTTCACCCCAGCCAGATAATCGACTAACCCACTGTAAAAAGTAAGGAACAAAAAACAAGGTTAATATCACTTCACATTTCAGTGAATATCATTTCACATTACTAGACCAGTAAAGAAAAACCAAAAATAACTTACAATCTCACTATTCGAGCGAGTATAAACAGTCGGTCCGGGTGCAACAATCTCCAGAAGTAGACGAGGGTGTGAGTGACGGGTGTACCAATGCATGTACTGATCCTCACAATCTGATGGAGTATGTGCTGGAGTGAATACAAACAATATAAGGATGGACGACTGGGGAAAAGAGTCCCAAATACCTTGCACCATCACAGCTGGCACCTCTATACGATACTTCAAACTGGTCCACGGGCGAACAACCTTAGAAGGCTGCAATATCGGTCTAGGAATGGTCTGCACATGTCCAAGCTGTCGAAGGCATCGCCCCGGCATGTACGGCTCGATCACATCCCGATACCGTATCCATCCAGAATATAGAGTCCTCGGGGTCTCCGTAATGGCATCAGGGCCATACGGCATCCACATGACCTACAGATGTATAAAATTACATTAACACATACAAGTAATACAAATTTGTTTTAATTGAACAGTATTTATAATTATATAGCAAGTATACCTCATCTGCTGTCAACACATCAAGCCGGGCACGAAATGCTCTCAGCTGCTCATCGCTCTTCTCCATCAATATAGATGGCCACAACGAAGCCCTAGGAAGATCCGGGTCAACTGTAACTGCCTCTCGATGTGGCCTGAAGCAAGGAAAATACTCATAAATCCAGGACTGGAGCAATGTCATACAACCCGTCATCTGCCCGCAATCTCCTCTAGTAGCAATACCAAGATGACGGTATAGATATGCTAGTGCAGCTGATCCCCAAGAAAGTCCAATGGCTCTAGCCGCCGAGTCCTGCACCTCTAACAGACAAGAAGGTCGGATGCGGTCACCACTCTTGTCTACGAACAAGGTGGAACCGAGCATCAGCCACGTCCAAGCTATAGCCTGGGTCTCAGGAATCCGATCACCTCCACAGTGCTCCATGACGAAAGCGGCTCGTATACCACCAGAAGAATAATGACGGGCATCTAACTGAACCCGAGTCATCCCAAACAAATCCATCACGCACTCCTTAAGCTCATCAATAGTCGCATCAGTAGTCACCATGGCACCATCTACGGGGATGCGCAATATCTCCCACACATCATGCATCAAAATGGTCATCTCGCCAAATGGCATGTGAAATGATGACGTGTCTGGCTGCCACCGCTCTACAAATGCCGTGATCAGAGCAGCATCTATGTGACTGTGCATAATACCAGGTAAATGGAACATGCCACATGACTCGATACGCGACTGAATCGTCCTGGAAGAACCACTGTACCATGATCTCAGCTTCGAGCAATACCCTGATCTGGTATGACACCTAAGGACGCCCCTATCCTGACCGGCCCAGATAGCACATGCAATATGTCCCAGAAAGCTCGGGATCACAACACCATCAAATGGACCCCCGGGGACGGGGTCCTTCACAACCCAGTCATCCTCTACACTCCTCGATCGCTTGCTGCTACCTGAAATTACAGCAAACGGTTTACATTAAATTTTTGGTATATTTTTCAATAATCACGATTAAAACAAATACAAATAAACACATTTTTAAATTTCTCTTACCAGAAGAAGATGCTGCGGTAGAAGAAAATCGTCTGTCTCGACCCCTCGTCACGACGCCACGATGTATGGGGATAGTATCAGAACTAGGACGATGCATAGAGGCATCCCCGTCCATGTCTATATCAGCCGCCTCATCTTGTCCCTCAACACGCTCCGCCTGTGCTGCATGTGCCCTCCGGGCATCCGCCATGAACCGCTGCTGCTCCGCCCGCTCCCGCCGAGCAGATGCAGTAACAGGACATGAAGACGTGTGTCTAGGGTCAGATCCCTCCTGATCCTGTAATATTATTTATTTAGTATATTCAATTTACCATAATTTTTTTTTATATATGTTCGGGTCTGTCTACGCCCGGTCCGTACAAATTTAAAAAAAAATAAATCAAAATTTGGCCCTTTTTGGCCTGGGCGGGTGGCTTACACCACCTGCCCTAAGGCCCAAACGGGTGCGGCGCACCAGTCGGCCTTAGGGCCGACTACTGCGCCGCAAACGTTTGGCCCTTAGGCCAAACGGGCGCGACGTGCGCTCCACCACAAGGTGGAGCGCACATCTTGTACGCGTTCCACCTTAGGTGGAACGCGTACGATGAGCGATCCACCGTATGGTGGAGCGCATGCGCCGCGCAATCCACCTTACGGTGGAGCGCGTGCACCGTGCGATCCACCATACGGTGGATCGCTCGTCGCGCACATGCTCCACCTACGGTGGAGCATGTGCGTCGCACCAGCCTGGCTGAAAATCTGGGATTTTAATCCCGATTTTCAGCCCTTAAAATCACGAATTCGTTAAATGTTTGAACGGAAAAACTTACCGTAATACCCATGTATCCTTTACCGATGCCTACTTTTCGTGCCATCTCGTTTTAGGTCGGTTTTTTAAGAACGGAAAAGAAGTAGAGAGGATTTGGAATTTTCAAAAGTTTTGTTTGAAATAATGAGAAGGGCAAAAGGGTCAATAGGGTGCAGTGGAACCGGAATTTAGGGGCGGTATATAGTCGGCCACTTTATCATTTATGTTCAAATAGCAAATTTTCTAGGGACTATTTCCATGAATTTTTATTGTTTCCTTGGGTTTTGTCTTTCTCCCTTGACACAGACATCTAAGCCAAATGGATAGCTGATCCCGTTGCCGTAGTCGAACTGCCCTATAGAGTTCCACATGGGTACCACGCCTTCATTGTGGCCGAGGTTAGTATAAATTCTAGATTTAATTTCTTCTGATTTTGAAAGTTCCTACTCCCAAAAGCATGTATTGATCGGTTGGATGGGTGATTTAACGAGGATAATATAAATTCTAGATTTCGTTGCGATTACAGTAAAGAGGAGAGGAAAAATAGGTAGACAGATGAAGGATTCAGAACATGCTTCAAAGAAGTGAAAAAGGAGATATGCATAGCTCAAAGTCTTTATTTACATGAAGAAGTTCAATTGTTGATTTCAGATTTTGTTATTTTTAGTTTCAGTATTGACAATATTGGTGAGGTTTATTGTAAAATTTGATTGGAATGGCATGATGTGATTGGAATGGCATGATGTATGTGGTTATAACTGTTTGCTACAGTTAGACATAGTCCAGAAAAAATGAATTTTCTGGCATTACTGAACAGGGATTTAGTGACAAAATATTCGTCGGTAAATTTTTCATTGAGATACTAAATTTTTAGCGACAGTTTACCGACCTGTGTTCTGTCGCTAAATCCTGTTTTTTTTTGTGAAAGTTTAAACCGCCAGTAGGATAGCGTTCCTATTAAAAACCTTTCCCCGATGCCCTAATAAAACCGTCGGTAAAAGTAGAAACGCTGGAATTGACAACACTTTTGCAACAGTTTTTAAAACCATCGCTACTATCTCTAACGACGGTTAAAAACGTCGCTAAAGTAGAAAAAAACCGTCGGTAAAGGGTTTTTTTTTGTAGTGATGGTTCAGTATCAAGTACTGAAATACACTTAAAAGTAAAACCGATACCAAACCGAAATCATAAAAACCCAAATTCAATAAACCAAACCGATAAACACCCCTAATTAGAAATAAAATTACTCATGTATTATTAACTATTTTAAATGTCATAGATAAAAAATTACTCATATTAGCCAGCACCTGTGGTGAATAATACAAAAGAATTGTTAAATAAATAAAAACAGAAACAATATCAGATAATAAAGACTCTATAAAACAAAAACGGTGGTGAGCACACCGATAGCTAGAGATCCAGAAATAGTAAATATATTGAATACGGCAGCGTTTTCAGCTGGAGTAGGAGAATAAGATGAAGAACCAAAGATTGTAGACAGCGGGATTACAGAAGGAAAAGGAGAACCTGCTGTAGGTGGAGGAGGAGGAGATGGAGGAGAGTTAACAATAGCCGGAGATTGAGCATTCACCGGAGGAGGAGTAGCAGTACTCGATGGAGAAGGAGAAGGACAAGAAACTAACTTTTTTAACCATTCCATCATTTTTACTGATATTACTTAGAAGAAAAATAAAATTGATTAAACTAGCTTTTTTTTAGCATTAATCACCACCTCTAATTATAAATCTTCAAGTAAATTATTTTAATCTTTACCAGAGTTGTGTATTATATTAAGATTATAAAATAAAAAGTTGCTAAATTAAAATAGGAAATAATTTTACTATCTCTTCCTTTTTAATGACTTAGCCTTTGTTTGGGAGTTTGGAGGTTAACCGATGTGAGAGTTAAAGGAGGTAATGGAAAGGGAAGGGAAGTGATGGAATGGAATGTTAAAAATTAACCTTGTTTGGGAGTTTATAGGATGTAAATGAGGTTAAATGTTTAACCTTGTTTGGGAGTTTAAATTTGGAGGGGAATGAAGGTTAAATTTACTCTCCAGAGACAATAAATTTTTAAAAAGTTTACGTTACTTCCATTAACCCCAATTTTGGAGGTTAGAGTTTGGAGGTTAGAGCAAGTAAAGATTTAACCCCATTAACCTCTATTTACTCTCAAAAAATAACTCCCAAACAAGGTTAACTTAATACTTAACCTTCCATTACTCTCATTTACTCCCATTATCCTCCTCCCAAACAAGGGCTTAATGAAAATATATTTTTAAAGCTTGATATATCAATTCCTCCTAAATATATTCAAAAACCTTAATTAGTTCCTTAAACTTGCTTCAACTGTATCTAATATTAAACTTGTTTAAAGTGTTATTTTCAATGTTACGAGAGATGTAAACGGGGCAGGGTGGAGAATGCATTCTCATCCCCGTTCCCGACTAGTCCGGGATTCCCCATCTCGGTCACCACGAGCTAATCGGAAACAAACTTATCCCCTATTCATGTCCCCATGGAGATCTTCATTCCTCGTTTTACAGATGTTCCAAAAACGTTATCAACATTCCTCATTTTCCGCGGGAAATCACCATTTATATTTAGAATCAATAAAGACAAAAACATTTAAAAAACAATGGCTAATAATACCAAGTATTAACAATCATCCTCAAAAATTTCAAATCACAAAAAACTAACAAACAATTTAAAACAATCAATCACCTAATTAAAAAATCAATTATCATGGGAATAATCGAGGATCCTTATCGAAGATTAAGGGGCGGAGACAAGGATCCACACGGGACAGGGATACCTATCTCCATCCCGGTTCCATCTCCTTCATAGAGAATAAAATGATCCTCATCCCCGTCCCATGGGGATCCTTATCGGATTCTCCGTCCCGTCATCCCTAAATGTACCCATGCATAACCACTTTTTTTTTCTTTTGGGATATTATAAACATAATTTATGTCGCATTAAACTAAAGTATAATAGGATGATTCAACGAATTATAATTAAGATACAACATAAAGCCTAAATGTTAAAGTTAGAGGTCAAATGTTAGAGACAAATAAATTTGCTATTTTGCTACCATTATTAGAAGTAGAGGTGTGTATCGGTTCAAAACCGAACCAAACCGAACAAAAATTACTAAAATAATTCACACCAACACCAAATCAAATAATATGTGAAACCAAAATACTATCGAACCAAATATTTAATTCGGTTCGGTTTTAAACCGTACGATTTTAGTCAAAAAATTTTTGAAAATAACAAATATAAATCACTATATTTTATCATTAAATTTACTTCAAAAATAAAAAAATTAAAATACTTCTAAAATACATTTATATTAATTGATTATCATGATAATTATAAAAAAAATAAACTTATAAAATCAAATATATGTATATTTATAAAATAATGTTGAATATATGTAATTCAGTGTGGTTCAGTATTAAGTACTGAAATACACTTAAAAATAAAACCGATACACAAGCCAAATATCAAAAACCCAAATTCAATCACTTCAGTTCAATAAACCAAACCTATGTACACCCCTAATTAGAAATAAAATACTCATGTATTATTAACTATTTTAAATGTCATATATAAAAAATTACTCATATTAGCCACCAGCTGTGGTGAATAATACAAAAGAATTGTTAAATAAATAAAAACAGAAACAATATCGGATAATATAGACTCTATAAAACCAAAACGGTGGTGAGCAGACAGATAGCTAAAGATACAGAAATAGTAAATCTATTGAATACGGCAGCGTTTTCAGCTGGAGCAGGAGCATTAGATGGAGAACCAAAGATTGTAGACGGCGGGAGTACAGAAGGAAAAGGAGAACCTGTTGTAGGAGGAGGAGAGTTAACAGTAGCCGGAGATTGAGCATTCACCGGAGGAGGAGTAACAGTACTCCATGGAGAAGGAGAAGGAGAAGAAACCGGTGGTTTCACAACTGGAGTTGGAGTAGGAGCAGATAGGGGTGGTGGTGGTGTAGCAAGCGGCGATCTAGTAGGTGAAGCCGAAGGAGATGGAGGAGAGTTAACAGTATAGCCGGAGATTGAGCATTCACCGGAGGAGTAGCGGTACTCGATGGAGAAGGAGAAGAAACCGGTGGTTTCACAACTGGAGTTGGAGTTGGAGTAGGAGCAGATACTGGTGGTGGTGTAGCAAGCCCCGATCTAGTAGGTGATGAAGACGGCGACTGTGCGATGGAAGATCCGGCCATCAACACCATTATCAAACAAAGAGAAAAGCATGAGCTCGCCATTTTTTAATTACTTGTTTGTTGATTCTCAAATTAATCAGATCAGAGAGATAGAAATTGAGAGTAATGGAGAAGAGAGAAGGCAAGAGAGGGGTATATATAGGAGAGTTTGGTGTGAGTGAATCCAGCGTCTAGTAAATCCTGACTGTACACATGTAGTTTGAGACGAGGACAAAAGGTGAACCGTTGAGATGTAATTTTAATATGCTTTATGCCACGGTCAAAAAAGAAAAGAAAGAGTCATCGTCTTTCGAATTGAATGCTGGAATAAATTTATTATCGCGTTTCTTACATGTAAATAATTATAAGTTGTTTGTGTTTTAAAGTAATATATTATTTAGTTTTTTTATTTTTAAAAATAATTATATAGATCATGTTTGTCAATTAGATGTTAGTTGATTATATTAACAGTTAGTTGATTACTTTTTTTATCAGCTGATTTGAATAACTGATTTGAATAGCTTATTTGATTAGAGGATTGTATGAACTTGTTTAGTAAAAGTTAGCTGATTCTTAATAGTTGTTTGAGTCAAATGTTAAATAATGACATGTTAAAATATTTATTTCAGATTAAATAGTCACTACAAGAAAAATGCTACTTTGCGACCGAAATTAGCGACTACATATAATTCAGTCGCTAAATTGTGACCGCTATAGTCGCTAATGGTTTTGTATAGTCGCAGAAAGTAGCGGAACACTTTGATGCCTATGTTACCCACGTGTATTTTTATTTAGCAATGCAAAATAGAAATTAATCGGAAAAAAAACTAAAAAAGAAAAAATAAATATAAATATGACATTAAAAAAGAAAAACCCTAAAATTCTTTCTATTCTCGACCTAGCCGCTCTCCTCTCTTCTCTACGCTCTGAAACTCGACCGAAGCCCCCTCTCCCCCCTCTTCTCTGTGGTCTGCTCTTCGACTTAAGCCACTCTCCTCTCTTTTTTTCCGATTTAATCTTTCTCCTTTCAGACATCTGTGTTGGATTAAATAAATAAACTTTCAGAGGTACAGAGGAAGAGTATAATTGTTGGAAGAAATTCTCTTCTGATTCTCTTGCCTTACTACTTTGTATTGATAGGTATTTATAGATTACAAACATGACTCTTAGTAAACCACATTAACTCACTATAAATACAGATACATACACAGGTACAGAAATGACTCTTGGACACCCTATAAATACAGATACAGAAATGACTCTTGGATAATCCACTGAATCAAATTAAAGACTATTAATTATAAGTTCATTATTTCAACACACCCCCTTAAACTTATAATTTTTTTTATCCCTTAGTAACACTAAGAACAACTCTCAATCTGCTGAAATCTTCCAACTTCAAAGCTTTAGTAAAAATATCAGCAACTTGATCTTTGGATGGTACATGCTTGAGTTGAATTTCTTTCCTTCCAATGCATTCTCTAATAAAGCGATACTTGGTGTCAATGTGTTTGCTTCTATCATGAAAGATCGGATTTTTAGCCAACGCAATAGCTGACTTATTATCAACAAAAACATCAGTTGCTCCATCTAGAGCAAACTTCAAACTTTTTAACATCCGTCTCAACCATATTGCATGACAAACACAAGAAGCTGCTGCAACATACTCTGCTTCACATGTTGAAAGTGTAACAATTGCTTGTTTTTTAGAACTCCAAGCAAAAACAGCAGTTCCCATAAAAAACACAAAACCAGTAGTGCTTTTTCTATCATCAACATCTCCTCCCCAATCACTATCACTGAATCCATACAATCTGAAATTGTTCTGGGAAGAGTAAAATAAACCATAATCCAGTGTACCTTTGATGTATCGAAGTATTCGTTTTGCTGCCTCCATATGAATTAAAGTTGGAACCTCCATGTAACGACTAATGAGTCCAACTCCATATAAGATATCTGGCCTTGTACATGTCAAAAATCTCAGCCTTCCAACCAACCTTCTGAACAAAGTTGGATTCACCTTTTCTTCATCATCATGCTTTGACAACTTATTTCGACAATCCACTGGCGTAGAAGCTGAATTGCATTTATCCATCTTGAATTCTTTTAAAGTAGCTTCTGCATATGACTTCTGAGACAAAAAGACACCTTCATCACTTTGCTTAACTTCAATGCCCAAATAATATGACATCAGCCCCAAATCCGTCATCTC
The DNA here is from genome assembly GCF_963576675.1 of Euphorbia lathyris. Classification (NCBI taxonomy): domain Eukaryota; kingdom Viridiplantae; phylum Streptophyta; class Magnoliopsida; order Malpighiales; family Euphorbiaceae; genus Euphorbia; species Euphorbia lathyris. Next base: position 83,738,351 of record NC_088916.1, read on the forward strand.
ATAATTATTTGTCATCAACTTCTTAAATTCTTCAATCATCTTTTGATCAGATCTTGTGAAAATTAAATCATCAACATATAAGCATACATACATTATTTTTCCATCCTCATTCTCCTTGATATACAAAGCATGCTCATATGGACATCTTGTGAAGCCATTCTTCTGGAAATAGTCATCGATGCCAGAATACCAAGCCCTTGGAGCTTGCTTAAGGCCATACAAAGCCTTTTTTAACTTCAACACCTTATCTTCTTGCCCTTTCACAGTATAACCCAATGGTTGATTGACATAAACTTCTTCTTCAAGAGTTCCATTTAAGAATGCTGATTTGACATCCATTTGGTGAATTTTCCATCCTTGTTGAGCTGCCAAAGAAATAACTAATCGAATTGTCTCAATTCGAGCCACCGGAGCAAAAACTTCTTCATAATCAATTCCGGCCTTTTGAGAAAAACCTTTTGCAACAAGGCGAGCTTTATACTTCTCCACTTTTCCTTTGGCATTTTTTTTTATTTTGAAAATCCACTTCACTGCTACAGCTTTTTTTCCCTTTGGCAGTGTTGCCAATTCCCAAGTGTCATTCTTCTTTATGGAATTTATTTCTTCATCCATTGCTTGTCTCCATTTCTTTTCCTGAACAGCTTCTTCAAATTGTACAGGTTCTGTATTAGCAAACAAACAGAATAAAGTAGCGTTATCTACTTCTTCAGTTTCTGCATAAATCTCACTCAAGCTTCTCATTCGAGGCTGCCTCTCTGATGAACTTTCTGGGGATGAGTCTGTCACATTTGTCTGAGATGTGGAAGGTGAGTTTGGTGGTGTGATAATTACATCTTCATTTTGACCTGCAAAATCATCATCATATACAGGAAGAAAATCATAATTTTCATCTTCTCGAATCTTCCAATTCCAAGAGCTTTCTTCTTGAAATTCTGCATCTCTGCTTATCACAACTTTTCCATTCTGAGGATTATAAAATTTATAACCTTTGGAATTTTTTGCATAGCCAATAAACACCATCTTCTCACTTTTATCATCCAATTTGCTTCTCAATTCGTCAGCAACATGAACATAACCAAGACAACCAAATACTTTTACGTGAGAAATATTTGGTTTCTTTCCACACCATGCTTCATTGGGGGTCTTTTGTAAAAGCTTCTTTGAAGGACTTCTATTATTCAAATAGACTGCACATGTTACTGCTTCTGCCCAAAATTCTTTTGGCATACCTTTGCACTTCATCATGCTTCGGGTCATGTTAAGAATGGTTCTATTTTTCCGTTCCACGACACCATTTTGTTGAGGAGATCTTGGAACAGTAAGCAATCGACGAACACCATTATAATCACAGAACTGATTGAATTTCTCAGATGTGAATTCTCCTCGATCAGTTCGCAATGCTTGAATCTTCAAACCGCTTTCATTCTCAACTAGTGCTTTAAATTTTTTAAACACTTCAAATGCTTCAGATTTTGCCTTCAAAAAATAAACCCATGTTTTCCGAGTATAATCATCAATAAATAATAAGAAATACCGGCTTCCTCCATGTGAACTCGGATTAATGGGACCACAAATATCTGCATGCACCAATTCAAATGGTTTTGATGTGCTTGACAAAGACTCCTTTGGAAAACTCCTTCTGAATTGCTTCCCATACATACACCCTTCACAAATCTGATTGGGATGATTTATGGAAGGTAATCCATACACCATTTGTTGCTTGCACATTTGCTCCAGTCCACCAAAATTCAAGTGACCCATTCTGAGATGCCACAGCCATGCAGAATCTGATGAGGCTTTCAAACACATAGGACGATCACTGCTGATTTTTAATTTGAACATCTTGTTTGCAGACATAGGAACTTTTGCAATCATTTTTTTCTTTCCATCTTTCATAACCAGCCCATTCCTGTTCATCTCCACTTCATAACCTTTCTCCAAAAGTTGTCCAATACTCAAAATATTGGATTTCAAAGCTGGAACATAATAAACATGAGAAATAAATTGATGATCTCTATTCTTCAGTTTGATAAGAATGTCACCACTTCCCATAACTGGAACTTTTGTTTTGTCACCGAAAGAAATACTTCCTTTCTTAGATTCATCAAGCTTATAAAAAAGTTCTTTATTTCCCGTCATATGATTGCTTGCTCCCGAGTCTAGATACCAAGACTCCTTGCTCCTTGCTTCATATTCGCTACATGTCAGTAACAAAGTTGATTATTCATCTTCCTCCTCGGCAAAATTGGCCTGTTCGTCTTTAAAAGGTTCAGATTTACACTCAGCAGCATAATGCCTAAATTCTTGACAATTGTAACATTGCACACGAGATTTATCACGACCATGCCAATTATTTCCACGGCCTTGGAAATTGTTGCCTCTACCACGTCCTCTTGCATTCCATTGCTGATTATTTGTGGCTTCATTATTGTGGAAATTTCTGCCACCTCTACCTCTTCCATTATATCCACGATTCTAGCCACGGCCACGGCCTCTACCTCTTGATCTTCCTCTTCCTCTTCCTCTTCCATATCCACCTTCAAATTGGTTCTTTTCTTCTTTATCATTCAAATCTAGTTTCGCCTGCAACACCTGAGCGACAGGTTCTTCTCTATTTTTTAATCTCTCCTCATGGGCTTGTAACGAACCCAAGAGTTGATCTACAGACATAGTCTCCACATCTTTTGATTCTTCAATGGAAGTCACCACGTAATCAAATTTCTGAGTCAAAGAAGGAAGGATTTTTTCTATCACAAGAACATCCTCCATTTTTTCTCCATATCTCTTCAACTGATTGACAATTACCAAAGTTCTATTAAAGAACTCATCAATTTTCTCTGACTCTTTCATCTTGAGTTTCTCATACTCACTTCTCAAGGTTTGCAAACGCACCTTGACTACTTTATCTTTCCCTTTAAAGGAATTTTCGAGAATCTCCCATGCCTCCTTGGCTGTTGTTGCAGTCGAAATTTTCACGAACATATTCTCATCCAGACACATGTGATTAGAGAGAGTGCTTGTTGGTCTTTCTTCCTTTTCGCTTTTTGAGCATTCGTCAATTCCTCCTCATTCTCTGGCTGCTCATATCCAGTTTCTATCATTTCCCATACATCTTGGGAACCCAACAAAGCCTTCATTCTAATGCACCAATTATCATAATTTTCCTTTGATAATTGTGGATATTTGTATGGAATCATTCCATTCAACATTGTAGAGAATTTTTGCTGGCTCTGATACCAATTTGTTGGATTAAATAAATAAACTTTCAGAGGTACAGAGGAAGAGTATAATTGTTGGAAGAAATTCTCTTTTGATTCTCTTGCCTTACATAGGTATTTATAGATTACAAACATGACTCTTAGTAAACCACATTAACTCACTATAAATACAGATACAGACACAGGTACAGAAATGACTCTTGGATAATCCACTGAATCAAATTAAAGACTATTAATTATAAGTTTATTATTTCAACAATCTGACCTGATCCCTCTCCCCTCTTTACGGCTTCCTTCTTCGATTAACTCTAACTGAGCATCGTGGAGCAGGCGACACTTTTTTATGTATGCTGGAGTTTGTACCTGAAATTGAAGGGCTAAAATTGGAGGAGTTTGAAAAGATAGAGGAAGGAAGAACTAGAAGCAGAAGGCTGTTAGCTCTAGCCTTCTTTTTATTAAGGTAGCAATCCTTTAGGCACTAGTGCCCTAGAAATTTCAGTCTTCATTTTGTATGATTGTAGATGATTGTAGATACTTATTAGGATGTTAATCACTGTGGATTTTAATGATTTGCTAATTAATTGTATTTGTGTGTGCGTAATTGTCTCTGAAATGGTTTCCTAGTTTCAATGCAATTGTGATTTTATCTTAGGAATGTTGAACTTTTGAACTTGAAATTGTTGTTATGTTAATCCTTTCCTGTACCCATGAAATAGGTAATTAATTATATTCACTAATGCAGCTAATTTCATTGATTAAACTAATGCTGCTTATTTTATTGATAAACTGCTTCAGGTTCTAATTAGCCATTTCTAAATTCCTAAGGTTATTGTTGCCAATATGTTGTAACATAAGGCATAAGGGATATTATTTTGTTCATTTTGAATTAAAAAAATTGTATGCGGGGACTAGATACCATGGTTGGTGAACATGGAATTCAACTATCCAATGGATAGAAGCAGAGAAGAGAAAAGTATGAATGTAACTATTAGTATAGGTTTATAGAAAAATATAGCAATATTATTAAATATTCTTATATAAATGTAACGATTAGTATAGGTGTATAGTGAAATTGGAGTTACCCCGAAAATACGACACAAAGTAGTCACTAATCCAATTAGATTGACATCATTATTACAGTAATTTTTTTAAATTGAGTTAATGTTGACTCGTTTGACACAAACTCACTAATAGACACATGAACTCGATAATCGCTGCCTCTAAAGTGTAACTTTCTGTGTGTGTTACTCCGAATTCAATTTCTTTCTACTTGTCTGGTTTCTGTCCTTAAACTCTTTCTCATTGCATTTGCTTGCAAAAACCATAATCATCCTTGTTTGATTTCTTATACTTGCTTTCAATGAGACACATTAGAGGTTTCAAGAGAAGTAAAAACCAGATAAAAAGCTTGACCAGAGTGTGCTGTCTGCAGATTTGTCTTCTCTCCAGCCTCTGCCTCTGCCTCTGCCTCGCCAGCGCTTTGATCACTGGGATGAATTTTACCACAGGATCACTGGTACTGGTAACACTCCATTTCGAGTTTTACATTTTACTATCTAACTCAGATTGATTTTATGGGTAATGGATTGATATATTACATTTTATACCAATTAATAGCTTACACTTGTATCTACAATGTTAATTCTTTTGCAAATGTAATCAAACACGATAGAGATATTATGAGCTCCCAAATGTAAACATCGATATATAATCAGCTTGTACGTTCTGCATTTGTATCATAGAGTGCTTTTTTTTACTGATCCTAATGAGTATGCTGCAAATATAGGTAAAGAAAAGGAAAAACTCATATAAAAGACTGCAGAAGCTTTCTAGTTTTTTTAACTAATACAATCTGTGATATCAAAAGGATTTGTTTACCGACTTCCTTGGATGTCAATCTTCCAGTGAATTTCTTAATCTGACTTTTTTTCTTTTAAACATGTCAAGTTGTTTCAAACTTTCTGTTTTTGTGTGTCTGAAGTAGGTGTTTCAATTTGCTTCTCACGAACACTTTTACACTGTTTGCTTTAAGTTGATTTCATTTTTCTTTTTAATGTTTAAGACTTCATCAATCTTCTATTTAGTTGGTCTGGATTTTATGTTTTGAAATGTTTTGAAGTATAGTGGTCATAATGTTAGTTAGCGAAAAGCTTAGTCGCCATAGGTGTAATTTATGCCCGTTTGGTTATCATTTTTGTAGTTCCTTTTTTTTTCTTCATCACTATAGAAGAGTAGAGTATAAGCTGATTTCTTAATGTTTGTTCTGAATTTGTAGGTCGAATTTGAAACCTCCTTTGGGAAGAAGCAGAAAACGTTCTAACTCTGAAGATGGTGAGTTGGACCGCTGGATCCAAGCGCTTATTCTGGTGCTTCTCATGGTCGCCGGTATGAAATGCCTATGTGCTAGTTTGTCTTCAGATAAAATGCATATGCACTGGTAAAGTCCTAGTTTTGACTGTTATACACTTTCAACGCAGCTCTGTTGCTATGAATTTGATCCGATTTTGATTGATCTGAGTCTTGTTTTCAAATAGAAATTTGGGGTTTAGTTGTTTGTGTATGCTACTTTCATGCCCTGCTTCAGTTAGTTGGATTTTTTTAAGTTGGATTTTTGTTTAGCTTCATTGTTGTCTGAAGTTGGCGATCAGTTAGAGGAAACTCGGTTAGCAATCATCTATACATTTTTAATTATTGGTTTGATCTAGGTTTCTTTTTCATGTTGCATTATTTTTCTAATCGTGATCAATTGCTTTTGATACACTTCCTATGTCTCTTTTGTTTCATGTGATCTGTTATGCGTAATTTCAATCCGATTTTAGTTTCTGCTTAGGAATTGCAATTTGGAAGTGCAACTGGATATTCTTAATTGCTTTCTGCTGTTAATACATGAATTTCTGCTGTGTACATAAATTTCTTAATTGCTTAGTACATGAATTTCTGCTTAGGAAGTGCAATTTGGAATTGCTTAGTACAAAGTCAATATTGATTGCTAATTCAGGCTACACATGAACTCCTTAGTTTTTATTTGTTTTTCCAGCCACTTTTGTATGTTCTGTTTTGCTTGTACTTATTTTGATTGGTAATTCAGGCCAAAAAATGCCATTGAAGAACTTGAAGCATTCTATGAGGCTGCCGGAGGTGTTTAATAGGGAAGGGGGAATTTTTGAATTAGGTTTCAGCTGCACCGGTATCTTAGAAATTCAAGAGCATTCTTCAAGTTCTGATGGTCCATCTAATTTAGGTGCTACTATTGAAATTCAAGGGATAAGAAACACATGTGTGACTGTATAGGAGCGCCTTGATGGCTTCAATGTATATATATTTCTAATTTGTGGTTAATTTATTGAGTGTGTTAAAATAGGTTTATAATTGTATTTAATAATCCTAATTGTAATTACAATTATCATTATATATAAATTTTATAGTATATTACCCATGAGATTTGTCATAATTCCATTCAAATCAGTCGGCAAAAGTTCCCAGGAAATTGCACAGAATTTCCAACAATTTACCGACAGAAATGCCGTCGGAAATTGTTTATAAACCGACCAACTTGTGTCTCCATTCTAGCCATTACCGACTATTTATAGTCGCAAAATATGGTCGGTAAATTTGCGACCACTCAACGACTAAATCAATCAGTAGCTATAGTTTGCGACTATCGTTACAAATAGTCGCCGTTTGTCCAGCGACTAGTCATTTACCGACTGAACACTTTTGGTCGGTAAACCACCAAATTCGGTCGGTAAATCACTCTAGCTACTGAATTAGCTACCAAAACTGCGGTAGCTAACTAGTTATTTTCTTGTAGTGAACGGACTCCAATGATGTTATCATTAGCCACGGTTCTTCTACAACCGACTCTAACACTACAAGAAAAACAACTATTTATGAGAAAAATTTAGTGAGAATAATAAAAAATTCTCATTACAAACATACTACAATGAGAATATTAAAATATTCTCGTTGAAAATATTATTATAAATATTCAACTATTTAATTTTATAAAATTATTCTCATTAATTAGTGCCAAATGTTTTGGCTCCAAAAATTCCCCCAAAATTTAGTTAATACTAAATAAATAAATAAAAGAAAAAGGATACTTTAGTAATTTTTCTCTCTTCCAAACTCTAAAGTCATGCTCTGACTTTCTTTCTCTCTCTCTACGATATGTTAAACCCTAGACTCAAACTTGTTCGCATCTCCTGTGGAACCGTCAACTCCGATCGTCCTCCCGACTTGCTATCTCTTGTATTTCGGACCCCTCGTGATGGTAAGACTCTCTCTTCGCCCTCGTGATGGTAGGACTCTCTCCTAATGCAAGGTCAGTTATTTGGGGATTCCCTCTTCCTCTCCTCCCCCTCTAGCCCAGCTTAATTTCATTAAGCCTTGAATTCGAGCTATTCAGGAATGAAGTGCAAGGAAATTAAACTCCATGTGTTTATTTTCTTAGTATTTACTTGTATGAGCATGCTGTTTTCTGTTGCAGGACTCAAATGGGGTTTTCAGCTGCTATTCACTCATTGGTTCCACCCAATCACTCTCCTGAGGTTTTTCTGTTTTCTCTTTTTACTATTTCATTTCAGTTCAATTAGTTAGTAAAATTGTTGCCTCCCAGAAATTTTAGATATTTACTCAAATTGAATAAGTTCTGTTTTCTCTTTTTCCTATTTCATATCAGTTCAATGAAGCATTTAGCAGGGGACTCAGTATCTTTAGAGATTGTTACAGTAAAAAAATCATAGGTTGACTTATGATTTGAGGTAATTACCCCTGACAATATTGCTTTTTCAAGTCTTAGTTTTCTGAATCTTGTTTTGTTTCTGATGGTGTGTGTGGTCTCAAGTTCACATTGAAAAAATTGGCAACCTATAGGAGAGATAGTAGAGATGATGAGATGGATCCATTTGGAAGTGGGCATATGGAAAATGGTTTTGATGATGACAAAGATGAACAAGAAGGGGAGGCGGAGTATGATTTGAACTCGGAATCAGGTAGCGATATGGGTTCTGATTTTATTGACGAGGATGATGATGATGTTGACATTGTTGATGCAGAGGATGCTCGTATAACTAAGTAATTCAAAAGTGTTTGGAATTACATGTTCTAGTTGAATCCCAATGGTTCCTCTGAAGATCATATTCCCTTTTTGATCATCCAGTGGAGATTTTCGGGCTGTAAACAGAATCTTACTCATTGGGGGCATGAGAGAAGGATCACACATGGAATTAGGATATTAAAGAGAGAATATGAAGTTTCTCTTATCAATCTTTTGGATGTGTTACAATAGAAAAGTTACATTTGTTTTCTCCAGGCTGCCATGTATGGTTATCTGTTGAAGCCGGGGAAATTCAAACTTGATTTTGCAGGTGAGCCAGATGCTGTCAATGCAATAATGCATTCTGGTATGAAATTCTAACTAATGTTTCAGAGCCTATGTACATATTTGACAAACTTGATGAGTTGATGATGATCTGTAACAAATTCAATTCCTTTTTTATTGTAGAATGTTTTCACCCACAAAATCTAACTGGATGTGCATTTTGAATTTCTTTTTCTGCAATAGTGTCTGGTAGGAACATGAGGTGTGTGAATGGAAGTTCTTAGCTACTTCACCTGTAAATAGCTAAGAGATTTAGTCGCTTTTAGCAGGTTTACTACTACTTGATGCCGTTATTTTTTTTATCCCTAGTTGACATATTCTGTTCTGTGTAAGACTTAGAAGAATAGGCATGGAGTTTTGGGACCTATTTGCATCCAAAGGCAACAAATATTCTTAGCCTGATAGAAGAAAGCAGTAACGGTTTCTTGGATGTTTCCATCTTGTTTGCTTACCGTGTTTTTCACCTTAGGATTGGATTGATCACTCTCTTGCCTAACTAACTTTACATTAGGGAATTAAGGGTGTTAATGCACGAACACGAAACAAACTCAACACGAGACAAATGGGTTAGTGTTTTACTAAATAGATTTTAGGTTGAATTAGGATTGATTGGTCCTGTTTTTGTTCCTTATTATAATTTCATCACTTTTAATTCCTATATATATATAAACAGATATTCCATCTCTGCTGCTCTGAAGTTTCCTCTCCTTTTTTCAGGTAATCTAATCTAACCTAATTATAACTCCAACATGAAGCATTAAGCAATAGATGAAGGAAGCTATTGGTAGCCGAAAGGATGTGGCTTTGGAAGAGATGAATATCCCGAGAGCAATAGAAGCCAACGAGCAGGGTAGAACAAAAACATTGGAGAAACACGAGCGACTTTGTAAGCTCAGTTGTGCAATAGCGGTTTTAGCCTCAGCTTTTGTGAGTACCAGATACATGACTTTGTTTTATATATGTATCTATTACTGTCGTGGAATGTATTTATTACAAGTATTTGCTTTTATGCTACTTATTTCAGTCTATCCGTAGAGAGCTTGAAGAGTCCCTGAAACTTGTTAAGAAGGAGGTACGATTACTTGTTCTCTACTGGGTACACTAATTTATTACGCGCTTTAAGTACTAAACATGTTTAAAAGATTTATGATTCGCTCTCATTTGTTTCAAGAAAGAATAAGTGTAAGAGTGCCCTTAAAAATCATCTTACACTAAGGATTGATTTTATGAGAAGAACTATACCCTAGCCCAGACCTGTACTTATAGGCCTTACACTAACGTCTTACACTAGAACTATACTATTTGGCTTAGACCAAAACCATCACTAATGTAACCTCTTACACCAGAAGAAGAACCAGAGGGTGACTATAGGGCTTAGACCCTAACGTCTAGCTCTGTAACCATCACTATACCCTAGCCAGGCTTACACTAAGGTCTAGCGTAGTTACCTGTAAAACCACAACTAATGGTAAAGTGGAAATATCACAGAGTAATAAGAGATGGGGCAATCAGGTACTCCTCTCTTGGGGTAAGTAAATCCATAATATAATATATTTCTCTCAGTTATTGTGATTGTATTGTTCTTGTATTAGTAAGTCAAACATCAGTTACATTCCCCCCTGAGTTCCTGCTTCCTTTTAACGCCATTGGAAAGGTCTTTGTAAGGCTCCAGCCTAGAGTTAGCTTTCTTCTTTTTGAAATGCCAGAGTCCTTAAGTTCAGGAGTTTGTGTAAGCCTAGCAGTTAAGAAAGAGAATGTTCCTAGTACCATATTCTCATAGGCTTCACTGCCATATTCCAGTGCAAGCCTGTGGAAGGAGTCAGGCGGCTAGCTCCTCACTCCTGTCGATCAGCTTCTTCTTCCTTCTATTGGGATTGGAATAATGAATAGTGAATACCAGTTTTCCTATAGGAAGTTCAAGTATTTTTCTTTGAATTGGTAGAGATATTTTTACTTTTGGACAAGCCATTGCACTTGGAGCTAAATCAAATTTGTATTTTATTATGCAATTATATAAGTTTCGTCTTATTGATATCAAAGAAAATATACATATTCATGGGTAAATTATTGTTGACTTTCATGGGTATTTTAGGATGTGCATGTGTGAGCTTTGGATGTACTCGTTTTATGAGATTTGAGAGTGATGGGATGATGGTTATAGTACCAACAAAGTGAAGAATTATCTTGCAGGAACTAGGGAGATGATTAAACCTGATGGCGGTCCGCCTAAGTTGTTTTGCCCTGTTGAGTGCAGGAAAACTTCATAAAACTCTCTGGTGGTTCTGCTTTTTCATGGTAAGCATTGTCTAATTGTTGTCAGGAAAACTTCATAAAAATCTCTGATGGTTCTGCTATTACATGGTAAGAATTGTCAGTGATTACTAGTTGTGATCCAGTCTATATTAAGTTCCAGAAAGGAGGACCAAAGGGAAATTTCTCTATTGGGATTTGTCTTCCTACATTTCAACTTTTAGCTTTGCATGTTTTGAGATTTTGGAAGTCTGAAAATTTTCTTTTGGGATTGATATGCAGGGCTTGATGCTGACTTGGGACTTGCGTTCCACCATAAAGCTCTTGGGAAGTAAGTAATTCTATATGTTTAAGAGTTTTTCATCATGCAAATATTTTGTTGATATAGTTCTATCAATGTTCATTTCAAAAAAGGGCAGCAGCATGTGTGCAAAGTGTTGCATTCGTTATGAGATAAATGATGCACAACTAGGTTACTCGAAAACTCTTTTTTAGTAGCGTTTCTGCATTTTACTTGTTTCTATTTCAGTTTCCTTTTGGAGGTTATGTTTCAAAGGTTATTTTAAATAACATTTCATGGTGTTGGTTTCTTTTTCCATTTCGGATTCAATTTTTTTGTGCAACATAACTGATTCGGTTGAATTTTGAGGTTTACACAAAAGGCAAATAGTTAAGTCTAGGTTTCTAACTAATACAAGAGGGGACCATGCTATAGTAGAATTAGTTAGGTGAGACATATAGTAGTAGTAGTATTAACCATGCATATTCTTCTGTTCTGTTTTGCAGTAAACACGTGAAGCTTATACTTGGTAGGCTGTTGACTGCACATAATGCATTATTTGTTTTGCACTTCTTGATTGACCAACTCTCAAGAAGTCCTCAAGCAATATTAAGCGTTAATGAATACAATTTGGTTTTATTGAACATGGCTTTTATTTTTCTGTCAAGTAAGAAGGATAGATTTTCTAGCTTGAGTTGGAGCACTAAATACTATTGAATTACATTTCCAGTTGCCTTTTATACTTGTTCTTACTGTTAAACAATTTGATACTTGACAGTTACAAGACATTTATACATGAGTTATTGATTGCTTTCCATATTCCCATAAGATAATATTTCCATATCCTTCTCCCATTGTAATACCAGCAGTTATTAGTTTTGAATGTTGAAATCATCATAATCATCATAAGTAATTCGGTGGCGTAATCTATTGTTGAATTGTATTCTTATAATTAATATGCAGAATTTTTTTTTTTTTTGGGTAGAAACAGAAAAAGAAAAACAAAACAACAAACACCTAAGATCAGCCTAGGAAAGCTAACCTATCCGAGTTAGTAAGCAACCTGTCTTAACTCCCAGTCACAGGAAGCTCCTAATATGGTAAGGGATCTTAAGGGCCCAAATGGCTTTCCAGGTATTATATAATGTAAATATGTTTTTTTTTATCATGATGAAATCTTTAATGAGGGGTTCTTTAATCATTATAAATAATTTAATGAGAAGATTTTTAATTATTATAAATAATTTAATGAGAATATTTTTAATTATTATAAACAATTTAGTGAGAATATTTCTAATTATTATAAATAATTTAATGAGAAGATTTTTTATCATTTTAAAAATACTAATAAGGATAACTAATCTCATTATACATGCTCCTAATGAGATGATATTTTATTGGGTTAAGGTGCAAAAATACCCCTAACGTTTTGGGCTAGGAGCAATTTTACCCCTAACGTCTAAAATGGTGCAATTTTACCCCTAACGTTGGAAGCCAAGAGCAATTTTACCCCTAACGTTGATAAATTGGATCAAACACTATTATAAAACACATAAATTTTTATTCATTATTCTGCACCAATTCCATAACAATTCGTTCTAAAAAAAAGAATTTCATGTTTTTTATAATTTAATAATAGAATTTGAGATTAATATTTATAAATTCGGTAGATTTTTTGAATTTTTTTGTCTAATCCGTACAAAAAGACAGTATATTTTTTTATTTTTTTCACATCCTAACAAATGTTTGTGATTTGTTACTGATAAAATGACACATGTATGAAGTGTAGATGACAAGATTCATGACCGAGAAGACAGTTTGATGAATTATTTCTCAAATTGACCCAATTTATTAACGTTAGGGGTAAAATTGCTCTTGGTTTCCAACGTTAGGGGTAAAATTGCACCATTTTAGACGTTAGGGGTAAAATTGCTCCTAACCCAAAACGTTAGGGGTATTTTTGCACCTTAACCCTATTTTATTCTCATAATTACTTTTAGTAAGGGATCCCTATAATGAAAGGAGCCATAAGAGTAATAATTCTCATTAAAAACTCTTTCATGAGAATATCTGGTCTTTTATGATAATTTTTCTTCTCATTAAAGGCCTCTTTTTTGTAGTGTAATGATCAGAGAATTAAAGTCGATTGTTACGAAAGACCGTGGGTAAAGACCCCTTTTAGCCACGATTTTTCTTAACAACCGTGGCCAAAACATAAGTTATTAGAGTCAGTTATACGTAAAAACCAACTCTAATGTCCCTTTAGCCACGGTCGATAAACCGTGGCTAAAGACGAGAAGCATTTGCCACGCCCCCCTTTGGCCACGGTCGACAAACTGTGTCTAATTAAAACTATTTTTTAGAGTCGCCACCAATTAGAATTAAGGCGTGATCGGACACCGGAAATGGTTGAATTTTTAATGGATAAAGGGGTCTGCGGAATAGAGATTTTAGGTTCGTTTGTCGGCTACGTGTAGGGAAGAAAAACTTGATTAATCACCCTACCCCGCGCAAAAAACTTGATTAATCACCCTACCCCATGCAAATGTTGGTACTAAAAGATGTGTTTTTTGTGTGAAGTTTATTTGATTCATCTCGATTCTCATCGACGCTTTTCTATGTATCTATTCTTATAATGTAAGAGTATAACTTTATTAATTTCGGTAACGTCTAACTTAGATTTTCTATAACATAGGCACGTAAATTAATTCCTTTTTTATTTGCAATATTTTTGTAACATCTAATTTATGTTTCTATGACATAGGCACATAAATTAGTCCCGTTTTAAAATTTTATTATTTTTCTTTGTAACGTCTAATTTATGTTTCTATGGCATATGCACATAAATTAGTCCCGTCTCAAAATTTTATTATTTTATCTTTGTAACGTCTAATTTATGTTTCTATGACATAGGCACATAAATTAGTCCCGTTTCAAAATTTTATTATTTTATCTTTGTAACGTCTAATTTATGTTTCTATGATATAGGCACATAAATTAGTCCCGTTTCAAAATTTTATTATTTTATTTGTAACGTCTAATTTATGTTTCTATGACGTAGTCACATAAATTAGTCCGTTTTAAAGTTTTATTAGCGGTTTTTAACCCCTTAATATAGACGTATAAATTGAACCGTTCCAACACGTCAGATACGCATAAGTTTGAAAAAAAAGAATCTTTCATTTTTTTCCATAATTTTTTCAAATAGAAATGGCGTAAATACCATTGTATTTCTTGGTGGTTTTTTTTTTGAAATATAAGATGGGATAATTTCCATTAATTATTTCTATGGTTCCTTCCATTAATCTAAAAAAAAATGTCAAAAATTTATTTACCATAGATCATTAATAAGATTAAATTCCATTCAAAGCCCATCCAATTAAATGGTCCTTACCCAACTCCCTTCTCAGGAAACTTCCAAACTTCTTTCTATATATCTTTTTCCTCAAAAACCTGAACCTTATCTTTCTACTTACCTTCATTTTATATTCCACCATCCGCCTCCCACTTTCTCTTTTCCCTATGTCTCCCTTGAACCTCTTAATAATTCTATTTTAGACCTTCAACCTTCTTTGCATCCCATGCTTCTCCTATTTATCATTTTGATTCCATTTTTTTCTTGGTAATAGTTCGTTTTATTTATGAAATCTATTCCTTCTTCGCATTATGAAATTGCTGTCAGTTTTTTTCCTAATTTTGGATGATGCTTGCTTCTCAAATTACGTATCAGTTTCAGCTTTTACTTTGAGTAAATTCACATTCTATACCATTACAAGAAATAGGACAACTATTTTGCTGGCCATATTTTAAGCATCTATCTTTATTACTTTGAAGATCAGCACTCAATTAACTTGTGTATTTTATGTTGCAGGGAGCAAAGGAATGGAAGAAAACCAACAAAGAATGGCCATAACAAGTCATGAGATTCAAGGTTTAGGTGTTTAGGCTTATTATATGGTTAATTGTTAGCTTTTAATGAGAAACCTTTGGTTAGGATTGCGATCTTCATATATGTACATGTTTATTATTATATATAAAGGTTATTTGCACATTATTTGCAATCCGATTTGATTATATATACAGGTTTATGAAAGAGGTAAAAACCAAAAAAACAATGACAAAATTCTTATAAGAAAATGTCATCTTACTTTCTATCTAACGATAGAGAACTGAAAACAAACCGTCATACTTATTATGTTCCAATAATAGAATTTAATACAAATTATATCATGTGAACTACGTTATCATAACAGTCGAGAAAACAAAAACTGTCATAACATTAACATAACACCTCCATTTTAACTTAATATTTTGACAGATTATTTAAAAATGGTGTCATGAGAACATATATTCCATGACAGTTGTTATTAGGTAGTGGTCAGATGACAGCTCGCTATTTGATCGCTGTCATGTGAGGCTATTACGGATGACAGAACGTGACCGTCATTTGAAGCATCAACAGACTGCAGCGAGCCCCATGACAGTTTTATATCTTGCGGGATGACGGTTTTTAACCATCATCTGAAGGGGTTTTTGGCATAGTGCAACATGCTTCATACACATACACAATCAGTTTTAGCAGTATAACTATAGGAGTATTCTCATATCACAATAAACATTCATATTGTTAGACTATGCCTAATGAGCTACGTGCCCAATGAATATTGATACACATAATCAGTTCTTGCTTCCTAAACAGTTCTATCTAACTCAATGAGTTCATTGTAAACCTATCTCAGCAGGATCACCCACAACATCATACATATACTCAATGAGTTCTAGTTTCCTAAGCAGAACATTAAACATAAACATGCTTCATACACATACTCAATCAGTTCTAGCTTCCTAAATGGAACATCAAGCATAAACAAGCGAACATGCTTCATACACATACACATACTCATTCAGATAACAAGCCAAGTGGAAGATATATTGTAAACCTATCTCAACAGCACCACCCATAACAACATCATACATGCAACCAATCAGTTCAAACCAACATAACATAATATATACTCAAGTTAAAGAAATCTTCCCATATGCTAAACGCAAGAGCTGATTGACAATCTATTCGTCAGTCAGCCTTCCCCATGTAGCATTCTTACTATCCCTGCAAATATTATGTTCAAATAAAAAGGAACAATGAAAATCAATAGATCCTTACCAGTACGGTGTTTCGAACTCACTGATTGCATGTAGGAATCAACCATGGAGATAGAGAGAGATGAGAGGGATGAAGATTGCGTAACCTAAAATGGGATTTTGGATGAGAGAAAGAGTTTATATATGAGCTGAAATTTCAATCAAACCATCGAGCGCCTAAATTTGGTATATGGCCGCGTAAGTGAAATTTCATTTGCCATTTTTTTTCCTCATACAATGACAGTCATTTATTGCAGGTGTCATCTGATGAGCAAGTAAAATTTAACAAAAACGGGCATTTTCTTTGGATGATAGGATTCTGTCATCGGAATGCCACATGTGAATGATGGCGTTTTTAATTACGCTTTCAGATGACGGAAATTTAAAATACTGTCACAAAAAATATTCAGACAACACGAAAACAAATGTATGTAATGTGTGTCATGTGAAAGGGAAAATGGCATAGTGAATTTTACCCCTAACGTCTAAAATGATGCAATCTTACCCCTAACCTTGGTAGCCAATAGCAAATTTACCCCAACGTTGATAATTTGGATAAATTTCAGACACTATTATAAAAACATATATATTTTTGTTCCTTATTTTGCGCCAATTGCATATCAATTCATTCTAAAAAGATTTCATGTTTTTTATAATTTAATAATAGAATTAGAGATTAATATTTATAAATTCGGTGAATTTTTTGAATTTTTTTATCCAATTCGTACAAAAGACAATGTATTTTTTTATATTTTTTTATTGTTTTTCACATCCAATCATATGTTTCTGATTTGTTACTGATAAAATGACGCACGTCTCAAGTGTAGATGGCAAGATTAATGACTGAGAAGATAGTTTGAAGAACTATTTGTCAAATTGACCAATTTATCAATGTCACAGGTAGAATTGCTCTTGGCTTCCAACATTAGGATAAAATTGCACAATTTTAAATGGATTATGGGTAAAATTGCTTTTTACCCAAAACGTCAGATGTATTTTTGCACCTTAACCCTTAGCATTTTAACATATTTTTTTGTAACTGAATTAGTAACACATTAAATATCTTAGACTTACTTGATGTTTAGAAGGTTCGACGAGACAATTAAATGGAGACATTTAAGTCATTGATCATTTATCTTTTAACACGTTAAGTGTATGCGATTCCAACTTTAATTAGCGTAATTTCAATTACAAAAAAATTTACGTTTTAAATTACAATCAATTAAAAAAAATTAAGTTTTCAATTTCAATTAATTTGTTTCAATTGAGGCTTTGTTTATATTTAATTAAGAGATTTTATCAATGGAAATTTTTTACCTTATTGCTAAACCATATCACATATTTTCAAACCAATAAATAAATTAAAAACTAAGTTATATATATATGGATATTATGTAAAAGGTACATTTGATTTACAGCCATGTAAAAAAAACTGAAAGATATAAAATTTTAAAAAATCATGCATAATCTGAAATTCATGTTTGCTCAATGGTTCATATGAGATAGTTAAGGGATCCAAAATCCTAGCTCTCCTCTCATTCCTAGATAAATCAATTGTTTAAAGATTTTTGCATTTTTATTATTAAAGTTATTTATTTTAATTAGTTTAAAAACCAATTTTATTTAATTAATTCGTTAGATAATATAGAATTTAAGTAAGAATAACTTATCAAATACTAGTCCATGTGGGATCGATCTCGTTCATAAAAACTATATACTTGATGCGGTAGAGTTGAGTTACTTTAAGTGTTATTATACGCTTTTCGCAGATGAGTGGTTGTATGAAAATTGTAAAGTCCTTATTTCAAAAATATAAAAGTATAATTCCAAAAAAAAAATGAGTAACATATTTTTAATGGAATTAGATATTTAAAAGAAACTAATTTAGTAAGTAATAACTTATTACAACAAAAACATAAAAAATAAGATTAGTAATAACTTATTTTCTTTCTAATTTTATATACATTAGTAATAACTTATTTTCTTTCTAATTTTCTATCCAATCTCTTGAATGAAATTAATTATTTCCGAATTAAAACATTATTTAAAAAAATCCTATTTCCTTTGAAATATTCTCTCCTCTCTCTTTAATTAAATTAATTACTTTAAAAAAAATTCCTATTTCCTTTCTAATGTTCTCTATCTGAAATTAAATTAATTATTTCCTAATTAATAAATTTGATACTTATTTTGAAATTCTTTCATTTAATAGAAATATTGAGCCTTCAATTCTATGTAATTGAATTAAAATTAACTTATTTTTTTTGAAGAAATTAAAATTAACTTATTTTTTTTTTCAGAATAGTGAAGCCATCTTGTTTGTGTGGCTATATAAACACATTTAGGACTCATGTCCTGATATGCTTTCTTTTTCTTCAGCTGCCTTCGCAACTTATATGGTTGAGCCTATAAAAAACATGGTTAAGCCAATATCACCTGCATGGTTTTTGATGGCCGAATGTGTTTTGGTAAGAGTTTTGGTTTATCATTTTTTATATAGGCCAAAATTGTTTCATCTGTTATTATTATTATTATATGATCCAAAATTATTTCAAATTTATTGAATTAAAGACATAATTTTATCCATTTTCTTACATTAAAAGAGATTATATGCACATCTTATGACAACTTATTTAGTTTTATGAAGTGTTTGAAAATGGAGTGGTGAACCAGAGCACTGAGGGGCCTTGGTATAGGTAACCATTCGAAGTCACTGTTTAGTGAACTATGTTTGGTTTCGTATACTCTTATTCTTTTCATCATGAATTTCTTTTTTCTTAATATTGACTGACATTTATTTGAAATAAACAAAAAAGAGGAAATAAAATGAAAGTAAGGATGACTTAAATCTCTCATTGAATGACACATTAATGGATTTTCCTATATGTAAAACTTTGTCTCTAAGCAACATCATCACACAATGACACGTGAAAAGATGAGAATGTTGTTACTTTACATGTAGTAGACCTAGTTGGTGTATATATACTCTCTTTTATAGCTTCATTGCATTAACTGAGCTTAATTGACATCAATCCTCCATTAATTGTCATTAATTATTATTAATCCTGTATTAATTGTCATTAGTCTAGAAGGAAAATGATTTTAGAATTGAACCATTGACTTTTTGCTTAGAACAGAACATATTGTACCAAATCTTAACTTACAAGTCTTTTAACTTTTTTCTATTTTAAATTATGTTTTACTTATTTGTTTCATATTTAAATAGTAAACTTATTTAATTTATTATTTTTTATTACTGATTAACTATATGTATTTATATAATATAAGATGTAAAAAGCTAAATAAGGAAATCTAATAAATTTACTATTGACTATTGACCGTGACTTGATTATTACTATTGATTTTTAAAATCTATTCACACTGGAAGAAATAGTAATCAAGGTTCACCAATATTTTGTTGTTAATTAATTGCTAATTTTACAAGTATAAATAGTAGTGTTATTTCTCTAATTGTTTGCATAATTCCCTTGCTTCCTCTTCTTAAGTATTGGGTTCAAGAGAGTAATAACTGTAAATATCATATTCAACATTCTCCCTATGAAGATGATATTGAAGAAGTGAAATTCAGCTTCTCTTCACATTCTAGCTCACTGAGCTAGAATGTGAAGAGAAGCTGAATTTCACTTCTTCAATATCATCTTCATAGGGAGAATGTTGAATATGATATTTACAGTTATTACTCTCTTGAACCAAGCAATTGAATGATATAGAGCGATCAAAGAGATTAGAGTTGTTTTCCATGGTGTTTTGCAACCCAAAATAGCACTACTGATTTACTAGTATATGTAGAAGAAGAAAATTAATCAAAAGAATTGTGCAAAGAATATCACTACTATTTATACCTGTAAAATTAGTAATTAATTAATGATAACAACCCAAATTATTCTTGAATAAGGAATAAGGAAAAATTAATAGAAATAATGGCAAACCATTATTCCTTCTAAAAGAGATATTTATGCATGATTAATGTGGAATTAATGATGATTAATGTAGGATTAATGCAGGGGTGAATATGCAAATAATGAGGAAAATGAAGGAGTCTCTAGCATTAAGCCACGCCACGTGGACCATGACAAGACACGCCATAACAAGATACGCCCGATGAGAGCGAGTAGTGGAGACCCGCCATTATTCTCAAAGAGATCGTATATACGCCTTGACGGATCTAAGAATACCAAAAGGCGCCTTTATTACCATCCATGAATGGGAATAAATACAATTAAATGGCAATTAATAGCCATTAAAGGGGAATAAAGACTTGACTGTTCGAATACTCCAACTTTGAGGGTTTCAAAGATAAATGCTGGGATTAATGGAGAATTGATAGCAATTAAAGATGAGTAATGACATGACTGTTCATCTATGTCTCCATAACATCCAAATATCATACATGGGGAAAAAGGATAATTAGACAAAGAATGAAGAATCCGCCATCAATACTCTTATGGATAAGGATCCACCGACGGATCTATGGATTCCTCAACACGCCTCAAAGGGTCAAACGCCTTGGAAGATCCCCCGTCAAACCTCGATACGCCTAAGGAACGGCAAAGCCGATTCCCAATAAAGGCAGCTAATAACCCATTAATGAGCTAACGGTCATACTTGAATAAGATCAGTAACCGCCATTAATGAGGCATTAATGAAGACTTTCTAGTTACCAAGAGTTACATCTACATGAGTATAAATAGCTTGCATCCCAAGCTATTGAGGTACACTTACTGATCCTCTACTTTTGTGCTTACAGTTTATTCTCAGAAATATTACTGACTTTGGCATCGGAGTGTCCCCGGCCGATCCCAACGGCGCCTCACAGGGAAGTGCTCCGATCAAGGATTTTTTTCCAAGTTATCAATTGGTGCGGTGAACGTGGATCTCTAGCAAACAGAAGATCACAAAATCTTGATTGTATAGAGTTTCACAAAGAACAAAACAATGAAGTCAACGGAACAAAAATCTTAATCTCAAACCTTGGCTCAGTTAGTACAAACAAATCTATCCAAAGATAGGCTTCTCTATAGATTGGTGGGAAAGAGTTTTCTACATTAAATCTGGAATTTTATGATAAACAAGATAAGTTTCTTCTCCTTTCTTCTTCCATTTTTAATTAAAGAAATTTGAGATTCTCCACCCTTATAAAGTGCTATGAATATCATATATGTTATTATGATAAATCTAATAAATTGTGAAAGATAAAATCATAGACACAAATCTTGCATTAAATCTTGCATGCTTACTATGCCCTCATATTTTTATGCATGACAAGTGTAATATGCCATTATCATTGAATTAGTACAAGATGCATGTATAAGATCCGTAATCTTGGAATTTTATAAAAAATTCATCCATTCAAAGTGATTTTATCACTTAATATTAAGATATCATAAAAGGCTCGTGTAATTACAGATGATTTAGGTCTAATGAGTCTTTTGGATGAACATGCATATAACTATTAGAAGAAATTGCAAAAAATCATATTTGGTTTTTCTTGTACAATTCACCATCTATGTATGGCTTTTCTCATATATAGTACTTTTAATATCAGAAATTCATATTTTTGAATATTGTTTTATCAAACAGTTATTTCATTCCCTCTTTTACAAGGATGTGTTTATTCATATAAAAACTGTTTATTTGACATTGTTAGAATTTCTTTTACCAACGTAAGAGACTTGAACATATTGAATCTATTTATGATTATCCTGTAATTGTCCCTAACTATTAAGCCTATTATAGGCTGATGAATTACCAAATTGGATAAACGAAACTTTCATGTCCTTAACTAACTATAAAATAGTCACTACAAGAAAGCAGCTAGTTAGCGACTGCTTTTAGCGACCAGATACAGTTCAGTCGCTAATTAGCGACCGATTTGGTCGCTAATGATTTACCTAGTCGCAAAAATTGGGGTTTTGCGCCCGTGTTTTGCAATAAAAAGAAAAAGAAAAAGAAAAAAGAAAATTAAAAAGAAAAAAGAATATAAAAAGAACATGAGAAAAACCTAATTGCCCCCCCCCCCTCTCCTTTCTTCTCTGCTCTCGACCTAGCCCCCTCTTCTCTCTTCTCTACTTTCCCATCTCGACCTAAGCCCCCTCTCCTCTCTTCCTTGGTTTCCGATCTTGATCTAAGCCCATCTCATCTCTTCTCCTCCGGCCTAATTCCTCTGCTTCCTGATCTCGACCTAAGCCCCCTCTCCTCTCTTCCTTGGTTTCCGATCTCGATCTAAGCCCCATCTCATCACTTGTTCTCCGGCCTAATTCCTCTGCTTTAAGACCTCCTACCTGATCCCTCTCCTTTCTATACGACCTCCTTCTCCATTTATAACGAAATTATACCATCGATGTTGTCCAGGCTTAGTAACTTAAGTGAGGATGATGATAAAATTAAGCACGCAGTGAAATCACAAGGAGTGGTCAAGGAGAAGAGTAGTCGACCTTCACTATCTAGGCTTCTCAGGAGATGACAATTTTTGGGTAAGCAAATTTTGGCTAACTCTTTCCCCTGTCTTTGTCTGCACATTTCGTTAAAAGCATGGATGGACATTGCCTCTTTGAAGATCTTTCTTCTGCTGCTTTAAAACGGAAAGGCTACTGCAGTGACTCGTAGATTAGCCTGGGTTATTTCCAAGATGTAGTTAAAAGAATTGTGCCTATTTCAATGGAGAACAATGAATTTTAGGAAGTTCTATTATAAGTGGGATTTGTATTGGGGGTTTTACTGGTGAAAGTTGTGGCCTTGGTGTGATTTGTATTGGCCTTTTGACTGGTGGAAGTCGTGGCCTTGTTGGCGTGCAGTTACATGCATTTTTTTTATAGCTGTTTGGGTTCTAATGGATTTAAGTAGTTAAATACCTTTGCACAGTGGTGTTCATATTTTGATTTTTGGAATTTGCATTTGAACCAAATCTATTATATTGAATATATTGAATTATAACTATCCTATTGAATACCTGGTTCCTTGTGATTCCTTTTGACAAGTGTTTCTCATGTGACTTGCATTACATAGTCTTCATTGTACTGCAAATATGTGGCTCTTTCTTTTTGTCATCTTGATACTCCATTTTATCTCTAATCTGATGTTTTTGGCACTTAATTGCAGTGCCTCGTGGCCTAGCTTCTCTTCCTCAGGCTTCAAGGTATTGCTTATGAATTTTCATAAATCGTTTTTTTCTTGTAGCGCTGCTGCTGCTGTAATCATAGTTATCTCTTTTTGTGATTTTTGCAGCTTCAACCTGATTCCAATGGTACAAAGGAAGGTACATGTTCAAGTTATTCTTTTTGGAAGTTAACATGCTTTTTGCAATGATGTACATATATTTAATGTTGATGTAGAGGATTCTTCTTGGGGGAGAAAGGAAACTTCAAGTCAGAACACATCTTGGGGAGCTGCATCCCAAGCACTCAAATTGAAACTTGAAATTGCTGAGAGTAACTCATACATGCTGAAATTGAAGCAGCTAAGGTGAATTATATTTACACAAATTTTACTCGACTTCTAGTCAGATGTTCATGCTGCTCAATTTCACATGCATAATTTCATGTTGGGCAGGTCAGTTGGAATTATAGTATAATGTGGTCTCATTTAGAGACATTGAAATTAAGATGACAGTATATATTCTGATTCGAAATGGTGCATTCTTCTGATTTTTTAAAAAGGTCTAAATAGCTTTATCTTTTTAAGTTATAAGAATAAACTTTTCTGGAAATTGGAAATATGAGATGAGTCATAATAATTCTATTGGATATTTAGGAAACTTGACCTTTCACATAATTCATTAATAACCTCATTGCCTCCATCCCTAATTCTATTCTATATTTATCAAGCTCAATCTTTTTAATATATTTAATGTTAACTTATGATCACTTTGAATTTTACTACTTAAACTTTAAATTTTGTCTTAATAAAGTCATCCCAACGATTTCAAAAGCAAAAAGACACGAAATATGGGGTTCCACGTCAGCCACACTAAAAAAATCGCCACCAGATATGCTTCCTGTGTCAGCGATTTAATGTGACAATCACGTCACTTTTCTAGTGTCATTTATAGTCTTGAAGTCGTCAATGCTACTTTTAGTGAATGGATATGCACCAAACACCTAAACCTGCATGAGATGGAATATTCGTTACTTAAATAGTTAATATGCAATCATTAACAATGCTAAATAGGCTGTATCAGTATTGCTTGACATGAATTTGTATGTTCAGGATATGAATGAGACACCTAAACATGCACGAGATGGAATATTCGTTACTTGAATAGTTAATATGCTGTCATTAACAATGCTAAATAGGCTGTATCAGTATTCCTTGGCATGAATTTGTATATTCCGGATATGCACGAGACACATAAACCTGCATGAGATGGAATATTCGTTACTTGAATAGTTAATATGCAGTCATTAACAATGCTAAATAGGCTATATCAGTATTGCTTGACATGAATTTGTATGTTCAGGATATGCACGAGACACCTAAACCTGCACGAGATGGAATATTCGTTACTTGAATAGTTAATATGATGTCATTAACAATGCAAAATAGGCCGTATCAGTATTGCTTGTTGTGAATTTGTAATTTCTGGATATGAAGAATTATTGCTTTTTAATACCTTTATGTTTTAGATATTTTACCTTTTCTTCCAGTTGTCCACACACCTCATTGCCACTCCCTTTTCACTACCTCACACATTCCTTTTGTCCTTTTTAGCACAGCTGTACTTTTTCTCTTTCCTCCAAAATTGTAACCGTTTGCTTTGTGCAACGGATATATAGTCTGTATTTTCATCTTCCAAAATCAATGAGAAAGAACTTGTTTTCTCTCCATTCATGTTATACTCTTTTTATTTCAAGATGGTATCAGAGCAGAAAATACACTTCTGATGATTTCATTCTTCTGCTAAGATTTAATCAGATCTAGCTTTGCTTTTTAATGGCGATTCCAACAAATGGAAGTCCATTTTTCCTTTCAGCAAATAAATCTCCATCTCTGACTCTGGTTTCTCAAATTCTCAATGGAGATAATTATCATCCATGGTCACGCCAGGTTAAGGTCGCTCTAATGTCGAAGAACAAGTTTGGGTTTGTTGACGGAACCATCACGGCTCCTGCGGTCTCAGATCTTGCACAATATTCACAGTGGGAGAGATGCAATACTATGGTGGTCTCATGGATTATTCATGCTGTTACTCCACAGATAGCAGACAGTGTGATATGGATAGACAAAGCAGATGATGTTTGGAAGGATCTACGCGATCGTTTTTCATAGTGCGATGGCCTGAGGATTTCTGGTTTGAAGAAGGAGATTCATAGCTTCAAGCAAGGAGATCTGGGAATTGCAGAATATTACACAAGATTGAAGATCTTGTATGATGAGTTACTCAATTTGAGGCCAATGCCAAAGTGTACCTGCAGCCCAGCCTGTAAGTGTGGTGTTTTTCTCAAAATACGCACACAATTTGAGCAAGATCAGGTAATTGATTTCCTTCAAGGTTTAAATGAACATTACTCAAATATTTGCTCTCAAATCCTTATGATGGAACCACTACCAAGCATGAACAAGGTTTTTGCCCTTACTACCCAGTCAGAGAGGCAATTAAATTTATCTGTCAAAATACAGAATCCCATAGATACCATGCCTTTCGCTGGGTCTGCAAATTTCCATAACAGATCTCCAAATACTCAAAAATCTCCTAACAATGCCAAACGACATTACAACAACAACAAGAACAAACCAGTGTGCGCTTACTGTGATATACCTGGGCATACAGAGGAAATTTGCTACAAGAAACATGGATACCCTCCAAATTATGCAGGGAGAAACAAGAATCATAATAGAAATTTTGCTAAGGCAAACAATACCAACACAGTTAATGTTGAGGATTCTAATGATGGCTATGAAGATGCAGGAAAGCAACAAATGACAACTACAATTGAGCCTCCACAGTATGCTTTAACAAAGGACCAGTATCACCAGCTCATGACACTATTACCTTCAAGCTCCACTCAACCAAACAGAGTAAATGCACATGCCAATATTGCTCATGTTGGCTCAAATCACAGTTATTCTGGTACAATTTTTAGCTCCACTTTCAATTACTCAACTGTTAATACTTGGATTGTTGATACTGGTGCCACAGATCATATTGCCTGTGATCTTACTTATTTCAAAACCTACAAAGCCGTAGAAGGTTGTTTTGTCCAATTACCAAATGGGAGCAATGTGAAGGTTACATATATAGGCACAGTGGTTCTCCAACCCAATTTAATCCTTGATAATGTGCTATATGTACCATTGTTCAGTTATAATTTGATATCCACCAGTAAGCTCACTGCATCAAACAAGATAGGAATTATTGTGACTGGAACCTGTTGTGTGATACAGGATCTTATAAGGCAGGAGATGATTTGTTATGCTGAAGAAAAAGGGGGTTTATATCATTTGGTACAGCAGAATGGGCTCAGTTCAAATAAAGTAACAACTCTCATCACTTCATCCACTGATGAACACATTTGGCACAAGAGGCTAGGGCATCCTTCTTTATAGAGGTTGCAGAAAATAGATAGTCCTTTTTCAATTTGTAATTCAAAGCATCCAAATCCATGTGATGTATGCCAATTGTCTAGACAGAAACGATTGCCATTCAAATTAAGTGAAACCTTTTCGAGTTGTGCTTTTGAATTAATCCATGTCGATATATGGGGTCCATTGAAAGATTCATTTACAGATCCACCTTATTTCCTTACTGTGGTTGATGACTATAGCAGGTACACCTGGATCTCCCTAATGAAAACCAAAGGAGAGGCAAGATTGCTGCTGCAGCAGTTCTGTGCGTATGTAGAGACACAATTTCAGACCAAGGTTAAGACTGTGACATCAGATAATGGTCTTGAGTTTCATATGCCTGATTTTTACCTTAACCTTGGCATAATCCACCAAAAATCTTGTCCAGAAACACCCCAGCAAAACGGTGTAGTTGAGAGAAAACACCAAGATCTTATGAATGTCACTAGGGCCTTGTTGTTATAGGGATCCCTGCCTCAAACTTTTTGGTCATTTGCTGTGGTCCATGCCACATACCTTATCAATAGACTGCCATCCACAGTGATACAAAACCATACTCCATATTACTACCTGTACAAATAGCACCCAGATTTTTCAGACTAAAAAGTGTTTGGCTGTCTCTCATATGCATCCACACTAAATAGAAACAAACACAAGCTTACTGATAGAGCGTTGAAATACATTTATCTAGGAGTCCAACGTGGAGTTAAGGGATACAAATTGCTTGATTTATCCACACACATAGTCTTTGTCTCAAGAAATGTAAAATTCTTTGAGCATTGTTTTCCTTTTGCTGACTCATACATATTGGAGAAACCACCAAAGTGCAGTGAAGAAGAGCTTGCCATTCTGCATTTATCCATGCCTGATGATGATGTTGCTGATACAGTAGAAGAAGCCTCGCTTAATCCCACAATGTCAGTCCCAGAACCTGACATTGATACTGCAAACTTAAACACAACAGACCTGGACACGCATACAGACCTTACCACACAAGATATCACTAGAAGATCAACAAGAACCAGAATTCAGCCACATTATTTGAAAGACTACCACACTTCATTACTTGTGTCTAACCCTTTGCCTCAACTGCCTCTTACACCGGGTTGAACCGGCCGGTTCGAACCGGGTTGAACCGGCCGGTTCGGTCCGGGTTTGATAACCTTGCTCTATCCAAATCAATATCCTATTGCAATTTATCCAAAATCAAACAAAGCTTTGTCTTGAATATAACTTGTCACTCTGAGCCAAAGAGCTATGTGGAGGCATCTCAAGATCCAAAATGGAGAGCAGCTATGGAAAGTGAATTGATAGCCATGGGCACAAATGACACTTGGGATTTGGTTACTCTTCCTCATGGACATGTTCCAATAGGATGCAGATGGGTCTTTCGAATAAAACACAACACGGATGGCACTGTGAACAGATTCAAGGCACGTTTGGTGGCAAAGGGCTTCACACAAAGGGAGGGAATTGACTTCAAATAAACATTTGCACCTGTAGCCAAGTTCACCACAATGAGAACAATTTTGGCAGTAGCAGCAGTGAAATGTTGGCATCAACAATGCATATCTCCATGGAGATTTGAATGAAGAAGTCTACATGAGCCTGCCACCTGGACTTGAATCATCTTATCCAAACCAACTGTAAATTGAAAAAGTCCTTATATGGACTTCGCCAAGCAGGAAGACAATGGAACTTGAAATTGACTTCCTCCATAAAAAACGCAGGTTTCATTCAATCCCCTTCAGACCCTTCTTTATTTGTTAACACTACGAATGATAGTATCACCATCCTTCTAGTGTATGTGGATGATGTTATCGTTGCTGGTACTAGTATTGATGCTATTAAGCATATCAAGCAGTATTTACACACTAAGTTCAGCATCAAAAATCTTGGTTCTTTGCACTATTTTCTTGGTTTCGAGATTGCAAGAACATCAAAGGGTTTTCATATTTGTCAACGTAAGTATGTTCTCGAGCTGTTACAAGAGCATGACTTCCTTGGCAGCAAGCCAACTCTCACCCCAGCTCTACCAAATTACAAAGCTTCCCCTATAAGCACTCCTCTCAAGGATATAACTGAGTACAGGAGACTAATTGGCAAGTTGCTTTATGTCACACACACTAGACCTGAATCAGCTATCACAATATCTCAGTAGTCCATCAACTGAGGATTTGTCAAGGGCATATAGAGTCCTCAGGTACCTTAAAGGGTCCCCAGGTTTGGGCTTGTTTTTCCCCTCAAACTCAACATTACAGGTTCAAGCCTTCTCTGATTCAGATTGGGCCACCTGCACAGAGACAAGAAGATCCATTACAGGATATGCAGTGTATTTGGGAGACTCTCTGATATCTTGGAGATCAAAGAAGTAGAGTACAGTTTCTAGATCGTCTTCAGAAGCTGAATACAGGGCCATGGCCTCTGTTTCTTATGAATTACAGTGGATTTTGAGTCTTCTAAACAATCTCTTCATTTCACACCCCCAGTCAGCCTTGCTTTTCTGCGACAACACATCAGCAATCCACATTGATCAAAATCCGGTTTTTCATGAACGTACTAAGCACATTGATATTGACTGTCATGTCATTCGTGAAAGAGTTCTCTCCGGCCTGATTCGTTTGATGCCAATTCCCACTGCATTGCAGGTTGCAGATATCTTCACAAAGGCTAAGCATTCGCCTCAGTTTCAGTACTTAGTTCCCAAGCTTGGATTGCTCAATTTGTTCCCTGCCAAGCTTGAGGGATGGTGAAGAATTATTGCTTTTTAATACCTTTATGTTTTAGATATTTTACCTTTTCTTCTAGTTGTCCACACACCTCATTGCCACTCCCTTTTCAGTACCTCACACATTCCTTTTGTCCTTTTTAGCACAGCTATACTTTTTATCTTTCCTCCAAAATTGTAACCGTTTGCTTTGTGCAACGGATATATAGTCTGTATTTTCATCTTCCAAAATCAATGAGAAAGAACTTGTTTTCTCTCCATTCATGTTATACTCTTTTTATTTCAAGAGGATATCATCTAAACCTTCACGGGATTGAATATTCGTTACTTGAACAGTCTAAATAGGTTGTATTCAGTATTGCTTGACATGAATTTGCATGTTCTGGATATGCACGAGACACCTAAACCCTGCACGGAATGGAATATTGTTACTTGAACAGTCTAAATAGGCTATACCATTATTGCTTGACATGAATTTGTACGTTCTGGATATGCACGTGACACCTAATCTGGACAGAATGGAACATGTTACTTGAAAGTTAAAATGCTGTCATTAAAAATGAACTATCTATCTTGTGCATATCTAGTTAGTTTTTAACGAATCTGGTAATTGATGTTGGCATTAGGTTCGAGAACTTGAGAATCAGTTAGTTTTTTCATTTGTTAGCATACATATTCGTCAAAGCTACTTTTTGCATTTTTTAAATGTAAGTCCTACTAAAATTGACATATGTGCAATTTAATTCTTATCTTATATTGTTTTCTTCCTGTAGTTCTTTCTCCAAAAGGTTCGAATCAGTGAGGTTTAAGACTGAAGTGGTCTATGTTGGGTTGGCCGAGGACTGTAAAAAGTGGAATGTTAAATTGAAGAAGAGAGGTGATGATTGTGAATTTTACTTTGATGGTGAAATTTATGATGTTGTGATTGTCTGCAACGGGCATTTGTGTTCGTGGCTGAGGTGTTATGTGTGTGGTTAATAAGGCTTGGAGTTTTGGTCATAAACGGTGGTTTGACGTAGACTTTGCAACGTTTTGATCAATGATGATATTAATGGTGTTGGTAATTATATGTTTATGTAGTTAGGCATTTTTTTGCCCGTTCGGGCTGAACTTATTGTATTTGTATTCTTTCTTTACTTAAATAAATTCGGGGTCATCGGTTCTGGGTTGCCAATCTAGTTGGGATATCCAGTGTTGGCCTTTCCCCTACTTGTATTAAAAAATATATTACTTATTTCTAAATATATTTCTAGTTTTTATGAATATTGTGATTAATTTATTGTGAAAGGTTAAAATATGTTTATAATTGTAATAATTATTTATAAAAATTATAATTACCAAATAAATAAATAAATTATCCAGTACAATGCAATAGGAAAAATTTCCAGTAAGAAATAGGCAAAATTTCGAGTAAATACCGACAACATTTTTGTTTGAATTTCGTCGGTAAATCGACCAGCTCTATGTTTCACCTAGCCCATTAGCGACTATTTGTAGTCGCATAATTTGGTCGGTAACATTGCGACTGAACAGCGACTAAATAATATGGTCGCTATAGTCTGCGACTGTCATAAAAAAATAGCCGGCGATTGTCCAGCGACTAGGCACTTACCGACTGAATGTTTTTGGTCGGTAAACAATGAAATTCAGTCGGTAAACCACTTTAGCTACCGAATTAGCTACCATAATTGTGGTAGCTAACAAGCTGTTTTCTTGTAGTGAGTGCAAGTGTCAGTTTCGGATCAGAATATTAATTTATGCAAAGTCCTTGGAATATACATGAGAGTTTTTTAGAGATTGTTTGGATGATGATATCTGAAGGTATGTAAGGGTGAATTTTGGATAATTTTCCTTACACCTCAAATTGGAGGAGAATCATGGTACATGTCTTTTTCTTCCAAAATTACCCTTTGTATTTTATTTTATCTATACGAATGAAATGATATAAGAGTAATTTTATATAGGGTAAATTCCAAAAAAAAAACCTTGTGGTTTGATGTTCTTCCAAAAAAACCCTTGTGGTTTGTTATTACAAAAAAAAGGATTGTGGTTTGCGCAATTACCCGAAAAACGGAAAATGGCTTAACGGTGTTAAAATGCTGACGTGGCACAGGGGTAAAGTTGGAAATTCGAATTTTTTTTATTTTTTATTTTTCTCTCGTTCTTCTTCTTCTTCTTCTTCTTCTTTTTTTCTTCCATTTTTTTTAATTTCCGATGTCCGAAGAAATCTGGAAATTTCCGAAATCTCCAGATTTCGGAAATTTCCAGATTTCTTCGGAAATCTGGAAATCTTCCCCAAACCGCCACTTCATGACTCGCACCGATGATCAAGATGAGGTTACCATTTGATTCGTCTCTATCCATTTAAATCCATTAATTTCTGTTTTTTTGTTGGTATTATTCTTCCTCTGAATCAAATAACCTCTTAATTGCAGGAGAAAGATATGATAATGTTGAAAGAAATTGAAGATCTGAAGATCAAATTAGCAAAGGAGAGGATTAAGAATAAGAGAATCAAGCTCTGTAGCATATCGGAGGTGATTCTTCAAATCCTCATAGCCTCCTCCTTATCCACTGTCGTTTTGATTGCTTTCAGTATCACATTGATCTAATTCTAGTATTAGTACTAAATCATGTCTCTGATACGGTTGTTCAACTCACTTTTTGACAAATCAAACCAGTCTTGTTAGGAACTGTACATTTCGGTTAACATTTGGCTTATATCATTTAGAGCTACGAAGGATTGTCGATGTTTAATTTGCAATTGTTTAGATTGAGCTTTTTTTCGCGATAGATTTTTAAAGCTGTATGTGTTTGGCAACTGGTGGAAGATCAAAAGTTACAGTTCTGTAAAGCAGATTGTTTGGTTGTGTGATTTTTGTTTTATAGGTTAATCTGGAAAATTCCAGATTTCCAGATTTCAAGAGAAATCTGGAAATTTCCGAAATCTGGATTCCAGATTTTGGAAATTTCCAGATTTCTTCGGAAATCGGAAATTAAAAAAAATGGAAGAAAAAAAGAAGAAGGAGGAGGAAGAAGAAGGAAGAAGAGGAGAGAAGAGAGGAAGAAGAAGAAGAAGAAGAAGAAGAAGAAGAAGAAGAAGAAGGAGAAGAAGGAGAAGGAGGAAGAAGGAGGAGGAGAGAGAAAAATTAAAAAATAAAAAAAATTCGAATTTCCAACTTTATCCCTGTGCCACGTCAGCATTTTAACACCGTTAAGCCATTTTCCGTTTTCTGGGTAACGGCGCAAACCACAGTCCTTTTTTTTGTAATAACAAAACACAAGGGTGTTTTTGGAAGAACATCAAACCACAGGGTTTTTTTTTGGAATTTACCCTTTTATATATAACTACATTATTAAATCATCACTTACCTTACTTTAATTACACTTCATTCGAATTAGGCCTGAATGATCTCTAAATGCCATTAATGCGTGGATGCATAATATTGATTGCAAGTAAATAGCAACTGTGTAAGATATCTTACCCAATATAGAATGTCATAACTTTTATGATATTTAGAATACATATGCTATCTTGGATATTAATGCGCATTGAGATACAAAAGGACATTGTTCTTAAACCATTTTCATTATGGTTATTTATTAAGAATTCATCATGATATTTATGTGCAGTAGTAATCTTTATGGTTATGACCGTTATATGTGGTATTATTAACACAAGCACTATTAAAATTCTATTATGAATTTGTTTGGCATATAACATTTACTTGGTTTCATCCTTTGACTAAGTTCATTCTAGAGTCAGTGACTAACGTGAAGGAATTACTGAGTTGATTCCAAGATGAACTAAGAATTCCATAAAGAGACATTGCATCGTACATGATATTTGCCAACAAAGGTCAATGCAAATAGTCTTTCACTATGAAGTCAGTTCCATGGATCAAGCCATTGATCCCCAAGGTAAGTGAATATAGCTTTTATGCCTTACCACAGTCTTTTAATAATGGACAGGATATGCCCCACTTCTAGAGTTCTTTATGTACTAACCCACAAGTATAAGAGAATCGCTAATACTGCAACCAGCGCCTAACACTGGCATGAAAAGTAAAGCTCAATCCCGAGAGATGTACATTCGGAGTCACTTCAGAAAAATTCCTTGACTACGTCATTAGCCAAAAAGGAGTTAGAGCAAATCCAGATAAAGTAAAAGCCCTACGATGCAAATGGCGAAAAGAGCGCCTAAATGAAAGCCCCACAAAGGGTGAGAATGATCCAGAGGTTGAACGAGCGGATCATCGTACTAGGAAGATTGTCAACAAGCATTTCAAGGTATAAAACAATTCCTAGCAGAACCACCCTTGATGAGCAGACCAATTTGAAGGGGAGACCTGCATTTGTATGTATTTGTCATAGATAAAGCTATATGCATCGTGGTTATTCAATAAGAAGAAGGTCAACAGTTCCCCATCTATTATGTTAGCAAAATGTTGAAGGATACGGAGACAAGATATTCGAAGCTAGATAAAATGGCTCCGGCAGTTGTGACAACATCCATCCGCGTCAAACCATAGTTCCAAGCATAACCTCAACATGATCGAGATCAAAATCAAGAGCCGACTTCGCCACCACGATTCAACATTGAACACATGGATGATGAGATTGAAAGGCGAGTGCATGCCGCTCTAGATAGATGAGAGAACAACGCAGAAAGGTATGCCCATCCAGTTAACAGGAATTCGCCATTCACAGCACGGATCATATGGTATGAGGTGGACAGAAGGTTTAAAGCTTCCAACTTGCCATAATATAAAGGAGAAAAGTGCAATATAAATGGGACATTACATATCCCGAACCCAAAGGAGGGGAGCATGTAACCGTTGGAAGGAACACCAAGACATATTACAGGTTCCATAGAATAAATGGCCACCACATTTTGAAGCTTGCTGGGAGCTGGAAAACTATATAGATTTGTCCAGAATAACAAATAATAAGACGACAAGCAGAAGACAGATCCTAGAAAGAAATTCAAAAGTGTCATTAATGTCATAGCAGATGGACCAGTGTATCAGCCACCCGTGAAAAAAGCAAAAATATCCGCTCTGGATAAAACATCCCTCAATTGCCCCTTTTACAGAAACAGGTCCAGTAATCTCTCCACATACAGATGCATTGGTAGTAACAATGACGATTGAAGGATGGGAGATGAAATAAAGCGAGTAATGGTAGACACGGGCAGTTCTTACAATGTCATCACCAGAGGTGCATTCACCAAACTAAAGGTTGATCCGATCCAAATAGAAACAACCATTGTTGACATCATGGGAGTGACAGGTCACACTATCCAAACCAAGGGCCAGGTAACTTTGAAATGCAAGTTGGCGGATGATGATCAAGCGTGGATTGGTGATCTGGAGTTCTCTATTATGAATGGACAATTAGCTTATAACATCATTCTTGGGCGGCCGTTCGTCTCAGAGGTTGCAGCCCTAATTTCCACCTGCCGTCTGGCAATGTACATTCCCACCAGCAAAGGAGGAGTAATGATTAGCAGAAACCAAAAGGTGGCTCAAGAGACCTACTCGACGTCGCTATCGATCCGCCCACAATCCAAAGATGACGAAGGTGAGGAAGATGAACTTGTCACTACAGCTTTGGGTGACACATAAATGTTCCTTATTGCTGATGGGAAGCGGGTGCGGATCGCCAAAGGATTAAAACCTGAGATCAAGGAGGATGTTACGAAAGTTCTTATTGAGTCTGAAAGCGTGTTTGCATGGGAGAATGAGATCCTCACAGGAGTAAGCCCAGATGTGATTACTCATAAGTTAAACATCATTGAGGATGCGGTTCTAGTTGCTCAGAAAAGATGGAACCATGGGCCTAAAAATCAGTATTTTTACGTATTCTTATATGTGCATTAAACTGTTATAGTGTCCTATATTTTATAATTTATTCTTTCTTGCCATACTTCTTATATATTCATTTGCCTAGTTTTGTTCTATATCTTTCCAAATTCTATAGAAGAAGAAATAGCAAAGCTGAAGAAGGCGGATATAATCAAAGAGGTGATATACGCGCAGTGGCTGGCGAATGAAAAGTTCCACAAGCGGATCAATTACCTCAAAGATAGGACAATTGATCCCATCACGGGCGGATCCCCTTTCCACAAAGGTAAGAAACACAGACCCTCAAGAGCTTTCAAATGAGCTCAACTCTCTCCTCAAAGACAGGAAAAATATTGGTCACCATCAAAAGTGGGTTAAAATTATCTCAAACATGAGAAAATTACACCCTAAACTTTCTCCTCAAAGATAGGAGAACAATAATCTCAGCCGCGGATCGATCTACCTCAAAGATAGGAAACGATTGATCGCCGTCAGGGATGGGTTAAAAATTTCTCAGACGTGAGATCTTTACACCCTCGAGTATTCTTCTCAAAAAGAGAGTATTAAGACCCGCTGGCGGATAGATTTACCTCAAAGATAGGAAACAATCGATCACCTGGGGCAGCTTAACTTCCTCACCAGGAATAAAAGCTTTAAACCTTCAAAAAAAGGTTCACACATTGGGGTACGGCTGGCCACCTGCCCTAAACAATCGGAGAAGTCCTAAGTAAACCAGGTTGTAAAAAGTTACTTGCTAAAAGATATAATGCATTAGTAAAAATAGTTTTGGAAAGAAAAGGGTTCATCCAAGTAATGAAGCCTCGTCTTCATCTCCAAATAATGAAGGCTCGTCTTCATCTCCAAGTAATGAAGCCTCGTCTTCATCCAAACAATGAAGCCTCGTCTTCATCTCCAAATAATGAAGCCTCGTCTTCATCCAAACAATGAAGCCTCGTCTTCATCAAAGTAATGAATCCTCGTCTTCATCCAAACAATGAAGCCTCGTCTTCATCAAAGTAATGAATCCTCATCTTTATCATAGAAATAACGAAGTCTCGCCTTCACAAATGCAAAGTAAAAACACTTTGGAAAATGAGTAAAGGCTAAAAAAGCAAATGCCTAGAGTGCCAAACCCCCCCACAAAATGCGCAAAAGTCCCTAAATGGCTGATCATTCTTACTGATCCCTAAGGGCGGGTCATTCTCCTCAATATGGCAGAGCTGAAGAAAAGAAGTCCCTAAGGTGAATCATAATCCTATGCAGTAGGAACAAATGGTCCCATAAAGGGCGGGTTATTCCCTTTCTAAAGGAAATATAACTCTCAAGAAGCCCCTAGAGGCTAACAATGGATACAGTTGACCACCTATCCATGAAGAAGAAGAAACCCCTAAAAATGCATCATATCCATATATGATCCTATCTAGGGCGGGTCCACTTTCCTCCAAGATAGAAAAATATAACAACATCTAGACAGCCCTAAAGAGCTTTTTATACCTTTAGGGGGGGCTTTTGATAACAACCCAAATTATTCTTGAATAAGGAATAAGAAAAAATTAATAGAAATAATGGCAAACCATTATTCCTTCTAAAAGAGATATTTATGCATGATTAATGTGGAATTAATGATGATTAATGAAGGATTAATGCAGGGGTGAATATGCAAATAATGAGGAAAAGGAAGGAGTCTCTAGCATTATGCGACGCCACGTGGACCATGACGAGACACGCCATAACAAGATACGCCCGATGAGAGCGAGTAGTTGAGACCCGCCATTATTCTCAAAGAGAGCGTACATACGCCTTGACGGATCTAAGAATACCAAAAGACGCCTTTATTACCATCCATTAATGGGAATAAATACAATTAAATGGCAATTAATAGCCATTAAAGGGGAATAAAGACTTGACTGTTCGAATACTCCAACTCTGAGGGTTTCAAGGATAAATGTTGGGATTAATGGAGAATTGATAGCAATTAAAGATGAGTAATGACATGACTGTTCATCTATGTCTCCATAACATCCAAATATCATACATGGGGAAAAAGGATAATTAGAGAAAGAATGAAGAATCTGCCATCAATACTCTTATGGATAAGGATCCACCGACGGATCTATGGATTCCTCAACACGCCTCAAAGGGTCAAACGCCTTGGAAGATCCGCCGTCAAACCTCGATACGCATAAGGAACGGCAAAGCCGATTCCCAATAAAGGCAGCTAATAACCTATTAATGAGCTAATGGTCATACTTGAATAAGATCAGTAACCACCATTAATGAGGCATTAATGAAGACTTTCTAGTTACCAAGAGTTACATCTACATGAGTATAAATAGCTTGCATCCCAAGCTATTGAGGTACACTTACTAATCCTCTACTTTTGTGCTTACAGTTTATTCTCAGAAATATTACTGACTTTGGCATCAGAGTGTCCCCGGCCGATCCCAACGGCGCCTCACAGGGAAGTGCTCCGATCAAGGATTTTTTCCCAAGTTATCAATTAACAACGTAGTAATAATAACGAAGCTTGATTACTTTTTGTTACGGTGTTAATAGATGTAAATAGTCTTCATCCAATTTGGGTGAAATTTCACCATAGTTCACAGCCCAAATGTAATGGAAGAATAAATCAGGGACCAAATAATAAAATTATTAATATATCTGAGCGAAATAACACTTAAGTGTTTCAATAAGTGACATATTTATAAGTAGTGCCACCTACATAGGCAGTATCGAAAGAAAGCCTAGCCCTAGTCATTGACAGGTTTTGAGCGGTGCATCTTCTCCGTCGTCCGATGACCCACCCCTCCTTTCTCGCCAGAAATCAACAGAGAATCAAAAACTTCCGAGGATATCTTCTCTGACTCTGAGAGAGCTCAATGGCCGAGTATCAAACTTGGAATTAATCACTCTGTTGTAAAAAAGTAAGTTAAATGCGGAAAATGTATTTCACACACTTTTGAACCAATATCATGTATTTTTACATTGTTTATTTAATTTTCTTATTATTTTTTAAACATAATAATTAATTAATTTTTTCAGTTTTTTTTTTCTTTTAAATTTTGAATACATAAAATCGCAAACAATTAAAGTGAATTGAAATGAAAAATAAAATATCTACAAAAATGACTTAGTATTCCTAATTTTAAACAATATCATTTGAAATAATTGGATGTAATATTCCATATCCAAAGTAAGACGGTGTTTGGTTGTTCTTTTTTCATCTCTTGATTTCTTTTTTAGTTTAAAAATGAGAGTTTTAGGTATTTGGTGAGACATCTATTGTTTGCTTATTGTAACTGAAAAATATCTTTTATAAAAAAGCAACAAATCCATGCTTTTTGAAAAAGCAGGTTGTTCAAACAACAAACACCAAACCGTAACAACAAACAACAACATCAAAAAACAGATAAACCAAACGGGCTCTAAAACATAAACTACTAAGTTTTAATTTTCAAATGTGTGTAAAAATTCAATATTATGAATTTAATCTTTAAAAGCTATGAAAATATATATTGATTAAAGGTTGAATTATTAAAAACATAAAGGCAAAAAGTATCATTAGGCCCATAATCTTACATTTTTTGGGTCAATAAGTTCTTAATGTTTTATTTGAATACATTAAGTCTATTATCATTTATTTTTAGTCTAATTAAGTCTTTTGTGGCCAAATTAGTAAGTTGTGAATATCTAATTCTGTTGAAAATTTGTTACTCACTTAATGAATAATACCTTGTTAACCGAGTTTTATATTTAAAATTACTTTTTTAATTATCAAGGGATTAATGAGACAAAAAAAATCTTAATGTATCCCAATAAAAAAATCAATAATGTGGCACAAATAGTAGCAATGAAGAAACTGAGGTTGGTCAAGTAGACATCCATAATTCAGGAGGTTCTATTATAAATTTACCTAGCCACGTTCTTGCAGTTATTCTTTTTAGACTGCCGATTAAGGAGATAATAACTTCGAAATGCATATTCAAATCTTTGTATGCTACAATTTCGGACACCGACTTTGGTCAATCTCAGATGTTTCCAATTGCTCGCACTATAGATTATACACACCTGTCAAGAATACTTTATCCTCTTCAGCTATACCTGGATGGAAGGTATATGGACATATTTTGAAGTCAGCAATCTCACAACTGTCCTGAAATGCATGAAATTCGACTCCAGTTTAAAGATTCCAGTGCGCAACTTCCCAATGGTTTTAAGGGATAGCGTTGATGGCAATGAAGAGATCACATTGAAGGCGAAGCATCACAGTTATAAGGTAGTGAATTCGTGTAATGGATTTCTTTATCTGTGTAAACCATTTGATAATGAGCCTCTTGTTGTGTGCAATCCAGTTAGTGGCGAGTTTACTAATCTTCCGGAAGTCATTAAGGGTAAAAAGGTTGATGGTTATGATGAATATATTTATTGTGGTTTTGGTTAAATATATTCATCATAACCATCAACCTTTTTACCCTTAATGACTTCCGGAAGATTAGTAAACTCGCCACTAACTGGATTGCACACAACAAGAGGCTCATTATCAAATGGTTTACACAGATAAAGAAATCCATTACATGAATTCACTACCTTATAACTGTGATGCTTCGCCTTCAATGTGATCTCTTCATTGCCATCAACGTTATCCCTTAAAACTATTGGGAAGTTGCGCACTGGAATCTTTAAACTGGAGTCGAATTTCATGCAAATTTCAGGACAGTTGTGAGATTGCTGACTTCAAAATATGTCCATACACCTTGCATCCAGGTTTATTCATTTCCAATCTCAACCTAACCACCAGAAATTGCCTTCTAGCATAGAACATACAACATGCTTTTGAGAAACTGATATCTGAAATCATTGAGAGAAATCAAGTCCCGCCGCAGTCAACAGAAGATATACTCCATGAGAAGAAAGTGTAGAAATTCACATAGGCTGCAATTGGTTTGAAAGTATTTAGTTTATTTCATCAAGTTTGACCTAGGAAGCCAAAGTTTAAATTAATTTAATTCTACCACAACCACATATATAGTTATTAACAATTTAATCAAATAACCTTAGATCTTTAACCAATTAAACTAACAGACTATTGTTAAAATTCTGAATTTTAGTTCTTAAAAAAGGAAAAATTTATCTAGTTGGCTTTTTTTAAAGAATATTGACCACTTTGTTAAGTGTCTTCCATTTTTTACCTTCAACAATTTTTATTGAAGAACAAGAGTATATTGAAACAATTTCTATTAAAAAACAGGAGTATATTGAATTGAATTGAACAAGAACAACATTAAAAGTTCAGTAATCAATTTAAGTTTTAGACCTAGTATGAGGTATCAGACTTATTAAACAAAAAAAATAATAATAAGAGTAACTTCAACTAGAAGCCATCAATAAGAAGTACTAATCAAACCATTAATTCTTTGTACACTCATAAGAAAAGGAAGAAAGGAAAAAATCCAATTGAATACAATTTCTTAATGAAATAGAAAAATAAAACAAATTCAAATTCCTTGGATTTGAAGAGAAAGAACTGTTACCAACGGGTTTTGTACAAACATTGGCTTCTTTCTTAAAAGCTGCAGCAGTACATGCATCTTCTTTTTCACGAAATAATGGTGCAAATACAAATCAAACATGCAATTCCAGATTCAGAAAAAAAATTAAAATATATTCCATAAGCACAAAATAAAGGAAATCGAAATCAAACGTGGTTAAACAAATAGTCTAACATCTTATCAAATAAGCGAAATATCACTATTACTTAATTGTATAGCTAAGCCCTCAAGTTGACAAATTTTGATAAACTGACCCAAATACAATAAATCTCGAGAGATAGCATGAATGAGTAGTATGAATTACAGATGACCATAAACTGATGACAAGATAAACAACCATAATCTAGTCAAGAGGATAAAGCCAAAACTAATTGAACGAATCATAATAAACTGAAGCATGTTCTTGCAATACCTGTTTCATCAAGTTTAAACAGTTTAAGCAACACAAAAAGATAATCACCAAAACCAAAATATCAATATGAAACAAGGACCACAGATGAACTTCTGAAAATAAGTAACATTTCACAAAGGCCTTTCATCATACAACTTAATAACACAATGAACCAATCAAACTAACTGTTCCTAAACATAAACTTTTTAAATAATGCAAATTTAATTGTAAGAGAGACATGTTAATATAAAAATAAATTATTAATTCAAAACCTCAACTTACTTGCAGCCTCTTATCATCTTCGTTGTAAGAAATGATCGTTTTCGTCTTGGCCGGCCACATTCTGCAATCAGTGCTAGAATATATTTTTTTCTTTCTTCCTGTTTCTGATGATATGTTGAATCACTCATATCTTGACATGAATTTTCTTCATGTTTCTTCAATGTCATGTTTCCTGCACAATATAAACTCAGTTAAAATCATGTGTTTTCTACATGGATTCGGATTTTCACTATCATTCTAGATATTTTTGAATTTTTTTTTATTTCCGAAACATTTCAAGGTAGATCTATTCTGATTTCTCCTTTGGTTTTGATTTAAAAAAATAACTCAATAGCCATATCCTTCTAAAAATAATATATGTAGGTTCGGAAACTTCATAAGGTAACAGAACAAATTCCACAAATCATTATATGTATAAACTTAACGGTGCTCCTCAAAGTTCAAATTGGAAAGACATACAACAACAACAACAAAGCCATATACATATATTAAAATTAGGAGCTTTCAGTAGATTAGAAAAAGAAACTAAAAATCAGTGAAAGATATTTGTATGGAAAGTTTTGAATCACATCAAATTAACATATATACAACTAATGAGAGACTATACATACAGTCCTGGAAAAGCGACAGGCAGAGCAACGATCTCTTCTATAAGTGAAAGCTATTGTTTATTTGATGAGTGAAATAGAGAACTGGTTCATTTTTTTCTAAGTAAATACAAGTGAAGATTAGTTTGATTAAATGAGATAGAAAATAGAAGAAGAGGCAGTTTTGGTGGAGAGCCGCTCTAGATATATGAGATTTGGGAGTCTAGGGTTTCTGTTCATCAATCATTTTGTTTATATATGAGATCTGGGAGGATATATTTGTAATTAGCT
Organism: Euphorbia lathyris; assembly: GCF_963576675.1. Lineage (NCBI taxonomy): Eukaryota > Viridiplantae > Streptophyta > Magnoliopsida > Malpighiales > Euphorbiaceae > Euphorbia > Euphorbia lathyris. The sequence continues at coordinate 83,780,879 of NC_088916.1, forward strand.
TTTATCTGCTAGGGTTTCTGTGGAGGAATGGTTTTGTTTATATATTTTAAAATTTAAGAGTTGCATTTTTATTTAATTTAATAGATTTTATATGTTCCCTTCATCAAAACTTAGGTTTAATTTTAAAAAAAATAGATAATCATGAAATTTGATCATAACATTTTTTTAAAAGTGCAGATTTAGCCTTAACGCATGAAATAATTCAACTTTAATCCTAACGTTTCCAAGAAGCATCAGTTTTACCATTATTATATTGAAATTTTGAAAAAGCTAGTTTGACTATTATTTAATTGTCATATTAGACATTCCAAACAAGTTTTATGATAAATTAAAGTAGTTTCATAATTTTTTGTTGTTTGTAATTATATTAATAACACAATAAAAAAATTTAAAGACCATGTAAAAACTGTTATTAACATGTTTGTGGGAGACTTAATTGTTAGCATTTTAATATATTTTTTTGTAACGGTGTTAGTAACACATTAAATATCTTAAATTTAATTGATGTTTGGAAGGTCCGACGAGAAAATTAAAAAACACTCAAACCATTATTTTCAATTTGTCTCGGTAACATAAAGCTAATATTTATCTTGTCTAGAAACATTAGACTTAAATTTAGAGCATTTTGTATGTTAGAGCTAAATTTGCACTTCACTTTTCAATACCCGATAAAGTGTGTATATATATATATATATATATACTCTTTTTATCTATATTTATCTAGAAGTCATGCTCAACAGGATAAATTCTTTGCTTTTTCAGGAAATAGAGCACATGTTCCCCAAATCATGTCTAGATATTATAAGACAGGTAGCAAGGGAATTCGTTCAACGGACAATGGAAAACAATAAAAAGTATGCTAAAGGAGTTGAAGAGTTTGAAGGCTAGGTAGCTAACCCTGTCCCTGCTCAAGGTCGATAATTTGTCTGGTCGGATCGTGAGTTTCTTGATGTCTACCCAGTGGATAGTTTTGTGGCCAAAATTTCGTCTTCTTACGACCTTCTGGGTATTCGGACCAGTCAAGTGATCGACCTTGAGCAGGGACAGGGTCAGCTCCCTAGCCTTCAAGCTCTTCAACTCCCTTATCATACTTTTTCTTGTCTTCCGTTGTATGTTGAAAAAATTCTCTTGCTACCTGTCTTATCTTATCTAGATATGATTACTTTTTCTTGTCTTCCATTGTATGTTGAAAGAATTCCTTTACTACAGTAAAACCTCTATATAGAAATACTCTATATAAGAATAACCTCCAATTTGTTATAAAAAATTTCGGTCCCAACTTGGGTCGGTTATAAATAAGAATAACCTCCCAAATGTTAATTGTTATACATAATCCAAGTCCCACCTTTAGAAACTATACCTCTATATAGGAATAATTATGTAAATAATGTATACATGTATTAAGGATTTAAACAAAATTTATTAAAAAATTTAAAAATTATTGAGATTAAATATGAGTTGGCACACAAATTCCAACTTTAACTATAAATTCTTACCATTTTCCCATAAAACTCTTTTCTTTATGTATTGGAAACTAAACTCAAAACTCTTCCAATTCTTTAGGTATTGGAAATAAAACTCGTAGACTTGATATGCTAAACATTTATTTGTTTTATTAATCTATTCTATTGTACATTGTGTATATAAACCAATTTCAAGCGACCCCATTTCATAATTACTTTGAATAATAAAAATTAGAGAGTTCTTATTGTTGTTAAATTTATAAACGTTAAGTGTTGATTTTTTTTTTGGTACCAAACTCTATATAAGAATAACCTCCCAATTGTTATACAAATTGTCCGGTCCCAAACGTATTCCTATATAGAGGTTTTACTGTACATGTCTTATCTTAACTAGATATGATTTGGGGATCCTATGCTCTATTGCTTGAAAAAGCAAAGAAATTATCATGTTAAGCATGAAGCTAGAATATATTTCTTCTAGATAAGTTTTGAGAGTTCACACCTGAAAGCAACCCATGAAGAAAAAGTTGATCTAAGCTTCTGCAATTCTTCTTGGGCAGCACATGGTCCTGAAGAAGATAGGAGGGTGAGGTTTATCATAGGGAAGGCAAGTGGTGGAATAGAAACATGTTCATCTGGTTTACCAAGTAATTTTTCTAATTTGTTTCTGCATAGTAACATTGAAACTTGTCCTATTTCATCTGGAACAGCAAGAGCAGTCTTTCTCTCCATATAGAACTAATTTTGTGACCCACGTTTTATATGGATACCAGCTAGTAAAGTAGGCAGTGAGCACAATTTTACAAATAAAAAAACATGAAACTCGAATATCTGAGCGTTTTTTCACATTATTTAAGCAAACAAAGCAATAAGGAGAGAGGTGCCGATGTGAAATTTGAATTAAATCATAACAAATGCAATATCAAACTAAAAAAGGTTATAGTGTCACAGCATATTATGGTTATAAGTTACACAAACAAAGCACATTATTCGATATTAAAATCTTATCCATTAATTAGAATCAATCAACATACTAGAAGTAATAATAATCAGAAATTTTTGGATGCTTTACAATCCTTCCATTCCTTTCTTTATTCATATTCTTATGAGAACCTACCCTTGTTTATGTTTATGTATTCACTTTTATGCAATTTGTAGGTGGAAATTTTTAGTATAATTAAAATATAGTTATCAAATCTATGAAGTACATAAATCAAAATAATAAATTGGGTTCACTACATTGCTTAAAATATATCAAACCGGGTTGATGAAGGCCCTCGTTACCGAGTTACCGAATAATAGGGCCAACAACATTCCCATCATTTATAATGTGATATTTTGCTTTATGAACATACTAAAGGACAAGATTAGTCCATTGATATGAAAAGTTCAACTTAAACGTTATTTTCTCTAAGAAAAAAAAAACTCATTCCACTCTGTGTTTGACATGTCCATCTTTAAAGAAGCAATACCAATTTTTCCTTTAGTTTTTGGCTGCATGTCCATCTTTAAAGAAGCAATGAAAAATAAAATCTCCTTAATATTATCAAATATTTAAAAAATAAATGGTAGAACCACTTTTAACATGCATTCTCCATCGGTTTAGTAAAATACAAAAAAAAATAAAATAAAACAGTTTTGCAATTTGTTTGATTCTGTGTTCACAAGAGCATTTCTACCCTACAACTTGTAACTTCTAAGCGTAACCAGAATATTTAGTAGTAATTTTGAAAGTTGAAATTTAATTTCAGAGGATGACAATTGAAAAAAGAAACAGATTATATGATATAAAAAAAACAAAGATCATATTGGTTCTAAGTAGAATTAAAATGAGCAAATGAACTCCACCAAATCATTCAAGCCCTCTGCCTCATTTCCTTCCCTTGTTCATCAACCATCAACATTGTATTTGATATCATCATAGCCCCACTATCATCAACTTTCTTAAACATGGCAAGTCTCCAGTTTCTTCTCAGATCAATTAGGGTTTTACAGTTATTCCCAAATTCTCCAATCCCTTTGCTAGTGATATTCAAACAATAACTAATGTCTAACACACTTAAATTCATTGGAATTTTCAGCACCTTCAAGTTTGTTCCCATATGGATACAGAAAACAGATTCATGTAAGTAAATCAAATGTTTATGTTCAAGAGAAAGAAAAAAATCCACAAAGTCAAAATATAATTTTTCCTTATTAAACAAAAATGTTAATTCAAATATTAAAAACATAAGGACAGTTAGTAATTTCCCAAAATTAGTCTAGTTCTATTTTTTTTTTCAACATTCAACCAAATGAACAATTCATTGGCTATCTCTGAAATTCAAATGGATTTTTCTTGACAGTCACACTCTCTATAAAGATATTTGAGGTCAGGAGAACCATTTTTAAACATTCTAACAGCACAAAACATAGAAAAACATTTTTAATCAATTACCAAGATTTCCACGCTTGTAAACAGAGAGCAATTGAAATGAACCTCTATTGCACATCATAAGCTTATGCGCCACCTTGTCAACATCGTTGTTAAGCCCAAAATATACCTAGAATATCATCAATAATTACATCAATATTGCTATGAATTTGTGCTGTTTATATCTGTTTAGAATACTTTTACTCTCGAATATGTTTCTTTCATGCAAGGTACATAAATATTTGGTAACATCCAAATAGGAGTGAAAAATGATCAAAAACAGAAGAAAAACCATACAAAAGGAGTCGAAGATGACGAAAATTAATAACGCCAAATCGAGGATGAGAACGAAAGCCGAAGAAGCGAAAAAGTTTCGTGCCGCGACCGCGGCTCCCCCAATTCTCAGTCGCGACACGCTCCCTTCAGCTCCTCCTTCCCTTCGTTCGAAGACCAAAATGATGCTCCCCCATTCTCGGCCGAGAATTAAATATTCTCGGTAAGAGCAGAAAATCTGTAGAAGCCAAATTGCCCACTTTCGTTTTCGACGAAACACGTTCGTTCAGGTGGATAAAGACGTCCTTTCACAACGGATACGATCCTTCATAACGGACACGACACTTCAATCAAGACTCTTCAACATCTATAAATAAAGAGTTGATGAAGAGTTGAAGAGAAGTAAAAAAAAGAGATTAGTATAGAATTTATGCAGAAATTCCGAGTCAAGTGATTCAGAATTTAGATTTCATTTATGTTCAAAACAATATGATGTACACACATTTTTTATTCAATAATAACAAATACAGTAGCGTTTAGACATTGTTCAAATTTAGTTTACATTTTGGTAGTAGACAGACCCCGTCTCTATTACGAAGATTCAACGAGAAGATTGAGTAGAGGATCCGCCCCTGAGTCTGACAAACTCTAACGAAACCCAAGGAAAGGATTGACGACCCGTTCACTTGCACGTCGTCGAATGTTTTCATGCTCCTTGTTTTCATTAAAACGTAGTTTAATTCAAAATCTTTACAAGGAAACTTTGTTGAACACTTAGACAAATTATTATCTCGGTAGAGTTTTAATTTGGTTAAGGAAGCAATCTAAACCAGTTAGGAGGATTGTTGCGTTCAAAACCTAAAAATTAGAGGTTCCGTCATTTATTTCATCTTTATAATTTATACAAAGTTTAAAGTTGTTTTCTTTGCTTAATGCAAACAAATACATTTGTTTACTTTTCTAAAAAGTACTAAGCGTTCCTGTCTTGCAAATTCATTCTTAAATCAGAATATTTTCTAACATCTTCATACTCTAATCTAATTCTCATTCTAGCAATTTCAAAACCAAAACCAATTTCACGATTTTCCTTACTATGAATCTTATAAGTAAATTTAACCGATTCAAAATAATTTTTTGTTAAAAAACGTTCCCTGTGGGATCGATATCTTTTATTACTACAAGCGTATACCATGCACTTGCGGAAATCGCTCAACAAGTTTTTGGCGTCGTTGCCGGGGAACGCTAAACTTTTTGACAAAAATTTATATTTTTCGTATTTTATTTCGAATCTAGGTTTACTCATACTTATTCAAACTTTTATATTTTATTTATTTTTAGTTACTAATATATTTATTTTTCAAATTCTGTTTTGAAGGTTGTTCCGGTTCGTGCATAATTTCAAGTTCATGCGCAGGTCTCGAAGTTCGGGCATGCCACCAGAGCCTATTGACCCAAAAATTTAAAGGACTCTTAAGAAGAACAAAAGAGACAACAAAAACAACAACAACAAAAACAAAAACAAAAACAAAAACAAGACCCCAATAAAAACCAGAGTTACCGAGCTAGAAATTATGGCTACACTCATGGATTACGCTAGGCCAGGAGTGGCCGAGGTAACAAACAGTATAGTTAGACCCCAAATTAATGCACACCATTTTGAAATTAAGCCAGCATTGCTTAATATGTTGCAAAATAACGTAACATTTTACGGGTTACCTAACGAAAATCCTAATACCCATTTGACAAATTTCTTAAAAATTTGTGACACTTTTAAAATTACTGATGTAACTTCAGAAGCAATCAAACTTCGCCTTTTTACTTTTACTTTGAAGGATCGAGCCAAAGAGTGGTTAACTTCTATGCCAGCCGCATCATTTGAGACTTGGGAGCAATTAACCCAAGCATTTTTATCAAAAAAATTTCCTTTAGCAAAAACCGCAAGAGTCATTAAAGAGTTAACATCTTTTTCTCAAAATGATAATGAAACTCTTTATGAGGCTTGGGAAAGTTTTAAAGAACTTCAACGTTTATGCCCACACCACCAATTGCCCGCTGAACTTTTAATGCAAACATTTTATAATGGACTAAATCCTACAACTAGAGGTTCATTGGACGCTATGTCTGGAGGGTTATTCATGAAGAAAACATCTGCCCAAGCAAGAGAACTTTTGGAGGAAATGGCAATTAACAGCAGTATGTGGCCCGCGGAACGTGGACACATACCAGTAGTGAAACCATCATCCTCAGAAACGTCATCAGTTAAAGGTATAGTGAATCTTGATCCAATTGCGATGTTGCAAGCCCAGTTTTCTGCTTTATCGCACAAAATTGATAGGTTTATGGCACCGTGTGATCCTAATGGTAAGCCAATCCAAACGGATGTGGATTACGAAGGTATGAGCGAAATTGAACAGGTAAATTTTGTCCAAGGGCAAAATCAAAACAATAACCCTTATTCCAATACATATAATCATGGATGGAGAAATCATCCTAACTTTATCTGGAAAGATAATAATAATAATGCTAATGCTAATCAAAATCATACCACCAATTATCAAAATCATTCGAGAGATACGATTAGCACCTTATCTTCTAAAATCGACAAATTTATTGATGCTATGAGCGGAAAAATAAATAATCACGACGATGGTTTTAAACGGATCGAGAATAAATTCGATCAACTTATTAAAAATCAATCATCTAGCATCCATAATTTGGAGGTTCAAATTGGACAACTCGCTAAATCAATTCCATCCTGCAAAGAGGGAAGTCTTCCAAGCCATACGGAAGAAAATCTGAAAGAGCATGTTAAGGCTATCACTCTTCGTTCAGGGAAAAATTACTTAGGTCCAGAAATGCCCAGAAATTCGACTTTACCTGGAACTGATTTACCAAAGTCCAAAGAAGATACATTAAATCAAAAAGATGCACCAATTGACTCTAGTACAAAAACTTTTGTACCCAAACCACCTTTTCCACACAAAGTCCGCAATAAGGACTATGACAAACAACTTTTAACATTTTTAGACAAACTTAAAAATTTGCATATTAATTTGACGTTTATGGATGCAATTACACAAATTCCCAATTATGGTAAATTCCTCAAAGATTTAATTTCAAAGAAAATCAGTTGGGAAGGAATTTCATCCATTTCACTAACTAAAGATTGCAGTTGTTAAGCCCAAAATATACCTAAAATATCATATATAAATACATTAAATTTACATTGAAATCGTGCTAATTATATTCATTTGGAATACTTTTACGTCTTTATTTGCTTCTTTGATGCAAGGTACTTAATTATTTGGTTAAATCCAAATAGGAGCTAAATCGGAGCTAAAACAGAGCTAAAATGGAGGAAAAACCTAAAAAACGTACCAAGAATGCATATCAGTCAGAAGAACGCTCAAGGAGGACAAGAAGCAGTCGAGCGGCGGGGAGAAAAGCCCCTGTCGCGACTGAGATTCTTAAAATCTCAGTCGCGACTTTCTAAATCTCAAACACCAAAGTCGAAGTTTTCAGCCTTTTCCTGCACCCCCTGTCGCGACTGAGATTCTCGGAATCTCATATGAGACAGCCAAGAATTTTGCACAGTTTTCACATGTTTAAATCCAAGAAACGCGTCTGTTCGTTTGGATAAAAGCGACCCTTCACCAGCGGACACGACCCTTCACCAACTATAAATAAGTGATCCATTTCAAGAAATCTGTGTTATGGATTAAGGGTTATGAGAGTTGTTATGTTGAAGAAACTCTGACTCAGAAATGAGTCAGAAAGTTAGATTTCATTTCTGTGTAAACAAACTTGCTATACACAAGTTGTTATTAGATTAGTTATAAACACAATATTAGTTTAGTTTCTAAGGTTGATCAGAGACAAGTTTTCATTCTGGTAGTGGACTGACCAGTCTCTATTCCGAAGATCCAGCGAGAAGAATTGACGGCTGAAGCGTATGAGGTTTGACGCACCTGCGGAGTTTGAGGAAAAGATTGACAACCCGGATCTCAAAGGTTTCGCTGCAATGCTATCCAAGTTTCTACTTCTCTGTTAACTTGTGAAGATTCACATTTCATTAATGATATACTTATTTATTCAATACATTCTTTCTGTTGTTATTTTGATATTGTTCTGACAAAATGATTTTCAAAATGATAAATTGGTGTTTTTATTAAAACGTTCTATTCCATCTTATTCATATAAGAACTTTGTTGAACACTTGACAGATTTAGTTTTTATGGATGATATGATCGCTGATCGCGGCTTATCAGACATAAAATACTAGTGTGATTAAGGTAGCAATCTGCTCCGATCCAGAGAGATTTCTACGGTTCAAAGCCATTTAATTGAGTAAATCCCTATATTATTACATGTCCATAATCTTTCCAAAGTTAAAGTTGATTTCTTTGCTTTATGAAAATAAGCTTTATACCTTCTATTTATTCCAATTACGGAAGTATCTGTCTTGTAATCAAAATCTCAAGACGGAATTGTTCTCTAAACTCGATATAATATTCTTATCTAATCCTAATTTATCCAAACCAATTCAATCAATTAAACGATTTTCTTTAGTTAAACCTAAACACGTGAATAAAACTGAATTAAATAAGTTTTTAGTTAAAAAGCGTTCCCTGTGGGTTCGATATCTTTTATTACTACAAGCGTATACCGTGCACTTGCGGAAATCGCTCAACAAGTTTTTGGCGCCGTTGCCGGGGAACGCCAAATTTTTAACAAAAATTTATATTTTTCATGTTTTATTCCGAACCTTGGTTAACAATGTATTTATTTATTTTATAGTTTTTATTTTTGAGGATGGTCGCTAGGACTAAATCCTCGTTGTTATTTAACGTTTGCAATTAGATGTTTGCAGATAAAAAAATTCAAGTTTTTTTTCAAAGATAGATTGGAGATTTGATCATCAATATAAATTCACAGAAGGAGTCTACAGAAAAGAAATCCAGTATACAGATACATCAGAAGGGAAAGGAAATTTTTGAAAAAGCTTGTCAGACGTCACAGATGTTTTTTCCAGAAAAATTTACCTCTTCCCAAACACATTTACCTCTTTTCTATACACTAACCCTTCACCAAAACATCATTTCTCTTTGTACAAAAAATTATTCAATTCCTACATTACACCCACATAATTTCTTCTTTTATCATATCATTTCCTTAAACACCTACATTTATCTCTCCAAGAAATAGCCGATCAACTTTTCTCAGACAGATATATTAGGAAGTAGGAATGGGGAATACAGTCCTTGAAATTATCTTATCCCCTAGGAAGGAATTGTTGATTTTTACCATAGTTTCAACAGTTTCAGTTAATGTGCGTAGTTTTTGTTCGAGGCTCGAACCAGAAGTTCGGACATTCAACTGAAATCATTAGATCCTTAAATTGAAAAAACGCTAAAAAAGAAAGCGCTTAAAAAAAAGAGAAAAAATATATATAATAATAATTTCAAGTTGGGGGTACATTTCTACTTTCTTTTATTCCCACTTGAAATTATTCTCAGGTAAGTAAACAGAACCATTATTTAGAACCGGTCTAGATAATTGACTCTGTCCATAATTCTGATTCTCCTTGAGAATTCTTAAGGATTATCTCATTTTTAGTTTTTAATATTTCATATTCTAATTTTTACATTTTATTTTAGTTTAATTTTTATATTCATCTTTAGTTTAGCAATAATGTTTAGATTAGAAATAAAAAAATTTGTGATCATTGAAAGATATTGAAAATATGCTATGTATCTTAAATATTTGTACTTAATGAGGAAAGTATCTTTAGATTTAAAGAAATCTCAATTGAATTAAAATCACACATAATTTAAGTTTCTGATTGTATAGAGATTTTTAAACAAATCTCTACAGTGATTTTTATTTGAAGTTTTATAAATTTCTGAACTTACTGAGAATTTTTAATTCTCAATTGAGATTTTAAAATTCTCTATAGAACTAGGGAGGACCAATGCAAAGCATTCCTTGCCAATGGGCAAGATGTGTCGCGATCGATATTCCAA